>NC_090022.1:24332208-24932208 GCF_037176765.1 Anolis sagrei
GCCATAGATGTGGGCAAAATGTCAGGAGAGAATGCTTCTGGAACTTGGCCATACAACTCAGAAAACTCACAACAACCTAGTGATTCCAGCCATGAAAGCCTTTGACAACACAAAAATTAACATTTTTTCCCCAAAATAAATTGCCTCAAAATGCTCTTGGAGGTTTAGGAAGGCACCCAAAATGCATTTAGATGTAGTCTTTTCTGGAAGGTACAACGAAAGGCATCGCCCTCCCATATCCTCTTGGAGGGCTAATGCAGCCTCTTAGTCCTCCACAGTTCTCCACCTCTGTTCAATGAGCTCACTTACTGTGCTTCCATATGTACAAGTATAGAACAAGAGTGTGAATAACGCAAAAGTAGAAAACCCCATTATAGGGGTTTAAGTCATAAATTACTTGAAGGCATACAACAAACCACAAAAAGATATCCTGAATTAACAACCAGCTCTCTGCATCCTTTAACTTTGAGTGCTTTCCTCTACAGTAGTGAACCTGGCGAACCACCTTGCATTACCTCTTCTGGTTTCCAGTTCCTCTTGCTGGATACCTCATCACAACTCTGGTACTTCATGCTGCAGTACCTCCAGTCAGCTGAGGTAAGGAGATGTAGGAACTACTATCCATTTTAATTCATTTGTTTGGTCGGTTCCCATTTATTCTGAACTAACTTTCCTTCTCTGCATCGCTCCCCATAGACCCGGGGCATGGACCTGGTGGAAATTCTTTCTTTCCTCTTCCAGCTCAGCTTCTCCAGTCTTGGCAAGGTAAGAAAGGAAAAAATATCCCTATTGAGTGCCAGTCTATTAAATAGGGCCTATAGATCAGGGGGAAATATAATCTCAAATGTCATGTAGTGGTTAAAGTGTTGGACTGGGACCTGGGAAATCCACCCCCACAGCCATAAAACTCCCAGACTGCCCTTAGCCGAGACACTCACTCTTTGTTTGACTTACTTCATAAGGCTTATGTAAGGATAAACTGGGAAGGAGAGTACTATATGTGTAAAATGATGGCTGGATATTGCTTTGAATGCAATATTCCTGCTTCTTGGCAGGGGGTTGGACTGGATGGCCCATGAGGTCTCTTCCAACTCTATGATTCTATGATTCAGAAATTATTATGCCTGTACACATAGTCATGTGCTAATTCACACATCCGTTCTTCAGTTAGTAACTAACTACATCATCAATTATGCTGCTATCACAGATAAACAGTGGTGGGTTGGATTTTTATATTGTGCTCCAGTGCTTTTCAATATTTATTATTTTTGATAGATTTTATACTCTGTCTTTCTTCTTGAATGGGATCCAATGCAGCAGCTTTCAGTATTGCAGTCACTCCCCATCTTGATGTTTCCAGATGTTTTTGGACTGTAACCTTCAAGGATTCTGGCCATGGGTCATCCTTGGCTTGGGTTAATGGAAGCTAGAAGTCTGAAAACTAATTTGCAATAGACTGCAATTAAGTTAAGCAATGCTGGATTTAGCTGTCAGTCACCAAGTATGAAACAATCAAGTAATATTGTCCATTTTCACCTAGGATTATTCTGTGGAAGGAATGAGTGAATCTTTGTTAAACTTTCTCCAACATCTCCGGGAGTTTGGTCTTGTCTTTCAAAGAAAGGTAAGACACTGAAAGAGAGTAGAAAGAGCTAAAAACTTGCTTCTAATTGCAGGCCTTTGATAATGTTTAAGATAGCAGCTAGATTACTATCTCATCCAGGGAAGGCTAAATTGATTGTAGGAATCTTTTAATTAACAACTATTGCCATATTTTATTGATTCTATTGTTCTTGTTAAATGTATATGTCTGCTTTCAAATGTGTTATTGGTTTTAATATTGATATATTGTATTTTACATGTTGTATGGAACCATTGTGTGCTTTGTAAGCTGTCCTGAGTCCCTATGGTAGATGGTGGCGGGGTAAAAATAAAATAATAATAATAATAATTATTATTTATTTATTTATTTATTTATTATTGTATTGTCGAAGGCTTTCATGGCTGGAATCACTGGGTTATTGTAGGTTTTTTCGGGCTATATGGCCATGTACTAGAGGAATTCTCTCCTGATGTTTCGCCTGCATCTATGGCAAGCATCCATAGATGCTTGCCATAGATGCAGGCGAAACGTCAGGAGAGAATGCCTCTAGAACAGGGATCCTTAAACTTTTTAAACAGAGGGCCATGTCACAGTCCCTCAAATTGTTGGAGGGCCGGATTATAATTTGAAAAAACATGAATTCCTATGCACACTGCACATATCTTATTTGTAGTGCAGAAAACACTTTAAAACAATACAATCATTAAAATGAAGAACAATTTTAACAAATATAATCTTCTTAGTATTTCAGTGGGAAGTGTGGGCCTGCTTTTGGCTGATGAATAGGATTGCTGTTGTTGTTGTGTGCTTTCAAGTCATTTAGGTTGACCCTGAGCGAGGGCTGGGTAAATGACCTTGAAGGGCTGTATCTGGCCCACGGAACATAGTTTGAGGACCCCTGCTCTAGAACATGTCCATATAGCCCGAAAAAACCTACAACACCCCATTATTATTATTATTATTATTATTATAGTACTTGTTGATTTTATAGATTATATTAGCCTAGGTACTCGGTAATGCCCAGATTAGATATTTGGTAATTTTAACATTGTTTATTTGAAAAAGTCAATGTGTGGATTTTATAAATGGTTCCATTAAGAAAATGCATAATGAAGTGGATGGATTACGACTCACATCATGCTAGTTTAACCCTCTCAAACTCCACCAGTCCTTAAAGTTGGCCATGTTGGGTATGTGTGCCATGTTATGTCCAGATCCGTCATCTGTGGTGTTCAGACTTCTCTCTTGATGCAGGGTAAACTACTTGGTCATTGGGATCCTGTGTGCCAAGTTAAGTCCTGATCCATCATCAGTGGGGGTCACAGTGGTCTCTGGAAGTGGGAACCAATAGGAAGCATTCATCATCACCCACATACATGCATACACGAACTTTTATTATATAGATAGATATAGATATCTATCTATCTATAGATAGATGTGTATCTGTATCAGAGATTGAGGAAAGTGAGGGGTTACAACGAACAGAAAGCTGCCAATTGGGCAATTGTTAGTGGCAGTGATCAAAGGAGAAAAGGCAATGAACTAAAGTTATATGTGTTGTCAAAGGCTTTCATGGTCGGAATTATTGAGTTACTGTGAGTTTTCTGGGCTGTATGGCCATGTTCCAGAAGCATTTTCTCCAGATGTTTCGCCCACATCTATGGCAGGCATCCTCAGAGGTCTGCTGAAACTAAGCAAGTGGGGTTTATGTCCAGGGTGGGAGAAAGAACTCTTGTCTGCTGGAAGAAAGTCCGAATGTTGCAATTGGTCACCTTGATTAGCATTTATAGCCTTGCAGCTTCAAAGCTTGGCTGGTTGCTGCCTGGGAGGATCCTTTGTTGAGAGGTTTCAGCTGGCCCTGATTGTTTTCTGTCTGGAATTCCCTTGTTTTTTGGGTTCTTTTAGTTTTGGTTTTTATTTATTGTCCTGATTTTAGAGTTTTTAAATATTGGTAGCCAAATTTTGTTAATTTTCATGGTTTCCTCCTTTCTGTTTAAATTGTCCATGTGCTTGTGGATTCAATGGTTTCTCTGTGACCTGGTGGTTGCTACAATGGTCCAGTATTTTTAAATAATGTGCTGTGTCCATGTTGGCTCATCAGGTGCTCTGCTATGGCTGACTTCTCTGGTTGAATTAGTCTTCAGGGCCTTTCATGTTCCTTGATTAGTGTTTGGGCAATGCTGCATTTGGTGGTCCCTGTGGAAGGAAGCAGCCTGGCTTTAAAGCTGCAAGGCCATTCAATGATAATCAGGCTGGTCAATTGCAACATTCACACTTGCCTCAAGTAGACAAGAGTTCTTTCTCCAACCCTGGACATTCAACAGATATATAAACCCCACTTGCCTAGTTTCCAACAAACCTCACAACCCCTGAGGATGCCTGCTATAGATGTGGACAAAATGTCAGGAGAGAATGCTTCTGGAACATGGTCATACAGCCCAGGAAACTCACAGTAACCCAGCTAAAGCTGTAATTTTTGGACTGTGGACAATTGCAGAATTTTGAGGGATCTTTCTCCCATTGCCCACCCTTCTCTCCTTTCAGAGGAAATCCAGACGTTACTACCCAACTCGCCTAGCAATCAACCTTTCCTCTGGCATTTCGGGCACTACGACAAATACTCGTAACCAGGGCTTTATCGTCGTGGAGACAAACTACAGGATCTATGCATACACAGGTCAGAGGTCAAAGGTGTAATGATGCCATGCTTTGCTTCATTCAAAGGGCTCTTCCTCACTGTCTTACTCTTGTTTTATGATTTTGAGTTATTCCTTCCTGGCATATTTCTCCCACTTGGCTAAGATTTGCAGATCTTAAAATGATAACTGCAGCGTTGTAATCTAAAGTCACTTAAACGAGGATGGTTTTGAGAAAGCTCCAAGTTTTTCAAGGTCTCTTCCTCCACCAACCCTTTGAGAAGTTTAATAATAATAATAATAATAATAATACTTTATTTATATTGCACCCTTCTCTCTGAGGGCACTCAGAGTGTATTACAGTATATAAACAGACACATGCAAACAGTCAATGCCTTGTTACGATGAAATACAATGAGACACAAATAACAAAGGCAAAGGCTTCTCCTTTCATTTCCGGCTCTGGAAGCGGTGCTGATCTCCAGTTCTGGGAGAGGTGCTCATCTCCATTTCCAAGCCAAGGAGCCTGTGTTGTCCGTTGACACCTCCTGGTCATGTGGCTGGCATGACTACATGAAGCGTCTTTTTGCCTTTTCCCACCAAGGCAGTACCTATTGATCTACTCACATTTGCATGTTTTTTTAAAATATTTTTATTGGTTTTTGAGCTGCTAGGTTGGCAGGGGCTAGGGCTAACAGCAGGAGCTCAGCCCATCCCGGAGATTCAAACTGCCAACCTTCAGGTCAGCAGTTCAGCAGCACAAGGGTTTAACCCTTTGCTTCACTTCACTAAGGCACAGCTGAAAACCAATTCTGTAGTTCTGTAGGAAGCTGAGATTGCAAGTCATCTAGGCTAGGAATTCTTAAACATTTCCACTATTTTATGTGTATGGGTATATAAAATAAAATAGGTATAAAATCAATCATTTACTGATAACAAATCAGCATTTGCAAGGCTTGCTAAATAGGCTGGTTTTCTTTTTTATGAAGTACAGCTGAAGCATCTTCTACAGAATCTGTTCTAAACACTACACAACAGATTCATGTAAATGTCTAAACCAGCTACTGGGTGACGTTCAGAAAGACCTTTTTGGCCTGGCCAGCAAAACAGCAGCCGTAGTGGTGTTGAGCGTGCAAGCAAACACAGAGCTTATGATATAGCAGAACAAGCAGTTACTTTCTTATGGCTTTTTTAGTCCTTCCTTCTAAACACTACACAACAGATTAATGTAAATGTCTAAACCAGCTACTGGATGACGTTCAGAAAGACCTTTTGGCCTGGCCAGCAAAACAGCAGCCGTAGTGGTGTTGAGCGTGCAAGCAAACACAGAGCTTCCTTCTTGCGTCCAAAGATAAAGGAAGAAGAAAGTAGATTGTTGTTACTGTTGTCTTCTTCTTGAATGCCTGAGGCCCCTTCCACACAGCTGAATAAAATCCCACATTATCTGCTTTGAACTGGAATATATGGCAGTGTGGACTCAGATAACCTAATTCAAAGCAGATACTGTGGAATTTTCTGCCTGGATATTCTGGGTTATTTGACTGTGTGGAAAGGCCCTGAGTCTTCAGCACCAGGCCGTTGGGTAATGCTACAACACAAACCATTTCTTTAGTTCCCCATTTCCCCTACTATAAGGATTCATTTGCGAAGCTACCAGCCCCATATAGAAAAGCCGACTGCCAGTCACAGTGGTGTTTCTTTCTTTAACTGCAGAAATAGTGGCAGATATAATAATAAGAGGGGGGGAGTTAGCCACTCATTCTGCTTCCCTACAGGTGGAGAAAAAAAGTAGAGCAAAGTTATGAGAGGGATGTGCGGAAGAATGCTCATTACCTGACAGAGGAGAAGGAGGAAAATTAAGGAGATAGAATATTTATGATTTACTTATTTAAAAAATGAAGGGGAAGTTGTAAAGACAGTGCTCTGATGTTGCATTATGTTCCTCCCAGTAGTTTTCAAAATGTTCACTTCTAGAATTTGGCAAAAAAAAAAAATCAGAAACGATAACAAACGGCAGTGTACTTGATCATGTGCAGTGTACATTTCTGTCTCACATTCTCCAAACCTGAGAATAGAGGAATTTCTTCCAGAGCAGAGTTTTCAAGACATCTTCAACCTTCATGTCTTCCTGTTTGGGAAATTAAGTTGTGATCTTACTTTTCCTCTCTGTTCTCATTCCCAGATTCTGAGTTGCAGATTGCACTCATTGCCCTCTTCTCTGAGATGCTGTACCGCTTTCCAAACTTAGTGGTGGCTCAAGTCACCCGGGAGAGTGTGCAACAGGCCATTGCCAATGGCATTACAGCAGATCAGGTAAGAACCTGATCTTAATGTGATTTTAATATTTAATATTTTAACCTGATTTTAATGTGATTTTAATATTGATCATAATGTGATTTTAATATTTATACTAGGATGTTTTTAATGTTTGTTTTAATATATAATGTTGTTTATGGTTTTAATTATTTTAATTTATAGTTATATGTTAGTGCAGTGTTTCTCAACCTTCCTAATGCCGCGACCCCTTAATACAGTTTCTCATGTTGTGGTGACCCCCAACCATAAAATTATTTTTATTTCTACTACATAACTGTAATTTTGCTACTGTTACGAATTGTAATGTAAATATCAGATATGCAGGATATATTTTCATTCACTGGACCTTACTTACTTACTTAGGCGATCCCTCGTTTTCCGAGTATGATGGTCCTCCAATGTTCTTGTGGGTCCGTAAGTGGCTGTGGAGCCCTATTCTTGCTCTGCACCTTCTTCCGCAGTGAGGGCATTGGTTTCCAGGTGGAAGGCGGTCCCGGTCGGGGTTGGCTTGACGCGCCTTCCTCCTAGCACGTTTCTCTCTTTCACCCTCCACTCGTGCCTCCTCGAATTCTGCAGCACTGCTGGTCACAGCCGACCTCCAGCTGGAGCGCTCAAGGGCCAGGGCCTCCCAGTTCTCAGTGTCTATGCCAGAGTTTTTAAGGTTGGCTTTGAGCCCATCTTTAAATCTCTTTTCCTGTCCACCAACGTTCCGTTTTCCGTTGATAAGTTCGGAATAGAGCAACTGCTTTGGGAGACGGTGGTCAGGCATCCGGACAATGTGGCCAGCCCAGCGGAGTTGATGTTGGAGGACCATCGCTTCAATGCTGGTGGTCTTTGCTTCTTCCAGCACACTGACGTTTGTCCGCTTGTCTTCCCAGGAGATTTGCAGGATTTTCCGGAGGCAGCGCTGATGGAATCGTTCCAGGAGTTGCATGTGACGTCTGTAGACAGTCCACGTCTCACAGGCGTATAGCAGGGTTGGGAGGACAATAGCTTTATAGACAAGCACCTTGGTCTCCCTACGGATGTCCCGGTCCTCAAACACTCTCTGCTTCATTCGGGAAAATACTGCACTTGCGGAGCTCAGGCGGTGTTGTATTTCAGCGTCGATGTTGACTTTGGTGGAGAGGTGGCTGCCAAGGTAGCGGAAATGGTCAACATTTTCTAATGTTACACCATTAAGCTGTATCTCTGGCATTGGGGAGGAGTTGGCTGGTGACTGCTGGAAGAGCACTTTGGTTTTCTCAATGTTCAGTGACAGGCCAAGCTTCGTGTATGCTTCTGCGAAGGTGTTTAGAGTGGCTTGTAGATCTTCTTCTGTATGCGCACAGACGACATTGTCATCAGCATACTGGAGTTCTATAACAGATGTTGTTGTAACTTTGGTTTTGGCTTTCAGTCTGCTGAGGTTAAACAGCTTGCCATCTGTCCGATAGATGATTTCCACTCCGGTGGGAAGCTTCCCATCAACAAGGTGAAGTATCATTGCGATGAAGATGGAGAATAGAGTTGGGGCAATAACACATCCCTGTTTGACACCCGATTCCACCTTAAATGGGTCACTTTGGGAGCCATTGCTGTCCAAGACTGTTGCCATCATGTCATCGTGGAGGAGCCGCAGGATGTTCACAAATTTGTTAGGGCATCCGATTTTGTGGAGGATGGTCCAGAGAGCGCTGCGATTCACTGTGTCGAATGCCTTGGCAAGGTCGATGAATGCCATGTACAGAGGTTGGTTTTGTTCCCTGCATTTTTCTTGGAGCTGTCGTGCAGTGAAGATCATGTCCACGGTTCCTCTGGAGGGGCGGAAGCCGTTCTGGGATTCTGGGAGGGTGTCTTCTGAGAGGGGCAGAAGGCGGTTTGCAAGGATTCTTGCAAGGATTTTCCCAGCGGAGGTTAGAAGGGAGATACCTCGATAGTTTCCGCAGTCTGTTCTTTCCCCTTTTTTGAAGAGGGTGATGATGGTGGCATCCTTGAAGTCTGCTGGGATTTTCTCGGTCACCCACACTTTTTCTATGAGCTGGTGGAGTTGGTGTGTCAGCTCAGGTCCTCCCTCTTTGAAGATTTCAGCAGGGATCCCATCCGGTCCGCTGGCTTTGTTGTTCTTCTGCTGGCTGATGGCATTGCTGACTTCTTCCAAACTAGGCGGTGCTGCAAGCTCATCCCTGGTTTGTTGTTGCGGGATTTGTGAGAGGACCTCTTCGGCCACATTGGAGCTGCGGTTCAGGAGGCTTTGGTAGTGTTCTTTCCAACGTAGTGCAATTGAGTTTTGGTCCTTCAGGAGTTTGGTTCCATCTGATGAGCGTAGAGGCTGTATGCCATGGTTTCTTGGTCCGTAGATGACCTTTGTGGCTTTGAAAAATCCTTGAGCATTATGGGTATCTGCCAGGTGTTGGATTTCTTCAGCCTTCTTTGTCCACCAGATGTTCTTGAGTTCTCTTGTCCTTCTTTGGACCTCGGCTTTTGCACTAGCGTAGATCTTTTTCTTAGCAGCACAGTTGATGTTTCTCTGCCATGTTTGGAAGGCTTTCCTTTTCTTGTCAATTAGCTGTTGGATCTCGATGTCGTTTTCATCAAACCAGTCTTGATGTTTCTTGGCTTGGTATCCAATAGTTTCTTCGCAGGCTTGGATGATGGAGGTCTTCAGTTTGTTCCAATGTTCCTCAACATTTTCGGGGTGTACTGTGGGTAGATGGTTCTTATTTATTTATTTATTTATTTATTTATTTTTTGCATTTATTGACCGCCCCTCTCAGCCCGAGGGCGACTCGGGGCGGTGAACAGCAACAAAAAGAACAGTGTACAATAGATCTAGACAATACAAACTCGACAATACAAACATAACATATACTTATCCTAAAAATCCGCTTCGTCAAGTCCTGGGGTCATAGCCAATTTCGTAATCCTAGTCCATTCCAGTGTCGTTCAAGATACTTTCAGTTGAAGGCCTGCTCGAAGAGCCATGTTTTTAGGCTTCTACGAAAGGCCAACAAGGAGGGCGCCTGTCTGACTTCAACAGGGAGGGTGTTCCACAGCCGGGGGGCCACCACCGAGAAAGCCCGCTCTCTCGTTCCCGCCAGGCGTGCCTGTGAGGCAGGCGGGACCGAGAGAAGGGCCTCCCCGGATGATCTCAAGGCCCTCGTGGGCTCATAGGCCGAGATGCGGTCTGCAAGGTATTTTGGGCCGGAACCGTTTAGGGCTTTGTAGGATAATACCAGCACCTTAAATTGGGCCCGGTAGCGAATCGGCAGCCAGTGGAGCTGGGACAGCAGGGGCGTTGTATGCTCTCTGCGTCCTGCTCCCGTTAACACCATGGCAGCCGCGCGTTGGACTAGCTGTAGCTTCCGGGCCGTCTTCAAGGGCAGCCCCACGTAGAGAGCGTTGCAGTAGTCGAGGCGGGATGTGACCAAAGCGTGTACCACCGTGGCCAAGTCAGACTTCCCAAGATACGGGCGCAGCTGGCGCACGAGCCGAAGCTGTGCAAATGCTCCCCTGGTCACCGCTGAAACCTGAGGCTCCAGGCTCAGCGATGAGTCCAGGGTCACACCCAAGCTGCTGTGCTGTTTGGAGATGGGCTCGTCTGGAGGGCTCCTGAAGGGCTTGGGTGTTCATTTTGCGCCTTGTCTTTCTGCCTTGGAGTCTGCGCTTGGGAGCGATCTTGATGGCCATCGAGGATTGGATTAGCCTGTGGTCAGTCCAGCAGTCGTCAGCACCTGTCATGGCTCTTGTGAGGAGCACATCACGGCGGTCTCTGGCACGTGTGATTACATAGTCTAAGAGGTGCCAATGCTTTGACCGGGGGTGCTTCCATGATGTCTTGAACTTGTTTTTCTGGCGGAAGAGCGTGTTGGTGATGACAAGGTTGTGTTCCGCACATTTGGTGAGAAGCAGGATGCCATTCGGGTTGCTGTTTCCAACCCCGTCTTTTCCTATGGTTCCTGGCCACAGGTCGAAGTCTCGCCCGACTCTTGCATTGAAGTCCCCCAGGAGGATGATTTTGTCCTCCTTAGGTATCCCCGATAGGACGGTGTCCAGCTGACAGTAGAATTTCTCCTTGATGTCTTCGTCAGCATCTAGTGTTGGTGCATAGGCACTTATGATGGTTGCCCGTTGGTTTTTGGCAAGATTGATTCGGAGGGTGGAGAGACGTTCGTTGATGCCAGTGGGTGCTTCGGACAGATGTTTCATCAGATCATTTCTTATAGCGAAGCCAACTCCGTGCATTCTTTGGTCTTCTTCGGGCAGTCCCTTCCAGAAGAAGGTGTAGCCTCCTTTTTCTTCCTTCAGCTGTCCCTCTCCTGCTCTCCGGGTCTCCTGAAGGGCTGCTATGTCGATGTTGAAGCGTCCCAGCTCCCTTGCAATGATGGCAGTTCTGCGTTCGGGGCGTTCACTGCCACTGTTGTCCATCAGAGTCCGTACGTTCCACGTACCGAAGTTCATTTTTCTTTTTTGGCCGCAGGGTGGTGACCCCACTGGACGCGGCAGTCCAGTCAGGGATGAGAGAGGCAGACTATGTTTAGGGCACCTTTTCTAGCCCCCTCCCCATGTGGGGTGAGCAGAGTGGGTCCTCAATAGGGCTGCTCAGTCGCGGATACAGCTGCCGAACTACTCAACTGCCTCGGACCTTGAGGTAGAGCGACTGAGTCCGTACCCACCGCCCATGTGCCAGTCTGTGACTAGGGGCTTCCAGATTTCACAGTCCTGCCCCCGTCGCCACTCGCTAATCGCCATGGGACTTTGGTTGGTTGGTTTTTATTTTCTTTGGAAGACGCCTGTGCGTGGGTTTTTTTAATGTGTGGAGGTCAGTGCACAACTGATCAACACACAGTCTTCACAGAGTGAGGTTCCACTGGTGATGTAGTTTAACACAATGACCGTGGCTTCTCAGTCTGTTGCAGCCTTCTTCCGCCTTCGCAGCCGTTGTAACATGGGCCATGTTATCCTCCGCCTGCTCCGCCGTTGAGGTCTTTGGGTCTTCGGACTGTTCTTGGTCTGGGACCTCCCCCGCAGCCACTCCTGGGAGTGCACGACTCCAGTTGCTGTGCCTACAGGTTCATCGGAACACGCAAGCCCCCTCACCACGGCAAGGTGACAGTCCGTCGAGGGGGATTCACTGGACCAAATTTAGCACAAATACCCGATACGCCCAAATTTGAATATTGGTGGGGTTGGGGGGGTGATTTTGTCATTTGGGAGTTGTAGTTGCTGGGATTTATAGTTCACCTACAATCAAAGAGCATTCTGAACCCCACCAGCGATAGAATTGGGCAAAACTTCCCACACAGAATCCTCATGACTAACTGACAATACTATGTTTTCTGATTGTCTTTGGCGACCCCCTCTGACACTCCCCTCATGACCCCCCAGGGGCCCTGACCCCCAGGCTGAGAAACACTGTGTTCGTGTTTAGTTATTACGGGTTTCTATCTTTCTATATGTATATAGTATTGAATTTTTGCCGTTAATATGTTGTCAATTGCCTTGAGCAAGGCAGTAGATAAATATAGTAAATAAATAAATCAGGAGACACTTAAAAACTGGTTTATGCAGTTGAGTGAACCACTTTGAAAGAAATATAGTCTGGTTCTGTCTGTTGATGTCTTAATGTTCTGTTTCTGAGCTTCCAAGCATTTCCCAGGCAAAACGAGCAACTTGTATGGTCCAATTGGAAACCTGTTTGGGACAAATTCTTATTGGATTCTCTCTTTCTTGCAGATCATTCACTTCCTGCGTACTAGAGCTCACCCTGTGATGCTGAAACAGGTAAGAAAATGATTGCCATGGTCAAGTCTTGTGGTTCATGGGATATAAAAAGGATGCTCCCCTGTTGAACATTGCAAATGGCTTTTTAAAGGCCTCTCAGCAAGTCACGGGGATATTGGGAGGGATTTAGGATGAATGCTTAATTTTTATTTACTTTTTTGTCAGGAGTGACTTGAGAAACTGCAAGTCACTTCTGGGGTTGAGAGAATTGGCCGTCTGCAAGGACGTTGCCCAGGGGATGCCCAGATGATTTGATGTTTTTATCATCCTTATCTCATGTCCCCGCATGAAGAGCTAGAGTTGATAGAGGGAGCTCATCTGCCTCTCCCCGGATTCGAACCTGCGACCTGTCAGTCTTCAGTCCTGCCAGCACAGGGGTTTAACCCACTGCGCCACCGGGGGCTCCACAATGCTTGAATGTTGCTGTTACTTAAACATCTCAATCCCAATTGCGACTGACCACCGTAGTTTTAAATATAGTTGTTATTTTAAATGTGTTATTGTAATTATGAAGTATGATATTTTACTGATTGTATGTTTTTATGGTTGTAAACCAGGCTGAGTCCCTCTAAGAGGTGAGAAGCTCGGTATAGAAAACTTTGAAATAAATAAATAAAAATAAATTGTTTACCTATTAGAATCCCAACATATAAAAAATTCAAATGTATACAGAATTTTTAAAAAACTATAAAGAGATAGGTAAAACATGTTAAAAGTTATTATTAAAATAAAAGTAAAAAATACCTAGAATTACAACTATTTAAAACAGATTCCTTAAGAGGAAATAATAAACTATCAGCAGAATCGGTGTACATTGTAATAAATACTACTATTACTATGAGCAAAGGAAAGAAGATTTATTAGTTCCAAGGGAACAGTCTCTCGGGCAAGTCACACTCTCACAGCTATAGAGGAAAGCAACAGGCAAGACTCCTCTGAACAAATTTTGCCAAGAAAAACCCCTAACAGTTCGCCATATGTCAGAAACAACTTGAAAGGACACAACAAGAAAAAGTGAAAAATGTTATGGGGTGCTTAAAGCTAACAAGTACATTCTTTCTTAAGCATTTTGCCATGTGACTATAGTTCTTTTGTTTTACTTCTCCCAACAGACCCCTGTGCTGCCCCCCACAATCACAGACCAAATCCGGCTGTGGGAGCTGGAACGGGACAGATTGCGCTTCTCTGAGGGTGAGTGTTTGGAGAAGAAAGGGTAGAGCCATACTTGTATTATGGGATGGTTTCTTACCATAGGTTCATAGCACTTTTGGTATGGATATATCAATACCAGGTGAGGATGCAGGGATGGAAATAATATTTGCTGTTATTTGTTTCCTGAGTGAAAATTGTTTTCCACTCAAGAAGAATAATACAGTGGTGAGAGTTTTTTAGTTTTTGCCTGGTATTTGAATATTCCAGAACATTTGGGGAAATTATTCAGTGCAGACAGGAGCCCCTGGTGGTGGAGTGGGTTAAACTGCTGAACTGCTGAACTTGCTGACTGAAAGGTCGGCGGTTCAAATCCGGGGAGTAGGGTGAGCTCTCGCTCTTAACCCCAGCTTCTGTCAACCTAGCAGTTTGAAAACATTTAAATGTGAGATCAATAGGTACCGCTTCAGCGGGAAGGTAATGACGCTCTATAATTTCCTTGACTGACAATGGACAGACTTGGATTATGATTTGAACTTGTGTAATTTTTATTGGATGTTTTATATTTGACATTGTAACTGTTTGTTTTAAATATAAACTGTCTTTGTTTGGGCATCTAATGGTTCCCAGCTATGAGGCCGCCCTGAGTCGGCAAATAGCAGGCCCAAACTGCACCAAAATATTTGGTTTTTTTCTGCAGAAGGAAGAAAACTATTGCATTTCTTTGTTCTTACATATGAGAAACATACTATTGTTTTTAACTAAGTAGTGTTATGATAGATCCTTTTTTTCTTAATGCTTGAATGGACATTCATCCTTTCTTCTTGTCCTATGTAACAACAAAAGCAACAAGAACAATAATAATTTTATTTCTTACCTGCCTCTCCTCGAGGCAAGTTACAGCATAACTAAAACACATAAACATTGTAAAAACAATGTATAACCAATGTATTGAATCATGATAAAATAATAAAAAATATCAAAAAAATAAAAAAAACATTGTAAAAATTCTGTGAATATACAGTTTCTATAAAAATCCATATTAAAACATATTTCTGTATGATATATATTAAAGTAGACAGCACAGAGATTAAATACAAGACACTAGTTTCAAATTCGTGCTTAAAACAGGCTGAGCATACCTGCAAAAAGAGTTAGGTCTTTAGATGGTTTTTTACATTCTGGATTTTTGTTTTGTTTGCCTCTTCTATTTGCTACTTTCCATTAGTTTTTTTCTTTAATTTCTCTGATCTTGTCCTATATTTTAAAAAATATTGCTTTTCTTTTCCCGGTGCATGTATGTATATGTGTGTATCCTTTACTTAATTTTCCTGGACATCCTTGCTTTCTTCTTTTTTTTCTCTTACTGTATTTATGTTCTTTGCTTTATGTCCCCCCCTCCCATCCCTCCATTCTCAGTCCTCTCCATGTTGTCTTGAGCCTTACCTTTCCCCTTCTCATACCCATCTCTGTTTGCATCTGCTTCTTCTTCTTCCTAATTCTTGTCCTCTTGAGCTTCTCCCATTGACCATCTTCTCAAGTGTAAATTTGCTCTCCTTTCCTCAGGTGTTCTGTACAACCAGTTCCTCTCCCAGGTGGACTTTGAGCTGCTGAGGGACCATGCCAGGGAACTTGGGGTGCTCGTTTTTGAGAACCCTTCCAAGCGTCTGATGGTGGTAACTCCTGCCGGACATTCAGATGTCAAACGCTTCTGGAAGCGACAGAAACACAGTTCCTGAGGGCAGTGGCTACCTCCAAGATCTTATGCTTGATGCTGGAAGCTTGAAGCAATGAAGGTGGCACTAGATGGGTCACAAGAACAAGGAGAGAAAGGAGATGCCTTAAAGGGAGTTGCCGGATGACTCTTATCCAGCAAAAAAGGAGTTAAGAATCAAGTGAAAACCCATTGGTAATTTACAGCTACAAGCAAGAGCGTAGTTCCATTCTGTTTCATCTTCCAGGAATTTTCTCTGAAAGGAACTACAAAACAAGTGAGAGCTTATGTGCTCAAACAGTTTCAGGAAACGTGAAATGAGTAAATGGCCCAAATTGATGCCTTCTCAAGATATACTTACTTGGGACCAGTGAATGGCTTGAAAAGAAATGATGCTGAGATTATTACAAAAGCTCTTCCACTTGTGTGGATAGGAGTCTGTTGGCTCTTTTGTGTAGAGAGTCATGCAAGAATAATACCGTTTGAAACGGAGACTTTGATACTCTGGACTTTTCTCCTCCAAATATTTGTAGTAAAGGGGAAGGAAACTGTGCTGGGGAAGAGTTGTTTAGACCGTTTATTTTTTGGACAACCATTTCCAAAAGTCATCAGTTAGCCAAATGGATACTTTTTTGTGTGTCAGGAGCAACTTGAGAAACTACAAGTCACTTATGGATACTGAGATTTTGGGAGCTGTCATCCAAAAAGATAACTTTTTCACAAACTAGGGGTGTGTGTGTAGTCACACACACATGCTTTCTCCTTTTCATCATGATTGGGGGAGCACAAGAGAAATAAAGCAGAATTTTCAGAACACTGTATGTCTGTCATTTCACTTGTGAGTACAAATGAAGCTTTGGGAATGATTGAGACCAATTTCGGTGGGATCAAAGGGATTTGGGGTAGCGAGTAAGTGGCCACTCAGGTACAAAAACAAATAGTTCCACTTTCTCCACAAGACTAGTTAAAAAGAAAGTGTTTGCAAATATGGACCCAAGTCACCTCTTATGTACTTCCTTTTCCTATTCCAATTCTGAATGGAAATTACATTTGGAAATTAAGACCACTTAATGAAGCAATGTGTTGCATATTAAATCTGTTCTAGTTAACCTGCAGTATTTTTACATCAGATACAACCAGGAGCCCACAGTGGCACAGCAGGTTAAACCATTGAGCTGCTGAACTTGCTAATTGAAAGGTTGGTGGTTCGAATCGGGGGAGCAGGGGGAGCTCCTACTGTTAGGCCCAGCTTCTGCTAACCTAGCAGTTTGAAAACATGCAAATGTGAGTAGATCAATAGGTACTGCTTCGGTGGGAAGGTAATGGCATTCCATGCAGTCATGCTGGCCACATGACCTAGGAGGCGTCTACAAACTACGCCGGCTCTTCAGCTTAGAAATGGAAATGAGCATCATCCCCCAGAGTCAGACACAACTAGACTGAATGTCAAGGGGAAACCTTTACTTTTATTTACAAACCAGTCTATCAATATGGAGATAAGCATTTATTTTCAATCACTTTTAGTATTGTCGTTCCTGGCTTACATTTTTAGTCCCCTTGGACTGAAGTTTCTTATAAGCTACAAGGAAAATGTTGCATAAGCAGAATGCTTAACATAATTTTTAAAAGAGCCAGGAAGCTGTTTACATAGAATACAGCTTTTCAGACAATACTTGGTTTTGAAGTGGGCATTGATAGCTTGACAACCCATAAGCAATACCACTTGGTGGCTAATCCCCACCTCCAAGTCTGAGAGCACTTTGAGGGTTGATCTACATTCATTCAGTTAAATATTTTAAACAAGTTGCCATTTCATATTCATATTCCAATTTCCAAGCATGGTTTAAAAAGTTGGTCAGTGAAGACAGTTGGAAGATAGTTATTCAGATACTATGGATTATTAAACAGACAAATCAGTGGCTCCTAGAACAAATCAAGCCTGAACTCTTCCCTAGAAGCCCAAAGGACTGAACTGAGACTAGACAGCTAACTACTTTCACCAAACATACTCACCTAACATTCTCTTTACATACCAGAAAGTGAAAAACTAATTATTTCCGATTCTAAATTTGTGATCTATTAACTTTTGATTTGTTTAATGTGGTTGTGTCTTGAGTCATATATGGAATTTCTGTGGTCACTTTGATTCAAATCACCATATCTATATGACTGTTCCATAAGAGTTGTCAACTCTCTTCAACCAGCTTTCTTCTGCACCTCTAATTGTAACTTAACATATTATCCTCACACTGCTTATCTTCATGATGATGGTGATTCCTGGAATGCTGCGAGCAGCAGTTAAGCAACATCTGCAAGGCAGTATGATTATCGCCCTGCATCTCAAATTGCTGTTTATTTTTTAATTTAATTTAACTTTAATTATATTCCACTTTTCTCCCAGCATGGGATTTATTACATCACAACATGATAGAGACTCATTTTTCTGACTATCCTTTGGCACTGGAGAAGCAAAAACCTGTGGTGGGAACCTGAGAGAACTGGATTACATAACCATGGGAAATCTATATAAATAAAAATGTAATGTTCATTTGTGGGATTAACATAACTCAAAAACCACTGAACAAATTGACATGAAATTAGAGACAATACACCTAACCGTCCAATGAGTGTCCATCACCCCTAAACACACACACACACAAAACCCCAGCGGAATAGACTTAGAAAACCCCAAAATACATCATATATATATAGATACACATATACTGATATACATATACACATGCATACATTCATACACACAGGTGTGTGTATATATATGTGTGTGTGTGTGTATATGCAAATACACACACAAATATACACATACACATATTTACATGTCCACATGCACACACAGCTATATACATATACACATGCACACATACATATACACAGGCACACACATATATACACAAGCACACATATATACACAAATATATGCACACACATATACACACACAAAACACATGTAAATAGACAGGGCCACAGCAACGCGTAGCAGGGGACGGCTAGTCATGGATAAAATCTATGGGCCTGTGGTTGTTAAGAGTCAAGACATCCCAAAAAGAATACTAAGTATGTCCATTGAAGCTAGCACAAACCAATCCTACAAGGAGTAGTTCTAATGTAATGGCGACAGTCTTCACATTTCCACCTGCTGTTATGGTTAAATGCCTCAAAACCACAATTGCTGGTTGGGAAATATTAAATACCAACTTATAATAATAAAGTGTTGGGCAGTTAGGGATTATTATAAACCTTGTTTATGTAGTTGAACAGTTTGGTTTCTAAATCCAGAGCAGGGAACATGTGGCTTGTAAGATATTCTTCAAAAGCATCTTTCATTATCCACCTCCATTGCCAACTCTGAGTAATGCTGATGGAAGTTGCCAACTATAAATGACAAATTGCCAAAGTGGATGGAGCTGGAACATACAGTTGCTGTCATTTAAGAGAATAATTTAATACACCAGTAATGCATCAGATGGGAAAACAGGGTTCAGTAAGGTCTCGGTTAGCTGGAACTCAAACACTGGAACTCTCAACTAAGGGACAGAAAATCAAATAAATGATACAATAGATAAACAAGATCTGTTTTTTTAATAAAGTGTTCAATTAAGTTTGTCTTCATTTGTTTTAATTACTGTATTCCAATATTAATATCAAGCCAATACAGAGTTCATGGTATGGCATAGTTTGGGATATAGTATTAGGCAGGCCTATTTAATAGTAACTCTCAAGCAACCAGAATTTACAATCACCTCACCTCTGAGGATGCTTGCCATAGATGCAGGTGAAATGTCAGGAGAAATGCCTCTAGAACATGGCCGTATAGCCCGAAAAAACCCACAAGAACTGACAGAATTTACAATGTCGTGTGGATTGTGGGTTTTGGTTTGTGGCAAATTTGTTCATGGATGATCACTTGTGACTGCATATGATTGTTTTGTCAAGGGATTTGTAAATGGCTGTTAAGACCTATTCTGGCTCCACATGTTATTTCACAGTGAGGACATAGGTGTTGTTGATTTTTTTGTTTGTTTATTTGTTTTTTGGTGTCAGGAGCCACTTGAGGAACTGCAAGTCGCTTCTAGTGTGAGAGAATTGGCTGTCTGCAAGGATGTTGCCCAGGATGTTTTGATGTTTTACCATCCTTGTGGGAGGCTTCTCTCATGTCCCCGCATGGGGAGCTGGAGCTGACAGAGGGAGCTCATCCATGCTCTCTCTGGATTCTAACCTGAGGACATATGTTTCCAGATGGAAAGCGTTCATGACGGGTTTGCTTGACACACCTTCCTCTTGGTATGTTTCTTCCTGCCTCTTCAAAATCCATAGCACTGTTGGTAACAGTGGACCTCAAGTTAAAGAACACAAGGGCCAGGCTTCCTAGAATCATAGAATCACAGAATTGGGTCATCTAGTCCAACCCCTGTCATGCAGGAAAAGCATAATCAAAGCACCCCCAACAGATGGCCATCCAGCCTCTGTTCTTGGTGTTTTTGGCCACATTTTTTGAAGTTAGCTTTAGGTTCCAATATAGTAGGCTTCAGTTAACTAGCTCCCATTGAGACTGGAGGAAGTTTGTGGTTGCTTGACAGTTACTATTAAAAATAAGCCTTACCAATACTATACTATGCATGGGCCAACTTAGGCCCTCCAGGTTGTTTTGGACTTCAACTCCCACAATTCCTAACAGCCTCAGGCCCTTTCCTTTCCCCCCTCAGCTTCTTAAGAGGCCTGAGGCTGTTAGGAACTGAAGTCCAAAACACCTGGAAGGCCAAAGTTTGCCCATGCCTGTTATAACCCATACTATACTATACCATGAAATGGATATTGAAATATAGTGGACAACAAGTTAAACATGAGCCAGCAATGTGATGTGGAGGCAAAAAAAGCCAATAGGATTTTGGCCTGCACTAATAGGAGTATAGTGTCTAGATCCAGGGAAGTCATGCCACCCCTCTATTCTGCCTTGGTCAGACCACAATTGAAGAGAGATGTTGACAAGCTGTGTCCAAAGGAGGGCAACTAAAGTGATCAAGGGTCTGAAGAACAAGCCCTATGAGTAACAGCTTAAAGAGCTGAGCATGTTTAACCTGAAGAAAAGGCTGAGAGGAGACATGATAGCCATGAGTAAATATGTGAGAGGAAGTCATAGGGAGGAGGGAGAGAATTTTTAACTATTTTTATCTACAGTTATATGTTATTGATTTAGATATGTGATATTTTTATATATGTGTGAGGCATTGAATTTGCCATTTATTATGTTGTAAACCGCTTTGAGTCCCCCCAGGGGTGAGAAAAGTACTATAGAAATAAATAATAATAAACTTGTTTTTTGCTGCCCTGGAGACTACGATGCGGAACAATGGCTTCAGACTACAAGAAAGGAGATTCCATCTGAACATTAGGAAGAACTTCCTGACTGTGAGAGTTGTTCAGCAGTGGAACTCTCTGCCCCAGAGTGTGGTAGAGGCTCCTTCTTTGGAAGCTTTTAAACAGAGGTTGGATGGCCATCTGTCAGGGGTGCTTTGAATGTGATTTTCCTGCTTCTTTGCCCACCAGGTCTCTTCCAACTCTATAATTCTATAGTATTTAGAAGTAAATTAAGACAAAGACATACTTAAGTAAATATAACACATGTTTACTGTTTTGCTGTATCATGAAAATGTTTTTAAAATAAGTATTTCTTTGAATTTTTTGCCTGTTGCTTGAGAGTTCCGGTTAACTGAGACCCTGCTGTATATTTCTTTTTGGATGTGAAGGATGCCAGAGAGCCTCCCAAACAAAAGAGAAATGAGGACTGAGACTTCCCTTTTTTACCTTCAACAAAAGTATACCGTATATTCCAGGGTACAAAATGACTGGGGCTATAAGACGACCCCCCAATTTTAGCAAACAAAATAGTGAGTTGGAGATATACTCACCATTTAAGATGACTCCCCAAACCAGGTGCTTCTCAGGCCGCTCTCCTTCTTCCTGTCCAGGCCTCGCAAGAAGTGCCTCTTCTCCCACGAGACAACGTCTCGCGGGAGAAGTGGCACTTCTCGCGAGGCCTGGACAGGAAGGAGGAGAGCGGCCTGATCAGAAGGACCTCTGGCGCTCATAGAATCATAGAATAAAAAAAGTTGGAAGAGACCTCATGGGCCATCCAGTCCAACCCCTTGCCAAGAAGCAGGAATATTGCACTCAAATCACCCCTGACAGATGGCCATCCAGCCTCTGTTTAAAAACTTCCAAAGAAGGAGCCTCCACCACACTCTGGGGCAGAGAGTTCCACGGTTGAACAGCTCTCACAGTCAGGAAGTTCTTCCTCATGTTCAGATGGAACAATGTTGTCTCGCAGGAGAAGAGGCACTTCTCGCAAGGCATGGACAGGAAGAAGGAGTGCGGCCTGAGCAGCCCAGGGGCCCGGCCACCAACAAAGGAGAGGCATGGGCCTGTGCAAGGAAGGCAGCCTGTAAGGGAGGAAGAATGGGGAGCCTGCCCAGGAGGCCGCCATGAGCCAAGGCGGAGGAGGAGGAGGGGAGCCCAAGGCCAAGGCAGCCATATTAAGTATTTTTTTCTTTTTTTAAAAAAAATTAAGATTTTATTTACATACAATAACAACTTACAGTGTAAACAAAACACAAAACAGTGAACATTTTACAAACACATAACCCCACCACCAAGGCCTGAACAAGTATCCCTTCCTTCACCATATATTTGTAAATCAACCATTAATCAAATGTCATATCCAAAATTCCAGATCGACAGGGTTATATTGTTTTCCCTTTTCGCTCTCTAAAGCATATTTAAGAAAGACCGACCAGTATGCTTCAAAATCCGATCTGTTAATTTCCCCCCTGAATACCCTCATTTCCATTGTTAGTTTATCATTTAAGGCTCCCATACCTCCCTATATCATGCTTCCGGTTTTAGATTAGTTACTATTTTCCAGTTCCTTGCTAATATGATTCTTCCCACTGTGAGCAAAATAATCACCAATTCTTTCTTACTTGTTTCTAGATTCATCATCTAATAATGCTAACGTAGCATCCAGAGTAATATTTGATCCTATAATGTTGTTTACTTCAATAAATATATCCTTCCAAAAACTCTTCACTTGGGGGCATTCCCACCCATATTAAGTAATTTTATTATTATTTTAATTTTATACCCGGCGTACTAGACGACCCCCAACATTTTATAAGGTTTTACATGCCTAAAAAGTCGTCTAGTACCCTGGTATATACGGTAACTTTCTTCAGGTCTATAATGGGCTGATTTCTCCCTGTGACTCCAGATGTAGCAGTACAGAGAAATCCAAACTACAACTCCCAGGATTCAATAGTGGGGCGGAGCTAGGAAAGCCTGGAAGCCGAGGAAACTGAGTCATTTTGGGCTGCAGAACGTCAGAGCATCAGACGAGAAGGAAGTGTTTCCAAACTTCCCAAGGTAAAGAAAATTTCTCTTACTATTTCCATTCCATGCAAAACTCCCTTTGGCAACAAGTAGCTGAGGAGTTTTTGTAAGTTTAAAGCGATCCTATCTCGAGTTGTCAGTGACGCTCAGTGCTTTGAAGCAAGTCTTTTACGGCTTGGATCCATGTGCTTTTTAAAGCTCAAATCCTTTCTTGAATTACTTTGTTTTCCCCTTTTGTGAATTACCGGTAACATAGAGCAGGAACTTTGTTGCAAAGTGTTGCAAAAGTGGGCCTGGACCCACCGTAGGGAGAACATTCAGCAAGTAAAGTTGTAACTAAAAGAGCAGAGCAGTCGTGGCTTCAGGTTCTCTGTGACGCAGTTCATATTTGCCCTGCCTTGAGTACATCTTCACTGGGGAATTAATACAGTTTTGACATTACTTGAACTGCTATGGCCCAATACAATGAAAACCTGGCAGCTGTATTTTTACTAACAGGCGTGGGCAAACTTGGGCCCTCCAGGTGTTTTGGACTCCAACTCCCACCATTCCTAACAGCCTCGGGCCCCTTCCTTTCCCCCCTCAGCCGCTTAAGTGTTTGTAAATTAGCTTCTTCTTCTTTTCTTTGCTTTGTGTTTTTGTTTTTGTGTTTTATAGTGCTGTGTTCATGTTCCGTTATTTTTTAGTAGATAATTACTTGTTGCAGGTTTAATATAGATAGGTTTGTTGTTTATTTGGTCAGTTGTTTCCAACTCTTTATAACCTCATGGACCAGCCCACATCAAAGGAGCCCGCAGTGGCACAATGGGTTAAACCATATTTTTGTTTGTGTTTTTATAGTCCTATGTTCATGTTCTGTTATTTTTTAGTAGATAATTACTTGTTGCAGGTTTAATGTAGATGAGTTTGTTGTGTATTCGGTCAGTTGTTTCTGACTCTTTATCACCTCATGGACCAGCCCATGCCAAAGAGCCCCCCTCCCCCCGCCCCGATGTGGTGCAATAGGTTAAACCCTGAAGACCAACAGACCGACATTTGGAGGTTGGAATCCAGGGAGAGTGCGGATGAGCTCCCTCTGTCAGCTCCAGCTCCCTATGCGGGGACATGAGAGAAGCCTCCCACAAGGATGGTAAAACATCAAAACATTGGACAATGTCCTTGCAGACAGCCAATTATCTCGCACCAGAAGCGATTTGCACTTTCTTAGGCACTCCCAACACACACACACAAAGAGTCCACACCAGAACCGGCTGTCAGCCTGCAGAGCTCCCACCCCCATCTCCTTCAAGGTCAAGTCAGTCACTTCAAGATACCATCCATCCATCTTGCCCTTGGTCAGCCCCTCTTCCCTTTTCCTTCCATTTTCCCCAGCATCATTGTCTTCTCTAAGCTTTCCTGTCTTCTCATGATGTTGCCAAAGGACTTCATCTTTGCTTCTAATATCCTTCCCTCCAGTGAGCAGCTGGGCTTTATTTCCTGGAGTATGGACTTCTTGCGGTCCAAGGCACTCTCAGAATTTTCCTTCAACACCAGAGTTGTAAAACATCTATCTTCCTTCGCTTGGCGTTCCTTATGGTCCAGTTCTCGCATCCATAGGTTAATATGGGGAATACCACTGCTTTAACTATGCGGATCTTCATTGCCAGTGTGATGTCCGTACTCTTCACTATTGAGGTTGTAGATGGGTAGTTGTTTAAAAATGTAAAAAACGTGTTTGTACATTTCATTATTCTTGTGTAACTATTTATTTTGTTTTTTTAAATAAAATATTTTTT
Source organism: Anolis sagrei (assembly GCF_037176765.1). Classification (NCBI taxonomy): domain Eukaryota; kingdom Metazoa; phylum Chordata; class Lepidosauria; order Squamata; family Anolidae; genus Anolis; species Anolis sagrei. The sequence continues at coordinate 24,356,566 of NC_090022.1, forward strand.
AAAATATGATATTGTACTGTATTAATGCTGCCTCTTAGGGTGATGGAGTCTTCTTCTCTGGAGGCTTTTAAGAAGAGATGATCATCTGCTGATGATGCTTTGATTGTGTTTTCCTGCATGGCATGGCAGAATGGGGTGGGACTGGATGGCCTTTGGGGTCTCTTCCAACACTCTGATTCTGTGATTCTACACGGTTCTGGCCCTACTTACCTCTCCGAACGCATCTCCTCCTATGAACCGACCAGGTCTGGGGAGGCCCTGCTCTCGGTCCCGCCTGCATCGCAGGCGCGCCTGGTGGGGACGAGAGACAGGGCCTTCCCAGTGGTGGCCCCTCGGCTGTGGAATGCCCTACCTGCAGACATCAGATTGGCCCCCTCGCTGTTGGCGTGTCAGAGGAAGGTGAAGACCTGGCTATTCGAACAAGCGTTTGACTAAACAGTGAAATTGAACATAGGAATACGGAACAATGGATAATGAGAGTGGATTCTGATTTTATTGTTGAGGCGTTATGATTGTTATACTGTTGTTAATTGTTGATGTTATAATCTGTTTTAATTGCATTATACTGTTTTGTGATATTTTGCATTGTTGTGTAAACTGCTTTGAGTTGCCTAAGGGCTGAGAAAAGCGGTATAGAAATAAAGTAAATAAATAAATAAAGTAAATAGTACAGTATAGATGCACCTGAAGTATCTCAAAGTAATTTTAGCATAAAAAGTAGCTTCCTTTCTAGGTGGCAATCCCTGAATCTTCCGCTGGGGTTGTGGGAGTCATAGTTCCCTATCTTCTTCCCCCAACTACAATTCGTAGCAAGCCTTAAGGGCTGGTGGTTTGGGCCTTAGGAGGCCAGAGTTTGAGTCCCTGTTCAGCCATAGAAACCCCTGGGTGACCTTTCGGAAGTCACATTCTCTCAACTCCAATAGAAAGCAAAGGGTTCACCTCCACTACAGAATTAATGCAGTTTGACTACTTTAGTAACCATGGCTCAATGCTGTAAGATGCTGGGAGTTGCAGTCTGAGGAGGCAAAGATTAATGGCCAAATACTTTGTTAAACTACAGCTCCCATGATAAAACAACTTCAAACTGCATTAATTCTGCAGTATAGATGCAGCCAAAGCCACTTCCCCTCTCCGAATCTCATGACTCCTGGGACTGTTTTCAACAAAGGAAAACTCTCAAACAGCTCCAAACTGAAGAATATTTTGGTCTCAGGTTGTTGTCATTGGGGGTTCTGTGTCTTCAAGTTGTTTCCTACTTATGCAGACCCTAAAGTTTTCTTGGCAATATTTCCTCAGAATAAGTTTGTCTCTACACTGTAGAATTAATATAGTTTGACATCACATAACTGGAATGCACTAGTGGAGGAAAAGGCCAGGGAAGGACATTGCAGAATGTGACTTCCGAAAGGTCACCCAGGGGTTTCTATGGCTGAACTTAATTACTCATTTCCCCAACACTTCATGTTCTTAACAAGAGCCTGTAGTATTCCCCAGCTAGCAATTATGGTTTTGAGGCAACCACAGCATTTAACCATAAGAACAGGTGGGAAGTCTACAAAATGCACTACAAGGTTTTGTTACTTGGCAAGAGCTGCTTCTGTAGAATTTGTTTGTTCTAGCTATTCCCTACACACTAGTATTTGAGGGTGTGTGCTGTTGTTGTTATGGGCCTTTGACTCAATTTTAATGTATGGCAATCCTATTGGGGGGGGGGGGATTACTTTAGGTTAGTGAGAGGAGGAATTTACACGTCTTCATGTTCTCCCATTTCCATCCAGAGACAGACAGGAAGAACAAAGATCCCACAAATCTCTTCTTAGCCATTTCAGACACCAGTCTGTTTGCCTTTCAAGTTCTCTCAACTCCAATAGAAAGCAAAGGGTTCACCTCCACTACAGAATTAATGCAGTTTGACTACTTTAGTAACCATGGCTCAATGCTGTAAGATGCTGGGAGTTGCAGTCTGAGGAGGCAAAGATTAATGGCCAAATACTTTGTTAAACTACAGCTCCCATGATAAAACAACTTCAAACTGCATTAATTCTGCAGTATAGATGCAGCCAAAGCCACTTCCCCTCTCCGAATCTCATGACTCCTGGGACTGTTTTCAACAAAGGAAAACTCTCAAACAGCTCCAAACTGAAGAATATTTTGGTCTCAGGTTGTTGTCATTGGGGGTTCTGTGTCTTCAAGTTGTTTCCTACTTATGCAGACCCTAAAGTTTTCTTGGCAATATTTCCTCAGAATAAGTTTGTCTCTACACTGTAGAATTAATATAGTTTGACATCACATAACTGGAATGCACTAGTGGAGGAAAAGGCCAGGGAAGGACATTGCAGAATGTGACTTCCGAAAGGTCACCCAGGGGTTTCTATGGCTGAACTTAATTACTCATTTCCCCAACACTTCATGTTCTTAACAAGAGCCTGTAGTATTCCCCAGCTAGCAATTATGGTTTTGAGGCAACCACAGCATTTAACCATAAGAACAGGTGGGAAGTCTACAAAATGCACTACAAGGTTTTGTTACTTGGCAAGAGCTGCTTCTGTAGAATTTGTTTGTTCTAGCTATTCCCTACACACTAGTATTTGAGGGTGTGTGCTGTTGTTGTTATGGGCCTTTGACTCAATTTTAATGTATGGCAATCCTATTGGGGGGGGGGGGGATTACTTTAGGTTAGTGAGAGGAGGAATTTACATGTCTTCATGTTCTCCCATTTCCATCCAGAGACAGACAGGAAGAACAAAGATCCCACAAATCTCTTCTTAGCCATTTCAGACACCAGTCTGTTTGCCTTTCAAGTTCTCTCAACTCCAATAGAAAGCAAAGGGTTCACCTCCACTACAGAATTAATGCAGTTTGACTACTTTAGTAACCATGGCTCAATGCTGTAAGATGCTGGGAGTTGCAGTCTGAGGAGGCAAAGATTAATGGCCAAATACTTTGTTAAACTACAGCTCCCATGATAAAACAACTTCAAACTGCATTAATTCTGCAGTATAGATGCAGCCAAAGCCACTTCCCCTCTCCGAATCTCATGACTCCTGGGACTGTTTTCAACAAAGGAAAACTCTCAAACAGCTCCAAACTGAAGAATATTTTGGTCTCAGGTTGTTGTCATTGGGGGTTCTGTGTCTTCAAGTTGTTTCCTACTTATGCAGACCCTAAAGTTTTCTTGGCAATATTTCCTCAGAATAAGTTTGTCTCTACACTGTAGAATTAATATAGTTTGACATCACATAACTGGAATGCACTAGTGGAGGAAAAGGCCAGGGAAGGACATTGCAGAATGTGACTTCCGAAAGGTCACCCAGGGGTTTCTATGGCTGAACTTAATTACTCATTTCCCCAACACTTCATGTTCTTAACAAGAGCCTGTAGTATTCCCCAGCTAGCAATTATGGTTTTGAGGCAACCACAGCATTTAACCATAAGAACAGGTGGGAAGTCTACAAAATGCACTACAAGGTTTTGTTACTTGGCAAGAGCTGCTTCTGTAGAATTTGTTTGTTCTAGCTATTCCCTACACACTAGTATTTGAGGGTGTGTGCTGTTGTTGTTATGGGCCTTTGACTCAATTTTAATGTATGGCAATCCTATTGGGGGGGGGGGGATTACTTTAGGTTAGTGAGAGGAGGAATTTACACGTCTTCATGTTCTCCCATTTCCATCCAGAGACAGACAGGAAGAACAAAGATCCCACAAATCTCTTCTTAGCCATTTCAGACACCAGTCTGTTTGCCTTTCAAGTTCTCTCAACTCCAATAGAAAGCAAAGGGTTCACCTCCACTACAGAATTAATGCAGTTTGACTACTTTAGTAACCATGGCTCAATGCTGTAAGATGCTGGGAGTTGCAGTCTGAGGAGGCAAAGATTAATGGCCAAATACTTTGTTAAACTACAGCTCCCATGATAAAACAACTTCAAACTGCATTAATTCTGCAGTATAGATGCAGCCAAAGCCACTTCCCCTCTCCGAATCTCATGACTCCTGGGACTGTTTTCAACAAAGGAAAACTCTCAAACAGCTCCAAACTGAAGAATATTTTGGTCTCAGGTTGTTGTCATTGGGGGTTCTGTGTCTTCAAGTTGTTTCCTACTTATGCAGACCCTAAAGTTTTCTTGGCAATATTTCCTCAGAATAAGTTTGTCTCTACACTGTAGAATTAATATAGTTTGACATCACATAACTGGAATGCACTAGTGGAGGAAAAGGCCAGGGAAGGACATTGCAGAACTTGAAAGGCAAACAGACTGGTGTCTGAAATGGCTAAGAAAAGATTTGTGGGATCTTTGTTCTTCCTGTCTGTCTCTGGATGGAAATGGGAGAACATGAAGACGTGTAAATTCCTCCTCTCACTAACCTAAAGTAATCCCCCCCCCCCATAGGATTGCCATACATTAAAATTGAGTCAAAGGCCCATAACAACAACAGCACACACCCTCAAATACTAGTGTGTAGGGAATAGCTAGAACAAACAAATTCTACAGAAGCAGCTCTTGCCAAGTAACAAAACCTTGTAGTGCATTTTGTAGACTTCCCACCTGTTCTTATGGTTAAATGCTATAGTTGCGTCAAAACCATAATTGCTAGCTGGGGAATACTACAGGCTCTTGTTAAGAACATGAAGTGTTGGGGAAATGAGTAATTACTAAGCCCTTTTTATGTGGCTGAAGAGTTTGGTTTCTAAATCCAGAATGGAAATGTGTGGTTTACCAGATTTCTTCAAAGGCACCTTTCATTCAAGAAAATCTTAACAAATGCTATGTTCAGCAAAGGAAAAGAGGGATCCTCTCACCTCTGCAGGAGTCTCCCGTATACCATGCAACTGTGGACAAGTCTACATAGCGGAACACCAAACGCAGCATTGCCCAAACACGAATCAATGAACATGAAAGGCACTTGATCAACCAACCTGGACACAGAATATTATTTGAGAACACAGAAATTCTAAACCACTCTGACAATCATCATGTCAGACTACACAGAGAAGCCATTGAAATCCACAAATACGTGAACAATTTCAACAGAAAGTAGTAAACCATGAAAATGAACGAAATCTGGTTACCAGTATTAAAAAAACACCAGAATCAAGACAGTAAATAAGGAGCACCACTCAGAAACAGGGGAATTCCAGACAACAAGCAATCAAAAGCCAGTTAACAACAAGCAATCAAAAGCCCAAATAGAGAATGCCACCAGGCAACAAAGGCCAGTCTACCTCTATGCAGATATCCTTATCTATTGATTACTAGCCATCCCCTGCCACGCGTTGGTGTGGCCCAGTCTGTATATATGTATTTTGTGTGTGTGTGTGTATGTGTATATATGTGGTTTTGTGCATGCTTTGTAGTGGGGTTTTTTTTTTTTGCTTTTTAAGTCTCTTCCGCTGTGTTTTTCAGTGTTTTTTATGAGTGGTGGTCACTCATTGGCCTGATAGGTATATTGTGTCCAAATTTGGTGTCGATTCGTCCAGTGGTTTTTGAGTTATGTTAATCCCACAAATGAACATTACATTTTTATTTATATAGATGCAAACACTTTATGGCTACTCAAATGCTAATTCAGGCTTATAATCTCAATATTCACACTTGCTTTAAACAGATAAGGGTTCTTTCTCTCACACTGGACATGCCACAGATATATATATACATCTCACTTGCTTCATTGCCAACAGAACCTCTGAAGATGCCAGCCACAGATGCAAGTGAAATGTCAGGAGAGAATGCTACTGGGACATGGCCATAGATCCTGAAAAGCTCATAGTAACCCAGCAACTTTCATTATCCATCTCAATTGGCAATTATGAGTGGAGCTGATGGGAATAGCTGTCTGACAATATAGGGAGACCATATGCTGCCCACCTCAGTCTAAATGGACTGTGTATCTGATGGTAAAACAGGGCATCTCATTTTGCTGGAGCTTGTGTTGCTATAGGGATCCTGCATCTTACATAGCAATCCCATGAAGAAATATATTTGGGAAGAGCTTTATAGGTCCCACAACACTAAGAAAACCCAGAGGGTGGCACGCTTACCTAAGCTATGGAAAGGCAAGGATAGAAAAAAACTTTACTAATCATTACATAAGAGGCCCCCTACTAAAGACCTGGAACAAGTATAAAGACATCATTTACCCCAGAATACCCATGTGGACTTCGCCAATAGAGGCATATCATAAAAGAGAGTTACCGAAAAGTAGATGGCTTAATTACAGGCAACTATTGGTTAAAATCAACAATGAATGGCACCTGAGGTCTATGGAAGAATTAAAGAGGGAAGATAAAGAACTAAATTGGCTACAATATATACAAATTAAAGAAACTTTAAAGGAAGATCTAAAAGTGGGATTTAGCGAAAAGGACACATGTTGGGATATAATTATGAAAAAGGATAAGAAGCTGGTTAGAATCTTGTATCGAAACCTGTTAGAGTGGAATACTGAAACGGAAATAGTAAAAGAAAATATGGTCAAGTGGGCCAGGGATATAGGCCACTCTATACTAACAAGCGAATGGGAACAAGTATGGAAGGTCAAGCTTAAATACACTAGAGCCAGCAGCATAGTAGAGAACTGGCACAAAGTTTTCTATAGATGGCATTTGACACTTGTACAATTGGCGAAATTTAGTAAAAATAACAATACGCAGTGCTGGAAGTGCGGAAAGGAAGCTGGAACCTATTTCCATTTGTATTGGAATTGCAAGAAGATTAAAAAAATTTGGACGACGGTTCATTTACATACACAAAACATTATTAAAACAAAGTTTGAGCTCAAACCTGAATATTATTTATTGAACATAACAGATTTAGGTCTGAAGAAAAATTAAGAAAAAAATTTGGTTTTATTTATCGTCGGCAGCCAAAATATTGATAGCCCAGAAATGGAAAAGTAAAGAGATCCCAACTAATGAAGATTGGATAAAGAAAATAACAGATTTCAGAATTTGTGACAGATTATCGAGTCAAATAGAAGAACTCAGTAAGACCAAACAAATAAGCTGGAAGGACATGGAAGAATATTTGAAAAGCAAATTCAAACTGGACACTTAAAAGTCGATGGGTAAGAAGAGCAAGGACAGCAAGGACAGCAAGGAACAGGAAAAAGGAACAATACAACGAGATAATCACTCCTCTGCGGACTGAACGGAAGTGATGCACACATTTGTCTGACCCCCATCCCATTCTCCACCCATTCCTACCTCCCCTTTATCCTTTCTATTCTACTTCTGGGCCCCTCCCTACCTCTCTTACCCCGCCTACCCTTCATTTTATCCCCCACGGTCTGTCTAAACTTCACAACTTTCTATCACAATAATTGTTCTCCCTCTTTCACTGTAAAAGAAAATGGTATAAAAATTAATAAAAAGAAAAAAAGAAAACATAACACAACAATAAACAAAGCAAATCAAAACAATTAAGCAAAATAACAATGACAATACATCAATACATCAAGACACTTAATAAAAAAAAAAAAGAAAACCCAGATCATGCTTGAGGATCCATCTCACCTGGCATATTTGAATGAATTATTACCATCTTGCAGATGGTACAGGGTGACAAAGACAAGGACAAACAGACTGAGAGATAGGGTTTATCCTAGAGCTGTGGCTATGTTAAACCCTATGGTTTCACACTGATGTGGAATTGGGGGCTGTGTGGTAGTGGTTGAGGTGTGGAGGGATGGATATGTTGTTTTGTGGCGTGTGCTAGGGAAGGCATTTAATTTCATAGTGCAAAAGCACCATGACAGTAAAGCTGTTCTATTCTATTCTAGTCTATTCTTGGGCATAAAAGAAAATAGAAAAAAAAATACTCAAAAGATTGCATGATGCATTTAGTGCATTTTGGTTGAACAAAAAGGCACCTGCCCATTGTGGATTTTGTATTATGTGTCCACACTAGAATTCTAGCAGTTTGTAAGCACTTTAACTGTCATGGTTCAATGCTATGGAATTTTGGGATATATAGTTTTAAAGGCTTTTTCTTTTTCTGCCAGAGAGCTCTGATTTTCTGTTTTGTAGTTATGTGCCTTCAAATCATTCCTGACTTATGGGAAATCATGGGTTTTTCTGATTTAGATTTGAGACTTGGGGAGCATCTACATTGTAGAATGAATGCAGTTCGACACCAATGGCAGTTGTAGTAATGCAAGGCCTTTAACCATCTCTGCCAAAGCCTACGGGTACCTCATCAAACTCCCATAACCCCCACACATTGTAGATGCACTCTGTGACTCTCTGGCTCCTTCTACACTGCTACATAATCCACATTATCAAAGCAGATGATCCACATTCTCTGCTATGAACTGGGTTACATGAGTCTACACTGCCATATAATCCAGTTCAAAGCAGATAATCTGGATTTTATACAACAATGTAGAAGAAGCCTCTGTCTCACACAGAGAGATGTGTCTCTTTTCTCTCTCAAGGTCAGACTGACATCCTTCTGCACACCCCTATTATTCCTTTTCCACACACAAATGTTCTCTTGTTTTTCAAATGCTCTCAAAATTTCTTTCAAGGCAAGTGGCTGGAGGGCCATCACTCCTTCCTTTGTTCTTGTGTACTTAAGGCAATCTTGTTGTTTTTTTTTCTTGGCAAGGTTTGTTAAGGGTGTTGCCTCTGCCTCTCTCTGCGGCTGAGAGAGTGATGGGCCCAAGTCTACCTTGCTATAGATTTCCAGGTTGAAGCGTGTGGGTTGATAGTATTTGAACCAAATGGTTTCAAAAACTAAAATCATGTGTTGAATCACTCCCCACGCCCCTTTGTAAAATAAAAGTTTGGCTGAACTTTTTTACAAAAAGTTTTTAAAAAGATTGCCCAGAGAGCCATAGTATTGCTTTCTAGAGGTGGATCTACAAGGTTGAGTTAATGCAGTTTAACACCACTTCAACTGCCATGTCTCAAGGCTTTTTTTTTTTGTCGTGTCAAGAGCAACTTGAGAAACTGCAAGTCGCTTCTGGTGTGAGAGAATTGGCCATCTGCAAGGACATTGCCCAGGGGACCCCCGGATGATTGGATGTTTTTATCATCCTTGTGGGAGGCTTCTCCCATGTCCCCGCATGAGGAGCTGGAGCTGATAAAGGGAGCTCATCCACCTCTCCCCGGATTCGAACCTGCGACCTGTCGGTCTTCATTCCTGCCGGCATAGGGGTTTAACCCACTGCGCCACTGAGAGCTATGCGATCATGAGAGTTGTTGTTTTTCCTGGAGGTTGTAATTTTTCACATTAACCTTCTCTGCTGATGAGTTCTGCATCATAACTACAAGCCCTAGGATTTAACTGTCCCAGGCCCCAGCTCCTCATGCAGGGGCAAGAGGCAGTTAAAGCAGTGGTGCAATGGGTTAAAGCCTTTTGCCAGCAGAACTGCTGTCTGACAGGTCAGCGGTTAGAATCTTGGAAGAGCGGGTTGAGCTCCCTCTGTCAGCTCCAGCTCCTCATATGGGGACATGAGAGAAGCCTCCCACAAGGATGGTAAAAACATCAAATATCCAGGCGTCCCCTGGACAACGTCTTTGCAGACAGCAAATTCTCTCACACCAGAAACGACTTGCAGTTTCTCAAGTCTGACACAGAAAAAAAAAGTTAAAGCAGTGTCAAACTACACTGATTCTACAGTGGATATGTCAGCTAGGTTAGAGTCCAACCATGGCAAGAAAGAGAGGAAACAGCAATTGCAGTTTAGGTCATTTCTACCCAAATTGTTATGTGTGATTTTCCTGATAACATGCAATTCAGATTGACACCAGGGATTTTCATGCCATACTGCAGAAGTATAATGCGGTGATTCCATTTAAGCCTAAGAGTAGTAGTTTAGGGAAACCCCACCTCCTCCAGCAGGGGAAGAGCTTGGGACCGGATCTTGGGGGAGTGTCTGAATAACTGGATGAAACCAGGGAAACTGGATGAAACCAGGTTACTTGGTCTGTGCGGCGCAGCCATCTCCAAATCTTCCAAGGTAATGAAAGTTCAGTTCTTGTGGGTTTTTTCGGGCTATATGGCCATGTTCTAGAGGCATTTCTCCTGACGTTTCGCCTGCATCTATGGCAAGCATCCTCAGAGGTCTTTCTTATTCCACAGTTGACTGCAAAATTCTTTCGGCAAAAAGGCCTCTCTTTCCTTCTTTCTTTTATACTTAAGGCGATCCTATTACAGTTATCTAATATCTATCCTTGGCAGGATTCGTTGTCAGTTGACTTTGCCTCCCTCTTGCCTCCCTATGGCATGTTGGGTTTCTAGGGTTGAACTTGGGCCGATCTACACTGCAGAATGAACACAATTTGACACCACTTTGCTATGGAATCCTGGAGTTACTGCCAAAGAGCACTAGTGCCTCACTACATCTGTCACTTAGGATTCCATAGTTTTGAGTCACGGCAGTTAAAGTGGCATCGAATGGCAGGCCTACTGGCTATGAATTTTAAACTCATGTCTTGTATTTACTATGTTTGAATCTTTTTTTTCTGTATTTCAAATAAATAAGATTTAAAATGTGTATTTGACACAATGTTTTATAATGATATATTTTAACTGTATTGTGCCCCACCTCAAGAGGTGGGTAAGAAATAAAAGTTACTATTATTATTATTATTATTATTATTATTATTATTATTATTCCCCACTTTATCTTCCCAAAGGAGAGTCAAAGCAGCTTGACATAAAAGCATTAGTATACAATTTAAAATATAATAATATGCAAACATTAAAATAGAATTAAACACAAACAGCACTAAAACAATTTATTGTCGAAGGCTTTCATGGCTGGGATCACTGGTTTGTTGTAGGTTTTTTCGGGTTATATGACCATGTTCTAGAGGCATTCTCTCCTGGCGTTTTGCCTGCATCTATGGCAAGCATCTTCAGAGGTTGTGACCTCACAACCTCTGAGGATGCTTGCCATAGATGCGGGCGAAAACGTCAGGAAAGAATGCCTCTAGAACATGGCCATATAGCCCGAAAAAACGTACTAACAACCCAGCACTAAAACATTCAGTTAAAATCCATCAAAACATTTAAAAACCACATCCCCTGACTCTATCTTAAACTCTAGCTAAGGGCCCTTCCACACAGCCATATAATCCAGAATAGCAAGGCAGATAATCCACAATATCTGCTTTGTACTAGGAGCCCTTCCACACAGCTCTATATCTCAGAATACCAAGGCAGGAAATCCCACATTATCCAAACGTGGACTCAGATAACCCAGTTCAAAGCAGATATTGTGGGATTTAATAAAGCTGTGTGGAATGGGCCTTAGGTACCCAACAATGCCCCAGGTAGATCTTTTGTAATGATAAAAGAAACAGACATTGTTTCATTTTGGGGTTTTATGAATAATCCTAGTAGAAAATGTATAAGGATGCAACTCCCATTATCATCTGTCATTGACACAAAAGTATACCAATACTTAAAGTTGGTCATGGGGGGGGGGGGGGGGGTCTGTGTACCAATTTTGGCCCAGATCCATAGCTGGTGGGAGTCACAGGGTGCTCTGGAAATGGGAGCCATCGCAGAAATAGTAGAGTAGCCACATAATTTTATGCTAGTGCTCCTCCAATGTTCTTGTCCCAGGAGTCCTGTCCCCCCCCCCCACCCCCCACCACCACCACCACCACACACACACAAAGGTTGGCTTAATTTCCTATCTCTCTCTGAGTTAGCCCTTAGAATTAGTTCTCCCCTCTTATCTCACCCTGTTTTTAAATCATTTTATGTACATGCGCCCCGCCCTTTATCTGCCATTATGCTTAGTTCTTATGTTTTGTGTATATTGTTTTATATGCTTTGATGTTTTATATTTTACTGTTATGTTGTTTATTTGATTGTAATTTGTATTGTTATATTGTAATTTTTGTTCGGGCTTTGCCCCATGTAAGCCGCTCTGAGTCCCCTTTGGGGAGATGATGGCGGGGTACAAATAAAGTTTATTATTATTATTATTATTATTATTATTATTATTATTAAATCACTTGCCACATACATACAAACATACATATTTTCCTTTTTATTATAGACTACCTCAGGCCTGGGTTAGGTCTTTTGTAATGCTATTTATAAGAAATAGTATTCAAAGTTTTGAGGTCATGTTCATTCACAGTCAGGTTCAGGGCCCTTCCACACAGTCCCTTCCACACATCTGAATAAAACCCCACATTATCTGCTTTGAACAGGGGGCCATTCCACACAGCCCTATATCCCAGAATATCAAGGCAAAAAATCCCACAATATCTGCTATGAATTGGGTTATCCGAGTCCACACCGCCATATATTCTAGCTCAAAGCAGATAATGTGGGATTTTATTCAGCTGTATGCCTGGAATATATGGCAGTGTGAACTCAAGATAATCCAGTTCAAAGCACATATTGTGGGATTTTCTGCCTTGATATTCTGGGTTATATGGCTGTGTGGAAGGGCCCCCACAGTACTCTCTGGAAGTAGAGCCATCCTAAAAAATACAAACATAGATACATACAAACATAGAAGTTTTCACTTTTATTATACACTCGCTTAGGTACCCAGCGATGTCCGTTAGATATTGTATAAAGATAAATATTAAAGCAGTCATTGTTTGGTTTTGGAGTCTATGAATATACCCATTATAAAATGTCTAAGGATGTGGATAAACTACAACTCCCATCATTATCTGTCATGGCTGTAAAGTGGGTTCTTATGGACACATGTACCAAGCTTGGTCCAGAACCATCATTGGAGAGATTCTGTGTTCTCTGGTTGTGAAGTACAACTCCCACCATTTTAGGTCAATCCCCCCCCCCCCCCCCCCGCTGGGTTCTTCAGTATTTAAAGTTGGTCAGGAAGGGTTTCTGTGCCAAGTTTGGTTTAAATGCATTGTTGATTGTGTTCAGAGTGCTGTTAGATTGAGGGTGAACTACAGTTCCCAGAAACGTGGGTCAATGTCCCTTAAATCCTGCCAATATTCAAATTTGGTCATATTGGATATATGTGCCAAATGTGATCCAGATCCACCATCGGTTGGGTTCATACTACTCTTTGATTTTAGGTGAACTAGAACTCACAACATAGTGGGAAAATTTCCCCTCGAACCCTGCCAGGGTTCAAGTTTGGTCACGTTGGGTATATGTGCTGTTTGATCTAGGTCCATCATCAGTTGGGTTCACAGCGTCATCTGAGTATAGGTCAACTACAATTCCCAAAATGGTGAGGCAATTCTTCTCAAACCCCACCAGTCTTCAAAGTTGGTGATAATGCGTCTGCATACAAGGTTTGGTCCAGATCCATCATTGGTGGGATTCAAAGTGCTCTCAAGATGCAAGTAAACTATAACTCCCAAAATCCAGGGTCACCCCCCCCCCAAAAAAAAACCCTCCAGTATTTTCTGTCGGTCATGTGGGGTCTGTGTGCACAGTTTGATCCAGATCTATCATCCGTGGGAGTCACAGGGCTCTCTGGAAGTGGAAGCCATCTTGGAAATCGTATACAAATGTAGATATAAACATACAACCTTTTATTAGATAGATAATAAAATTATTTTAATATTGTATTTAAATTAATTTATTAAATTATTATTATTATTTGATAGTGCAAATGCATCCTGATTGCATTCATCCTGCTTTTCCTGGCTTCAATGTGTTTGTTTTGTGAGTTTGAGCCATGTAGTTTGTAAAACATTGATTCCCCCCTCGCCCATGTAAACACGCCCCCATTTTTATGTATTTAGTGAAACATGTGAGTTGCTTCAAAGCTGGGCAATAGTGGATCTGACGGGGCGGAGTTAAGTGTACTGGAGCTGAAGGACCTCTGGAGTTTGACGTCCAGCTGTCAGTGCTGCATAGATAGGGCCGCACCTTTTCTGGGCTGCACTGGATGCTTGCTCCACCTTAAACCGTGACTCCCCTTTTCTGGGCGGTGGATTCCCGGTGCCTCTGGTCCCTCCCTGTGAGGTTTAGGGCTGTGGAGGCCTATAAAAGCCAAAGCATCCCATCCTGAAGGGAATACAGTTTGTCTGGAGCTGATTTCCCAGGTAAGCAAGGACAGAGAATGAGAGAGGGCGGGCGAGGGGGGGGGTGTGTGCTTTGCCATTTGAGTCGCCTCGAGGGGATAAGACAGGTTACAAATACAGTTTATTATTATTATTATTATTATTACTTTTACACGGCTATATAAAATCCATATTATCTTATTTGAACTGGATTATCTGGCAATGTAGGCTCAGATAATCCAGTTCAAAGCAGGTAAGTGCATTTTCTGCTTTGATAATCTGGATTTTATGGCAGTGTAGAAGGGGCCTGGGGCAGCTGCTTAATGATGCAGCTGACCCCATTTGCAAGTAGCCCCTATTTGATGGGATTTGAAATCATCATGAAGCCATTTCTCTACCTTTCCTTACCACTGCTGATGGAATATGAAGCAAAGGAGGAGCCTGGGGGTTGCATCTACACTGTAGAAGTAACATAGTGCCCTTCCACATATATCCCAGAATATCAAGGCAGAAAATCCCACAATATCTGCTTTGAACTAGAGGCCCTTCCACACAGCCCTATATCCCAGAATATCAAGGCAGAAAATCCCACATTATCTGAGTGTGGACTCAAGATAACCCAGTTCAAAGCAGATATTGTGGGATTTTCTGCCTTGATATTCTGGGATATCAGGCTGTGTGGAAGGGCCCTTAAATAACCCAGTTTAAAGCAGATATTGTGGGATTTTTTGCCTTGATATTCTGGGATATAGGGCTGTGCGGAAGGGCCCTTAAATAACCCAGTTTAAAGCAGATATTGTGGGATTTTTTGCCTTGATATTCTGGGATATAGGGCTGTGTCGAAGGGCCCTCAGATATAACCCAGTTCAAAGCAGATATTGTGGGATTTTCTGCCTTGATATTCTGGGATATAGGGCCGTGTGGAAGGGCCCAGGCGTGTTCTACCTTAGGCAAGCCCTTCTGAAGGTCCACGGCCTCAGCCCAAAGCTCCTTGCATGTAATATCCCGGCAGCAGGGAAGGGAGAGCCATAATCGCGCCCGTTTTTCGCTCAGTTCCTCCGCCTCGGAAAAGACGGAGAGAGAGAGAAGAGCGCTGGTTGGCTGCTTCTGCTGTCGCTCAAGTTGGACAAGGAGGCGGGGAGAGCAGGGAAGGGCGCTGGTTGGTTGCTTTCGCTACCGTTCGGTACCTCAGCTCGCCTCCTCGAAGAATGGAAGCATTCTGATAGGAGGCAAGGCTACTTCCGCCTAGGAAAGTGGCCAGAAGAGAAGCGCTCTGACTGGCTGTTTCTGCTGTCGCTTCCGCTGTCATTCCATTATTCAGCCCGCCCAGTGACAGGCAGCTATCTGGTCCAATCATTGAGTTGGAAGGAGCGCCCGGTGACGCAATGGGTTAAACCCCTGACTGAAGACCGATAGGCCGCAGGTTCGAATCTGGGGAGAGGCGGATGAGCTCCCTCTATCAGCTCCAGCTCCTCATGCGGGGACATGAGAGAAGCCTCCCACAAGGATGATAAAAACATCAAATCATCCGGGCGTCCCCTGGGCAACGTCCTTGCAGACGGCCAATTCTTTCACACCAGAAGCGACTTGCAGTTTCTCACGACAAAAAAAAATTGAGTTGAAAGAGACCTCGTGGGCCATCCAGTCCAACCCCTTGCCAAGAAGCAGGAAAATCGCATTCAAATCACCACCTACAGATGGCCATCCAGCCTCTGTTTAAACGCCTCCAAAGAAGGTGCTTCCACACTCCAGGGCAGAGAGTTCCACTGCTGAACAGCTCTCACAGTCAGGAAGTTCTTCCTCATGTTCAGGTGGGATCTCCTTGGTTCTTGTCACATGACGGCTCCACTACAAGAAGCAGTGCCTGAACATCAAGCAAAAAGTGGGTGCTAGAAACAATATCATACGAAAGCTGACTGGCACAACCTGGGGATCACAACCAGACACAGTGAAGACATCTGCCCTTGCGCTGTGCTACTCTGCTGCTGAGTATGCATGCCCAGTGTGGAACACATCTCACCACACTAAAACAGTAGATGTGGCTCTTAATGAGACATGCCGCATTATCACGGGGTGTCTGCGCCCCACACCACTGGAGAAATTACACTGCTTAGCCGGTATCGCACCACCTGACATCCGCCGGGAAATAGCAGCCAAGACAGTGACATCTCCAGCCTTGTTTCATCCCTTGTTTGGGCATCAGCCAGCATGTCAACGACTTAAATCAAGAAATAGTTTTCTAAGATCTACAGAGAAATTTGCTGGAACACCCCAGCAAGCGAGAATCCAAAAGTGGCAGGCTCAAACCCAGAACCTCAATCAATGGCTGATACCAAATGAGAGACTCCCCCCTGGGCACACAGAAGACTGGGCGGCTTGGAAGGCGCTGAACAGACTGCGCTCTGGCACCATGAGATGCAGAGCCAACCTCAAGAAATGGGGCTACAAAGTGGAATCCACGACATGCAAGTGTGGAGAAGAGCAAACCACTGACCACCTGCTGCAATGCAACCTGAGCCCTGCCACATGCACCATGGAGGACCTTCTCGCAGCAACACCAGAGGCACTCCAATCAACTACCAAGCTTGCAAACTCTGTTTTGTCTGTTTGTTAAAAAATTGTTTAAAATGTAATACAATTGTCTGGTTGATACTGACACCATAAATAAATAAAATAAGTGGTGAACTGAAGTTTTCAGATTGACATTTGGTTTGTAGCATATTTTTCAGAGCCACAAACCTGATTTGAATATGAATAAACAAAAACATTTTAAAACAGTGGATCTGGTTCCAGGTTTATTTAGAGCAGCCACATTGCTTTCATTTATTCAATGTGTAACTTGCCCATTAAGAGCACATAAACACTTTTTCTTTTACAAATTAGAAAAAAATGTACAAATGATATAAAAGTCTTCTTTCATTACAGGTTCTGTTGAAGATTTGGCTAACTTTGAGAGTTGTGGAAAACGTTTTGTGATTGGTTCAAACATGCGGTTTCTCCAAATGGACACCTTTGGCTAAAAGTTGTCTAAAGCATTGTTCTGGTGGGTATAAACTTTAATTCTTTTATTAACAATTCAATTTAAAGGTAATCAGTGTCTCTGTTTTTAGTGGATTGTGTTAGATATTGAGCAGGAATCAACAGAAGATAGAGAATTGACGCCCTCAAGGATTCCCATATCCATGTGGACTTCTCAATTCTGGGGCTCTTTCTCAGGCCAAAAGAATATGCATGTATTAATAAATAAATGAATACATGAAATGAGTGTGTATCTTACATTTGATGGTGCCTTAGAATATTAAAAAGTGGCATTTCACCATTCCTCTCAAAATGCAGTCTATTCTTGGTCCTCCTCTCTCTGCCTCTAACTGGCCCTATCTGAATTATTAACAGCCAAGGCTATGGTTTTATAGCCTTTTCGCCCCTTAGATCCACCCCTCATAGCATTCCAAAGCCATGTTAGATAGACATCTCTCTCTTAGAGAACTGGAGTGGTATTACTTATAGATGCTATGGCATAGAGATAGGAGAGTATCTGTTCAAGTACTAATGGAGCATAAATACTCACTGCACAAATACTTCCATAAAAAGCAACAACAATGGACTGCAACAATGTTTGAGTAGAATGTCTTTGATATATAATTGTTCAAATCTGGAAATGGACTGAAGCACTGGTGACCAAGGAATGGACAATCACTTTGGCTGAGTGAATGGATCACCACTGTTGTTACGGGTTAAAGGAAAAACCAATGGAAGATATTTTTGAAAGCTTGGGATTTACTTGTGCACTGTTTCAGCAATAAGAAACCTAATGTTCCAATATTCCAGTTGGTAGGATCTGCTATGATAGTACTATATATTTGTGTGTGTGTTCATTTTAATATATATATATATTAATTACAGTTAGGATTGGTGGATCATAGCCCTACTGTGCTTTCATTATGTCTTTCCCCCTCTTCTTTATAGCTCTGACTTTTTCATTATTATTATTATTATTATTATTATTATTATTATTATTGTCGAAGGCTTTCATGGCTGGAATCACTAGGTTCTTGTGGGTTTTTTTCGGGCTATAGAGCCATGTTCTAGAGGCATTTCTCCTGACGTTTCGCCTGCATCTATGGCAAGCATCCTCAGAGGTTGTGAGGTCAAAAGACCTCACAACCTCTGAGGATGCTTGCCATAGATGCAGGCGAAACGTCAGGAGAAATGCCTCTAGAACATGGCTCTATAGCCCGAAAAAACCCACAAGAACCTATTATTATTATTATTATTATTATTATTATTATTATTATTTATACCTTGCTTTTTTGTTTCCATCCTAAATATCTCAGTGTCACCTTAGATCGAACACTAGCATATAGAAAACACTGCTTGAACACCAAGCGCAAAGAAGCTGCATGCAATAACATCTTGCAGGAACTTACTGGCAGCGCATGGGGTGCAGACCCAAAATTAGTAAGAACATCAGCTCTAGCCTTGTCTTACTCAACTGCCGAGTATGCCTGCCCTGTTTGGCATAAGTCTGCCCATGCAAAGCAGGTGAACATAGCATTGAATGAAACATGCAGAATAATCACAGGATGTCTTAAACCTACACCTGTTGATAAACTTTACAAGCTAGTTAGCATTCTCCCTCCCCCCCCCCCCCCCCCCGATGTGCAATGGGAAGTTGCTGCTAAATGTGAGAGAAATAAGGTTGAACACTGTGAAAGCCACCCACTACATGGCTACCAGCCTCCTCCCAGTAGACTCAAATCAAGGAAAAACTTTATAAGAACTACCACTTCTCTTGGCGTCCCTCCAGCAACAGCAAGGGTATCCCTCTGGGTAGCTAAACCAGGAAACCCCAACTGGATGCCCACTCCACCCCCCACCCCCCCTGCCACAAGGGTCTTCCTCCAGGGGGAAAACCAAGAATGGGCAACTTTGGAAGTCCCTGAACAGACTCAGAAGTGGAGTGGGCAGATCAAAAGGCAACCTGGCAAAATGGCATGATCTAAAATAATCCCACACCTTGTGTGATTGTGGAACAGAATAGACAACTGTGTATCTGTATCCTTGTCCATTGTGCCCTCATGTACAAAGGAGGAATTGTTGGAGGCTACAGACAATGCCATTGCTGTTGCCTGTTTTTGGTCAAAAGATATTTAGCCGCCTGTACACCTTCTATTTTTGTCAGTTTTATACTAATTTATGCAATGCTTTCAATACGAAATAAATAAATAACCTTGCTGTTTCTCTCCACAAGGAGACTCAAAGTGGCTTATTGACTGTAACTTGATTTAAAAAATAAATACAAAACAGCAGAAAATGAGCTCTAGTAATAAATGTACACCCTTATACCCTATCCCAACAGTATATGTGCAACAACCTTAGTATACCGTGTCAAAGAAGAGTGATCTGACCCTGCCATCTAAAAGAACCAGAAGAGGAATTCAGGTTTTTACAGGACCTTTTAACCAACCAGGTATATATACATTAATTCAGCATTAAATTGGGATGACAGGATCTAACTTTCTATAAAAGTAATTTTATTTTTCTGGACCAGTGACCATGTTGGCTGAGGGCTTCTGAGTATTGCAGTCCCCAAAGTAGTTATTCTTCTACATGATAGGTTAAAATAGTGGATTTTGGAGGATGGGGTGTAAAATTAGACTGGTTTTGCTACCTTCTCAAGTAGAAACCGAAAAGGATGGATCCATGTGGCTGTAACAGAAGGCTCTCCATGCTACAAAGTTATTGCCCTATAATTCCATTTTAACTACCATAGTAACATTCTGTCGAATCCTGGGATTTGCAGTTATGGAGAGCTACTTAGAATTATTTTCCAGAATGCCCTGATACCTAGAATCATAGAACTGGAAGAGACCCCAAAGGCCATCCAGTCCAACCCCATTCTGCCATGCAGGAAAACATAAAGCACTCCTGACAGCCATCTAGGCTCTGCTTAAAAACCTCAGAAGAAGGAAACTCCACCACATCCCGAGGAAGCAGCATAGGGTCTTCCTAATATTTAGGTAGAATCTCAGGAGTGTCTTCCTAATATTTAGGTAGAATCTCTTTTCTTGCCATTTGAATCCATTGCTCTGTGTCCTAGACTTAAGAGCAGCAGAAAACAAGCTTGCTTGCTTCTCAATCTGACATCTTTTCAAATAAACAAACATCTTACTCATCTCTTCTCCAAGCTAAACATACCCATCACCCGAACAGTGGATCTACACAGAAGAATTAATGCAGTTTGTAAGAACTTTAACTCCCATGGCTCAAAACAGTGGAATCCTGTAGCTGTAGTTCAATGAGACACCAACAATCTTTTGCAGAGTAGGCTAAAGACCTTGTAAAACTATAACCCCCTGGATTCCATAGCATTGAAGTGTAACGGTTAAATTGGTGTCAAACTGCATTAATTTTTCAGGGAATATGCACCCTAAGCAGTTTCTCACGAGGCTTGCATTCTGGTTACATTTCTCTGGACACATTCCAGCTTGTCAATATTTTTCAATATACCTCATCCTAAGGTTCCACAAGGTGTTGCCATATGTATTTAGCATGGAAATATAGTGCTATAAACATGTAATGAGAAAGGGCCCAATATCAGACCACACTCAAAAACTACATCAAGTGTAACTGGAAAGAAACATTAACACCAAAGTAGGAGTGGTGCATGACTGTGCAGTAATATTGCTGTGAAATTATACATAAATGAATATAAATTGTTCCCCTGCAGAGGTCATTGACGGTAAACATCTTTCTAAAAGATAAAAAGAGTAATAAGCTGAGGAGAAAAGAATGATGGACAGTGAGGATCCCCAAGAAGCTGAGGCAAACAATGTGACGCATAGCAAAGGAAACTGTGGGAATGGATCAAAGACTGCAGACCAGATGGCACAGGGCAATGGAGACTGTGAAAATGGACTAGCATTATCAGAGATAATGGGAATTCTAAATGGGAAAATGAATGAAGAATCTGGTAAGCCAGCATTTCTGCCTAATGAGAAAAGAGTATTGAGGTTGGGCCTAGAATAAATGCTTTATTTATTTATTTATTTATTTATTTATTTATTTATTTATTATAATTTATTCAGCCCAAGAGCTGAAGAAAAATTGGAAGCAATATGGGTTTTATCGTCTGAGGAGTAGGAAAATGTCGTCTCCAGGTTGCCTCAGTACTCAAGCCTTTCTTGAACTCCCTTACATCCCAAGTTTTCTTTTAAAATATATGAAAGTGATGAAAAATACAGCAGATTGTGTTGTTTCTTCTCCATCACCCCCCCCCCCCCCCAATGTTTTTAACTGATAAGGAATGGCCATTTTTTGATTGAACAGTAAAGAAAGAAGTCATGTCACATCTGTTCTGAGTCACTTGTCACAAGGTGGTATTATCACCTTTTCAGTATACCTCATCCTAAGATTCCACAGGATGTTGCCACTAAAGGATTGTACAGGACCCAAAACTGCTTCCCAGTCCAAGGGCCATTGTTGATCCTTATTCTTCATGGTTCTGTTAGTGACATACCACACATACTTGCGTGTAAAAAGATCTCACATATTTGTTGAGAGCAGGTTTTGGACCTGACATTAAGGATTGTAATATGACTTGTGGAAAGGTCTGTGGATCCATATGTGGTGCTTGTTTTCAGATACTGAGGAATCTGCATGGCACATGTGTCTGTATTCACAGCCAGTTTATTGTCACGATATTTCATGCAGCGATTCACAGTAGTTACGCACTTTACTGTGGGAATGTACACTCAATGTGTATTTCTCTTTCTCTTAGATGGAGGATGGAAAGCCAAATGGAGCAAGTTCTGCACTGTACCTGTGATTTGTTCGCTTGTTGTCAGCAGTATTATTATTGTCGTCTTTAGTGAGTTCTCAATGTATTTCTTAGCAATTTTGTTTGATTACCATCTGTCTGTCATAGTTCTGTTTTTGGAATGTTTTGGTTTGCTGTATTTTTTTGATACTAAGATATAGTATCAAAAAATGTAGTGCGCACACTAATTTCAGCAATACTATCAGGAATATATATATATATATATATATACACACACACACACACACACGTACATACACACACACACATACATATACATATACATTCACAGGTGGACTCTGTGTATGTGTGTGTGAGAGCATCTGCAATTCTAAGGCACAACCTGCTTTGAGAGATGCTTATATGAGGGGAAAATGCATCTTAGAATTGGAGAAAAATACAGGACTTTGTTTCCCCATGTATGCGTGTGTGCATGTCTTCAGATTGCTTCTTAACTTATGGTGATCGCACTAATTTCAAAAGGTTTTCATAGACAAGGAGTACTCAAAGGTGGTACGACTGGGGACATTTCCTTGGAAAATGCCTATTTCTCTATATTTGCTTAACTAAAGGTAAGAGATCGCATTTGCAGACAAGTCACGTGTGCAGTTTTACAATTGCTTGTACTTATTCAATCTACTCATTCCTTTCCCCAGCTGGCCTGACTTCTGGTCTCTGAACTCATTTCAGAAAGGGACTGACATAGGCTCCATTTACACTGCCATATAATCTAGATTATAAAATCAGATAAACTGGATTTTATATGTCAGTGTAGAAGGGGCCACACAGGGAAAGACAGAAGTGTACTTCCCTCCTCTTTCTACCTGCCAGCTCTACCCTGTCAACACTGACTAAGATTCTACACTGCTTTTGTAGCCTTTTCTCTCTCACTCCCTTTAGTCACCACCACTATCTTATTCAGACTGAGGGAGGCTGTACTACACAATCAGATGCTATGGCATTTCAGTGTTTTTCCTGTTGTCCTGGAAGGAAAGACCAACCAAGATGGAAAGTTAATTGCATGCAGGCATTTAACTGAACACATCTCACTTTACAAACCACTGTAGAAGCTAAGATCTTCTGAGGAGGCCCTGCTCTTGGTGTTGCCACCATCACAGGTGCGTTTGGCGGGTACGAGAGACAGGGCCTTCTCAGTGATTGCCCCCTGGTTATGGAACTACCTTCCTGGCAATATTAGATCAGCCCCTTCCCTCCTGTTCTTCAGAAGGATGGTGAAGACCTGGTTGGGGGACCAAGCCTTTGGGGCAGTGCAATGAGGCAAAATGGTGTCCTGAGATGGTTTTAAAGCAACTTTAAATCCAAATATAAGTGATTTTAATGTTTGTATATCTTTATGGTTTTATGTCCCGGCATTGAATGTTTCTGTATATATGTTGTGCTCCACCCAGAGTCCCCTACGGGGTGAGAAGGGCAGAATATAAATGTTTAAAATAAATAAATAATGTGCACCATTCTAAAAATATGAATTGCTGGCACAGAAAATCTCCACATAAGCACAAAAGGGTGAGAGTGAAGTTAGCTTCTGGTGCATCCCAGCTAAGAGTTGATCCTTGAAACTGGAATTAATCTCAGAGGAGAAGTTCCAGTTGGACTTAAGAGAAATGGTTATGGCGAAGAGAAGCTTTCAAAGTGCAGATATTTTGACTGATGATATGATACCCATCAATATCATGAACTTAAAATCCTGCTTTTGAACGCCAGATCCGTCAATGGAAAGACTTCTGTCATTCAGGACTTGATCCTGGATGAGGCGGCGGATCTGGCATGCATCACCGAGACATGGCTGGATGAGTTGGGGGGTTAACCTTACCCAGCTCTGCCCACCAGGTTTTGGTGTGCACCAGCAGGCTGGGTCCGGGGGCGGGGAGATGGGGTTGCAGTGATCTTTTGGCAGTCCATCGCCCTGATCAGATGCACTGTTCCAAATCTTCAAGGTTCGAGTGTGTCTACTTGGGTAACCCGAGACAGCCTGGGGATCCTGCTGGTGTACTGTCCACCCCATGACCCGGCAGTTTCCCTGCCTGAGTTAGCAGACATGGTCTCAAATTTGGCCTTGGCCTCCTAACAATTCATCGCTTACATTTGAAGCTCAGGCATTGGCGGTGGCCGGAAGGGCTTTCGCACAATTAAGACTCGTGCGCCATCTGCGACCATATCTCGTGAAGTCAGATCTGGACAGGGTGGTCCATGCCTTAGTCACCTCCAAATTGGATTACTGTAATGCACTCTATGTGGGGCTGCCCTTGAAAACGGCCCGAAAATTTCAATTGGTACAACAGGCGGCAGCCAGGTTACTAACTGGTGCTTCTTACAGAGAGTGGTCAACCCTCCTGTTTAAGGAGCTCCATTGGCTACCGTTCATCTTCGAGTCCCAATTCAAGGTACAGGTTCTTACCTATAAAACTCTAAACGGTTTGGGACCCGCCTACCTTCCTGACCATATCTCCCTCCATAAACCATCTTGAACTCTTTGATCCTCTTGGGAGGCCCTCCTTTCGCCCTTGCCAGTTTCTCAGGCTCGCCTTGTGAGTACAAGGGAGAGAGCCTTCTCCTCTGTGGCCCCCAGACTCTGGAACTCACTGCCCAGAGAGATTAGGAAAGCTCCTACTTTAGAAACCTTTAAAAAGAGTCTCGAGTCCCCGTTGTGGGAGGTGGTGGCGGGGTATAAATAAAGATGATGATGATTATTATTGTTATTATATTCAGTGTCAATTGAAGTTTTCAAGGGCAGGGACACAGAAAGCACATTTTGTTATATTAAATTTGAAAGTCTCTGTGTACAAAGGCAACTAGGAGGAAATTAATCTTCCCCAGATATGGTCACAGATATGGCCTTGGTTGAAAAATGGCACTTCTAGCCCTTGACACTCTCTCTGCCTGCTCAGATAGCACCAAATCCTTAGTTCCTCCAATTCCAAACATGTTTCTCCAAAAATCAGTCCAATCAATAAAGTAAGACTTACTAAATTGAGCCCAGGGGCTGAATTACAATTTGGGACAGCTCTTGTTGTGTGTGTGTTGCACACCAAGACTGTCATGGGGTGGGGTGCAAACAAAGCAAAGTAGATGGGGTCAGGAGTAGTTCTAATCAGATCTCAAGCCTGCAAAACAGAGCCTAATTCAATGCCAAAGTTTTGTGACCTTTAAATACTCGCTTATTTGTAAAAATAAGAAGTGGAAGTAGGCCCGAGGTTCATTGCCCCTTAATTAAATTCATATTATTCAGGTTCATTGCCCCTTAACTAAATTCAGACCTGAGGATGCTTGCCATAGATGCAGGCGAAATGTCAGGAGAGAATGTCTCTAGACAAGGGGTCCTCAGACTTTTTAAACAGGGGGCCAGTTCACTGTCCCTCAGACCGCTGGAGGGCCGGACTAAATCCCACCAATTATGCATCTAGAGCAAACTTGCCCAACATAACGAATTATAAGTTCTGATGGAGTTTTTCGGGGTTAACCTGGCATGATGTGAGTTGTAGTTCACCCACAACCTTATGCATTTTGTACAATTAAAAAAATTGACTTTTTCAAATAACCCGGGCAATGCTGGTTAGCCAAGCTTGTTTTAAAAATAAAAATAAAAGTGAATACTGATAAAATTATTTTATTTATTTATTTATTTCTCGCACTTCTACCCCGCCCTTCTCAATCCCCGAGGGGGGACTCAGGGCGGCTTACAAAAAGGCACAATTCGATGCCGGCACAACAACAAAGTAAAAAATAAAACATATAAACAGTAATTAAAACAATTAAAACAATCCATTATACATCACAATCCCTAAAAACAATCTTGTGCTCAACGTTTACCAGCTCAGAGTCCGTAAATTCAAATTACATCAATTGAGGTGATAATAGGTAGCAGCAGGTTAAATGTTTTTGAATATTTGCATAGAACTGTAATTTAAGATAAGACTGTCCAACTTTGATTAAATCATTATTGAGGAGGTTGAAAGAGTGTGGCTTGCAACTCTGGGGCAGAGGCCACC
The DNA here is from genome assembly GCF_037176765.1 of Anolis sagrei. Lineage (NCBI taxonomy): Eukaryota > Metazoa > Chordata > Lepidosauria > Squamata > Anolidae > Anolis > Anolis sagrei. The sequence goes on from NC_090022.1 coordinate 24,382,354, forward strand.
TCAAACAAATGAATCCTACAGAAATGCAGAATGAAACTGAAAGGATGCCAATGAGAATGAATAAATTATTAATTGGTCATTGTTAATTATTGTTCATACGTTCTCCAAGTTTGGGACTCCAGATTTACAAGAGATAAAATAGATACAGCTTTTTTTTTTTTTACATTATGCAAAAGTTGAAAATATAACTAAAATAAAATACAGACCATTAGAAGGAAGAACAACAAATATAAAAAAACACAGTACATGAAAGGTCTTTTTCCTGCACAATCAGCCCTCAAAGACCTGATGAAACAAAAAAATCTTCACTTGTCTACAAAAAGATAACAAGGAAGACACCCAGCCCTACTAAAATATTAATTATAATACTACAGATAATATATAATGACAATACTGCTTTGTTATTGTATATTTCTATATTTTCAGTTGTAATGTTTTAAATTGTGAGCCGCTTTGAGTCTCTGCATGGAGAGCAAAAGTGGGATATAAAATAAATAAAAAAATTACTCCTACATTTGAAGTCCAAAACACCAGGAGGGCTAAAGTTTGCTCATGCCTGATCTACACTGTAGAATTAATGCAGTTTGACACCACTTTACTACAAAATCCTGGGATTTGCAGTTTGCCGTACTCCTTGGCAGAGGAGGCTCAAGACAACAAATCCCATGATTTATTGAGCCGCTGAAGTGGTACTGAACTGCATTCATTGTAGAAGCAGCCCAAGGCCTTGTCAAACTACAACTCCCAGGGATCCACAGCATTGAACTATGGCATTTAAAGTGCTATTGAACTGCACTAATTCCTCCTCTGCAGTAAATAAAGCTGCAGTAAATAGAACTCTTCCTGGCCCTTGCCATTACTGGAGAACGGCGGGCAGGGGTTGCCTGGGTGACAGTGTCTACTCCTTGGCTTCCCTCTCCCCCTGGGGAGCCATGAGACAGAAACTTAAAAGTTAGGCATGGGGCTGGGAGCCTGCAGAACCAAAGTCAAAGATCTGGTGGATGCTGCGGAGAGGGAGGGAGAGAGGGCGAGCGAGGAGAGCCCGTCTCCCTTGCTGCTGCTCCTCCGTTTCTCTTTCTGCCTCTTTATTTTTCTGCTGCTGCTGCTCCTACTTCGCTGCTTCCTCCCCATATGTTGGAGCATGGAGAACTAAAGAAGTGCATTGCTGCAAAGTGAAGTAACAAATCTGAAGTGTTGTTTCCCTCTTTGTTCTTTTCCCTCACCTCCTAATGTCCCCCCCCCCCCCCCCATCCCTCCTTTCTTCAGTTGCAAGTTTCCCCTTGAAAGAGCAGGGGGGGGAAGCCCGGCCTCTTCTGCATGTGGCGGAGTGCGGGCTGGTGCATTGCATCTTGGGGAGGTGGGGGACTCACCATTCTCCACACCCCTCAGGCCGGATAAATGCCCTCAGGGGGCCGGTTCTGGCCCGCGGGCCATAGTTTGAGGACCCCTGCTCTAGAACATGGCCATATAGTCCAAAAATACCTACAACAACCCGGTGACCCCGGCCATGAAAGCCTTCGACAATTCATATTATTTTCTTTGCTTTAGGTGTGATGGTGACCAAATCATCTATCTCATACCCAACAACAATTGTCCTCGCCTGCCCTTCAGGGTGGATTGGGTATGAAGGCAAATGCTACTACTTTTCTGGATCAGAAACAACCTGGAATTTGAGCCAGAGCAATTGCTCTGCATCTGGTGCTTCCTTGGTTACAATTGAAGATCAAAAAGAAATGGTGAGGGAGACTTTCATATTGCGTAGTAAGGGTTTTGTACCACGCATTGGGTGCTATCAAGCATCTATGGGAGCTGAGTGCAATGAACCTGTACAACATTTAACTCGTTATGGTGATAGAGACTTGTTACACGACTGAGATACTTAGGCTTGCCAGAGTAAAAACTAGAGTGGGCTCTTCAACCTTTCATGATTGCGGACCCTTCAACACAGCCCTATATCCCAGAATATCAAGGCGGAAAATCCCACATTATCTGAGTGTGGACTCAGATAAACTATTTCAAAGCAGATATTGTGGGATTTTATGCCTTGATATTCTAGTATATAGGGCTGTGTCGAAGGGCCCTGTGTGATAGAAGGGATTTCAGCAAGTGTAAAAAACAACACTAAGGGCCCTTCCATATATCCCAGAAAATCAAGGCAGAAAATCCTACAGCATCTGAGTGTGGACTGAAATAACCCAGTTCAAAGCAGATATTGTGAGATTTTCTGCCTTGATATTCTGGGATATAGGGCTGTGTGGAAGGGCCCTAAGTTTCCTTCCTCAAGCCGCAAGGAGAGGCAGGTAATCAGTAGATGATGATGAAGTTTCTTCTGGAATGTGTCCAGAGGAGAGCGACTAAAATGATAAAGGGTCTGGAGAACAAGCCCCATGAGGAGCGGCTTAAGGAGCTGGGCATGTTTAGCCTGAAGAAGAGAAGGCTGAGAGGGGATATGATAGCCATGTATAAATATGTGAGAGGAAGCCACAGGGAGGAGGGAGCAAGCTTGTTTTCTGCTTCCCTGGAGACTAGGACGCGGAACAATGGCTTCAAACTACAAGAGAGGAGATTCCATCTGAACATGAGGAAGAACTTCCTGACTGTGAGAGCCATTCAGCAGTGGAACTCTCTGCCCCGGAGTGTGGTGGAGGCTCCTTCTTTGGAAGCTTTTAAACAGAGGCTGGATGGCCATCTGTCAGGGGTGATTTGAATGCAATATTCCTGCTTCTTGGCAGGGGGTTGGACTGGATGGCCCATGAGGTCTCTTCCAACTCTTTGATTCTATGATTCTTGAAGGAAACAATTAGTATTTTTAACATTTTTATTTCCTGCACATCATTGTTTTCTATGCAAAATAAACTCAAGTGAATTTTGCAGAATATAAACCCCCAATTGGAGCATGTTTTGCATAGAAAATAACATCTTCACCCCATCACCACACCCATTTGCTTGTCATTTCTATTGCTGTTCACAACACATGGCTATAAAATCTACCTAAAAAATCTGCCTACTCGCTGCATTTGAAGAAGTAGGCTTAGTCTACAAAAGCTCATGTGCCAATATCTTTCACTCTGTCTCTAATATGCTTCAAGATCATTTTGCTTGTTGTCATTCAGGATTAACATGGGTATGTCTTTTCTTGAAAGTGTTTGAATATTTTTCAATCCCTAGGGCACATCTGTAGCAATCCTCTCTTCTACATTTATTGATTTATCGTACCAGGAGTGAACCAAGGGTACAGTTGTCATGTATGGAAAAAAAACAAAGTTTAAAAACTTGGCATTATATTAAATGTCCTTTGACCAGTGGCTGGCCACTTGGGGCCCTTCCACACAGCCCTAATTCCCAGAATATCAAGACAGAAAATCCCAAAATATCTGCTTTGAACTGGGTTATTTGAGTCCACACTCAGATAATGTGGGATTTTCTGCCTTGATATTCTGGGAATTAGGGCTGTGTGGAAGGGCCCTCAGAGTGCCTTTGGTGTTGCTATAAGAAGGTCCTCCATTGTGCATGTGGCAGGGCTCAGACTGCATTGTAACAGGTGATCTATGGTTTGCTCTTCTACATTAAAAATATGAGATTGCACTCCAGTTTTCACTCTAGTTTCTTTCCTTTGCAACGCACATTTCTACAATATGGTGGTTAATGTTTGTGCTACTTGACACTGTGAGACACATTTTCTTTAATTACAGGACTTCATAATGCAAGTTAAAAGACCAACTGATTATTGGATTGGCTTGAAGAGAGAGAAGGAAGGGCAGCCCTGGAAATGGGCAAATGGAACTCTCTTCAATAACTGGTAAGTTTTTCCAAGTCACCATCATGGGGAGGCATCAGTCAAAAACCAAACAACAACCAAAATGTTATAAAGTCACATAACTCAAAAATATGAGGGTTAAATTTTGCAATTACAAAAATGATAACACACACAATTTCAGGAGTCAAAAACAAAAAGAACACCAAAATGGTAGTAGAATACAAAATTGCAAACATAGTGTCATAATTGAGTCAGATGAGAAAAAAAATGGTATTCATTAGCTCAGATGAGCGTGAGTGTGAAAGATATATCGTAAGTTATTTAGTGTTCCACAGTCTGAGTCAACACGTAGCATTTTCTTCTGATCCGAGTCTCATTCTGGCTTGAGGCAGTTTAAAAAAGGCTTCTCCCATCAATTATGGGAGGAATTTCTGGGGAAAAATTACTCTATTTAATTCTTCATCCATTTTGGCTTGGCCTTTGTCAACATAGTGTATCACATACATGGAGAAATTTGGATTCATTGTGTTTCTCTTTCTGTAATTTTGTGTCCTATTGGCATTTTTACAAGATTTTGATATTTTTTGTGGTCTTGAATTTTGTGTCTCACAGTTTTGTAATAACATAATTTAGCGGTCATGTTTTGCAGTGGTATCATTTTTATAACATTTTGATTGTTGTTTGGTAAGGTGTTCATTTGACTTTTCTCAGCCTGAGGGCTGAGAAAAGCAGCATATAAATAAAGTAAATAAATAAATAAAGTAAATTTAGGTTTCAGAAGATCTTGAAACAAAGGGATGTTAAAATGTTTCATTTTAACATTTCCCCTCCTTAAAACAGAAATGTTTGATTGAAAAGTAGGCTCAGTTTCTACAGTTAGGACATTAAATAATTTATGTATTTAGAGGCAGTCCTTCAGGGCCATCCCTCACAAAGCAGAGTACATAAAAGATAAAATCACAGATACAGTAGGTAGATAAATCTAGATCCATGGCCAAAGTCATTTTTGTGACTCTATGTGGCAAATCCAAGAATTCCATGGGAAGTTGCCATTGTAGTTAAAGTGTGTTCAGAGGGCTATAACTTTGTAATGTGAACAGCCCCAAGATACTGGGACATTAAATGGAAGAAGCAAGTAACTTTGCAAGGGAAAAGAAACATGATTTGGCTGACCTCTTGCTAATCACTTATTCCTTCATCCTCCATTTTCCTGAAATAAAGACATTAATTGGTTGCTTTTACATATATCTTTATTTATTTCTAGCCCATTGCATGGTACATGGACTGCAGTAAATAACTTTTGTTTGTAGACTTCACCATTCTTATTTAAAAAATAAAAAGATCCTGCATGTTCACTGTTTCCTATTATAAAAGATACAGAGTATTTCAAAATGATGGACACAAGTGTAGAATTTGTTGAGTGCTTTGAGGGTGTATTCCTGGGTGACTCTTTCTATTGCTAACAAAATGAAGTTCAATGGGGGCAAATGCAAGATACTCCCACTCAGGCAGAAAAAATGAAATGCAAAGATACAGAATGGGGACGCCTGGCTCGAGAACAGTATATGCGAAATAAACCTTGGGGTCCTCATGGACAACAAGTTAAACATGAGCCAACAATGTCATGCAGTGGCTTTAAAAGCCAATGGAATTTTGGCTGTATCAATAGGAGTATAGTGTGTAGATCAAGGGAAGTCTGCTATCCCTCTATTCTGACGTGGTCAGACCATCCCTGTTATACTGTGTCCAATTCTAGGCACTGCAATTTAAGGGAAATGTTGACAAGCTGGAATTTGTCCGGAGGAGAGCAACTAAAATGATCAACAGCCTAGAGAACAAGCCCTATGAGGAGCGGTTTAAAGAGCTGGGCATGTTTAGCCTGCAGAAGAGAAGGATGAGAGGAGACATGATGAGGGCCATGTGAGGGGAAGTCATAGGGAGGAGGGAGCAAGCTTGTTTTCTGCTGCCCTGGAGACTAGGACATGGAACAGTGGCTTCAAACTACTGGAAAGGAGATTCTACCTGAACATGAGGAAGAACTTCCTAACTGTGAGAGCTGTTCAGCAGTGGAACTCTCTGCCCTGGAATGTGGTGGAAACTTCTTCTTTGGAGGTTTTCAAACAGAAGCTGGATGGCCATCTGTCGGGGGTGCGATTTTCCTGCTTCGTGGCAGGGGATTGGATTGGATGGCCCACGAGGTCTCTTTCAATTATGATTCTATCTCTTTCAACTCTGATCGTTCTATGTTTTATGATTCTATGAGGGGTTTTTTTTTATACAACATAAATAAGGAATCTATTGGTAGTGTGATGCAGGTTATGACATAGGGACTCAATTTCTGTTGTCCAATCATTGCAGGTTTGACATTGGAGCTGATGGACCCTGTGCCTACCTGAATGATGAGAAGGCCAGTTCAACATTATGCTGGATAACACGAAATTGGATATGTGGCATGTCTGCTCGCTCGGCCTAAGCAAAGTTTGAAAGCTTCCCAACACAAATGATTTGATCATCGTAGGCTGCACATAGGTTATCCGTTTATTCAAAAGGTCCAGACCAGAACTTGGAAGCAACAACCTATCTACAACTTGTTACTTTCTTGTAACAAAGTTTTAACAACATTACATTCCAAAAGTTACAAAAAATGGGAAATCATCTCTTTTTAGTGTAACAAATTAACATTCTCTGGTTACATGATTCTTACTACCATTAAGAAAAGTAACAAGTGACGCAACGAGCTGCATTTTCCTTTTGAGTGTAAATGTACTACTTTATTCTTTCAATAAGAAGTTACATCACAGGTTATTTCCAAGCTCTGGTCTAGATAATCAACGTAATCAACGCCCATTTTGAAAGACTTCTTTTGAGAATGCAAATTTATAATTGACTGACAAACCAGCAAACTCTAATCCATCTCCCACCTAATGCATGCATTGTCCTTACAAATGCTGAGCAAACAGTTGTGGAATTTGTTTACAAAAGGTACCAAATCCACCTGAACAAATTTTACAGAAATTGGAGGGGGGGGGGGGATGACACATGCTGAGCATATATATTTGTTGACTGTAAAATGCAGTTTTCCGAGTCCTGTGATAATAGTTTGATGCGTACATAATACTGCCTTTTTTCACTTGTAAAATGCCATCGAGTGTAAGATACATCCTAATTTTAGTACCACCAACAAAAATACATAGGATACACATGTGATTCTAGGATGCACCCCATTTTTGAGATGTTTACCTAGGGAAAATGTGTGTCTTAATGTTGAAGAAATATAGTAGTCTACTTCTAGACAACAATATACTGCCATTTATAACTATTTTTTCCATTTTTTAAAATTTGGTACCTTTTTGAAACAAACTCCACAATTGTTTTCCTTTAGAAGTGTCCCCGTGGAGGGGAATTCATTGTAGGAAATAGGAAGGATTTCTTTTAGTAGTATCCAGAGTAGTGGACCACTTCTCCCTGTAATTTATTGTTTTGTAATGATCCTTTAAGGAGCCTCCGGTGATGCAGTGGGTTAAAGTGCTGAGCTGTGGAATGTGCTGACTGTAAGGTCAGCAGTTTGATTCCAGGGAGTTGGGTGAGTTCCTGCTGTTAGCTTCTGCCAATCTAGCAGTTCGAAAACATGTAAATGTGAGTAGATCAATAGGTACCACTTTGGTGGGAAGGTCACAGTGCTCCATGAAGTCATGCTGGCCACATGACCTTGGAGGTGTCTGCAGACAATGCTACTCTTCAGCTTAGAAATGAAGACGAGCATCACCTAGATTTAACGTCAAGGGGAAACCTTTACATTTACTAATGATCCTTTTATAACATCCTTTAGGAGTAATCAATTTGTGGGGATGATGATGGATTGTAATTTCCATCAGCAACTCCAACCACAATAACTGATAGTGAGGAATGGTGGGAGTTGTCAACCAACAACATTTGGAAGTCCACAAGTTGACCACTCTGCTTGGTTCAGCTGCTGGATTTCTCCATGGAGGAGAATCAAATGCAGTGGAATCCTCACTGCCAGTCTTAGCCCATCCAGCATTTCAATGTGTAATCCAATGGTTATCCCATTAGAATAAGGGCAGATAAGCTATTTCCCCACCCCGGTGCAATTCCCAGCATTTCTTGGCATTGCCACCAGCTAAGGCTGGTAGGGAGTATACTTAAACAATTTCTAATAGGCCTCCCTTGCACCAAAACTTTATCCTTGTGACTTGAGTATCCCAGGAGTGCCTCTCTGGCTGTTGAGACATAGCTGTTTGAAAAATGCTTTTCCTCTCTTTGTTTCCCAATTGGCAACTGCTGGGTATCTCTGTGGAAGAGAATCTCATGCAACAAGAAAAGTATGAAGTACTCTTATATTAAGGGTGCCCTCACCCAACCCCACGAGGTCTTTGGTACTGTATCTACTTGATCTAATGTGCCATGAAATAATGTGGACCTCAATTTACAAAGTCCTGATTTTTTTTTAAAAAAAATGCTACCAAATGTAATGCACAGCGACAAATAATGCACTTTGTAAGTTGGCCCCAAAAGGTGTGCATTACAGTTTCACAGAATTCCCTTTTAAAGAATTAAAGTGCTAAAGCACCACAGTTTTCAGCAATAGAAAACCTGGGGTGTATCTATGCTGTGTATGCATAGATACATTCAATTAACAGCCTTGATTCAATTAACTGCCTTGTTTTAATGCTATAGAGTAATGGGAGCTGTAGTGTTACAAGGTCTTGAGCCTTCTCTGCCAAAGAATGCAAGTGCCTTATTATGCTGTGGCAGTAAAATTAGCCATGACATCCCTCCAATAGGAGCTCGAGGTGCAGCTCCTGAAGCAGCTTCCCTTAGGCTTTGGCTCAGCACAAAGATTACTGTATGACTCAAATCTAATGCACACCTTAATTTTGGTGAAGTAGTTCAGCCAAAATAGGTGAGAATTAGATGCAAGTAAATAGGGCAATTTGTTCCTTCATTTCAGTTGTTTCGGTTAAAAACATGAAGACAGTTGTGAGATTTGAAGATTGAGTTTAATAATAATGTAGTTGTAAGTTAGGGTCATGCCGGCCACATGATCTTGGAGGTGTCTATGGACAATGCCAGCTCTTCAGTTTAGAAATGGAGATGAGCACCAACCCCCAGAGTCGGACACAACTGGACTTAATGTCAAGGGAAAAACCTTTACCTTTACCTAAGTTAGGAATTAAGATTTTAATCATTATATAATAGCAAGACAGGTAATCAGTTTTACAGAAATGTCTTTGGGATGGAAAATGGGAAGTCACTTTTAAGCTTATTTTTCCCCTCATTTTATAGGTAGCAGAGGGGGGTTAGGGTGGACATTGTTTCAATGTAATATAAGTTGTTTAGCATATTTTATTTATTTGTCGTGTCAGAGCAACAAGTCCATTATATTACATTTCTAACAGAACAAAGCAAACAAACAGACAAAATACAGAACTTGTGAGTTTGGTAGTTGGTTAAATGTCCTTTGACCAGTATCTGGCCACTTGGAGTGCTTCTGGTGTTGCTGCAAGAAGGTCCTCCATTGTGCATGTAGCAGGGCTCAGGTTGCATTGCAGCAGGTGGTCAGTGGTTTGCTCCTCTCCACACTCGCATGTCGAGGATTCCATTTTGTGGCCCCATTTCTGAAGGTTGGCTCTGCATCTCGTGGTGCCCGAGCGCAGTCTGTTCAGTGCCTTCCAGGTCGCCCAGTCCTCTGTGTGCCCGGGGGGAGTCTCTCATTTGGTATCAGCCACAGATTGAGGTTCTGGGTTTGAGCCTGCCACTTTTGGACTCTCGCTTGCTGAGGTGTTCCAGTGAGTGTCTCTGTAGATCTTAGAAAACTATTTCTAGATTTAAGTCGTTGACGTGCCGGCTGATACCCAAACAGGGGATGAGCTGGAGATGTCTCTGCCTTGGTCCTTTCACTATTGGTTGCTACTTCCCGGCGGATGTCAGATGGTGCAATACTGGCTAAGCAGTGTAATTGCTCCAGTGATGTAGGGCGCAGACACCCTGTGATAATGCGGCATGTCTCATTAAGAGCCACATCCACTGTTTTAGTGTGGTGAGATGTGTTCCACACTGGGCATGCATACTCGGCAGCAGAGTAGCATAGCGCAAGGGCTATGCATATTAAGCATATTAAGATTCCTTTAATATTGAATGGAATATTAGGCAGATTACTTGTATTACAGCAGTAGAGTGAAATAAAATAAATGTAGGCATAGTGCATGGTGCTGGTGTTGATAAGAGAGTGGCATGGCTCATTTCACACAAGGGCTTCCCTAGCAATACTTTATAAACCTCATATGTGAGGCCTGGGGAGGAATAATGTATAAATGGGATCAAATATCTGCCCTGAGCCCCCTTGGGGAGAAATATATTATTAATAGGGTATCTTTCCCATTTGTACTTTTTTGTAGGTGCTTGGAAAGTGAGAGCCAAGCAGACACAATTTCTGACTTTGCACAATATCATTCCTGAGCACAAAGCTGACTCTCACCCTTTCCAATTCCCTGGAGCCTGAGCCAACATGAGCCATACATTTAAGGACCCCTTCACAAAGCTATATGACCCAGATTATCAAGGGAGAAAATCCCACAATATATGTTTTGAACTGGGTTATATGAGTCTACACTGCCATATAACCCAGTTCAAAGCAGTTAATGTGGGATTTTTTTCAGCTGTATGAAAGGGGCCATAGTCTTAAACCAGCAGTGTTGTTGTTTTTTTGTTTTTTTACTGTATGAAATTTATGTGTTGAATATTGTCTACATCAGGGGTCCTTAAACTAAGGCCTGGGGGCCAGATACGACCCTCGAAGGTCATTTACCCGGCCCTCACTCAGGGTCAACCTAAGTCTGAAACTACTTGAAAGTACACAATAACAACAATCCCATCTCATCAGCCAAAAGCAGGTCTACACTTCCCATTGAAATACTAATAAATTTATATTTGTTATTTTAATTATTGTATTGTGTATAGTTTTTTTGCACTACAAATAAGATATGTGCAATGTGCATAGGAATTCATTGGTTTGTTTTTTTTTCAAAATATAATCCGACCCTCCAAAAGTTTGAGGGACTGTGACCTGGCCCTCTGTTTAAAAAGTTTGTGGACCCCTGGTCTACCTATTATGTTTCAATTGCACTTGAAAGTAGATGTAATAATCTAAATCTCATAGTTGAAGAAATTAACTTATATTGTTTTAAGGGACCCGATCCAGTCTGATCTTGGAAGTTAAGCAAGGTCAGCCCTGGTTCGATAGTTAGGAGACCACAAAGGTGCTATGGGATACATTTCAGATGAAGACACTGGCAAAACCATTTTGGGTATTCCTTGCCTATGAAAACATTCTATGCAGTTCATGGGATGGCCATATGGCCAGGTGCTTCCCTTTATACTTTTGTAACACCGTTTTTGTATTTTATATATGTATGTATCCCTTTTGTGGTGAAGGCTGATGATAATTTTACAAACATGTAATACTAAGGCATTAAAATAAAGAAAAGAATGTGGAAAAGAGGTCTGGCTTTTTCCCCTTCATCTAATGACTGTTCCCCCCCCCCCCCCCCCCAGGGATTTTATCCCAGAGATTCAGGAGCAGGGGGGAAACTTTGCAGTTACTGTTTAGGAAATCTCTCCCCAAAGAAACTGTTCAATCACATAAACAAGACATACAATAATTCCCAATTTTCCCAACACTTCATATTCTTAACAAGAGTTGGTACTGAACATTCTCCAGATAGCAGTTGTGGTTTTGAGCATTTAACTGTAACAGCAGGTGGAAACGGGAGGGCTGTCACCATCCAAAATGCACAGTTAGGTTTTTTGTTACGTGGTTTAGATTTGATTCCATAGGATTTATTTAGGAATACTCACTTAAAATATTTGTGTGTGGAGTTGTTATTTGCCTTCAGGTCAATTCTAATGCTAGGCAACCCTGCCTAAGGATGTATCTACACTGTACAATGCACGCAGTTTGACACCGTTACAGGTTTTTGGACTTTAACTCCCACAACTCCTTACAGCCGGCAAGGTGGCTGGGATTTCTGGGAGTTGAAGTCCAAAATGCCTGGAGGACCAAAGGTTGGTAGCCACTGAGCTAAATAAAGAATTTGTGAAACTCCAGTTCCCAGAATTCCACCACACCGAGCCATGGCAGTTAAACGGAAAGGAAAGAAAGGAAAGAAAGAAAGGAAAAAAGAAAAAAAAGGAGGGAGGAAGAGAAGGAAAAGGAAGGAAGGAAAGAAAGAATGTAAGGAAGGAAGAAGGGAGGGGGCAGAGAGGGAAGAAGGAAAAGGAAGGGAAGAAGGAGGGAAGAAGGAAAAGGACAGAAGGGAGGGAAGGGAAGAAGGAAAGGGATGGAAGGGAAAGAAGGAAAAGGGAGAAAGGAGGGAGGGAGGGGAAGGAAGGAAAGAAAGGAGGAAGGAAGGGGAGAAGGAAAGGGAGGGAAGAAGGAAAAGGAAGGAAAGGAGGGAAGGAGGAAGGGAAGAAGGAAAATGAGAGAAGAAAGAAGGATGGGGGGTGGGAAGAAGAAAAAGGAAGGGAAGAAGGGAGGGGAGGGAAGAAGGAAAAGAAAGGAAAGAAGGGAGGGAAAGAAGGAAGAAGGAAAAGGAAGGAAGGAGAGGGCAGGGAGGGAAGAAGGAAAATGAAGGAAGGGAAGAAGGGAAGGAAGAAAGGGGAAAAGGAAAACGAAGGAAGGGAAAGAAGGAAAAGGGAGGGGGGAGGGAGGGGGAAGGAAAGAAAGGAGAGAGGGAAGGGAAGAAGGAAAAGGAAGAAGGAAGGGGAGGGAAGAAGGAAAAGGAAGACAAGGAGGGAAGAAGGAAAAGGAAGGAAAGAAGGAGGAAAGAGAAGAAGGAAAAGGAAGGAAGGGAAGAAGGAAAAGGAAGGAAAAGGGAGGAAGAAGGGAAGGAAGAAGGGAGGGGCAGGGAGGGAAGGGAAGAAGGAAAAGGAAGGGAATGAAAGAAGAAAGGAGAGGGCAGGGAGGGAAAAGGGGAAGGAAGAAAGAAAGGGAGAAAAGGGAAAGAAGGAAAAGGAAGAAAGGAGGGAGGTGTTAAGGGAAGGAAGGAAGGGAAGAAGAAAAAGGAGGGAAAGAAGGAAAGGAAGGATAAAAGAAGGGAGGAAAGAAAGGAGGGAGGGAAGGGGAGAAGGAAAGAAAAGAGGAGGGGAGACTAAACATTCAGTAGGGCAAAACTAAAAGAATAGACGATTCAAACATACACAGCCAATGCATCTCCCTTCTTCAAGTCTCCCAGTAGATGGGGCGGGACATCCTGCAGCTGGAACCGGAAGAGAGAAAGAAAGACGGGACTTCCGGTGTCTCTACTGCTTCCGCTTCTCCATTTCTGGAGCTGCCCTCCTTCCTCTCGCATCTCCCTTGAGCTCTGGGCTTTCAACCCTCCCTTAACCAAAGGGCAAACGTAGAGGCCTGAATTCTCTCCGCGCCTCGCCTGGTTCCTGCGGAGGAGGGATCCCAGCGTGGAGGAAGGGGAATCCGGGAAGCGGAGGAAGCTGGCGAGGGGGAGCCAGGCTGGGCGAAGGAGAGGCCCCTCTGCGCATGCGCCGCCTGAACCAGGCCCAGGACGAGGGAAGGAGCAGAGTGAGTGCTCCAAAGACGCGAGGGCTGTGTGGTCAGCATACAAAGGGAAGGGGCTCTCTCAGTCCAGGCCTGGGCAGACTTGGGCCCTCCAGGGGTTTTGAACGACAACTCCCAACATTGCTAACAGCCTATCGGCTGTTAGGAATGCTGGGAGTTGGAGTTCAAAACCCCTGGAGGGCCCAAGTCTGCCCAGGCCTGGATTATACTTTTCATGATGCATTTGACCAGGACTTCTGGGAGCTAGAATCCAAAGCTTTATGGTTGCCCAACTATAAATGTTTTACATAGTGGTTGATACTCTTTAGTTTTTGCCCAGTTTGCGTCCCCAGATGTTACTGAATGACAACTCCCATCCCTTTTGATTCTCTGCCATGCAGACTGGGGATAGTGGGAGTGGCAACCCAACAGCACTTGTGACTCTGAGGTTGGGCAAAGGTTATAGGACATTTTAAAGTTAGGCATCACATCCACAAGCCTACTAGCTACAGAACGGGGGATGCGTGGCTTGAGAGCGGTATGTGTGAAAAAGATCTTGGGGTCCTCGTGAACAAGTTAAACATAAGCCAACAATGTGATGTGGTGACAAAAAAAAAAGTGGGATTTTGGCCTGCATCAGTAGGGGTCTAGTTTCAGGGAAGTCACGCTACCCCTCTCTTCTGCCTTGGTTAGACCACGCCTGGAATATTGTGTCCAATTCTGGGCACCACAATTGAAGAGAGATGTTGACAAGCTGGAATGTGTCCAGAGGAGGGCGACTAAAATGATCAAGGGTCTGGAGAACAAGCCCTATGAGGAACGGCTTAAGGAGCTGGGCATGTCTAGCCTGAAGAAGAGAAGGCTGAGAGGAGACATGATAGCCGCATATAAATACATGAGAGGAAGTAATAGGGAGGAGGGAGCAAGCTTGTTTTCTGCTGCTCTGGAGACTAGGACACGGAACAGTGGCTTCAAACTACAAGAAAGGAGATTCCACCTGAACATGAGGAAGAACTTCCTGACTGTGAGGGCTGTTCAGAAGTGGAGCTCTACCCCAGAGTGTGGTAGAGGCTCCTTCTTTGGAAGCTTTTAAACAGAGAGTGGATGGCCGTCTGTCGGGGTGCTTTGAATGCAATTTTCCTGCTTCTTGTCAGGGGGTTGGACTAGATGGCCCATGAGGTCTCTTCCAATTCTATGTTTCTAAGCATCTAAATGCAAACTCCTGACTAAGCAGAATAAACTGCAGCCTTCCAGATGTTATGTGCCCCAACGCCCATCTCTAGTTATGATGTCTAATGATGAGGAATAATCCCGCATTTGGAAGGTCTCATAAAATGACACATCTGTCCAGATTTGGCTCATGGGTTTTCGGTTTGGTACATGGACTAAATGATCAGGATAAAAGGGAAGTGTTTTATCGAAGGCTTTCGTGGCTAGAATCACTGGGTTGTTGTAGTTTTTTCGAACTATATGGCCATGTTCTAGAGGCATTCTCTCCTGACGTTTCACCCGCATCTATGGCAAGCATCCTCAGAGATAGTGAGGTCTGTTGGAACTAGGAAAGTGTTATCTTATGTCATAGTTTCTCAAACTGTGCTCCTCCCAATGTTTAGGACTTCAAATCCCACAATTCCTTACAGCTGGTAAGTTGGCTCAGATTTCTGGGAGCGGAATTCTAAAACCCCTGGAGGAGCACAGTTTGAGAAACACTGTCTTATGTTAGACTAAAAAAAAAGGGAGTAGGACACAGCCATTTTTTGACTTGGCTTCAGGATGTTGTTGCCCATGGCTGTCTCAAAAATTACTGAGAACTAGTGGGAGAGGAAAAGGGGGATCACAAGCCCTTTTCCTAGTTGCCAAACAGCACTCCAAATGTGGGAAAGACCAATTAATGGCTGAGAAGCATGTTGTGGCCTAGCTAGTTTCTATTTCTGCATGGGAGAAATAGAGACATCTTAACCAGCAGAGGGTGTGCTTCAGTCACTGATTTCTAGAGAGAAGGAATAGTACCAGCATAGGGAAGGGAAAGCATAAAAGCCTACTCCTCTAAATTAGAGTTTGGGGAACAGGGATGCATCTACATTGTAAGATTAGGGTTGGAAAAGATCCCAAGGGCCATCCATTCCAACCCCATTCTGCCAGGCAGGAAAACACAATCCAAGCACAGATGAACATCCAGCCTCTGCTTTAAAACCCCCAGAGGCAGAGACTCCATCACACTCCCAGGCAGCATCATATTCTACTGCTGAAGACCTCCAACTATCAGGAAGTTCTTCCAAATGCTTAGGTGGAATCTCTTTTCTGCGGTGTTCATCCATTGCTCCCTGTCCTAGTCTCCAGAGCAGCAGAAAGCAAGCTTTCTCCCTCATCATATCTTTAATCATGGCTCTCATGTTCTGTCTCATTCTTCTTTCCTTCAAGCTAAACATACCTAACTCCTTCAGCCATTCTTCATGGGGCTTGGCTTCGAGACCACTTTGGGTGTCTTTTTCTGGACACCTTTCCTCTTGTCAGTACCCTTTTTGAATTGTGGTGCCCAGACTAGATACTGTGTTGTTGCAGGTAAGGTGTTACCAAAGCAGAATGGAGTGAGACTGTGACTTCCTCTTGATGGAGCCTAGGATCGTATTGGCTTCTTTAGCTGTCACATCACACTGTTGATTCATGTTCAGCTTGTGGTCTCCTAAGATTCCTAGATCCCTTTAATGTGGACTGTTTTCAAGCCAGTTTGATATCAGTGAGTAGGGTTTTAAAATGATTTTTATAAAAAAAAAATTTTTTTTAAAGTAAGTTAAATCCCAAGAAATTGAAAATAAAAACACAAAACTAAAATAGACAACAAAAAAGTAAATACAGAGTCAACGCCATTATTTATTTATTTATTTATTTATGATATTTCTATCCTACCTTTCTTGAACCTGAAGGTGACTCATGGCAGCTTACAACCAGGCAGCCATTCAATGCCTTAATAATATACACTTAAATCCACATTTAAAACAGAATTTTAAAAAGTATGTACAATAAGATCTTTTAAAAAACATATAAAACCAATATATAAATCCAATACTTTTATTGTTAGCCTCATTGTCCAAAACCCCATAGTATTTCCTCTCCATAACTTCCCCATCCCACCAACTAAACCTAACAAAAACTCTAACCTGTCTGGGGGCCATTTTTGTTCCGCTCCCTCCGCCCCTGGCGGAGACAGCCCCTGCCAATGCTGTGCAAGTTAATGTTATAGCAACGCAAATAATTAAGAGAAGCTTTTTTTCTGTCTATCATAAGTATGGCTTCACTGCACTGGACCAAAATGCTATTAAAAGCCTAACATACATGGACTGAGTCAAAGGCAAAGAGAATGATTTGCACAGAGCAGAAGAGGCAGGAATGAAGAGAGCAGTTGAGGCAGATGGAAGGGAAACCCAAGCATATATTTTGAACATCCTTGGTTGAGTCGGTGCCTTTGAAGCAAAGTGTAAAGTTGTTTTTGTGTTTTTTTACAGGCAAAAATGCAGAGGAGTTTGGAGCAGCGATATGCGATCAAGTTCTGTGTCAAACTTGGAAAATCTGGCTCTGAAACGTTGCAATTGTTGAGGACAGCTTATGGGGATGCTGTGTTGTCTTCAGCCCAAGTCTTCAGGTGGCACAAGGCATTCAAGGATGGGAGGGAGAGCGTTGAGGATGAACAGCGTGCTGGGCGCCCTTCAACTGCAAGAACGGAGGAGAATGTGTCTCGTGTGAAGGCAGTTCTGGATAGGGACCGAGGTTTGAATGTGCGGTTAATCGCAGAGAAGGTAGGACTACCGAAAACGGATGTCCATCGAATCATGACGGAAGATCTGCACATGAGAAAAAATTGTGCGAAACTGGTCCCGAAGAATTTGTCAGATGAACAAAAAAACAATCATGTGTTGATTTCTCATGAACTCTTGGGTCGTGTGTCAAGTGAGCCTGACTTACTGCAGCGACTGATAGCTGGAGATGAAACATGGGTTTTTGAGTATGATCCCACAGCTGAAAAACAAACTTCAGAGTGGCACACTTCCCAGTCAACTCAACCAAAGACTGAATAAGCAGATCAAGAGTCCAATCTATGCTCATTTGTTTTTAATCAAAGAGAATTGTTCACAAGGAGTCTGCCACCCAGACAGATGGTGTATCAAAGATTTTACCTACAGGTACTCAATCCTTTGAGAAGCAAGAGTTGTACACTTCTGCTGTTTAATTGCAAACACATGGTTTGTTCAGCATGCCAGTGTGCTAAGTCAGAGATTGCTCTCTGTGAGGGACTTTGGTTCAAAACAATATGACAACACTTCCCCAACCACTGTACAACCTTATATTGGTCCTGTGCGATTTCTTGTTATTCCCTGAGCTCTAAACCCATTTCCATAGATATCAATTTGGGACGGTTGGAAATATCCATGCAGCCGTGGTGAGGGCTTTGAACAACATCTCTAGTGAAGACTTCTTTCACTGTTTTGGTTAAATATTTGAAAGGTTGTCACATTGAGGAGGGGCAAACTTGTTTTCTACTGCTCCGGAGATGAGGACACAGAGCAATGGATTCAAATTGCAGGAAAAGTGATTCCATCTAAACCTTGGGAACAACTTCCTGACTGTAAGAGCTGTTTGACAGTGAAATATGCTACCTCAGAGCAGAGGAATATCTTCTGGTGGCCATTTGTTGGGGGTGCTTTCAATAGCAGAATGGGGTTGGACTGGATGGCCCTTGGGATCTCTTCCAACTTGTATGATTCTATAATATGGAATTGCTGTAGTCAGGCACAAATAGCCTGTTTTGAAGGGGATAGACTGCAATTGTATGTATGTTCAATAAAAACGTTTTCATTAATTCTGATCACTTCTGAGGTTTCTACTGCACAAGTCGAGGGGAGAACCCCACTCTTAGCAACAGCTGCATGGCGCTTGGAGTCAGGGGGAGTTCCTGTTAGCCTCTCCATATATACCATGGGGTTTGTTGTTGTGTGCCTTAAAGTAATTTATAACCATAGTTGATCATACGTTGGATTTTTTTCCTAGCACAATTTACTTGCAGGAAGTTTGTCATTGCCTTCCTCTGAGAATCGGTGGTTTTTGTGGCTGAATGGGGATCTGGATCCTGGTCTTCAGGGTTGTGGCCAAGCGCTCAAAGTACTAAACCAAACTGGTGTCGCTTTGGTTCCAAAATGTGTTCAAATTATTATTACTTTCATTATTTAATATCAATAAGAAATAATACTATCATTACACACTTTTTCTGTAAGATGAGATGGATAAATAAATATTGGGAGCCAGTACTGGCCCATCTGAAGGGGGAAGCTCAGAGTAGTCCCAGACTGCAGGATGTCCGTCCATCTGCTGGAAAAATGAGCATTGGTCTTACCTGTGATAGGTTTATTTCCAGTAGACAAGGGATAGGCACACACACACACATCCCCCCCCCCCCCCCCAGATAGATGTTGTCTTAATATGTGAATAGTTTCCTCCTCAGGGATGCATATCCCTTTAATTATTCTTACCAATTATGCAAAATGTTACAGTCCATAAATAAACCTGATTAAACTAAGATTTTTTATTTGGAGATTGTCATGTCTTAGCTTGTTCTACTGAGGCTCTAGGCTGAGCCCCATCATATGCAATAGATGTCTCATGTCCTTCAAAATTGTAAATGTTTGTCAGATTGCCAGGTAAAGAAAAGCAATTGTATTCTAAATTTACCTGGAAGTTACATCCCATTGAAACTCTTGATGCTCCCTCCTGAGTTAGTGTGGTATAGTATAGTGTTAATCCTGCAATAGTTATTCGATTAATCACTGAGCAAATATGTATTGATTCCCACTGAGAAAATATGAAGTTCCATTGTCAAAAATATTTCACAGCAATAATTTAAATTCCAAATTTAGTCTGTTAGCACTTTGTCTCTATTACGACTAGCAACAATATTGCCTGAATTAATCTCTCAAGTTCAACAGAATTCTTCACCTAGTCAATCAGAAAATGAGAGAATATTGAGGAACTGGAAAGCTTATTTATTTATTTATTTATTTATTTATTTATTTATTTACAGTTCTTATATTCCGCCCTTCTTACCCCGCAGGGGACTCAGGGCGGATTACAGTAAACACATATATGGCAAACATTCAATGCCAGTTGAATGCCAGTTGAAGCCTCCCACACAAGGTGGTACCTTATTTTCCTACTTGACAGATGCAACTGTCTCGGGTTGCAAAGGTCGACAACGGGCTACACAATGGCTGGACACCCACTCCAGCCCGGGCTGGCTTCGAACTCATGACCTTTTGGTCAGAGTGATCTTAATGCAGCTGACACTCAGCCAGCTGCGCCACAATCCCGGTGCTTACTAGATACATATACACTATAAAAATAATGCAGTTTGATACCACTTTGACTGCCATATCTAAATGCTATAGAATCTTGGGAGTTGTAGTTCTAACGATATTTAGCCACCTTTTTGTCTCCCACTAGACACACTACTCCATTTACCTATCTCACCCTGGGTTTTTATAATTCCTTGCATTTGGCCCTGCCCACTGTGTTCAATTATTTTACCATTCTATATTTTGTGTATCCCTCCCAATTTGGTGTCGTCTGCAAACTTGATGATCTTCTAACCCTTCATCTAAGTCATTAATGAAGATGTTGAACAGGACCGAACCCAGGACGGAACCCTGCTTATGGCACGCCACTCGTCACTTTGTAGAAGCCCTTTTGATGGGAGGCATTGAGCAGAAACAAGCATCGTGTTCTGGAAAAAATTCAAAAGTCAAAGTCCCGTGAGAACTCTACAACCATTCCTTTGTTCTCATATTTATTAAATTAAAGTCAAAGTCTGGCAAGTCTTTAAAAAGTAAGGGGAACCCAGTTTAAGAACACTCTTCCCTCCTGTACACAGCTATCTTTCTCTTTCATCATCATGCTCATTTCCTTGGACAGGCAAGAAGTTCTGCTGGGTGCTTTCACATCATTTCTGACTTAAAGCAACCCTATCATGGGATTTTCTGAGCCTGAGAGTGTGCAACCAAATATCTGGCTAGAGAAAAAGCTGCAACGTTTGACAAAGAACAACTTAGGAAAACAAGCCACGAAAAATGGTTTGACCGGGACCGCCTTCCATCTGGAAACTGATGTCCTCACTGCAGAAGAACATGAGGATCAAGAATAAGGCTCCACAGCCACCTACAACTACGCCAAAACTCTACACTTGGAAGACCATCATTCTTGGGCTATGAGGGAGCACCTAAGTTAAGTTTACTTATTCTGTTTCAGTCGTCCATTCTAGTTATTTTTGATAAATTTTTGTTATTAACTTCCTGTTTGTCATCATTATTTTGTCCCAAAATATATCTTTCTCCATAAAGACTATAATCCTGTCTCTATTGAACCTTTCTCTTATTTGTCTATATTGGAACCAGTATAAGTCTTTATCTATTCGATTGATCTCTTCTTGTGTCTTTAATGTTATCTTTCCATTTTGCTTTTTTATTGTGTCCTTATAAGTGAGCCATTTGTCCTGCCCCAGTTCTCTTCTATGGAGAGCTTCTATTGAGGAAATCCAGAGTGGTGTCTTTAGATAAATTCTGTTTTTATATTTTCCCCATTTTTTTTTATCAATTCTGATCTTATAAAGCGATTGCCAAAATTCTTCTTAATTTTCCTTTTCCCGTGCCATATACTTGTGTGCCATCCGGCTCTTGGGTCAAGTCCTTCCAACGCTAACATTTTTGTCTTCTTTAAGGTAGCCCACTCTTTAATTTTATTATTACTTATTTTTTTAAGATATTTCTATTCCACCTTTCTGGAGACCGAAGGTGACTCAAGACAGCTTGCTACCAGGCAGCCATTCGATGCCTTGACATGATACACTTTAAACCCCATTTAAAACAGAATTATAAAATACATATAATAATACCTTTATTATTATTATTAAACTTTATTTATATCCCGCTACCATCTCCCCTCAGGGACTCGGGGCGGCTAACATGAGACCAAGCCGAACAATACAGTAAACAAGTAAAATAATACAGCAGTAATAACTAGGCTTGTTTGATTTTAAAAAAATGGTTCAAAACTCGTTTCGGATGTAAAGTCAATTTCAATTTTCACAGGAAAAAAAGTTCAAAACTGTTCAAAACTTCCGAGACTTCCAAATCCTTCATTAATGGTTTCAAAGTTTAATTTCCTGTTTCAATGGGTGGACTTTACTTGTTTTATTCCAGAAAGGGTGGGGGGAAGCCCTCCAAAGTGGTTTTAAAGTGGCAGGAGAGAGAGAGAGAGAGAGAGAGGAATGAGGGGAAGCCTTCCAGAGCAGTTTTTAAAAGCGGAGGGAGAGAAAGGAAAGTGAGGGAAAGGAAACCTTCCGACTCACTTACTGATTTGTAAGAGAAATGGTGGAAAAAGCTTCAAAATAGCAAGGATACTTCTGGGTTTCCCAAATTGCTTCGAAATTGCTTTGAAAAGGAATTTTATCAGAATTCATTCTGAGTTATGAAGATTCCGACTGAACCAAACCAATCCTAGTAATAACTAAAATAAAATACAAACAATAAAAACAATAAAATGCAAGCAATAAGAGAAAAATAACAGTGGGTTAAAACACAGTGTATGAAGTAAAGTAAAAATTAAGGACAAAGAGTGAAGCAAGGTGGGTTGGGCCAGATGCAGGGATAAAAACAGGTCATAGGGTGAGATACATATAAAACCATGTAAAACCAATACCTTCACTATTAGCCTCGTTATCCAAAATCACCGCCTGAGTTGTTACAATATTCAATTTCACACAATTCCATGTTTCTCTATTGCACTAGATTTCAAAGGCTTGTTCAAATAGCTGCATTTTTACTTTCTTACAGAAGGTCAGGGAGGAGGGGGCTGATCTAATCTCCCTAGGGAGGGAGTTCCACAGCTGAGGAGCCACCACCGAGAAGGCCCTGTCTCTCGTTCCCACCATAATAAACTTTTAATAAACCTTTATTTGTATACTGCTCTATCTCTGCGCAGGACTCATGGTGGTTTCCAGCATGATAAGCATTGCACTTACCGACATGAAAACATACAAAAACATTAAAAAATATATAAACATAGGACTATATAACAATCACACATATTTAAATTAAAACCAATCTGATACTCATTACATTAGGCAGCTCAGCTTCCAATGGCTAAGATTCCAAAGTGAGTCTTGACAACTAAGAGAAGACTGGGTTGACACAACGAAGTTGACTAGGTCCAGGGAGTGGGTAAAGTGCAAACATTGTTTACCTAATGGTCAGGGTGAGGCCTGGAGCTATTATTTTCAAGATGCATTGTATAACCACAAGGGGATTGGGCCGACGGGGAAAACATTGGCTCAGAAAAACGGATAAAATACATGATAAGGCCCTAACTATAGCCTTTCAGGATGTAACACCTATACCCTGTTTGGCCTTTCGACTGATCAGGAGTACGGTACCAATGTCTTGTCTGGATTCAATTTCAATTTGTTTTCTCTTATCCAGAGTGTCACAGCTGCCAAGCAACGGTTCAGGACCTGAATAGCCTCCTTGGCAGCATGTCAATCCACAGGCTTCATAATATAATTTAAGGACTTTAATTCTTAAATTATATTATGTTTATATTTTATATATACAGTACTCTTCTATATAAATAAAAATGTAATGTTCGTTTGTAGGATTAACATAACTCAAAAACCACTGGGCGAATTGACACTAAATTTGGACACAATACACCTATCAGGCCAACGAGTGACCATCTCTCATAAAACACTGAAAAACACAGCAGAGAAGACTTAAAAAGCCAAAAAATAAAAAATACGTTACAACACATGCACATAACCACATAAATACACATATAGACAACTATATATACACAGACATATATACCCACACAAAACACATATACACAGACTGGGCCACAGCAATGCATGGCAGGGAACAGCTAGTCTTTAAATAAACTACTTACTGGATTACCTGGAAAAGGTTTTTCAGGGTCTAGTGCAACAGCTGTGGAATCCTGGGATTTGTAGTTGGTGAGGCACCAGCAGTCTTTGGTAGAGAGTGCCTTGTAAAGCTACCATTTTTTCCATGTCAGGAGTGACTTGAGAAACTGCAAGTCGCTTCTGGTGTGAGAAAATTGGCCGTCTGCAAGGACATCGACCAGGTGACTCCCAAATGTTTGATGTTTTACCAACCTTTGGGAGGCTTCTCTCATGCTGGAGCTGACAGAGGGAGCTCATCCGCGCTCTCCCTGGATTCGAACCTGCAACCTGCCGGTCTTCAGTCCTGCCATCACAAGGGTTTAACCACTGGGGGCTCCACCACTTTCATGAATCCATAGCATCAAGGTGCCACAATTACAGTGGTGTCAAACATCATTCTACAGTGTAGATGTACCCCCTCTCAAGCTGGATCTACAGTGCCATATAACCCAGTTAAACTACAGTATATGGATCTACACAGATCATAGAATGCAGTTCCAAGCTGTACTATATGTGGGGACATGAGAAGCTTCCCACAAGGATGGTAAAACATCCAAACATCCGGGCGTCCCCTGGGCAACGTCCTTGCAGATAGCCAATTCTCTCACACCAGAAGCAACTTGCAGTTTCTCAAGTCACTCCTGATACACACACACACACACACACAAACCCAAACCCTAACTGTGACTCATCTACACTGTTGTATAATCCAGTTTCTGACTCTAGATAATCTGGCAATGTAGACTCATATAATCCACTTCAATGCAGACCAAATGGCTTCAGAAACTGGATTATATGGCAGTGTAGATCCAGCCTGAGGCTGAGCTGACAACGATTTCTGACAGAACTGAAATAAAAGAACTTCCCCCTCTGATGCCACTGCAGGTGTAGGTATAGCTGCACGTTCATACTGCATGGTAGGACAATGTAGATCCTGTGTAAATGGGGCCTCAGAGGAAGGCTAGGGCAAACCCCAAGGAAACCAACCTTGCCATGAAAACCCAATGAGGGGTAGGAAGATGCGCAACAGCACCAAGGAGAGCCATCACCTGAGGTCCCTTCCATACAGCTGTCTAAAATCCACATTGACCAGGATTATGTAGCAGATAGATAAAGGTAAAAGTATTCCCCTGATATTAAGTCCAGTCGTGTCTGACTCTGGGGAGTAGTGCTCATATCCATTTCTAAGCCAAAGAGCCGGCATTGTCCATAGATGCCCCCAAGGTCATGTGGCCAGCATGACTGCATGGAACGCTGTTCATTATTTATTTACCATATTTATATACCGCCTTTCTCAGCCCAAAGTCAACTCAAGGCAGTTTATAGTTGGCATAATTCAATGCCCCCAACTACATAAAATATAATTATAAACATTAATATAAGCCATATAGAAACAGTAGAAACAATAAAAACAATGAAATTTATTTATTTACTGAAATCACAAGTCCTCAGCGTCTCATTACTAAAATCATTTTCCAGTCGCATTGTCCAATCGTTCCGTGGATCTAAATTAGCCTGTTACACTGCGTTTACAAATGCTTGCTCAAAAAGCCAGGTTTTAACTCTTTTTCGAAATGTTAGGAGGGAGCGGGGCCGATATAACATCCCTAGGGAGGGCGTTTCATAGCCTAGGGGCCATCACTGAGAAGGCCCTGTCTCTCGTTCCCACCAATTGCATCTGTGAAGGAGACGGGACTGAGAGCAGGACCTCCTCAGATGATTTTAGAGACCTAGGTGGTTCATAAGGGGATATATCTTTGGACAGATAAACTGGGCCTTCCCACTGGAGCAGTACCTATTGATCTACTCCCATTTTGCATGTTTTCAAACTGCTAGGTTGGCAGAAGCTGGGGCTAATCTCAGGAGCTCACCCCAAATTCAGCAGCTCAGTGGTTTATCCCATTGCCCCGCCGGATAACCCAGTTTAAAAGCAGACATTGTGGATTATCTGCCTTGATATTCTGAGTTATATGGCTGGGTAATAATAGTATGAAAGCCGGGTCCAGAAGCTCAGAGCGTTACGCTGTTTCTGCTTTGCTCCTTCGGGAGCACTGTTTGCACAATGCAGAATGGAACACGTGACGAAGACAGATATTATAGAAAGAGTGTAAGAGTTCTTTAACCTTAAACTGAACCATAACCCTTACTATAGACCTAACCCTAACCCCTAATCCTAACCCTAAACCTTACCCTTTTGTTTTTTGTTCATTCGTTCAGTCGCTTCCGACTCTTCATGACCTCATGGACCAGTCCACGCCAGAGCTCCCTGTCAGCCATCACCACCCCCAGCTCCTTCAAGGTCAAGCCAGTCACTTCAAGGATGCCATCCATCCATCTTGTCCTTGGTCGGCTCCTCTTCCTTTTTCCTTCCATTTCCCCCAGCATCATTGTCTTCTCTAAGCTTTCCTGTCTTCTCATGATGTGGCCAAAATACTTCATCTTTGCCTCTAATATCCTTCCCTCCAGTGAGAAGTGGGGCTTTATTTCCTGAAGTATGGAGTGGTTGGATCTTCTGGCGGTCCAAGGCACTCTCAGAACTTTCCTCCAACACCACAGTTCAAAAGCACCTATCTTCCTTCGCTCAGCCTTTCTTATGGTCCAGCTCTCACATCCGTAGGTGACTACGGGAAATACCATTGCTTTGACTATGCGGATCTTCGTTACCAGTGTGATGTCTCTACTCTTCACTATCTTCACTAGTTGAAGACTGCCTGGAAGCTTCAACTAGTCCAACGTTCAGCAGCCAGGCTGCTCACTGGGGCTGGGTACAGGAAGCGCACAACACCCTTGTTACGCCAACTCCACTGGCTGCCTATTAGCTTCCGAGCACAATTCAAAGTGCTGGTTTTGGCCTATAAAGCCCTTAATGGTTCTGGCCCAGTTTACTTGTCCGAACGTATCTCTGGCTACGTTCCACCTAGGGCCCTAAGATCATCTGCTCATTGTTCCCCCCATTGTCACAATCGCGTTTGGTAGGGACAAGGGACAGAGCCTTTTCTGTGGTGGCCCCTCGGCTGTGGAACTCCTGAATGAGATTAAATCGGCTGTATCCCTTTTGTCCTTCCAGAAACAAGTAACATCTTAGCTATGGGATCAGGCCTTTAGAAAGTAGGCTGACTTGCTAACATGCTGATCTATATAGAACTGATGTACTGCCTTTGAATAATGAGTCAAATCTGTGACCGCTGACTATTGTCTGTTTTTATATTGCTTTTATATTGTTCATGTGGTTTTATACTGTTTATACTGCTTATATTGCTGTTTTATTACATTGTTGTTAAATTGTAGATTTATGTTTGATGTGGACGCCATCGGTGCCAATTTGTTAGCTGTCCTGAGTCCCTCTGCGGAGGTTGAGATAGGACGGGATATAAAAGCCCCAAATAAATAAATAAATCTTATCAAGATTGGTCATTGCTCACTTTCCAAGAAGTAAGAGTCTCCTGATTTCCTGGCTGCAGTCTGCGTCTGCAGTAATCTTTGCACCTAGAAATACAAACCCTGTCACTGCCTCCATGTTTTCTCCCACTATTTCCCAGTTGTCAATCATTCTTGTTGCCATGATCTTGGTTTTTTTATGTTTAGCTGCAACCCGGCTTTTGCACTTTCTTCTTTCACCTTGATTAGAAGGTTCCTCAGTTCCTCCTCGCTTTCGGCCATCAAAGTGGTATCATCTGCATATCTAAGGTTGTTAATGTTTCTTCCAGCAATTTTCACCCCAGCCTTGTATTCGTCAAGCTACACATATCGCATGATGTGTTCTGCATACAAGTTGAATAGGTTGGGTGAGAGGATACAACCTTGCCGTATGCCTTTCCCAATCTTGAACCAGTCTGTTGTTCCCTGGTCAGTTCTGACTGTTGCTACTTGGTCATTATACAGATTCCTCAGGAGACAGGCAAGGTGGCTTGGTATGCCCATCTCACCAAGAACTTGCCACAATTTATTATGATCCATACAGTCAAAGGCTTTAGAATAGTCAATAAAACAGCAATAGATGTTTTTCTGAAACTCCCTGCCTTTCTCCATTATCCAGTGGATATTGGCAATCTGGTCTCTCGTTCCTCTGCCTTTTCTAAACCCAGCTTGTACATCTGGCAATTCTCTCTCTCTCCATGTATTGCTGGAGTCTTCCTTGCAGGATCTTGAGCATTACCTTACTGGCATGAACAATAAGGGACACTGTAAACCTTACCCTACCTTACCCTAAACCTTAGCCTAAGCCTAACACCCAAACCTAATCCTAACTCTTACCCTAACCTTAACCCTAACCCTTAACCTTACCGTAAACTTTATCCTAACCCTCTCCTTTCTATACTTACACAAAATGCAACTACGACGTATATTCACGCCCTCAGTGTGCCGCTCTCCCTGTTCTCACTCCCTTTCCTTATTCACAACCACCATTGGGGAATATGCATAATGGAAGGGCTCCAGGAGGAGAAGTTTGGCCAGTCATTGGACATTGAGAAAACCAAAGTGCTCTTCCAGCAGGTACCAGCCTATGCCTCTCCTGTGCCAGAAATACAGCATAATGATGTGACATTAGAAAATGTGGACTATTTCTGTTGCCTTGGCAGCCACCTCTACACAAAAGTCAACATTGACATTGAAAAACAACACCGCCCGAGCTCTGTGAGTGCAGTATTGTTCCAAATGAAGCAGAGAGTGCTTGAGAACCAGGACATCTGTAGGGAGACCAAGGTGCTTGTTTATAAAGCTATTGTCTTCCCAAACCTGCTATACGCTTGCAAGACGTGTCACATGCAACTCCTGGAACGATTCCATCAGCGTTGCTTCCGGAAAATCCTGCAAATCTCTTGGGAAGACAAGTGGACAAATATCAACTCCACTGGACCAGCCACATTGTCCAGATGCCCGACCACCGTCTCCAAAAGCAGTTACTCTACTCCGAACTCAAAACCAGAAAATTGAATCTACCTTATACCATGCAGCTGTGGACAAGTCTACATAGGGAACACCAAATGCAGCATTGCCCAAACACGAGTTAAGGAACATGAAAGGCACTACAGACTACTTCAACCAGAGAAGTCAGCCATAGCAGAGCACCTGATGAACCAACCTGGTCACAGCATTTTATTTGAGAACACAGAAATGCTGGACCACTCCAACAACCACCATGTCAGACTACACAGAGAAGCCATTGAAATCCACAAGCATGTGGATAATTTCAACAGAAAGGAGGAAACCATGAAAATGAACAAAATCTGGCTACCAGTATTAAAAAACTCTAAAATTGCAACAGCACAACAACAGACAGGAAACAATCAGGGATATCTAATCACCTCTCAACAAAAGATTGCTCCAGGCACTAACAAGCCACACCAAACAACAGCCAGGCCATCAAATGCTAATCAAGGTGGTCAGTTGAAACATTCACACCTAGCTCCAACAGACAAGAGTCCTTTGTCCCACCCTGGTCACTCCACAGATATATAAACCTTTTTTCCTAGTTCCAACAGACCTCACTACCTCTGAGGTTGCTTGCCATAGATGCAGGCGAAACGTCAGGAGAGAATGCTTCTAGAACATGGCCACATAGCCCGAAAAAACCTACAACAACCCAGTGATTCTGACCATGAAAGCCTTCGACAATACAGAAAATGGAACGTTGGTGGACAGGAAAAGAGATTTAAAGATGGGCTCAAAGCCAACCTTTAAAACTCTAGCATAGACACTGAGAACTGGAAAGCCCTGGCCCTTGAGCACTCCAGCTGGAAGTCAGCTGTGACCAGCAGTGCTGTAGAATTTGAAGTGGCACGATGGAGGGCAAAAGGGAGAAACGTGCCAACCGGGACCGCCTTCCACCTGGAAACCAATGCCCTCACTGCGGGAGAACATGCAGACCAAGTATAGGGCTCCACAGTCACCTACGGACCCTTACTTACTTACTTAGGCGATCCCTCGTTGGACGAGTAAGATGGTCTTCCATCATGGGTTTCCTTGTGGGTCCATAGGTGGCTGTGGAGCCCTATTCTTGCTCTGCATCTTCTTCCGCAGTGAGGGCATTGGTTTCCAGGTGGAAGGCGGTCCCGGTCGGGGTTGGCTTGGCGCGCCTTCCTCCTGGCACGTTTCTCTCTTTCACCCTCCACTCGTGCCTCCTCGAATTCTGCAGCACTGCTGGTCACAGCTGACCTCCAGCTGGAGCGCTCAAGGGCCAGGGCTTCCCAGTTCTCAGTGTCTATGCCAGAGTTTTTAAGGTTGGCTTTGAGGCCATCTTTAAATCTCTTTTCCTGTCCACCAACATTCCGTTTTCCGTTCTTGAGTTCGGAGTAGAGCAACTGCTTTGGGAGACGGTGGTCAGGCATCCGGACAACGTGGCCGGCCCAGCGGAGTTGATGTTGGAGGACCATCGCTTCAATACTGGTTGTCTTTGCTTCTTCCAGCACACTGACGTTTGTCCGCTTGTCTTCCCAGGAGATTTGCAGGATTTTCCGGAGGCAGCGCTGATGGAAACGTTCCAGGAGCTGCATGTGACATCTGTAGACAGTCCACGTCTCACAGGCATATAGCAGGGTTGGGAGGACAATAGCTTTATAGACAAGCACCTTGGTCTCCCTACGGATGTCCCGGTCCTCAAACACTCTCTGCTTCATTCGGGAAAATGCTGCACTTGCAGAGCTCAGGCGGTGTTGTATTTCGGCGTCGATGTTGACTTTGGTGGAGAGGTGGCTGCCAAGGTAGCGGAAATGGTCGACATTTTCTAATGTTACACCATTAAGCTGTATCTCTGGCATTGGAGAGGGGACGGCTGGTGACTGCTGGAACAGCACTTTGGTTTTCTCGATGTTCAGTGACAGGCCAAGCTTTGTGTATGCTTCTGCAAAGGTGTTGAGAGTGGCTTGTAGATCTTCTTCCGTATGCGCACAGACGACATTGTCATCAGCATACTGGAGTTCTATAACAGATGTTGTTGTGACCTTGGTTTTGGCTTTCAGTCTGCTGAGGTTAAACAGCTTGCCATCTGTCCGATAGATGATTTCCACTCCGGTGGGAAGCTTCCCATCAACAAGGTGAAGTATCATAGCAATGAAGATGGAGAATAGAGTTGGGGCAATAAGACATCCCTGTTTGACACCCGATTCCACCTTAAATGGGTCACTTTGGGAGCCACTGCTGTCCAAGACTGTTGCCATCATGTCATCATGGAGGAGCCGCAGGGTGTTCACAAATTTGCTTGGGCACCCGATTTTTTGGAGGATGGTCCAGAGAGCGCTGCGATTCACTGTGTCGAATGCCTTTGCAAGGTCGATGAATGCCATGTACAGAGGTTGATTTTGTTCTCTGCATTTTTCTTGGAGCTGTCGTGCAGTGAAGATCATGTCCACGGTTCCTCTGGAGGGGCGGAAGCCATTCTGGGATTCTGGGAGGGTGTCTTCTGAGAGGGGCAGAAGGCGGTTTGCAAGGATTCTTGCGAGGATTTTCCCAGTGGAGGTTAGAAGGGAGATACCTCGATAGTTTCCGCAGTCTGTTCTTTCCCCTTTTTTGAAGAGGGTGATGATGGTGGCGTCCTTGAAATCTGCTGGGATTTTTTCGGTCACCCACACTTTTTCTATGAGCTGGTGGAGTTGGTGTGTCAGCTCAGGTCCTCCCTCTTTAAAGATTTCAGCAGGGATCCCATCTGGTCCACTGGCTTTGTTATTCTTCTGTTGGCTGATGGCATTGCTGACTTCTTCCAAACTAGGCAGTGCTGCAAGCTCATCCCTGGTTTGTTGTTGTGGGATTTGTGAGAGGACCTCTTCGGCCACGTTGGAGCTACGGTTCAGGAGGCTTTGGTAGTGTTCTTTCCAACGTAGTGCAATTGCGTTTTGGTCCTTCAGGAGTTTGGTTCCATCTGATGAGCTTAGAGGCTGTATGCCATGGTTTCTTGGTCCGTAGATGACCTTTGTGACTTTGAAAAATCCCTGAGCATTATGGGTATCTGCCAGGTGTTGGATTTCTTCGGCCTTCTTTGTCCACCAGATGTTCTTGAGTTCTCTTGTCCTTCTTTGGACCTCAGCTTTTGCGCTGGCATAGATCTTTTTCTTAGCAGTACAGTTGATGTCTCTCTGCCATGCTTGGAAGGCTTTCCTTTTCTTGTCAATTAGCTGTTGGATCTCGATGTCATTTTCATCAAACCAGTCTTGATGTTTCTTGGCTTGGTATCCAATAGTTTCTTCGCAGGCTTGGATGATGGAGGTCTTCAGTTTGTTCCAATGTTCCTCAACATTTTCGGGGTGTACTGTAGGTAGATGGTCCTTGAGTGCTGTTTGGAGATGGGCTCGTCTGGAGGGCTCCTGAAGGGCTTGGGTGTTCATTTTGCGCCTTGTCTTCCTTCCTTGGAGTCTGCGCTTGGGAGCGATCTTGATAGCCATCGAGGATCGAATTAGCCTGTGGTCAGTCCAGCAGTCGTCAGCACCTGTCATGGCTTTTGTGAGGAGCACGTCACGGCGGTCTCTGGCGCGTGTGATTACATAGTCTAAGAGGTGCCAATGCTTTGACCGGGGGTGCTTCCATGATGTCTTGAACTTGTTTTTCTGGCAGAAGAGCGTGTTGGTGATGACAAGGTTGTGCTCCGCACATTTGGTGAGAAGCAGGATGCCATTTGAGTTGCTGTTTCCAACCCCGTCTTTTCTGATGGTTCCTGGCCACAGGTCGAAGTCTCGCCCAACTCTTGCATTGAAGTCCCCCAGGAGGATGATTTTGTCCTCCTTAGGTATCCCCGATAGGACGTTGTCCAGCTGACAGTAGAATTTCTCCTTGATGTCTTCGTCAGCATCTAGTGTTGGTGCATAGGCACTTATGATGGTTGCCCGTTGGTTTTTGGCAAGATCGATTCGGAGGGTTGAGAGTCGTTCGTTGATGCCAGTGGGTGCTTCGGACAGATGTTTCATCAGATCATTTCTGATGGCGAAGCCAACTCCGTGCATTCTTTGGTCTTTTTCAGGCAGTCCCTTCCAGAAGAAGGTGTAGCCTCCTTTTTCTTCCTTCAGCTGTCCCTCTCCTGCTCTCCGGGTCTCCTGAAGGGCTGCTATGTCGATGTTGAAGCGTCCCAGCTCCCTTGCAATGATGGCAGTTCTGCGTTCGGGGCGTTCACTGCCACTGTTGTCCATCAGAGTCCGTACGTTCCACGTACCGAAGTTCATTTTTCTTTTTTGGCCGCAGGGTGGTGACCCCACTGGACGCGGCAGTCTAGTCAGGGATGAGAGAGGCAGACTATGTTTAGGGCACCTTTTCTAGCCCCCTCCCCGTGTGGGGTGAGCAGAGTGGGTCCTAAAAAGGGCTGCTCAGTCGCGGATACAGCTGCCGAACTACTCAACTGCCTCGGACCTTGAGGTAGAACGACTGAGTCCGTACCCACCGCCCATGTGCCAGTCTGTGACTAGGGGCTTCCAGATTTCACAGTCCTGCCCCCGTCGCCACTCGCTGATCGCCATGGGACTTTGGTTGGTTTGTTTTTATTTTCTTTGGAAGACGCCTGTGCGTGGTTTTTTTTTAATGTGTGGAGATCAGTGCACAACTGATCAACACACAGACTTCACAGAGTGAGGTTCCACTGGTGATGTAGTTTAACACAATGACCGTGGCTTCTCAGTCTGTTGCAGCCTTCTTCCGCCTTCGCAGCCGTTGTAACATGTGCCATGTTATCCTCCGCCTGCTCCGCCGTTGAGGTCTTTGGGTCTTCAGACTGTGCTTGGTCTGGGACCTCCCCCGCAGCCACTCCTGGGAGTGCACGACTCCAGTTGTTGTGCCTACAGGTTCATCGGAACACGCAAGCCCCCTCACCACGACAAGGTGACGGACCCACCACCAGGACACTGAACCTGGAGGACTATCCAACTCGGACAACGAGGGATCGCCTAAGTAAGGAAGGAAGGGCTCCAAGTTGAACAAGATGTTTATGTGCTCAACAGACTGAAAAAGAGCTAAGGGGGGTGGGGGTGGGTCAAGAGCTGGTGGGTATTTCAATCGCTTCCTCCACCTTCCCCGGCTTAGGCGCTCTCCCTTCCCTTGTGGCATGTGCGTAAGGCTCGGAGCTTCATACTATCATACTATCACCGATGGGAGGCGAAAACAAGCCCTTTTACCTTCCGCTTTCAATCGGACTTTGTGCCAATCGCGTCATGTTGCGTAAAAATTGAAACGAATAGCGAACCCGCACTGACTGTTGAATAAAGGTGGAATAAATGCAGAGGGAAGCGAGACTAAAGGGGGCGGGATGGTGAAAAAATAGAAACCAATAGAGAACCCGCACTGACTGTTGAAGAAAGGTGGAATAAATGCGAGACTTTGTATTTCTAGGTGCAAAGATTACTGCCGATGCAGACTGTGGCCAGGAAATCAGAAGACGCTTACTTCTTGGGAGGAGAGCAATGTCCAGTCTCGATAAAATAGTAAAGAGTAGAGACATCAGACTGGCAACAAAGATCCGCATAGTCAAAGCCATGGTATTCCCTGTAGTCACCTACGGATGTGAGAGCTGGACCTTAGGGAAGGCTGAGCGAAGGAAGATAGATGCTTTTGAGCTGTGGTGTTGGAGGAAAGTTCCCGAGAGTGCCTTGGACTGCGAGAAGATCCAACCAGTCCATCCTCCAGGAAATAAAGCCCGACTGCTCACTGGAGGGAAGGATACTAGGGACAAAACTGAAGTACTTTGGCCACATCATGAGGAGACAGCAAAGCCTAGAGAAAACAATTATGCTGGGGAAAGTGGAAGGCAAAAGGAAGAGGGGCCAACCAAGGACAAGATGGAGGGATGGCATCTTTGAAGGGACTGGCTTGACTCTGAAGGAGCTGGGGGTGGTGACGGCCGACAGGGAGCTCTGGCGTGGGCTGATCCATGAGGTCACGAAGAGTTGGAGACGACTGAACGAATGACCAACAACATGTATAAATATGTGAGGGGAAGTCATAGGGAGGAGGAAGCAAGCTTGTTTGCTGCTCTGGAGACTAGAATGCAGAACAATGGCTTCAAACTACAAGAAAGGAGATTCCATCTGAACATTAGGAAGAACCTCCTGACTGTGAGAGCTGTTCAGCTGTGGAACTCTCTGTCCTGGAGTGTGGTAGAGGCTCCTTCTTTGGAAGCTTTGAAACAGAGGCTGGATGGCCATCTGTCGGGGGTGCTTTGTGGGTCCCCAGCTGCTTCGGCCTACAATTCTACCAGCTGTTAGGATTTCTGGGACCTGAAGGCCAAGACATCTGGGGACCCACAGGTTGAGAACCACTGGTGTAGACGCACCCCCAGCTCAGTGGATTAATGCTTATGGAGGAGACAGAAAAAGCTGCTCTAATTGCTTATTGTACAATAATGCTACATTGCATCACATTGGCAAGGAGTTTCTCTACAGCAGTGGTTCTCAGCCTGTGGGTCCCCAGGTGTTTTGGCCTTCAGGGCAGGCATGTGGGGGGGGGGGGCTTGAGGGGCTTGAGCCCCCCCCCCCAAAATTCTCATGGTGGTCCGTGAAAAGGCCTTACTGGTGCATTATTTAAACTGTTATGTTTATTATTATAATGATCTGATCACCATGCTCAATATATCTTATATGCATGGGGGCATTGGGGTAACGATACAAAAGGTTTGCTAGGGTAGACCCTCTTTCACTAAGACTCAGCCCCCCCCCCCCCCCCCAGAATCGATATCTTGGCTACAGGCCTGGAGACGACTGAACGAATGAACAACAACAACAAATGCGAGCCAAAGGGGGGCGGGATGGTGAAAATACGGAAACCAACACTGTACATGCAAAAAAACTACGTACCGTACTGACTGCTGAAGAAATGTGGAAAGGGGAGGGGTGAGACTGAAGGGGGAGGGATGGTGAAAATACGGAAACCAACACTGTACATGCAAAAAAACTATGTACCGTACAGACTGCTGAAGAAATGTGGAAAGGGGAGGGGTGAGACTGAAGGGGGAGGGATGGTGAAAATACGGAAACCAACACTGTACATGCAAAAAAAACTATGTACCGTACAGACTGCTGAAGAAATGTAGAAAGGGGAGGGGTGAGACTGAAGGGGGAGGGATGGTGAAAATACGGAAACCAACACTGTACATGCAAAAAAACTATGTACCGTACAGACTGCTGAAGAAATGTGGAAAGGGGAGGGGTGAGACTGAAGGGGGAGGGATGGTGAAAATACGGAAACCAACACTGTACATGCAAAAAAAACTATGTACCGTACAGACTGCTGAAGAAATGTAGAAAGGGGAAGGGTGAGACTGAAGGGGGAGGGATGGTGAAAATACGGAAACCAACACTGTACATGCAAAAAAACTATGTACCGTACAGACTGCTGAAGAAATGTGGAAAGGGGAGGGGTGAGACTGAAGGGGGAGGGATGGTGAAAATACGGAAACCAACACTGTACATGCAAAAAAAACTATGTACCGTACAGACTGCTGAAGAAATGTGGAAAGGGGAGGGGTGAGACTGAAGGGGGAGGGATGGTGAAAATACGGAAACCAACACTGTACATGCAAAAAAAACTATGTACCGTACAGACTGCTGAAGAAATGTGGAAAGGGGAGGGGTGAGACTGAAGGGGGAGGGATGGTGAAAATACGGAAACCAATACTGTACATGCAAAAAAACTATGTACCGTACAGACTGCTGAAGAAATGTGGAAAGGGGAGGGGTGAGACTGAAGGGGGAGGGATGGTGAAAATACGGAAACCAACACTGTACATGCAAAAAAAACTATGTACCGTACTGACTGCTGAAGAAATGTAGAAAGGGGAGGGGTGAGACTGAAGGGGGAGGGATGGTGAAAATACGGAAACCAACACTGTACATGCAAAAAAACTATGTACCGTACTGACTGCTGAAGAAATGTGGAAAGGGGAGGGGTGAGACTGAAGGGGGAGGGATGGTGAAAATACGGAAACCAACACTGTACATGCAAAAAAAACTATGTACCGTACACACTGCTGAAGAAATGTGGAAAGGGGAGGGGTGAGACTGAAGGGGGACGGATGGTGAAAATACGGAAACCAACACTGTACATGCAAAAAAACTATGTACCGTACTGACTGCTGAAGAAATGTAGAAAGGGGTGGGGCGAGACTGAAGGGGGAGGGATGGTGAAAATACGGAAACCAACACTGTACATGCAAAAAAACTATGTACCGTACTGACTGCTGAAGAAATGTGGAAAGGGGAGGGGCGAGACTGAAGGGGGAGGGATGGTGAAAATACGGAAACCAACACTGTACATGCAAAAAAACTATGTACCGCACTGACTGCTGAAGAAATGTGGAAAGGGGTGGGGCGAGACTGAAGGGGGAGGGATGGTGAAAATACGGAAACCAACACGGTACATGCAAAAAAACTATGTACCGTACTGACTGCTGAAGAAATGTGGAAAGGGGAGGGGCGAGACTGAAGGGGGAGGGATGGTGAAAATACGGAAACCAACACTGTACATGCAAAAAAACTAAGTACCGTACTGACTGCTGAAGAAATGTGGAAAGGGGAGGGGTGAGACTGAAGGGGGAGGGATGGTGAAAATACGTAACCAACACGGTACATGCAAAAAAACTGCGTACCGTACTGACTGCTGAAGAAATGTGGAAAGGGGAGGGGTGAGACTGAAGGGGGAGGGATGGTGAAAATACGTAACCAACACGGTACATGCAAAAAAACTACGTACCGTACTGACTGCTGAAGAAATGTGGAAAGGGGAGGGGTGAGACTGAAGGGGGAGGGATGGTGAAAATACGGAAACCAACACTGTACATGCAAAAAAAACTATGTACCGTACACACTGCTGAAGAAATGTAGAAAGGGGAGGGGTGAGACTGAAGGGGGACGGATGGTGAAAATACGGAAACCAACACTGTACATGCAAAAAAACTATGTACCGTACTGACTGCTGAAGAAATGTAGAAAGGGGTGGGGCGAGACTGAAGGGGGAGGGATGGTGAAAATACGGAAACCAACACTGTACATGCAAAAAAACTATGTACCGTACTGACTGCTGAAGAAATGTGGAAAGGGGAGGGGCGAGACTGAAGGGGGAGGGATGGTGAAAATACGGAAACCAACACTGTACATGCAAAAAAACTATGTACCGCACTGACTGCTGAAGAAATGTGGAAAGGGGTGGGGCGAGACTGAAGGGGGAGGGATG
This sequence comes from Anolis sagrei, assembly GCF_037176765.1. NCBI lineage: Eukaryota > Metazoa > Chordata > Lepidosauria > Squamata > Anolidae > Anolis > Anolis sagrei. The sequence continues at coordinate 24,419,818 of NC_090022.1, forward strand.
GTGAAAATACGGAAACCAACACGGTACATGCAAAAAAACTATGTACCGTACTGACTGCTGAAGAAATGTGGAAAGGGGAGGGGCGAGACTGAAGGGGGAGGGATGGTGAAAATACGGAAACCAACACTGTACATGCAAAAAAACTGCGTACCGTACTGACTGCTGAAGAAATGTGGAAAGGGGAGGGGTGAGACTGAAGGGGGAGGGATGGTGAAAATACGTAACCAACACGGTACATGCAAAAAAACTACGTACCGTACTGACTGCTGAAGAAATGTGGAAAGGGGAGGGGTGAGACTGAAGGGGGAGGGATGGTGAAAATACGTAACCAACACTGTACATGCAAAAAAACTACGTACCGTACTGACTGCTGAAGAAATGTGGAAAGGGGAGGGGTGAGACTGAAGGGGGAGGGATGGTGAAAATACGTAACCAACACGGTACATGCAAAAAAACTTTGTACCGTACTGACTGCTGAAGAAATGTGGAAAGGGGAGGGGTGAGACTGAAGGGGGAGGGATGGTGAAAATACGTAACCAACACGGTACATGCAAAAAAACTATGTACCGTACTGACTGCTGAAGAAATGTGGAAAGGGGAGGGTTGAGACTGAAGGGGGAGGGATGGTGAAAATACGTAACCAACACGGTACATGCAAAAAAACTATGTACCGTACTGACTGCTGAAGAAATGTGGAAAGGGGAGGGGTGAGACTGAAGGGGGAGGGATGGTGAAAATACGTAACCAACACGGTACATGCAAAAAAACTACGTACCGTACTGACTGCTGAAGAAATGTGGAAAGGGGAGGGGTGAGACTGAAGGGGGAGGGATGGTGAAAATACGGAAACCAACACTGTACATGCAAAAAAACTATGTACCGTACTGACTGCTGAAGAAATGTGGAAAGGGGAGGGGTGAGACTGAAGGGGGAGGGATGGTGAAAATATGGAAACCAACACTGTACATGCAAAAAAACTATGTACCGTACTGACTGCTGAAGAAATGTGGAAAGGGGAGGGGTGAGACTGAAGGGGGAGGGATGGTGAAAATATGGAAACCAACACTGTACATGCAAAAAAACTATGTACCGCACTGACTGCTGAAGAAATGTGGAAAGGGGAGGGGTGAGACTGAAGGGGGAGGGATGGTGAAAATACGTAACCAACACGGTACATGCAAAAAAACTATGTACCGTACTGACTGCTGAAGAAATGTGGAAAGGGGAGGGGTGAGACTGAAGGGGGAGGGATGGTGAAAATACGTAACCAACACGGTACATGCAAAAAAACTGCGTACCGTACTGACTGCTGAAGAAATGTGGAAAGGGGAGGGGTGAGACTGAAGGGGGAGGGATGGTGAAAATACGTAACCAACACTGTACATGCAAAAAAACTGCGTACCGTACTGACTGCTGAAGAAATGTGGAAAGGGGAGGGGTGAGACTGAAGGGGGAGGGATGGTGAAAATACGTAACCAACACTGTACATGCAAAAAAACTACGTACCGTACTGACTGCTGAAGAAATGTGGAAAGGGGAGGGGTGAGACTGAAGGGGGAGGGATGGTGAAAATACGTAACCAACACTGTACATGCAAAAAAACTACGTACCGTACTGACTGCTGAAGAAATGTGGAAAGGGGAGGGGTGAGACTGAAGGGGGAGGGATGGTGAAAATATGGAAACCAACACTGTACATGCAAAAAAACTATGTACCGTACTGACTGCTGAAGAAATGTGGAAAGGGGAGGGGTGAGACTGAAGGGGGAGGGATGGTGAAAATATGGAAACCAACACTGTACATGCAAAAAAACTATGTACCGTACTGACTGCTGAAGAAATGTGGAAAGGGGAGGGGTGAGACTGAAGGGGGAGGGATGGTGAAAATATGGAAACCAACACTGTACATGCAAAAAAACTATGTACCGTACTGACTGCTGAAGAAATGTGGAAAGGGGAGGGGTGAGACTGAAGGGGGAGGGATGGTGAAAATATGGAAACCAACACTGTACATGCAAAAAAACTATGTACCGCACTGACTGCTGAAGAAATGTGGAAAGGGGAGGGGTGAGACTGAAGGGGGAGGGATGGTGAAAATACGTAACCAACACGGTACATGCAAAAAAACTATGTACCGTACTGACTGCTGAAGAAATGTGGAAAGGGGAGGGGTGAGACTGAAGGGGGAGGGATGGTGAAAATACGTAACCAACACGGTACATGCAAAAAAACTGCGTACCGTACTGACTGCTGAAGAAATGTGGAAAGGGGAGGGGTGAGACTGAAGGGGGAGGGATGGTGAAAATACGTAACCAACACTGTACATGCAAAAAAACTGCGTACCGTACTGACTGCTGAAGAAATGTGGAAAGGGGAGGGGTGAGACTGAAGGGGGAGGGATGGTGAAAATACGTAACCAACACTGTACATGCAAAAAAACTACGTACCGTACTGACTGCTGAAGAAATGTGGAAAGGGGAGGGGTGAGACTGAAGGGGGAGGGATGGTGAAAATACGTAACCAACACTGTACATGCAAAAAAACTACGTACCGTACTGACTGCTGAAGAAATGTGGAAAGGGGAGGGGTGAGACTGAAGGGGGAGGGATGGTGAAAATACGTAACCAACACGGTACATGCAAAAAAACTACGTACCGTACTGACTGCTGAAGAAATGTGGAAAGGGGAGGGGTGAGACTGAAGGGGGAGGGATGGTGAAAATACGTAACCAACACGGTACATGCAGAAAAACTACGTACCGTACTGACTGCTGAAGAAATGTGGAAAGGGGAGGGGTGAGACTGAAGGGGGAGGGATGGTGAAAATACGTAACCAACACGGTACATGCAAAAAAACTACGTACCGTACTGACTGCTGAAGAAATGTGGAAAGGGGAGGGGTGAGACTGAAGGGGGAGGGATGGTGAAAATACGGAAACCAACACTGTACATGCAAAAAAACTATGTACCGTACTGACTGCTGAAGAAATGTGGAAAGGGGAGGGGTGAGACTGAAGGGGGAGGGATGGTGAAAATATGGAAACCAACACTGTACATGCAAAAAAACTATGTACCGCACTGACTGCTGAAGAAATGTGGAAAGGGGTGGGGCGAGACTGAAGGCGGAGGGATGGTGAAAATACGGAAACCAACACTGTACATGCAAAAAAACTATGTACCGTACTGACTGCTGAAGAAATGTGGAAAGGGGAGGGGTGAGACTGAAGGGGGAGGGATGGTGAAAATACGGAAACCAACACTGTACATGCAAAAAAACTATGTACCGCACTGACTGCTGAAGAAATGTGGAAAGGGGAGGGGTGAGACTGAAGGGGGAGGGATGGTGAAAATATGGAAACCAACACTGTACATGCAAAAAAACTATGTACCGCACTGACTGCTGAAGAAATGTGGAAAGGGGAGGGGTGAGACTGAAGGGGGAGGGATGGTGAAAATACGGAAACCAACACTGTACATGCAAAAAAACTATGTACCGTACTGACTGCTGAAGAAATGTGGAAAGGGGAGGGGTGAGACTGAAGGGGGAGGGATGGTGAAAATACGTAACCAACACTGTACATGCAAAAAAACTATGTACCGTACTGACTGCTGAAGAAATGTGGAAAGGGGAGGGGTGAGACTGAAGGGGGAGGGATGGTGAAAATACGTAACCAACACGGTACATGCAAAAAAACTATGTACCGTACTGACTGCTGAAGAAATGTAGAAAGGGGAGGGGTGAGACTGAAGAGGGAGGGATGGTGAAAATACGTAACCAACACGGTACATGCAAAAAAACTATGTACCGTATTGACTGCTGAAGAAATGTGGAAAGGGGAGGGGTGAGACTGAAGGGGGAGGGATGGTGAAAATACGGAAACCAACACTGTACATGCAAAAAAACTATGTACCGTACTGACTGCTGAAGAAATGTGGAAAGGGGAGGGGTGAGACTGAAGGGGGAGGGATGGTGAAAATATGGAAACCAACACTGTACATGCAAAAAAACTATGTACCGCACTGACTGCTGAAGAAATGTGGAAAGGGGAGGGGTGAGACTGAAGGGGGAGGGATGGTGAAAATACGTAACCAACACGGTACATGCAAAAAAACTATGTACCGTACTGACTGCTGAAGAAATGTGGAAAGGGGAGGGGTGAGACTGAAGGGGGAGGGATGGTGAAAATACGTAACCAACACTGTACATGCAAAAAAACTGCGTACCGTACTGACTGCTGAAGAAATGTGGAAAGGGGAGGGGTGAGACTGAAGGGGGAGGGATGGTGAAAATACGTAACCAACACTGTACATGCAAAAAAACTGCGTACCGTACTGACTGCTGAAGAAATGTGGAAAGGGGAGGGGTGAGACTGAAGGGGGAGGGATGGTGAAAATACGTAACCAACACTGTACATGCAAAAAAACTACGTACCGTACTGACTGCTGAAGAAATGTGGAAAGGGGAGGGGTGAGACTGAAGGGGGAGGGATGGTGAAAATACGTAACCAACACTGTACATGCAAAAAAACTACGTACCGTACTGACTGCTGAAGAAATGTGGAAAGGGGAGGGGTGAGACTGAAGGGGGAGGGATGGTGAAAATACGTAACCAACACGGTACATGCAAAAAAACTACGTACCGTACTGACTGCTGAAGAAATGTGGAAAGGGGAGGGGTGAGACTGAAGGGGGAGGGATGGTGAAAATACGTAACCAACACGGTACATGCAGAAAAACTACGTACCGTACTGACTGCTGAAGAAATGTGGAAAGGGGAGGGGTGAGACTGAAGGGGGAGGGATGGTGAAAATACGTAACCAACACGGTACATGCAAAAAAACTACGTACCGTACTGACTGCTGAAGAAATGTGGAAAGGGGAGGGGTGAGACTGAAGGGGGAGGGATGGTGAAAATACGGAAACCAACACTGTACATGCAAAAAAACTATGTACCGTACTGACTGCTGAAGAAATGTGGAAAGGGGAGGGGTGAGACTGAAGGGGGAGGGATGGTGAAAATATGGAAACCAACACTGTACATGCAAAAAAACTATGTACCGCACTGACTGCTGAAGAAATGTGGAAAGGGGTGGGGCGAGACTGAAGGCGGAGGGATGGTGAAAATACGGAAACCAACACTGTACATGCAAAAAAACTATGTACCGTACTGACTGCTGAAGAAATGTGGAAAGGGGAGGGGTGAGACTGAAGGGGGAGGGATGGTGAAAATACGGAAACCAACACTGTACATGCAAAAAAACTATGTACCGTACTGACTGCTGAAGAAATGTGGAAAGGGGAGGGGTGAGACTGAAGGGGGAGGGATGGTGAAAATACGGAAACCAACACTGTACATGCAAAAAAACTATGTACCGCACTGACTGCTGAAGAAATGTGGAAAGGGGAGGGGTGAGACTGAAGGGGGAGGGATGGTGAAAATATGGAAACCAACACTGTACATGCAAAAAAACTATGTACCGCACTGACTGCTGAAGAAATGTGGAAAGGGGAGGGGTGAGACTGAAGGGGGAGGGATGGTGAAAATACGGAAACCAACACTGTACATGCAAAAAAACTATGTACCGTACTGACTGCTGAAGAAATGTGGAAAGGGGAGGGGTGAGACTGAAGGGGGAGGGATGGTGAAAATACGTAACCAACACTGTACATGCAAAAAAACTATGTACCGTACTGACTGCTGAAGAAATGTGGAAAGGGGAGGGGTGAGACTGAAGGGGGAGGGATGGTGAAAATACGTAACCAACACGGTACATGCAAAAAAACTGCGTACCGTACTGACTGCTGAAGAAATGTGGAAAGGGGAGGGGTGAGACTGAAGGGGGAGGGATGGTGAAAATACGTAACCAACACTGTACATGCAAAAAAACTACGTACCGTACTGACTGCTGAAGAAATGTGGAAAGGGGAGGGGTGAGACTGAAGGGGGAGGGATGGTGAAAATACGTAACCAACACTGTACATGCAAAAAAACTACGTACCGTACTGACTGCTGAAGAAATGTGGAAAGGGGAGGGGTGAGACTGAAGGGGGAGGGATGGTGAAAATACGTAACCAACACGGTACATGCAAAAAAACTATGTACCGTACTGACTGCTGAAGAAATGTGGAAAGGGGAGGGGTGAGACTGAAGGGGGAGGGATGGTGAAAATACGTAACCAACACGGTACATGCAAAAAAACTGCGTACCGTACTGACTGCTGAAGAAATGTGGAAAGGGGAGGGGTGAGACTGAAGGGGGAGGGATGGTGAAAATACGTAACCAACACTGTACATGCAAAAAAACTGCGTACCGTACTGACTGCTGAAGAAATGTGGAAAGGGGAGGGGTGAGACTGAAGGGGGAGGGATGGTGAAAATACGTAACCAACACTGTACATGCAAAAAAACTACGTACCGTACTGACTGCTGAAGAAATGTGGAAAGGGGAGGGGTGAGACTGAAGGGGGAGGGATGGTGAAAATACGTAACCAACACTGTACATGCAAAAAAACTACGTACCGTACTGACTGCTGAAGAAATGTGGAAAGGGGAGGGGTGAGACTGAAGGGGGAGGGATGGTGAAAATACGTAACCAACACGGTACATGCAAAAAAACTACGTACCGTACTGACTGCTGAAGAAATGTGGAAAGGGGAGGGGTGAGACTGAAGGGGGAGGGATGGTGAAAATACGTAACCAACACGGTACATGCAGAAAAACTACGTACCGTACTGACTGCTGAAGAAATGTGGAAAGGGGAGGGGTGAGACTGAAGGGGGAGGGATGGTGAAAATACGTAACCAACACGGTACATGCAAAAAAACTACGTACCGTACTGACTGCTGAAGAAATGTGGAAAGGGGAGGGGTGAGACTGAAGGGGGAGGGATGGTGAAAATACGGAAACCAACACTGTACATGCAAAAAAACTATGTACCGTACTGACTGCTGAAGAAATGTGGAAAGGGGAGGGGTGAGACTGAAGGGGGAGGGATGGTGAAAATATGGAAACCAACACTGTACATGCAAAAAAACTATGTACCGCACTGACTGCTGAAGAAATGTGGAAAGGGGTGGGGCGAGACTGAAGGCGGAGGGATGGTGAAAATACGGAAACCAACACTGTACATGCAAAAAAACTATGTACCGTACTGACTGCTGAAGAAATGTAGAAAGGGGAGGGGTGAGACTGAAGGGGGAGGGATGGTGAAAATACGGAAACCAACACTGTACATGCAAAAAAACTATGTACCGCACTGACTGCTGAAGAAATGTGGAAAGGGGAGGGGTGAGACTGAAGGGGGAGGGATGGTGAAAATATGGAAACCAACACTGTACATGCAAAAAAACTATGTACCGCACTGACTGCTGAAGAAATGTGGAAAGGGGAGGGGTGAGACTGAAGGGGGAGGGATGGTGAAAATACGGAAACCAACACTGTACATGCAAAAAAACTATGTACCGTACTGACTGCTGAAGAAATGTGGAAAGGGGAGGGGTGAGACTGAAGGGGGAGGGATGGTGAAAATACGTAACCAACACTGTACATGCAAAAAAACTATGTACCGTACTGACTGCTGAAGAAATGTGGAAAGGGGAGGGGTGAGACTGAAGGGGGAGGGATGGTGAAAATACGTAACCAACACGGTACATGCAAAAAAACTGCGTACCGTACTGACTGCTGAAGAAATGTGGAAAGGGGAGGGGTGAGACTGAAGGGGGAGGGATGGTGAAAATACGTAACCAACACTGTACATGCAAAAAAACTACGTACCGTACTGACTGCTGAAGAAATGTGGAAAGGGGAGGGGTGAGACTGAAGGGGGAGGGATGGTGAAAATACGTAACCAACACTGTACATGCAAAAAAACTACGTACCGTACTGACTGCTGAAGAAATGTGGAAAGGGGAGGGGTGAGACTGAAGGGGGAGGGATGGTGAAAATACGTAACCAACACGGTACATGCAGAAAAACTACGTACCGTACTGACTGCTGAAGAAATGTGGAAAGGGGAGGGGTGAGACTGAAGGGGGAGGGATGGTGAAAATACGTAACCAACACGGTACATGCAAAAAAACTACGTACCGTACTGACTGCTGAAGAAATGTGGAAAGGGGAGGGGTGAGACTGAAGGGGGAGGGATGGTGAAAATACGGAAACCAACACTGTACATGCAAAAAAACTATGTACCGTACTGACTGCTGAAGAAATGTGGAAAGGGGAGGGGTGAGACTGAAGGGGGAGGGATGGTGAAAATATGGAAACCAACACTGTACATGCAAAAAAACTATGTACCGCACTGACTGCTGAAGAAATGTGGAAAGGGGTGGGGCGAGACTGAAGGCGGAGGGATGGTGAAAATACGGAAACCAACACTGTACATGCAAAAAAACTATGTACCGTACTGACTGCTGAAGAAATGTGGAAAGGGGAGGGGTGAGACTGAAGGGGGAGGGATGGTGAAAATACGGAAACCAACACTGTACATGCAAAAAAACTATGTACCGCACTGACTGCTGAAGAAATGTGGAAAGGGGAGGGGTGAGACTGAAGGGGGAGGGATGGTGAAAATATGGAAACCAACACTGTACATGCAAAAAAACTATGTACCGCACTGACTGCTGAAGAAATGTGGAAAGGGGAGGGGTGAGACTGAAGGGGGAGGGATGGTGAAAATACGGAAACCAACACTGTACATGCAAAAAAACTATGTACCGTACTGACTGCTGAAGAAATGTGGAAAGGGGAGGGGTGAGACTGAAGGGGGAGGGATGGTGAAAATACGTAACCAACACTGTACATGCAAAAAAACTATGTACCGTACTGACTGCTGAAGAAATGTGGAAAGGGGAGGGGTGAGACTGAAGGGGGAGGGATGGTGAAAATACGTAACCAACACGGTACATGCAAAAAAACTGCGTACCGTACTGACTGCTGAAGAAATGTGGAAAGGGGAGGGGTGAGACTGAAGGGGGAGGGATGGTGAAAATACGTAACCAACACTGTACATGCAAAAAAACTACGTACCGTACTGACTGCTGAAGAAATGTGGAAAGGGGAGGGGTGAGACTGAAGGGGGAGGGATGGTGAAAATACGTAACCAACACTGTACATGCAAAAAACCTACGTACCGTACTGACTGCTGAAGAAATGTGGAAAGGGGAGGGGTGAGACTGAAGGGGGAGGGATGGTGAAAATACGTAACCAACACTGTACATGCAAAAAAACTACGTACCGTACTGACTGCTGAAGAAATGTGGAAAGGGGAGGGGTGAGACTGAAGGGGGAGGGATGGTGAAAATACGTAACCAACACGGTACATGCAAAAAAACTATGTACCGTACTGACTGCTGAAGAAATGTAGAAAGGGGAGGGGTGAGACTGAAGGGGGAGGGATGGTGAAAATACGTAACCAACACGGTACATGCAGAAAAACTACGTACCGTACTGACTGCTGAAGAAATGTGGAAAGGGGAGGGGTGAGACTGAAGGGGGAGGGATGGTGAAAATACGGAAACCAACACTGTACATGCAAAAAAACTATGTACCGTACTGACTGCTGAAGAAATGTGGAAAGGGGTAGGGCGAGACTGAAGGGGGAGGGATGGTGAAAATACGGAAACCAACACTGTACATGCAAAAAAACTATGTACCGCACTGACTGCTGAAGAAATGTGGAAAGGGGTGGGGCGAGACTGAAGGCGGAGGGATGGTGAAAATACGGAAACCAACACTGTACATGCAAAAAACCTATGTACCGTACTGACTGCTGAAGAAATGTAGAAAGGGGTGGGGCGAGACTGAAGGGGGAGGGATGGTGAAAATACGGAAACCAACACTGTACATGCAAAAAAACTATGTACCGTACTGACTGCTGAAGAAATGTGGAAAGGGGAGGGGCGAGACTGAAGGGGGAGGGATGGTGAAAATACGGAAACCAACACTGTACATGCAAAAAAACTATGTACCGCACTGACTGCTGAAGAAATGTGGAAAGGGGTGGGGCGAGACTGAAGGGGGAGGGATGGTGAAAATACGGAAACCAACACTGTACATGCAAAAAAACTATGTACCGTACTGACTGCTGAAGAAATGTAGAAAGGGGTGGGGCGAGACTGAAGGGGGAGGGATGGTGAAAATACGGAAACCAACACTGTACATGCAAAAAAACTAAGTACCGTACTGACTGCTGAAGAAATGTGGAAAGGGGAGGGGCGAGACTGAAGGGGGAGGGATGGTGAAAATACGGAAACCAACACTGTACATGCAAAAAAACTATGTACCGTACTGACTGCTGAAGAAATGTGGAAAGGGGTGGGGCGAGACTGAAGGGGGAGGGATGGTGAAAATACGGAAACCAACACTGTACATGCAAAAAAACTATGTACCGTACTGACTGCTGAAGAAATGTAGAAAGGGGTGGGGTGAGACTGAAGGGGGAGGGATGGTGAAAATACGGAAACCAACACTGTACATGCAAAAAAACTATGTACCGTACTGACTGCTGAAGAAATGTGGAAAGGGGAGGGGCGAGACTGAAGGGGGAGGGATGGTGAAAATACGGAAACCAACACTGTACATGCAAAAAAACTGCGTACCGTACTGACTGCTGAAGAAATGTGGAAAGGGGTGGGGCGAGACTGAAGGGGGAGGGATGGTGAAAATACGGACACCAACACTGTACATGCAAAAAAACTATGTACCGTACTGACTACTGAAGAAATGTGGAAAGGGGTGGGGCGAGACTGAAGGGGGAGGGATGGTGAAAATACGGAAACCAACACTGTACATGCAAAAAAACTATGTACCGTACTGACTGCTGAAGAAATGTAGAAAGGGGTGGGGTGAGACTGAAGGGGGAGGGATGGTGAAAATACGGAAACCAAGACTGTACATGCAAAAAAACTATGTACCGTACTGACTGCTGAAGAAATGTGGAAAGGGGAGGGGCGAGACTGAAGGGGGAGGGATGGTGAAAATACGGAAACCAACACTGTACATGCAAAAAAACTGCGTACCGTACTGACTGCTGAAGAAATGTGGAAAGGGGTGGGGCGAGACTGAAGGGGGAGGGATGGTGAAAATACGGACACCAACACTGTACATGCAAAAAAACTATGTACCGTACTAACTGCTGAAGAAATGTGGAAAGGGGTGGGGCGAGACTGAAGGGGGAGGGATGGTGAAAATACGGAAACCAACACTGTACATGCAAAAAAACTATGTACCGTACTGACTGCTGAAGAAATGTAGAAAGGGGTGGGGTGAGACTGAAGGGGGAGGGATGGTGAAAATACGGAAACCAACACTGTACATGCAAAAAAACTATGTACCGTACTGACTGCTGAAGAAATGTGGAAAGGGGAGGGGCGAGACTGAAGGGGGAGGGATGGTGAAAATACGGAAACCAACACTGTACATGCAAAAAAACTGCGTACCGTACTGACTGCTGAAGAAATGTGGAAAGGGGTGGGGCGAGACTGAAGGGGGAGGGATGGTGAAAATACGGAAACCAACACTGTACATGCAAAAAAACTATGTACCGTACTGACTGCTGAAGAAATGTAGAAAGGGGTGGGGTGAGACTGAAGGGGGAGGGATGGTGAAAATACGGAAACCAACACTGTACATGCAAAAAAACTATGTACCGTACTGACTGCTGAAGAAATGTGGAAAGGGGTGGGGCGAGACTGAAGGGGGAGGGATGGTGAAAATACGGAAACCAACACTGTACATGCAAAAAAACTATGTACCGTACTAACTGCTGAAGAAATGTGGAAAGGGGTGGGGCGAGACTGAAGGGGGAGGGATGGTGAAAATACGGAAACCAACACTGTACATGCAAAAAAACTATGTACCGTACTGACTGCTGAAGAAATGTAGAAAGGGGTGGGGTGAGACTGAAGGGGGAGGGATGGTGAAAATACGGAAACCAACACTGTACATGCAAAAAAACTATGTACCGTACTGACTGCTGAAGAAATGTGGAAAGGGGAGGGGCGAGACTGAAGGGGGAGGGATGGTGAAAATACGGAAACCAACACTGTACATGCAAAAAAACTGCGTACCGTACTGACTGCTGAAGAAATGTGGAAAGGGGTGGGGCGAGACTGAAGGGGGAGGGATGGTGAAAATACGGAAACCAACACTGTACATGCAAAAAAACTATGTACCGTACTGACTGCTGAAGAAATGTAGAAAGGGGTGGGGTGAGACTGAAGGGGGAGGGATGGTGAAAATACGGAAACCAACACTGTACATGCAAAAAAACTATGTACCGTACTGACTGCTGAAGAAATGTGGAAAGGGGAGGGGTGAGACTGAAGGGGGAGGGATGGTGAAAATACGGAAACCAACACTGTACATGCAAAAAAACTATGTACCGTACTGACTGCTGAAGAAATGTAGAAAGGGGTGGGGCGAGACTGAAGGGGGAAGGATGGTGAAAATACGGAAACCAACACTGTACATGCAAAAAAACTGCGTACCGTACTGACTGCTGAAGAAATGTAGAAAGGGGAGGGGTGAGACTGAAGGGGGAGGGATGGTGAAAATACGTAACCAACACGGTACATGCAAAAAAACTATGTACCGTACTGACTGCTGAAGAAATGTAGAAAGGGGAGGGGTGAGACTGAAGGGGGAGGGATGGTGAAAATACGTAACCAACACTGTACATGCAAAAAAACTATGTACCGTACTGACTGCTGAAGAAATGTGGAAAGGGGAGGGGTGAGACTGAAGGGGGAGGGATGGTGAAAATACGTAACCAACACTGTACATGCAAAAAAACTACGTACCGTACTGACTGCTGAAGAAATGTGGAAAGGGGAGGGGTGAGACTGAAGGGGGAGGGATGGTGAAAATACGTAACCAACACGGTACATGCAAAAAAAACTACGTACCGTACTGACTGCTGAAGAAATGTGGAAAGGGGAGGGGTGAGACTGAAGGGGGAGGGATGGTGAAAATACGTAACCAACACGGTACATGCAAAAAAACTATGTACCGTACTGACTGCTGAAGAAATGTGGAAAGGGGAGGGGTGAGACTGAAGGGGGAGGGATGGTGAAAATACGTAACCAACACGGTACATGCAAAAAAACTACGTACCGTACTGACTGCTGAAGAAATGTGGAAAGGGGAGGGGTGAGACTGAAGGGGGAGGGATGGTGAAAATACGTAACCAACACTGTACATGCAAAAAAACTATGTACCGTACTGACTGCTGAAGAAATGTGGAAACGGGAGGGGTGAGACTGAAGGGGGAGGGATGGTGAAAATACGTAACCAACACTGTACATGCAAAAAAACTACGTACCGTACTGACTGCTGAAGAAATGTGGAAAGGGGAGGGGTGAGACTGAAGGGGGAGGGATGGTGAAAATACGTAACCAACACTGTACATGCAAAAAAAACTACGTACCGTACTGACTGCTGAAGAAATGTGGAAAGGGGAGGGGTGAGACTGAAGGGGGAGGGATGGTGAAAATACGTAACCAACACGGTACATGCAAAAAAACTGCGTACCGTACTGACTGCTGAAGAAATGTGGAAAGGGGAGGGGTGAGACTGAAGGGGGAGGGATGGTGAAAATACGTAACCAACACTGTACATGCAAAAAAACTATGTACCGTACTGACTGCTGAAGAAATGTGGAAAGGGGAGGGGTGAGACTGAAGGGGGAGGGATGGTGAAAATACGTAACCAACACGGTACATGCAAAACAACTATGTACCGTACTGACTGCTGAAGAAATGTGGAAAGGGGAGGGGTGAGACTGAAGGGGGAGGGATGGTGAAAATACGTAACCAACACGGTACATGCAAAACAACTATGTACCGTACTGACTGCTGAAGAAATGTGGAATGGGGAGGGGTGAGACTGAAGGGGGAGGGATGGTGAAAATACGTAACCAACACGGTACATGCAAAAAAACTGCGTACCGTACTGACTGCTGAAGAAATGTGGAAAGGGGAGGGGTGAGACTGAAGGGGGAGGGATGGTGAAAATACGTAACCAACACTGTACATGCAAAAAAACTACGTACCGTACTGACTGCTGAGGAAATGTGGAAAGGGGAGGGGTGAGACTGAAGGGGGAGGGATGGTGAAAATACGGAAACCAACACTGTACATGCAAAAAAACTATGTACCGTACTGACTGCTGAAGAAATGTGGAAAGGGGAGGGGCGAGACTGAAAGGGGAGGGATGGTGAAAATACGGAAACCAACACGGTACATGCAAAAAAAACTATGTACCGTACTGACTGCTGAAGAAATGTGGAAAGGGGTGGGGCGAGACTGAAGGGGGAGGGATGGTGAAAATACGGAAACCAACACTGTACATGCAAAAAAACTGCGTACCGTACTGACTGCTGAAGAAATGTGGAAAGGGGTGGGGCGAGACTGAAGGGGGAGGGATGGTGAAAATACGGACACCAACACTGTACATGCAAAAAAACTATGTACCGTACTGACTACTGAAGAAATGTGGAAAGGGGTGGGGCGAGACTGAAGGGGGAGGGATGGTGAAAATACGGAAACCAACACTGTACATGCAAAAAAACTGCGTACCGTACTGACTGCTGAAGAAATGTGGAAAGGGGAGGGGCGAGACTGAAGGGGGAGGGATGGTGAAAATACGGAAACCAACACTGTACATGCAAAAAAACTATGTACCGTACTGACTGCTGAAGAAATGTAGAAAGGGGTGGGGCGAGACTGAAGGGGGAGGGATGGTGAAAATACGGAAACCAACACTGTACATGCAAAAAAACTATGTACCGTACTGACTGCTGAAGAAATGTAGAAAGGGGTGGGGCGAGACTGAAGGGGGAGGGATGGTGAAAATACGGAAACCAACACTGTACATGCAAAAAAACTATGTACCGTACTGACTGCTGAAGAAATGTAGAAAGGGGTGGGGTGAGACTGAAGGGGGAGGGATGGTGAAAATACGGAAACCAACACTGTACATGCAAAAAAACTATGTACCGTACTGACTGCTGAAGAAATGTAGAAAGGGGTGGGGCGAGACTGAAGGGGGAGGGATGGTGAAAATACGGAAACCAACACTGTACATGCAAAAAAACTATGTACCGTACTGACTGCTGAAGAAATGTAGAAAGGGGAGCGGTGAGACTGAAGGGGGAGGGATGGTGAAAATACGTAACCAACACGGTACATGCAAAAAAACTATGTACCGTACTGACTGCTGAAGAAATGTAGAAAGGGGAGCGGTGAGACTGAAGGGGGAGGGATGGTGAAAATACGTAACCAACACTGTACATGCAAAAAAACTACGTACCGTACTGACTGCTGAAGAAATGTGGAAAGGGGAGGGGTGAGACTGAAGGGGGAGGGATGGTGAAAATACGTAACCAACACTGTACATGCAAAAAAACTACGTACCGTACTGACTGCTGAAGAAATGTGGAAAGGGGAGGGGTGAGACTGAAGGGGGAGGGATGGTGAAAATACGTAACCAACACTGTACATGCAAAAAAACTACGTACCGTACTGACTGCTGAAGAAATGTGGAAAGGGGAGGGGTGAGACTGAAGGGGGAGGGATGGTGAAAATACGTAACCAACACGGTACATGCAAAAAAACTATGTACCGTACTGACTGCTGAAGAAATGTAGAAAGGGGAGGGGTGAGACTGAAGGGGGAGGGATGGTGAAAATACGTAACCAACACTGTACATGCAAAAAAACTACGTACCGTACTGACTGCTGAAGAAATGTGGAAAGGGGAGGGGTGAGACTGAAGGGGGAGGGATGGTGAAAATACGTAACCAACACTGTACATGCAAAAAAACTATGTACCGTACTGACTGCTGAAGAAATGTGGAAAGGGGAGGGGTGAGACTGAAGGGGGAGGGATGGTGAAAATACGTAACCAACACTGTACATGCAAAAAAACTACGTACCGTACTGACTGCTGAAGAAATGTGGAAAGGGGAGGGGTGAGACTGAAGGGGGAGGGATGGTGAAAATACGTAACCAACACGGTACATGCAAAAAAACTATGTACCGTACTGACTGCTGAAGAAATGTGGAAAGGGGAGGGGTGAGACTGAAGGGGGAGGGATGGTGAAAATACGTAACCAACACTGTACATGCAAAAAAACTACGTACCGTACTGACTGCTGAAGAAATGTGGAAAGGGGAGGGGTGAGACTGAAGGGGGAGGGATGGTGAAAATACGTAACCAACACGGTACATGCAAAAAAACTATGTACCGTACTGACTGCTGAAGAAATGTGGAAAGGGGAGGGGTGAGACTGAAGGGGGAGGGATGGTGAAAATACGTAACCAACACGGTACATGCAAAAAAACTGCGTACCGTACTGACTGCTGAAGAAATGTGGAAAGGGGAGGGGTGACACTGAAGGGGGAGGGATGGTGAAAATACGTAACCAACACTGTACATGCAAAAAAACTACGTACCGTACTGACTGCTGAAGAAATGTGGAAAGGGGAGGGGTGAGACTGAAGGGGGAGGGATGGTGAAAATACGTAACTAACACTGTACATGCAAAAAAACTACGTACCGTACTGACTGCTGAAGAAATGTGGAAAGGGGAGGGGTGAGACTGAAGGGGGAGGGATGGTGAAAATACGTAACCAACACGGTACATGCAAAAAAACTATGTACCGTACTGACTGCTGAAGAAATGTAGAAAGGGGAGGGGTGAGACTGAAGGGGGAGGGATGGTGAAAATACGTAACCAACACGGTACATGCAAAAAAACTACGTACCGTACTGACTGCTGAAGAAATGTGGAAAGGGGAGGGGTGAGACTGAAGGGGGAGGGATGGTGAAAATACGGAAACCAACACTGTACATGCAAAAAAACTATGTACCGTACTGACTGCTGAAGAAATGTAGAAAGGGGTGGGGCGAGACTGAAGGGGGAGGGATGGTGAAAATACGGAAACCAACACTGTACATGCAAAAAAACTATGTACCGTACTGACTGCTGAAGAAATGTGGAAAGGGGAGGGGTGAGACTGAAGGGGGAGGGATGGTGAAAATACGGAAACCAACACTGTACATGCAAAAAAACTATGTACCGTACTGACTGCTGAAGAAATGTGGAAAGGGGTGGGGTGAGACTGAAGGGGGAGGGATGGTGAAAATACGGAAACCAACACTGTACATGCAAAAAAACTATGTACCGTACTGACTGCTGAAGAAATGTAGAAAGGGGAGGGGTGAGACTGAAGGGGGAGGGATGGTGAAAATACGTAACCAACACGGTACATGCAAAAAAACTACGTACCGTACTGACTGCTGAAGAAATGTGGAAAGGGGAGGGGTGAGACTGAAGGGGGAGGGATGGTGAAAATACGGAAACCAACACTGTACATGCAAAAAAACTATGTACCGTACTGACTGCTGAAGAAATGTAGAAAGGGGAGGGGTGAGACTGAAGGGGGAGGGATGGTGAAAATACGGAAACCAACACTGTACATGCAAAAAAACTATGTACCGTACTGACTGCTGAAGAAATGTGGAAAGGGGTGGGGCGAGACTGAAGGGGGAGGGATGGTGAAAATACGGAAACCAACACTGTACATGCAAAAAAACTATGTACCGTACTGACTGCTGAAGAAATGTAGAAAGGAGTGGGGCGAGACTGAAGGGGGAGGGATGGTGAAAATACGGAAACCAACACTGTACATGCAAAAAAACTATGTACCGTACTGACTGCTGAAGAAATGTGGAAAGGGGAGGGGCGAGACTGAAGGGGGAGGGATGGTGAAAATACGGAAACCAACACTGTACATGCAAAAAAACTATGTACCGTACTGACTGCTGAAGAAATGTGGAAAGGGGTGGGGCGAGACTGAAGGGGGAGGGATGGTGAAAATACGGACACCAACACTGTACATGCAAAAAAACTACGTACCGTACTGACTGCTGAAGAAATGTGGAAAGGGGAGGGGTGAGACTGAAGGGGGAGGGATGGTGAAAATACGTAACCAACACTGTACATGCAAAAAAACTACGTACCGTACTGACTGCTGAAGACATGAAGAAAGGGGAGGGGTGAGACTGAAGGGGGAGGGATGGTGAAAATACGTAACCAACACGGTACATGCAAAAAAACTACGTACCGTACTGACTGCTGAAGAAATGTAGAAAGGGGAGGGGTGAAACTGAAAGGGGAGGGATGGTGAAAATACGTAACCAACACGGTACATGCAAAAAAACTACGTACCGTACTGACTGCTGAAGAAATGTGGAAAGGGGAGGGGTGAGACTGAAGGGGGAGGGATGGTGAAAATACGTAACCAACACGGTACATGCAAAAAAACTACGTACCGTACTGACTGCTGAAGAAATGTGGAAAGGGGAGGGGTGAGACTGAAGGGGGAGGGATGGTGAAAATACGTAACCAACACTGTACATGCAAAAAAACTATGTACCGTACTGACTGCTGAAGAAATGTGGAAACGGGAGGGGTGAGACTGAAGGGGGAGGGATGGTGAAAATACGTAACCAACACTGTACATGCAAAAAAACTACGTACCGTACTGACTGCTGAAGAAATGTGGAAAGGGGAGGGGTGAGACTGAAGGGGGAGGGATGGTGAAAATACGTAACCAACACTGTACATGCAAAAAAAACTACGTACCGTACTGACTGCTGAAGAAATGTGGAAAGGGGAGGGGTGAGACTGAAGGGGGAGGGATGGTGAAAATACGTAACCAACACGGTACATGCAAAAAAACTGCGTACCGTACTGACTGCTGAAGAAATGTGGAAAGGGGAGGGGTGAGACTGAAGGGGGAGGGATGGTGAAAATACGTAACCAACACTGTACATGCAAAAAAACTATGTACCGTACTGACTGCTGAAGAAATGTGGAAAGGGGAGGGGTGAGACTGAAGGGGGAGGGATGGTGAAAATACGTAACCAACACGGTACATGCAAAACAACTATGTACCGTACTGACTGCTGAAGAAATGTGGAAAGGGGAGGGGTGAGACTGAAGGGGGAGGGATGGTGAAAATACGTAACCAACACGGTACATGCAAAACAACTATGTACCGTACTGACTGCTGAAGAAATGTGGAAAGGGGAGGGGTGAGACTGAAGGGGGAGGGATGGTGAAAATACGTAACCAACACGGTACATGCAAAAAAACTGCGTACCGTACTGACTGCTGAAGAAATGTGGAAAGGGGAGGGGTGAGACTGAAGGGGGAGGGATGGTGAAAATACGTAACCAACACTGTACATGCAAAAAAACTACGTACCGTACTGACTGCTGAGGAAATGTGGAAAGGGGAGGGGTGAGACTGAAGGGGGAGGGATGGTGAAAATACGGAAACCAACACTGTACATGCAAAAAAACTATGTACCGTACTGACTGCTGAAGAAATGTGGAAAGGGGAGGGGCGAGACTGAAAGGGGAGGGATGGTGAAAATACGGAAACCAACACGGTACATGCAAAAAAACTATGTACCGTACTGACTGCTGAAGAAATGTGGAAAGGGGAGGGGTGAGACTGAAGGGGGAGGGATGGTGAAAATACGGAAACCAACACTGTACATGCAAAAAAACTGCGTACCGTACTGACTGCTGAAGAAATGTGGAAAGGGGTGGGGCGAGACTGAAGGGGGAGGGATGGTGAAAATACGGACACCAACACTGTACATGCAAAAAAACTATGTACCGTACTGACTACTGAAGAAATGTGGAAAGGGGTGGGGCGAGACTGAAGGGGGAGGGATGGTGAAAATACGGAAACCAACACTGTACATGCAAAAAAACTGCGTACCGTACTGACTGCTGAAGAAATGTGGAAAGGGGAGGGGCGAGACTGAAGGGGGAGGGATGGTGAAAATACGGAAACCAACACTGTACATGCAAAAAAACTATGTACCGTACTGACTGCTGAAGAAATGTAGAAAGGGGTGGGGCGAGACTGAAGGGGGAGGGATGGTGAAAATACGGAAACCAACACTGTACATGCAAAAAAACTATGTACCGTACTGACTGCTGAAGAAATGTAGAAAGGGGTGGGGCGAGACTGAAGGGGGAGGGATGGTGAAAATACGGAAACCAACACTGTACATGCAAAAAAACTATGTACCGTACTGACTGCTGAAGAAATGTAGAAAGGGGTGGGGTGAGACTGAAGGGGGAGGGATGGTGAAAATACGGAAACCAACACTGTACATGCAAAAAAACTATGTACCGTACTGACTGCTGAAGAAATGTAGAAAGGGGTGGGGCGAGACTGAAGGGGGAGGGATGGTGAAAATACGGAAACCAACACTGTACATGCAAAAAAACTATGTACCGTACTGACTGCTGAAGAAATGTAGAAAGGGGAGCGGTGAGACTGAAGGGGGAGGGATGGTGAAAATACGTAACCAACACGGTACATGCAAAAAAACTATGTACCGTACTGACTGCTGAAGAAATGTAGAAAGGGGAGCGGTGAGACTGAAGGGGGAGGGATGGTGAAAATACGTAACCAACACTGTACATGCAAAAAAACTACGTACCGTACTGACTGCTGAAGAAATGTGGAAAGGGGAGGGGTGAGACTGAAGGGGGAGGGATGGTGAAAATACGTAACCAACACTGTACATGCAAAAAAACTACGTACCGTACTGACTGCTGAAGAAATGTGGAAAGGGGAGGGGTGAGACTGAAGGGGGAGGGATGGTGAAAATACGTAACCAACACTGTACATGCAAAAAAACTACGTACCGTACTGACTGCTGAAGAAATGTGGAAAGGGGAGGGGTGAGACTGAAGGGGGAGGGATGGTGAAAATACGTAACCAACACGGTACATGCAAAAAAACTATGTACCGTACTGACTGCTGAAGAAATGTAGAAAGGGGAGGGGTGAGACTGAAGGGGGAGGGATGGTGAAAATACGTAACCAACACTGTACATGCAAAAAAACTACGTACCGTACTGACTGCTGAAGAAATGTGGAAAGGGGAGGGGTGAGACTGAAGGGGGAGGGATGGTGAAAATACGTAACCAACACTGTACATGCAAAAAAACTATGTACCGTACTGACTGCTGAAGAAATGTGGAAAGGGGAGGGGTGAGACTGAAGGGGGAGGGATGGTGAAAATACGTAACCAACACTGTACATGCAAAAAAACTACGTACCGTACTGACTGCTGAAGAAATGTGGAAAGGGGAGGGGTGAGACTGAAGGGGGAGGGATGGTGAAAATACGTAACCAACACGGTACATGCAAAAAAACTATGTACCGTACTGACTGCTGAAGAAATGTGGAAAGGGGAGGGGTGAGACTGAAGGGGGAGGGATGGTGAAAATACGTAACCAACACTGTACATGCAAAAAAACTACGTACCGTACTGACTGCTGAAGAAATGTGGAAAGGGGAGGGGTGAGACTGAAGGGGGAGGGATGGTGAAAATACGTAACCAACACGGTACATGCAAAAAAACTATGTACCGTACTGACTGCTGAAGAAATGTGGAAAGGGGAGGGGTGAGACTGAAGGGGGAGGGATGGTGAAAATACGTAACCAACACGGTACATGCAAAAAAACTGCGTACCGTACTGACTGCTGAAGAAATGTGGAAAGGGGAGGGGTGACACTGAAGGGGGAGGGATGGTGAAAATACGTAACCAACACTGTACATGCAAAAAAACTACGTACCGTACTGACTGCTGAAGAAATGTGGAAAG
Organism: Anolis sagrei; assembly: GCF_037176765.1. Classification (NCBI taxonomy): domain Eukaryota; kingdom Metazoa; phylum Chordata; class Lepidosauria; order Squamata; family Anolidae; genus Anolis; species Anolis sagrei. Next base: position 24,441,519 of record NC_090022.1, read on the forward strand.
GGGAGGGGTGAGACTGAAGGGGGAGGGATGGTGAAAATACGTAACTAACACTGTACATGCAAAAAAACTACGTACCGTACTGACTGCTGAAGAAATGTGGAAAGGGGAGGGGTGAGACTGAAGGGGGAGGGATGGTGAAAATACGTAACCAACACGGTACATGCAAAAAAACTATGTACCGTACTGACTGCTGAAGAAATGTAGAAAGGGGAGGGGTGAGACTGAAGGGGGAGGGATGGTGAAAATACGTAACCAACACGGTACATGCAAAAAAACTACGTACCGTACTGACTGCTGAAGAAATGTGGAAAGGGGAGGGGTGAGACTGAAGGGGGAGGGATGGTGAAAATACGGAAACCAACACTGTACATGCAAAAAAACTATGTACCGTACTGACTGCTGAAGAAATGTAGAAAGGGGTGGGGCGAGACTGAAGGGGGAGGGATGGTGAAAATACGGAAACCAACACTGTACATGCAAAAAAACTATGTACCGTACTGACTGCTGAAGAAATGTGGAAAGGGGAGGGGTGAGACTGAAGGGGGAGGGATGGTGAAAATACGGAAACCAACACTGTACATGCAAAAAAACTATGTACCGTACTGACTGCTGAAGAAATGTGGAAAGGGGTGGGGTGAGACTGAAGGGGGAGGGATGGTGAAAATACGGAAACCAACACTGTACATGCAAAAAAACTATGTACCGTACTGACTGCTGAAGAAATGTAGAAAGGGGAGGGGTGAGACTGAAGGGGGAGGGATGGTGAAAATACGTAACCAACACGGTACATGCAAAAAAACTACGTACCGTACTGACTGCTGAAGAAATGTGGAAAGGGGAGGGGTGAGACTGAAGGGGGAGGGATGGTGAAAATACGGAAACCAACACTGTACATGCAAAAAAACTATGTACCGTACTGACTGCTGAAGAAATGTAGAAAGGGGAGGGGTGAGACTGAAGGGGGAGGGATGGTGAAAATACGGAAACCAACACTGTACATGCAAAAAAACTATGTACCGTACTGACTGCTGAAGAAATGTGGAAAGGGGTGGGGCGAGACTGAAGGGGGAGGGATGGTGAAAATACGGAAACCAACACTGTACATGCAAAAAAACTATGTACCGTACTGACTGCTGAAGAAATGTAGAAAGGAGTGGGGCGAGACTGAAGGGGGAGGGATGGTGAAAATACGGAAACCAACACTGTACATGCAAAAAAACTATGTACCGTACTGACTGCTGAAGAAATGTGGAAAGGGGAGGGGCGAGACTGAAGGGGGAGGGATGGTGAAAATACGGAAACCAACACTGTACATGCAAAAAAACTATGTACCGTACTGACTGCTGAAGAAATGTGGAAAGGGGTGGGGCGAGACTGAAGGGGGAGGGATGGTGAAAATACGGACACCAACACTGTACATGCAAAAAAACTACGTACCGTACTGACTGCTGAAGAAATGTGGAAAGGGGAGGGGTGAGACTGAAGGGGGAGGGATGGTGAAAATACGTAACCAACACTGTACATGCAAAAAAACTACGTACCGTACTGACTGCTGAAGAAATGAAGAAAGGGGAGGGGTGAGACTGAAGGGGGAGGGATGGTGAAAATACGTAACCAACACGGTACATGCAAAAAAACTACGTACCGTACTGACTGCTGAAGAAATGTAGAAAGGGGAGGGGTGAAACTGAAAGGGGAGGGATGGTGAAAATACGTAACCAACACGGTACATGCAAAAAAACTACGTACCGTACTGACTGCTGAAGAAATGTGGAAAGGGGAGGGGTGAGACTGAAGGGGGAGGGATGGTGAAAATACGTAACCAACACTGTACATGCAAAAAAACTATGTACCGTACTGACTGCTGCAGAAATGTAGAAAGGGGAGGGGTGAGACTGAAGGGGGAGGGATGGTGAAAATACGTAACCAACACTGTACATGCAAAAAAACTATGTACCGTACTGACTGCTGAAGAAATGTAGAAAGGGGAGGGGTGAGACTGAAGGGGGAGGGATGGTGAAAATACGTAACCAACACGGTACATGCAAAAAAACTATGTACCGTACTGACTGCTGAAGAAATGTAGAACGGGGAGGGGTGAGACTGAAGGGGGAGGGATGATGAAAATATGTAACCAACACGGTACATGCAAAAAAACTATGTACCGTACTGACTGCTGAAGAAATGTAGAAAGGGGAGGGGTGAGACTGAAGGGGGAGGGATGGTGAAAATATGTAACCAACACGGTACATGCAAAAAAACTATGTACCGTACTGACTGCTGAAGAAATGTAGAAAGGGGAGGGGTGAGACTGAAGGGGGAGGGATGGTGAAAATACGTAACCAACACGGTACATGCAAAAAAACTACGTACCGTACTGACTGCTGAAGAAATGTAGAAAGGGGAGGGGTGAGACTGAAGGGGGAGGGATGGTGAAAATACGTAACCAACACGGTACATGCAAAAAAACTATGTACCGTACTGACTGCTGAAGAAATGTAGAAAGGGGAGGGGTGAGACTGAAGGGGGAGGGATGGTGAAAATACGTAACCAACACGGTACATGCAAAAAAACTATGTACCGTACTGACTGCTGAAGAAATGTAGAAAGGGGAGGGGTGAGACTGAAGGGGGAGGGATGGTGAAAATACGTAACCAACACGGTACATGCAAAAAAACTACGTACCGTACTGACTGCTGAAGAAATGTAGAAAGGGGAGGGGTGAGACTGAAGGGGGAGGGATGGTGAAAATACGTAACCAACACGGTACATGCAAAAAAACTACGTACCGTACTGACTGCTGAAGAAATGTGGAAAGGGGAGGGGTGAGACTGAAGGGGGAGGGATGGTGAAAATACGTAACCAACACGGTACATGCAAAAAAACTATGTACCGTACTGACTGCTGAAGAAATGTAGAAAGGGGAGGGGTGAGACTGAAGGGGGAGGGATGGTGAAAATACGTAACCAACACGGTACATGCAAAAAAACTATGTACCGTACTGACTGCTGAAGAAATGTAGAAAGGGGAGGGGTGAGACTGAAGGGGGAGGGATGATGAAAATATGTAACCAACACGGTACATGCAAAAAAACTATGTACCGTACTGACTGCTGAAGAAATGTAGAAAGGGGAGGGGTGAGACTGAAGGGGGAGGGATGGTGAAAATATGTAACCAACACGGTACATGCAAAAAAACTATGTACCGTACTGACTGCTGAAGAAATGTAGAAAGGGGAGGGGTGAGACTGAAGGGGGAGGGATGGTGAAAATACGTAACCAACACGGTACATGCAAAAAAACTATGTACCGTACTGACTGCTGAAGAAATGTGGAAAGGGGAGGGGTGAGACTGAAGGGGGAGGGATGGTGAAAATACGTAACCAACACGGTACATGCAAAAAAACTATGTACCGTACTGACTGCTGAAGAAATGTAGAAAGGGGAGGGGTGAGACTGAAGGGGGAGGGATGATGAAAATATGTAACCAACACGGTACATGCAAAAAAACTATGTACCGTACTGACTGCTGAAGAAATGTAGAAAGGGGAGGGGTGAGACTGAAGGGGGAGGGATGGTGAAAATATGTAACCAACACGGTACATGCAAAAAAACTATGTACCGTACTGACTGCTGAAGAAATGTAGAAAGGGGAGGGGTGAGACTGAAGGGGGAGGGATGGTGAAAATACGTAACCAACACGGTACATGCAAAAAAACTATGTACCGTACTGACTGCTGAAGAAATTTGGAAAGGGGAGGGGTGAGACTGAAGGGGGAGGGATGGTGAAAATACGTAACCAACACGGTACATGCAAAAAAACTATGTACCGTACTGACTGCTGAAGAAATGTAGAAAGGGGAGGGGTGAGACTGAAGGGGGAGGGATGGTGAAAATACGTAACCAACACGGTACATGCAAAAAAACTACGTACCGTACTGACTGCTGAAGAAATGTGGAAAGGGGAGGGGTGAGACTGAAGGGGGAGGGATGGTGAAAATACGTAACCAACACGGTACATGCAAAAAAACTATGTACCGTACTGACTGCTGAAGAAATGTGGAAAGGGGAGGGGTGAGACTGAAGGGGGAGGGATGATGAAAATATGTAACCAACACGGTACATGCAAAAAAACTATGTACCGTACTGACTGCTGAAGAAATGTAGAAAGGGGAGGGGTGAGACTGAAGGGGGAGGGATGGTGAAAATATGTAACCAACACGGTACATGCAAAAAAACTATGTACCGTACTGACTGCTGAAGAAATGTAGAAAGGGGAGGGGTGAGACTGAAGGGGGAGGGATGGTGAAAATACGTAACCAACACGGTACATGCAAAAAAACTATGTACCGTACTGACTGCTGAAGAAATGTAGAAAGGGGAGGGGTGAGACTGAAGGGGGAGGGATGGTGAAAATACGTAACCAACACGGTACATGCAAAAAGACTACGTACCGTACTGACTGCTGAAGAAATGAAGAAAGGGGAGGGGTGAGACTGAAGGGGGAGGGATGGTGAAAATACGTAACCAACACGGTACATGCAAAAAAACTACGTACCGTACTGACTGCTGAAGAAATGTAGAAAGGGGAGGGGTGAGACTGAAGGGGGAGGGATGGTGAAAATACGTAACCAACACGGTACATGCAAAAAAACTACGTACCGTACTGACTGCTGAAGAAATGTAGAAAGGGGAGGGGTGAAACTGAAGGGGGAGGGATGGTGAAAATACGTAACCAACACGGTACATGCAAAAAAACTACGTACCGTACTGACTGCTGAAGAAATGTAGAAAGGGGAGGGGTGAAACTGAAGGGGGAGGGATGGTGAAAATACGTAACCAACACGGTACATGCAAAAAAACTACGTACCGTACTGACTGCTGAAGAAATGTAGAAAGGGGAGGGGTGAGACTGAAGGGGGAGGGATGGTGAAAATACGTAACCAACACTGTACATGCAAAAAAACTATGTACCGTACTGACTGCTGAAGAAATGTAGAAAGGGGAGGGGTGAGACTGAAGGGGGAGGGATGGTGAAAATACGTAACCAACACTGTACATGCAAAAAAACTATGTACCGTACTGACTGCTGAAGAAATGTAGAAAGGGGAGGCGTGAGACTGAAGGGGGAGGGATGGTGAAAATACGTAACCAACACGGTACATGCAAAAAAACTATGTACCGTACTGACTGCTGAAGAAATGTAGAACGGGGAGGGGTGAGACTGAAGGGGGAGGGATGATGAAAATATGTAACCAACACGGTACATGCAAAAAAACTATGTACCGTACTGACTGCTGAAGAAATGTAGAAAGGGGAGGGGTGAGACTGAAGGGGGAGGGATGGTGAAAATATGTAACCAACACGGTACATGCAAAAAAACTATGTACCGTACTGACTGCTGAAGAAATGTAGAAAGGGGAGGGGTGAGACTGAAGGGGGAGGGATGGTGAAAATACGTAACCAACACGGTACATGCAAAAAGACTACGTACCGTACTGACTGCTGAAGAAATGTAGAAAGGGGAGGGGTGAGACTGAAGGGGGAGGGATGGTGAAAATATGTAACCAACACGGTACATGCAAAAAAACTATGTACCGTACTGACTGCTGAAGAAATGTAGAAAGGGGAGGGGTGAGACTGAAGGGGGAGGGATGGTGAAAATACGTAACCAACACGGTACATGCAAAAAAACTATGTACCGTACTGACTGCTGAAGAAATGTAGAAAGGGGAGGGGTGAGACTGAAGGGGGAGGGATGGTGAAAATACGTAACCAACACGGTACATGCAAAAAAACTACGTACCGTACTGACTGCTGAAGAAATGTAGAAAGGGGAGGGGTGAGACTGAAGGGGGAGGGATGGTGAAAATACGTAACCAACACGGTACATGCAAAAAAACTACGTACCGTACTGACTGCTGAAGAAATGTGGAAAGGGGAGGGGTGAGACTGAAGGGGGAGGGATGGTGAAAATACGTAACCAACACGGTACATGCAAAAAAACTATGTACCGTACTGACTGCTGAAGAAATGTAGAAAGGGGAGGGGTGAGACTGAAGGGGGAGGGATGGTGAAAATACGTAACCAACACGGTACATGCAAAAAAACTATGTACCGTACTGACTGCTGAAGAAATGTGGAAAGGGGTGGGGTGAGACTGAAGGGGGAGGGATGGTGAAAATACGTAACCAACACGGTACATGCAAAAAAACTATGTACCGTACTGACTGCTGAAGAAATGTGGAAAGGGGAGGGGTGAGACTGAAGGGGGAGGGATGGTGAAAATACGTAACCAACACGGTACATGCAAAAAAACTATGTACCGTACTGACTGCTGAAGAAATGTAGAAAGGGGAGGGGTGAGACTGAAGGGGGAGGGATGGTGAAAATACGTAACCAACACGGTACATGCAAAAAAACTATGTACCGTACTGACTGCTGAAGAAATGTGGAAAGGGGAGGGGTGAGACTGAAGGGGGAGGGATGGTGAAAATACGTAACCAACACGGTACATGCAAAAAAACTATGTACCGTACTGACTGCTGAAGATATGTAGAAAGGGGAGGGGTGAGACTGAAGGGGGAGGGATGGTGAAAATACGTAACCAACACGGTACATGCAAAAAAACTATGTACCGTACTGACTGCTGAAGAAATGTGGAAAGGGGAGGGGTGAGACTGAAGGGGGAGGGATGGTGAAAATACGTAACCAACACGGTACATGCAAAAAAACTATGTACCGTACTGACTGCTGAAGAAATGTGGAAAGGGGAGGGGTGAGACTGAAGGGGGAGGGATGGTGAAAATACGTAACCAACACGGTACATGCAAAAAAACTATGTACCGTACTGACTGCTGAAGATATGTAGAAAGGGGAGGGGTGAGACTGAAGGGGGAGGGATGGTGAAAATACGTAACCAACACGGTACATGCAAAAAAACTACGTACCGTACTGACTGCTGAAGAAATGTAGAAAGGGGAGGGGTGAGACTGAAGGGGGAGGGATGGTGAAAATACGTAACCAACACGGTACATGCAAAAAAACTATGTACCGTACTGACTGCTGAAGAAATGTGGAAAGGGGTGGGGTGAGACTGAAGGGGGAGGGATGGTGAAAATACGTAACCAACACGGTACATGCAAAAAAACTATGTACCGTACTGACTGCTGAAGAAATGTAGAAAGGGGAGGGGTGAGACTGAAGGGGGAGGGATGGTGAAAATACGTAACCAACACGGTACATGCAAAAAAACTATGTACCGTACTGACTGCTGAAGAAATGTAGAAAGGGGAGGGGTGAGACTGAAGGGGGAGGGATGGTGAAAATACGTAACCAACACGGAACATGCAAAAAAACTATGTACCGTACTGACTGCTGAAGAAATGTAGAAAGGGGAGGGGTGAGACTGAAGGGGGAGGGATGGTGAAAATATGTAACCAACACGGTACATGCAAAAAAACTACGTACCGTACTGACTGCTGAAGAAATGTAGAAAGGGGAGGGGTGAGACTGAAGGGGGAGGGATGGTGAAAATACGTAACCAACACGGAACATGCAAAAAAACTATGTACCGTACTGACTGCTGAAGAAATGTAGAAAGGGGAGGGGTGAGACTGAAGGGGGAGGGATGGTGAAAATACGTAACCAACACTGTACATGCAAAAAAACTACGTACCGTACTGACTGCTGAAGAAATGTAGAAAGGGGAGGGGTGAGACTGAAGGGGGAGGGATGGTGAAAATACGTAACCAACACGGAACATGCAAAAAAACTATGTACCGTACTGACTACTGAAGAAATGTAGAAAGGGGAGGGGTGAGACTGAAGGGGGAGGGATGGTGAAAATACGTAACCAACACTGTACATGCAAAAAAACAACGTACCGTACTGACTGCTGAAGAAATGTAGAAAGGGGAGGGGTGAGACTGAAGGGGGAGGGATGGTGAAAATACGTAACCAACACGGAACATGCAAAAAAACTATGTACCGTACTGACTGCTGAAGAAATGTAGAAAGGGGAGGGGTGAGACTGAAGGGGGAGGGATGGTGAAAATACGTAACCAACACGGAACATGCAAAAAAACTATGTACCGTACTGACTGCTGAAGAAATGAAGAAAGGGGAGGGGTGAGACTGAAGGGGGAGGGATGGTGAAAATACGTAACCAACACTGTACATGCAAAAAAACTACGTACCGTACTGACTGCTGAAGAAATGTAGAAAGGGGAGGGGTGAGACTGAAGGGGGAGGGATGGTGAAAATACGTAACCAACACGGAACATGCAAAAAAACTATGTACCGTACTGACTGCTGAAGAAATGTAGAAAGGGGAGGGGTGAGACTGAAGGGGGAGGGATGGTGAAAATACGTAACCAACACGGAACATGCAAAAAAACTATGTACCGTACTGACTGCTGAAGAAATGAAGAAAGGGGAGGGGTGAGACTGAAGGGGGAGGGATGGTGAAAATACGTAACCAACACTGTACATGCAATAAAACTACGTACCGTACTGACTGCTGAAGAAATGTAGAAAGGGGAGGGGTGAGACTGAAGGGGGAGGGATGGTGAAAATACGTAACCAACACGGTACATGCAAAAAAACTATGTACCGTACTGACTGCTGAAGAAATGTAGAAAGGGGAGGGGTGAGACTGAAGGGGGAGGGATGGTGAAAATACGTAACCAACACGGAACATGCAAAAAAACTATGTACCGTACTGACTGCTGAAGAAATGTAGAAAGCGGAGGGGTGAGACTGAAGGGGGAGGGATGGTGAAAATACGTAACCAACACGGTACATGCAAAAAAACTATGTACCGTACTGACTGCTGAAGAAATGTGGAAAGGGGAGGGGTGAGACTGAAGGGGGAGGGATGGTGAAAATATGTAACCAACACGGTACATGCAAAAAAACTATGTACCGTACTGACTGCTGAAGAAATGTAGAAAGGGGAGGGGTGAGACTGAAGGGGGAGAATGGTGAAAATATGTAACCAACACGGTACATGCAAAAAAACTATGTACCGTACTGACTGCTGAAGAAATGTAGAAAGGGGAGGGGTGAGACTGAAGGGGGAGGGATGGTGAAAATATGTAACCAACACGGTACATGCAAAAAAACTATGTACCGTACTGACTGCTGAAGAAATGTAGAAAGGGGAGGGGTGAGACTGAAGGGGGAGGGATGGTGAAAATACGTAACCAACACGGTACATGCAAAAAAACTATGTACCGTACTGACTGCTGAAGAAATGTAGAAAGCGGAGGGGTGAGACTGAAGGGGGAGGGATGGTGAAAATACGTAACCAACACGGTACATGCAAAAAAACTATGTACCGTACTGACTGCTGAAGAAATGTGGAAAGGGGAGGGGTGAGACTGAAGGGGGAGGGATGGTGAAAATATGTAACCAACACGGTACATGCAAAAAAACTATGTACCGTACTGACTGCTGAAGAAATGTAGAAAGGGGAGGGGTGAGACTGAAGGGGGAGAATGGTGAAAATATGTAACCAACACGGTACATGCAAAAAAACTATGTACCGTACTGACTGCTGAAGAAATGTGGAAAGGGGAGGGGTGAGACTGAAGGGGGAGGGATGGTGAAAATACGTAACCAACACGGTACATGCAAAAAAACTATGTACCGTACTGACTGCTGAAGAAATGTAGAAAGGGGAGGGGTGAGACTGAAGGGGGAGAATGGTGAAAATATGTAACCAACACGGTACATGCAAAAAAACTATGTACCGTACTGACTGCTGAAGAAATGTAGAAAGGGGAGGGGTGAGACTGAAGGGGGAGGGATGGTGAAAATTCGTAACCAACACTGTACATGCAAAAAAACTATGTACCGTACTGACTGCTGAAGAAATGTGGAAAGGGGAGGGGTGAGACTGAAGGGGGAGGGATGGTGAAAATACGTAACCAACACGGTACATGCAAAAAAACTATGTACCGTACTGACTGCTGAAGAAATGTAGAAAGGGGAGGGGTGAGACTGAAGGGGGAGAATGGTGAAAATATGTAACCAACACGGTACATGCAAAAAAACTATGTACCGTACTGACTGCTGAAGAAATGTAGAAAGGGGAGGGGTGAGACTGAAGGGGGAGGGATGGTGAAAATACGTAACCAACACTGTACATGCAAAAAAACTATGTACCGTACTGACTGCTGAAGAAATGTAGAAAGGGGAGGGGTGAGACTGAAGGGGGAGGGATGGTGAAAATATGTAACCAACACGGTACATGCAAAAAAACTATGTACCGTACTGACTGCTGAAGAAATGTAGAAAGGGGAGGGGTGAGACTGAAGGGGGAGGGATGGTGAAAATATGTAACCAACACGGTACATGCAAAAAAACTATGTACCGTACTGACTGCTGAAGAAATGTAGAAAGGGGAGGGGTGAGACTGAAGGGGGAGGGATGGTGAAAATACGTAACCAACACGGTACATGCAAAAAAACTATGTACCGTACTGACTGCTGAAGAAATGTAGAAAGGGGAGGGGTGAGACTGAAGGGGGAGGGATGGTGAAAATACGTAACCAACACGGTACATGCAAAAAAACTACGTACCGTACTGACTGCTGAAGAAATGTAGAAAGGGGAGGGGTGAGACTGAAGGGGGAGGGATGGTGAAAATATGTAACCAACACGGTACATGCAAAAAAACTATGTACCGTACTGACTGCTGAAGAAATGTAGAAAGGGGAGGGGTGAGACTGAAGGGGGAGGGATGGTGAAAATACGTAACCAACACGGTACATGCAAAAAAACTATGTACCGTACTGACTGCTGAAGAAATGTAGAAAGGGGAGGGGTGAGACTGAAGGGGGAGGGATGGTGAAAATACGTAACCAACACTGTACATGCAAAAAAACTATGTACCGTACTGACTGCTGAAGAAATGTAGAAAGGGGAGGGGTGAGACTGAAGGGGGAGGGATGGTGAAAATATGTAACCAACACGGTACATGCAAAAAAACTATGTACCGTACTGACTGCTGAAGAAATGTAGAAAGGGGAGGGGTGAGACTGAAGGGGGAGGGATGGTGAAAATACGTAACCAACACGGTACATGCAAAAAAACTATGTACCGTACTGACTGCTGAAGAAATGTAGAAAGGGGAGGGGTGAGACTGAAGGGGGAGAATGGTGAAAATATGTAACCAACACGGTACATGCAAAAAAACTATGTACCGTACTGACTGCTGAAGAAATGTAGAAAGGGGAGGGGTGAGACTGAAGGGGGAGGGATGGTGAAAATACGTAACCAACACGGTACATGCAAAAAAACTATGTACCGTACTGACTGCTGAAGAAATGTAGAAAGGGGAGGGGTGAGACTGAAGGGGGAGAATGGTGAAAATATGTAACCAACACGGTACATGCAAAAAAACTATGTACCGTACTGACTGCTGAAGAAATGTAGAAAGGGGAGGGGTGAGACTGAAGGGGGAGGGATGGTGAAAATACGTAACCAACACGGTACATGCAAAAAAACTACGTACCGTACTGACTGCTGAAGAAATGTAGAAAGGGGAGGGGTGAGACTGAAGGGGGAGGGATGGTGAAAATATGTAACCAACACGGTACATGCAAAAAAACTATGTACCGTACTGACTGCTGAAGAAATGTAGAAAGGGGAGGGGTGAGACTGAAGGGGGAGGGATGGTGAAAATATGTAACCAACACGATACATGCAAAAAAACTATGTACCGTACTGACTGCTGAAGAAATGTAGAAAGGGGAGGGGTGAGACTGAAGGGGGAGGGATGGTGAAAATACGTAACCAACACTGTACATGCAAAAAAACTATGTACCGTACTGACTGCTGAAGAAATGTATGAAGAAATGTAGAAAGGGGAGGGGTGAGACTGAAGGGGGAGGGATGGTGAAAATATGTAACCACACGGTACATGCAAAAAAACTACGTACCGTACTGACTGCTGAAGAAATGTAGAAAGGGGAGGGGTGAGACTGAAGGGGGAGGGATGGTGAAAATATGTAACCACACGGTACATGCAAAAAAACTATGTACCGTACTGACTGCTGAAGAAATGTAGAAAGGGGAGGGGTGAGACTGAAGGGGGAGGGATGGTGAAAATATGTAACCAACACGGTACATGCAAAAAAACTACGTACCGTACTGACTGCTGAAGAAATGTAGAAAGGGGAGGGGTGAGACTGAAGGGGGAGGGATGGTGAAAATACGTAACCAACACGGTACATGCAAAAAAACTACGTACCGTACTGACTGCTGAAGAAATGTAGAAAGGGGAGGGGTGAGACTGAAGGGGGAGGGATGGTGAAAATATGTAACCAACACGGTACATGCAAAAAAACTATGTACCGTACTGACTGCTGAAGAAATGTAGAAAGGGGAGGGGTGAGACTGAAGGGGGAGGGATGGTGAAAATATGTAACCACACGGTACATGCAAAAAAACTACGTACCGTACTGACTGCTGAAGAAATGTAGAAAGGGGAGGGGTGAGACTGAAGGGGGAGGGATGGTGAAAATATGTAACCACACGGTACATGCAAAAAAACTACTGTACCGTACTGACTGCTGAAGAAATGTAGAAAGGGGAGGGGTGAGACTGAAGGGGGAGGGATGGTGAAAATATGTAACCACACGGTACATGCAAAAAAACTATGTACCGTACTGACTGCTGAAGAAATGTAGAAAGGGGAGGGGTGAGACTGAAGGGGGAGGGATGGTGAAAATATGTAACCACACGGTACATGCAAAAAAACTACGTACCGTACTGACTGCTGAAGAAATGTAGAAAGGGGAGGGGTGAGACTGAAGGGGGAGGGATGGTGAAAATATGTAACCAACACGGTACATGCAAAAAAACTATGTACCGTACTGACTGCTGAAGAAATGTAGAAAGGGGAGGGGTGAGACTGAAGGGGGAGGGATGGTGAAAATATGTAACCACACGGTACATGCAAAAAAACTACGTACCGTACTGACTGCTGAAGAAATGTAGAAAGGGGAGGGGTGAGACTGAAGGGGGAGGGATGGTGAAAATATGTAACCACACGGTACATGCAAAAAAACTATGTACCGTACTGACTGCTGAAGAAATGTAGAAAGGGGAGGGGTGAGACTGAAGGGGGAGGGATGGTGAAAATATGTAACCACACGGTACATGCAAAAAAACTATGTACCGTACTGACTGCTGAAGAAATGTAGAAAGGGGAGGGGTGAGACTGAAGGGGGAGGGATGGTGAAAATATGTAACCACACGGTACATGCAAAAAAACTACGTACCGTACTGACTGCTGAAGAAATGTAGAAAGGGGAGGGGTGAGACTGAAGGGGGAGGGATGGTGAAAATATGTAACCACACGGTACATGCAAAAAAACTATGTACCGTACTGACTGCTGAAGAAATGTAGAAAGGGGAGGGGTGAGACTGAAGGGGGAGGGATGGTGAAAATATGTAACCACACGGTACATGCAAAAAAACTACGTACCGTACTGACTGCTGAAGAAATGTAGAAAGGGGAGGGGTGAGACTGAAGGGGGAGGGATGGTGAAAATATGTAACCACACGGTACATGCAAAAAAACTACGTACCGTACTGACTGCTGAAGAAATGTAGAAAGGGGAGGGGTGAGACTGAAGGGGGAGGGATGGTGAAAATATGTAACCACACGGTACATGCAAAAAAACTATGTACCGTACTGACTGCTGAAGAAATGTAGAAAGGGGAGGGGTGAGACTGAAGGGGGAGGGATGGTGAAAATATGTAACCACACGGTACATGCAAAAAAACTACGTACCGTACTGACTGCTGAAGAAATGTAGAAAGGGGAGGGGTGAGACTGAAGGGGGAGGGATGGTGAAAATATGTAACCACACGGTACATGCAAAAAAACTATGTACCGTACTGACTGCTGAAGAAATGTAGAAAGGGGAGGGGTGAGACTGAAGGGGGAGGGATGGTGAAAATATGTAACCACACGGTACATGCAAAAAAACTACGTACCGTACTGACTGCTGAAGAAATGTAGAAAGGGGAGGGGTGAGACTGAAGGGGGAGGGATGGTGAAAATATGTAACCAACACGGTACATGCAAAAAAACTACGTACCGTACTGACTGCTGAAGAAATGTAGAAAGGGGAGGGGTGAGACTGAAGGGGGAGGGATGGTGAAAATATGTAACCACACGGTACATGCAAAAAAACTACGTACCGTACTGACTGCTGAAGAAATGTAGAAAGGGGAGGGGTGAGACTGAAGGGGGAGGGATGGTGAAAATATGTAACCACACGGTACATGCAAAAAAACTATGTACCGTACTGACTGCTGAAGAAATGTAGAAAGGGGAGGGGTGAGACTGAAGGGGGAGGGATGGTGAAAATATGTAACCACACGGTACATGCAAAAAAACTACTGTACCGTACTGACTGCTGAAGAAATGTAGAAAGGGGAGGGGTGAGACTGAAGGGGGAGGGATGGTGAAAATATGTAACCACACGGTACATGCAAAAAAACTACGTACCGTACTGACTGCTGAAGAAATGTAGAAAGGGGAGGGGTGAGACTGAAGGGGGAGGGATGGTGAAAATATGTAACCACACGGTACATGCAAAAAAACTACGTACCGTACTGACTGCTGAAGAAATGTAGAAAGGGGAGGGGTGAGACTGAAGGGGGAGGGATGGTGAAAATATGTAACCACACGGTACATGCAAAAAAACTACGTACCGTACTGACTGCTGAAGAAATGTAGAAAGGGGAGGGGTGAGACTGAAGGGGGAGGGATGGTGAAAATATGTAACCACACGGTACATGCAAAAAAACTACGTACCGTACTGACTGCTGAAGAAATGTAGAAAGGGGAGGGGTGAGACTGAAGGGGGAGGGATGGTGAAAATATGTAACCACACGGTACATGCAAAAAAACTACGTACCGTACTGACTGCTGAAGAAATGTAGAAAGGGGAGGGGTGAGACTGAAGGGGGAGGGATGGTGAAAATATGTAACCACACGGTACATGCAAAAAAACTACGTACCGTACTGACTGCTGAAGAAATGTAGAAAGGGGAGGGGTGAGACTGAAGGGGGAGGGATGGTGAAAATATGTAACCAACACGGTACATGCAAAAAAACTATGTACCGTACTGACTGCTGAAGAAATGTAGGAAAGGGGAGGGGTGAGACTGAAGGGGGAGGGATGGTGAAAATATGTAACCAACACGGTACATGCAAAAAAACTATGTACCGTACTGACTGCTGAAGAAATGTAGAAAGGGGAGGGGTGAGACTGAAGGGGGAGGGATGGTGAAAATATGTAACCACACGGTACATGCAAAAAAACTACGTACCGTACTGACTGCTGAAGAAATGTAGAAAGGGGAGGGGTGAGACTGAAGGGGGAGGGATGGTGAAAATATGTAACCACACGGTACATGCAAAAAAACTATGTACCGTACTGACTGCTGAAGAAATGTAGAAAGGGGAGGGGTGAGACTGAAGGGGGAGGGATGGTGAAAATATGTAACCACACGGTACATGCAAAAAAACTATGTACCGTACTGACTGCTGAAGAAATGTAGAAAGGGGAGGGGTGAGACTGAAGGGGGAGGGATGGTGAAAATATGTAACCACACGGTACATGCAAAAAAACTACGTACCGTACTGACTGCTGAAGAAATGTAGAAAGGGGAGGGGTGAGACTGAAGGGGGAGGGATGGTGAAAATATGTAACCACACGGTACATGCAAAAAAACTATGTACCGTACTGACTGCTGAAGAAATGTAGAAAGGGGAGGGGTGAGACTGAAGGGGGAGGGATGGTGAAAATATGTAACCAACACGGTACATGCAAAAAAACTATGTACCGTACTGACTGCTGAAGAAATGTAGAAAGGGGAGGGGTGAGACTGAAGGGGGAGGGATGGTGAAAATATGTAACCACACGGTACATGCAAAAAAACTACGTACCGTACTGACTGCTGAAGAAATGTAGAAAGGGGAGGGGTAGACTGAAGGGGGAGGGATGGTGAAAATATGTAACCACACGGTACATGCAAAAAAACTACGTACCGTACTGACTGCTGAAGAAATGTAGAAAGGGGAGGGGTGAGACTGAAGGGGGAGGGATGGTGAAAATATGTAACCAACACGGTACATGCAAAAAAACTACGTACCGTACTGACTGCTGAAGAAATGTAGAAAGGGGAGGGGTGAGACTGAAGGGGGAGGGATGGTGAAAATATGTAACCACACGGTACATGCAAAAAAACTATGTACCGTACTGACTGCTGAAGAAATGTAGAAAGGGGAGGGGTGAGACTGAAGGGGGAGGGATGGTGAAAATATGTAACCACACGGTACATGCAAAAAAACTACGTACCGTACTGACTGCTGAAGAAATGTAGAAAGGGGAGGGGTGAGACTGAAGGGGGAGGGATGGTGAAAATATGTAACCACACGGTACATGCAAAAAAACTACGTACCGTACTGACTGCTGAAGAAATGTAGAAAGGGGAGGGGTGAGACTGAAGGGGGAGGGATGGTGAAAATATGTAACCACACGGTACATGCAAAAAAACTACGTACCGTACTGACTGCTGAAGAAATGTAGAAAGGGGAGGGGTGAGACTGAAGGGGGAGGGATGGTGAAAATATGTAACCACACGGTACATGCAAAAAAACTACGTACCGTACTGACTGCTGAAGAAATGTAGAAAGGGGAGGGGTGAGACTGAAGGGGGAGGGATGGTGAAAATATGTAACCAACACGGTACATGCAAAAAAACTATGTACCGTACTGACTGCTGAAGAAATGTAGAAAGGGGAGGGGTGAGACTGAAGGGGGAGGGATGGTGAAAATATGTAACCAACACGGTACATGCAAAAAAACTATGTACCGTACTGACTGCTGAAGAAATGTAGAAAGGGGAGGGGTGAGACTGAAGGGGGAGGGATGGTGAAAATATGTAACCACACGGTACATGCAAAAAAACTACGTACCGTACTGACTGCTGAAGAAATGTAGAAAGGGGAGGGGTGAGACTGAAGGGGGAGGGATGGTGAAAATATGTAACCACACGGTACATGCAAAAAAACTATGTACCGTACTGACTGCTGAAGAAATGTAGAAAGGGGAGGGGTGAGACTGAAGGGGGAGGGATGGTGAAAATATGTAACCAACACGGTACATGCAAAAAAACTATGTACCGTACTGACTGCTGAAGAAATGTAGAAAGGGGAGGGGTGAGACTGAAGGGGGAGGGATGGTGAAAATATGTAACCACACGGTACATGCAAAAAAACTACGTACCGTACTGACTGCTGAAGAAATGTAGAAAGGGGAGGGGTGAGACTGAAGGGGGAGGGATGGTGAAAATATGTAACCACACGGTACATGCAAAAAAACTACGTACCGTACTGACTGCTGAAGAAATGTAGAAAGGGGAGGGGTGAGACTGAAGGGGGAGGGATGGTGAAAATATGTAACCAACACGGTACATGCAAAAAAACTATGTACCGTACTGACTGCTGAAGAAATGTAGAAAGGGGAGGGGTGAGACTGAAGGGGGAGGGATGGTGAAAATATGTAACCAACACGGTACATGCAAAAAAACTATGTACCGTACTGACTGCTGAAGAAATGTAGAAAGGGGAGGGGTGAGACTGAAGGGGGAGGGATGGTGAAAATATGTAACCAACACGGTACATGCAAAAAAACTATGTACCGTACTGACTGCTGAAGAAATGTAGAAAGGGGAGGGGTGAGACTGAAGGGGGAGGGATGGTGAAAATATGTAACCAACACGGTACATGCAAAAAAACTATGTACCGTACTGACTGCTGAAGAAATGTAGAAAGGGGAGGGGTGAGACTGAAGGGGGAGGGATGGTGAAAATATGTAACCAACACGGTACATGCAAAAAAACTATGTACCGTACTGACTGCTGAAGAAATGTAGAAAGGGGAGGGGTGAGACTGAAGGGGGAGGGATGGTGAAAATATGTAACCAACACGGTACATGCAAAAAAACTATGTACCGTACTGACTGCTGAAGAAATGTAGAAAGGGGAGGGGTGAGACTGAAGGGGGAGGGATGGTGAAAATATGTAACCACACGGTACATGCAAAAAAACTATGTACCGTACTGACTGCTGAAGAAATGTAGAAAGGGGAGGGGTGAGACTGAAGGGGGAGGGATGGTGAAAATATGTAACCACACGGTACATGCAAAAAAACTATGTACCGTACTGACTGCTGAAGAAATGTAGAAAGGGGAGGGGTGAGACTGAAGGGGGAGGGATGGTGAAAATATGTAACCAACACGGTACATGCAAAAAAACTATGTACCGTACTGACTGCTGAAGAAATGTAGAAAGGGGAGGGGTGAGACTGAAGGGGGAGGGATGGTGAAAATATGTAACCACACGGTACATGCAAAAAAACTACGTACCGTACTGACTGCTGAAGAAATGTAGAAAGGGGAGGGGTGAGACTGAAGGGGGAGGGATGGTGAAAATATGTAACCACACGGTACATGCAAAAAAACTATGTACCGTACTGACTGCTGAAGAAATGTAGAAAGGGGAGGGGTGAGACTGAAGGGGGAGGGATGGTGAAAATATGTAACCACACGGTACATGCAAAAAAACTATGTACCGTACTGACTGCTGAAGAAATGTAGAAAGGGGAGGGGTGAGACTGAAGGGGGAGGGATGGTGAAAATATGTAACCACACGGTACATGCAAAAAAACTACGTACCGTACTGACTGCTGAAGAAATGTAGAAAGGGGAGGGGTGAGACTGAAGGGGGAGGGATGGTGAAAATATGTAACCACACGGTACATGCAAAAAAACTATGTACCGTACTGACTGCTGAAGAAATGTAGAAAGGGGAGGGGTGAGACTGAAGGGGGAGGGATGGTGAAAATATGTAACCAACACGGTACATGCAAAAAAACTATGTACCGTACTGACTGCTGAAGAAATGTAGAAAGGGGAGGGGTGAGACTGAAGGGGGAGGGATGGTGAAAATACGGAAACCAACACGGTACATGCAAAAAAACTACGTACCGTACTGACTGCTGAAGAAATGTAGAAAGGGGAGGGGTGAGACTGAAGGGGGAGGGATGGTGAAAATATGTAACCACACGGTACATGCAAAAAAACTACGTACCGTACTGACTGCTGAAGAAATGTAGAAAGGGGAGGGGTGAGACTGGAGGGGGAGGGATGGTGAAAATATGTAACCACACGGTACATGCAAAAAAACTACGTACCGTACTGACTGCTGAAGAAATGTAGAAAGGGGAGGGGTGAGACTGAAGGGGGAGGGATGGTGAAAATATGTAACCACACGGTACATGCAAAAAAACTACGTACCGTACTGACTGCTGAAGAAATGTGGAAAGGGGAGGGGTGAGACTGAAGGGGGAGGGATGGTGAAAATATGTAACCAACACGGTACATGCAAAAAAACTATGTACCGTACTGACTGCTGAAGAAATGTAGAAAGGGGAGGGGTGAGACTGAAGGGGGAGGGATGGTGAAAATACGAAACCAACACGGTACATGCAAAAAAACTATGTACCGTACTGACTGCTGAAGAAATGTGGAAAGGGGAGGGGTGAGACTGAAGGGGGAGGGATGGTGAAAATATGTAACCAACACGGTACATGCAAAAAAACTATGTACCGTACTGACTGCTGAAGAAATGTAGAAAGGGGAGGGGTGAGACTGAAGGGGGAGGGATGGTGAAAATATGTAACCAACACGGTACATGCAAAAAAACTATGTACCGTACTGACTGCTGAAGAAATGTAGAAAGGGGAGGGGTGAGACTGAAGGGGGAGGGATGGTGAAAATATGTAACCAACACGGTACATGCAAAAAAACTATGTACCGTACTGACTGCTGAAGAAATGTAGAAAGGGGAGGGGTGAGACTGAAGGGGGAGGGATGGTGAAAATATGTAACCAACACGGTACATGCAAAAAAACTATGTACCGTACTGACTGCTGAAGAAATGTAGAAAGGGGAGGGGTGAGACTGAAGGGGGAGGGATGGTGAAAATATGTAACCACACGGTACATGCAAAAAAACTACGTACCGTACTGACTGCTGAAGAAATGTAGAAAGGGGAGGGGTGAGACTGAAGGGGGAGGGATGGTGAAAATATGTAACCACACGGTACATGCAAAAAAACTATGTACCGTACTGACTGCTGAAGAAATGTAGAAAGGGGAGGGGTGAGACTGAAGGGGGAGGGATGGTGAAAATATGTAACCACACGGTACATGCAAAAAAACTACGTACCGTACTGACTGCTGAAGAAATGTAGAAAGGGGAGGGGTAGACTGAAGGGGGAGGGATGGTGAAAATATGTAACCACACGGTACATGCAAAAAAACTATGTACCGTACTGACTGCTGAAGAAATGTAGAAAGGGGAGGGGTGAGACTGAAGGGGGAGGGATGGTGAAAATATGTAACCACACGGTACATGCAAAAAAACTATGTACCGTACTGACTGCTGAAGAAATGTAGAAAGGGGAGGGGTGAGACTGAAGGGGGAGGGATGGTGAAAATATGTAACCACACGGTACATGCAAAAAAACTACGTACCGTACTGACTGCTGAAGAAATGTAGAAAGGGGAGGGGTAGACTGAAGGGGGAGGGATGGTGAAAATATGTAACCAACACGGTACATGCAAAAAAACTATGTACCGTACTGACTGCTGAAGAAATGTAGAAAGGGGAGGGGTGAGACTGAAGGGGGAGGGATGGTGAAAATATGTAACCAACACGGTACATGCAAAAAAACTATGTACCGTACTGACTGCTGAAGAAATGTAGAAAGGGGAGGGGTGAGACTGAAGGGGGAGGGATGGTGAAAATACGGAACCAACACGGTACATGCAAAAAAACTACGTACCGTACTGACTGCTGAAGAAATGTAGAAAGGGGAGGGGTGAGACTGAAGGGGGAGGGATGGTGAAAATATGTAACCACACGGTACATGCAAAAAAACTACGTACCGTACTGACTGCTGAAGAAATGTAGAAAGGGGAGGGGTGATACTGGAGGGGGAGGGATGGTGAAAATATGTAACCACACGGTACATGCAAAAAAACTACGTACCGTACTGACTGCTGAAGAAATGTAGAAAGGGGAGGGGTGAGACTGAAGGGGGAGGGATGGTGAAAATATGTAACCACACGGTACATGCAAAAAAACTACGTACCGTACTGACTGCTGAAGAAATGTGGAAAGGGGAGGGGTGAGACTGAAGGGGGAGGGATGGTGAAAATATGTAACCAACACGGTACATGCAAAAAAACTATGTACCGTACTGACTGCTGAAGAAATGTAGAAAGGGGAGGGGTGAGACTGAAGGGGGAGGGATGGTGAAAATACGTAACCAACACGGTACATGCAAAAAAACTATGTACCGTACTGACTGCTGAAGAAATGTGGAAAGGGGAGGGGTGAGACTGAAGGGGGAGGGATGGTGAAAATATGTAACCAACACGGTACATGCAAAAAAACTATGTACCGTACTGACTGCTGAAGAAATGTAGAAAGGGGAGGGGTGAGACTGAAGGGGGAGGGATGGTGAAAATACGTAACCAACACGGTACATGCAAAAAAACTATGTACCGTACTGACTGCTGAAGAAATGTGGAAAGGGGAGGGGTGAGACTGAAGGGGGAGGGATGGTGAAAATATGTAACCACACGGTACATGCAAAAAAACTACGTACCGTACTGACTGCTGAAGAAATGTAGAAAGGGGAGGGATGAGACTGAAGGGGGAGGGATGGTGAAAATATGTAACCACACGGTACATGCAAAAAAACTACGTACCGTACTGACTGCTGAAGAAATGTAGAAAGGGGAGGGATGAGACTGAAGGGGGAGGGATGGTGAAAATATGTAACCACACGGTACATGCAAAAAAACTACGTACCGTACTGACTGCTGAAGAAATGTGGAAAGGGGAGGGGTGAGACTGAAGGGGGAGGGATGGTGAAAATACGTAACCAACACGGTACACGCAAAAAAACTACGTACCGTACTGACTGCTGAAGAAATGTGGAAAGGGGAGGGGTGAGACTGAAGGGGGAGGGATGGTGAAAATACGTAACCAACACGGTACATGCAAAAAAACTATGTACCGTACTGACTGCTGAAGAAATGTGGAAAGGGGAGGGGTGAGACTGAAGGGGGAGGGATGGTGAAAATACGTAACCACACGGTACATGCAAAAAAACTACGTACCGTACTGACTGCTGAAGAAATGTAGAAAGGGGAGGGATGAGACTGAAGGGGGAGGGATGGTGAAAATATGTAACCACACGGTACATGCAAAAAAACTACGTACCGTACTGACTGCTGAAGAAATGTAGAAAGGGGAGGGGTGAGACTGAAGGGGGAGGGATGGTGAAAATATGTAACCACACGGTACATGCAAAAAAACTACGTACCGTACTGACTGCTGAAGAAATGTAGAAAGGGGAGGGGTGAGACTGGAGGGGGAGGGATGGTGAAAATATGTAACCACACGGTACATGCAAAAAAACTACGTACCGTACTGACTGCTGAAGAAATGTAGAAAGGGGAGGGGTGAGACTGAAGGGGGAGGGATGGTGAAAATATGTAACCAACACGGTACATGCAAAAAAACTACGTACCGTACTGACTGCTGAAGAAATGTGGAAAGGGGAGGGGTGAGACTGAAGGGGGAGGGATGGTGAAAATATGTAACCAACACGGTACATGCAAAAAAACTATGTACCGTACTGACTGCTGAAGAAATGTAGAAAGGGGAGGGGTGAGACTGAAGGGGGAGGGATGGTGAAAATACGTAACCAACACGGTACATGCAAAAAAACTATGTACCGTACTGACTGCTGAAGAAATGTGGAAAGGGGAGGGGTGAGACTGAAGGGGGAGGGATGGTGAAAATATGTAACCAACACGGTACATGCAAAAAAACTATGTACCGTACTGACTGCTGAAGAAATGTAGAAAGGGGAGGGGTGAGACTGAAGGGGGAGGGATGGTGAAAATACGTAACCAACACGGTACATGCAAAAAAACTATGTACCGTACTGACTGCTGAAGAAATGTGGAAAGGGGGAGGGGTGAGACTGAAGGGGGAGGGATGGTGAAAATATGTTAACCACACGGTACATGCAAAAAAACTACGTACCGTACTGACTGCTGAAGAAATGTGGAAAGGGGAGGGGTGAGACTGAAGGGGGAGGGATGGTGAAAATATGTAACCAACACGGTACATGCAAAAAAACTATGTACCGTACTGACTGCTGAAGAAATGTAGAAAGGGGAGGGGTGAGACTGAAGGGGGAGGGATGGTGAAAATACGTAACCAACACGGTACATGCAAAAAAACTATGTACCGTACTGACTGCTGAAGAAATGTGGAAAGGGGAGGGGTGAGACTGAAGGGGGAGGGATGGTGAAAATATGTAACCAACACGGTACATGCAAAAAAACTATGTACCGTACTGACTGCTGAAGAAATGTAGAAAGGGGAGGGGTGAGACTGAAGGGGGAGGGATGGTGAAAATACGTAACCAACACGGTACATGCAAAAAAACTATGTACCGTACTGACTGCTGAAGAAATGTGGAAAGGGGAGGGGTGAGACTGAAGGGGGAGGGATGGTGGAAAATATGTAACCACACGGTACATGCAAAAAAACTACGTACCGTACTGACTGCTGAAGAAATGTAGAAAGGGGAGGGATGAGACTGAAGGGGGAGGGATGGTGAAAATATGTAACCACACGGTACATGCAAAAAAACTACGTACCGTACTGACTGCTGAAGAAATGTAGAAAGGGGAGGGATGAGACTGAAGGGGGAGGGATGGTGAAAATATGTAACCACACGGTACATGCAAAAAAACTACGTACCGTACTGACTGCTGAAGAAATGTGGAAAGGGGAGGGGTGAGACTGAAGGGGGAGGGATGGTGAAAATACGTAACCAACACGGTACACGCAAAAAAACTACGTACCGTACTGACTGCTGAAGAAAAATGTGGAAAGGGGAGGGGTGAGACTGAAGGGGGAGGGATGGTGAAAATACGTAACCAACACGGTACATGCAAAAAAACTATGTACCGTACTGACTGCTGAAGAAATGTGGAAAGGGGAGGGGTGAGACTGAAGGGGGAGGGATGGTGAAAATACGTAACCACACGGTACATGCAAAAAAACTACGTACCGTACTGACTGCTGAAGAAATGTAGAAAGGGGAGGGATGAGACTGAAGGGGGAGGGATGGTGAAAATATGTAACCACACGGTACATGCAAAAAAACTACGTACCGTACTGACTGCTGAAGAAATGTAGAAAGGGGAGGGGTGAGACTGAAGGGGGAGGGATGGTGAAAATATGTAACCACACGGTACATGCAAAAAAACTACGTACCGTACTGACTGCTGAAGAAATGTAGAAAGGGGAGGGGTGAGACTGGAGGGGGAGGGATGGTGAAAATATGTAACCACACGGTACATGCAAAAAAACTACGTACCGTACTGACTGCTGAAGAAATGTAGAAAGGGGAGGGGTGAGACTGAAGGGGGAGGGATGGTGAAAATATGTAACCAACACGG
Source organism: Anolis sagrei (assembly GCF_037176765.1). Lineage (NCBI taxonomy): Eukaryota > Metazoa > Chordata > Lepidosauria > Squamata > Anolidae > Anolis > Anolis sagrei. The sequence goes on from NC_090022.1 coordinate 24,466,166, forward strand.
TACATGCAAAAAAACTACGTACCGTACTGACTGCTGAAGAAATGTGGAAAGGGGAGGGGTGAGACTGAAGGGGGAGGGATGGTGAAAATATGTAACCAACACGGTACATGCAAAAAAACTATGTACCGTACTGACTGCTGAAGAAATGTAGAAAGGGGAGGGGTGAGACTGAAGGGGGAGGGATGGTGAAAATACGTAACCAACACGGTACATGCAAAAAAACTATGTACCGTACTGACTGCTGAAGAAATGTGGAAAGGGGAGGGGTGAGACTGAAGGGGGAGGGATGGTGAAAATATGTAACCAACACGGTACATGCAAAAAAACTATGTACCGTACTGACTGCTGAAGAAATGTAGAAAGGGGAGGGGTGAGACTGAAGGGGGAGGGATGGTGAAAATATGTAACCACACGGTACATGCAAAAAAACTACGTACCGTACTGACTGCTGAAGAAATGTAGAAAGGGGAGGGATGAGACTGAAGGGGGAGGGATGGTGAAAATATGTAACCACACGGTACATGCAAAAAAACTACGTACCGTACTGACTGCTGAAGAAATGTAGAAAGGGGAGGGATGAGACTGAAGGGGGAGGGATGGTGAAAATATGTAACCACACGGTACATGCAAAAAAACTACGTACCGTACTGACTGCTGAAGAAATGTGGAAAGGGGAGGGGTGAGACTGAAGGGGGAGGGATGGTGAAAATACGTAACCAACACGGTACACGCAAAAAAACTACGTACCGTACTGACTGCTGAAGAAATGTGGAAAGGGGAGGGGTGAGACTGAAGGGGGAGGGATGGTGAAAATACGTAACCAACACGGTACATGCAAAAAAACTATGTACCGTACTGACTGCTGAAGAAATGTGGAAAGGGGAGGGGTGAGACTGAAGGGGGAGGGATGGTGAAAATACGTAACCACACGGTACATGCAAAAAAACTACGTACCGTACTGACTGCTGAAGAAATGTAGAAAGGGGAGGGATGAGACTGAAGGGGGAGGGATGGTGAAAATATGTAACCACACGGTACATGCAAAAAAACTACGTACCGTACTGACTGCTGAAGAAATGTAGAAAGGGGAGGGGTGAGACTGAAGGGGGAGGGATGGTGAAAATATGTAACCACACGGTACATGCAAAAAAACTACGTACCGTACTGACTGCTGAAGAAATGTAGAAAGGGGAGGGGTGAGACTGGAGGGGGAGGGATGGTGAAAATATGTAACCACACGGTACATGCAAAAAAACTACGTACCGTACTGACTGCTGAAGAAATGTAGAAAGGGGAGGGGTGAGACTGAAGGGGGAGGGATGGTGAAAATATGTAACCAACACGGTACATGCAAAAAAACTACGTACCGTACTGACTGCTGAAGAAATGTGGAAAGGGGAGGGGTGAGACTGAAGGGGGAGGGATGGTGAAAATATGTAACCAACACGGTACATGCAAAAAAACTATGTACCGTACTGACTGCTGAAGAAATGTAGAAAGGGGAGGGGTGAGACTGAAGGGGGAGGGATGGTGAAAATACGTAACCAACACGGTACATGCAAAAAAACTATGTACCGTACTGACTGCTGAAGAAATGTGGAAAGGGGAGGGGTGAGACTGAAGGGGGAGGGATGGTGAAAATATGTAACCAACACGGTACATGCAAAAAAACTATGTACCGTACTGACTGCTGAAGAAATGTAGAAAGGGGAGGGGTGAGACTGAAGGGGGAGGGATGGTGAAAATACGTAACCAACACGGTACATGCAAAAAAACTATGTACCGTACTGACTGCTGAAGAAATGTGGAAAGGGGAGGGGTGAGACTGAAGGGGGAGGGATGGTGAAAATATGTAACCACACGGTACATGCAAAAAAACTACGTACCGTACTGACTGCTGAAGAAATGTAGAAAGGGGAGGGATGAGACTGAAGGGGGAGGGATGGTGAAAATATGTAACCACACGGTACATGCAAAAAAACTACGTACCGTACTGACTGCTGAAGAAATGTAGAAAGGGGAGGGATGAGACTGAAGGGGGAGGGATGGTGAAAATATGTAACCACACGGTACATGCAAAAAAACTACGTACCGTACTGACTGCTGAAGAAATGTAGAAAGGGGAGGGATGAGACTGAAGGGGGAGGGATGGTGAAAATACGTAACCAACACGGTACACGCAAAAAAACTACGTACCGTACTGACTGCTGAAGAAATGTGGAAAGGGGAGGGGTGAGACTGAAGGGGGAGGGATGGTGAAAATACGTAACCAACACGGTACATGCAAAAAAACTATGTACCGTACTGACTGCTGAAGAAATGTGGAAAGGGGAGGGGTGAGACTGAAGGGGGAGGGATGGTGAAAATATGTAACCACACGGTACATGCAAAAAAACTACGTACCGTACTGACTGCTGAAGAAATGTAGAAAGGGGAGGGGTGAGACTGAAGGGGGAGGGATGGTGAAAATATGTAACCACACGGTACATGCAAAAAAACTATGTACCGTACTGACTGCTGAAGAAATGTAGAAAGGGGAGGGGGTGAGACTGAAGGGGGAGGGATGGTGAAAATATGTAACCAACACGGTACATGCAAAAAAACTATGTACCGTACTGACTGCTGAAGAAATGTGGAATAAAGGCGAGCCAAAAGGGGCGGGGTGGTGGGGGTAGGAGGGTATATAAATCGTCGGCATGCATGCCGTCCGCTTTCCTAGGTTGCGACTATTCACAGGTGAGTTTTTTTGGAGGGAGGGGAGGGGGACCAGGACTCCAAAGAGGAGCAGGAGCACTCCCGGTGGTCCCTTCGATGAACCCCTCGGAGCAGGCCTGTAGCCAGGATTTTAATTCGGGGGGGGGGGGTGAGTTTGATTCGAGGGGGGGAGCTGAGTCTGAGTGAAAGACGGTCTAGCTTAGCAACCCTTTTGTATCATTACCCCAATACCCCCATGCATATGGGATATATTGAGTATGGTGATCAGATCATAGTATGAATAAACATAACAGTTTAAATAATGCACCAGTAAGGCCTTCTCGCGGACCACCATCAGAATTTCGGGGGGGGGGGGAGGAGGCTGAAGCCCCTCAAGCCCCCCCCCCCCCCCCCCGCTACATGCCTGCCCCGGAGGGAGACATAGGCGAAGGGGACCAGGAGAAAACCACCTCTTAGAATCAGAGTTGGAAGAGACCTCGTGAGCCATCCAGTCCAAACTCCTGCCAAGAAGCAGAAAAATTGCATTAAAGCACACCGGACAGATGGCCACCCAGCCCCTGCTTAAAAACCTTCAAAGAAGGCGCCTCTTGCTACTAAGTTCCTTCTTGGTTCATTTTAAAAATGAAGGCGAATGTGGCTTAAAGAAAAAGTTTGCTCGCTGAGGAAAGGGGCAAGGGCACGATCGGGCCTCTTGGGGGAGGATTCGCCGGGGGAAGCAGGGCGGGAGGCCCCCAGCAAGCGCCCTTCCCTTCCCTTCCCTTCCCTTCCCTTCCCTTCCCTTCCCCATAGTTTTGGGGCTCCGGCAAAGCGGGGTAAAGGGGCTGCATCTAACACCAGGTCTGGGCATGTTTTGGACTCCAACACCCACGGCTGTTAGGAATTGTGGGAGTTGAAGTCCAAAACACCTGGAGGGCCCAAGTTGGCCCAGGCCTGGTCTACAGTTTTTTTGCTCTGGGACCGCCTTGTGAGTCGGGCTGCGTTGTGGGTGGGGCCAAAAGAGGCAGGGGCGGGGTTGGGTCTGGAAGGGGCGTGCCTCTTCTTTGCCCCCCCCCCCCCCCCCCGGGAAGGCACTGTCTCCAAACTATCACTTAAGAGCAGAAGGTTGGAAAATAGCCTGCCTGCTCTATATAAATCTCAAGCTAGTCCTCTCCTTTTAAATGGTCTCATTTACTTATTTACACGTGGTCCGAATGCCTGATCACTGTCTCCCAAAGCAGTTACAGTACTCCCAACTCAAGAACAGGAAACTGAGTGTTGGTGGGCAGGAAAAGAGATTTAAAGATGGGCTCAAAGCCAACCTCAAAAGGCAAAAGTATAATAGCTGGGCCAGGCCCGTAGCCAGGATTTTGATTGGGGGGTGGGGTGGGGTGGGGGTGCTGAGTTTGATTCGGGGGGGGGGGGGTTGCGAATCTACCCTAGCAAACCTTTTGTATCATTATCCCAATAGCCCCATGCATATGGGATATATAAATTATATGATATAATTTTTATTGTAGGTTTTCAAGGGTACATCTGAGAGTTGTTATTCATCATGGGATATATTGAGCATGGTGATCAGATCATGATATCAATAAACATAATAGTTTAAATAATGTACCAGTAAGGCCTTTTCGCGTACCTTAGAATTTCGGGGGGGGGGGGAGCCCCTCAAGCCCCCCCTGGCTACATGCCTGGCTGGGGCCCTACGCTGGTTGCCAGCAGGTCAGAATTCATGAAGGGAAGACATGCGTGTACAGGCATGTAGCCAGGGGGGGGGGCTCGGAGGGCTTCAGCGCCCACCCCCCGAAATTCTCATGGTGGTTCGCGAAAAGGCCTTACTGGTGCATTATTTAAACTGTTATGTTTATTCATATCATGATCTGATCACCATACCCAATATATCCCATATGCATGGGGGTATTGGGGTAATGATACTAAAGGTTTGCTAGGCTAGACCCTCTCTCACTCAGACTCAGCCCCCCCCCGAAACCCCCCCTGAAAAAAATTCAGCCCCCCCCTCCCCCCCGAAATGAAATCCTGGCTACAGGCCTGATGCGTGAGACAGCACAGCGACAGCAAGTGAGAGACGCAGCTGTGAGGGAAGGAGGAGGAAGGGGTCTATGGCTTCCACCACCGTCACAAGTACAGTTGGTGGGGACAAGAGAGAGGGCCTTCTTGGTGGTGCCCCCCCACCTCTGGAATGCCCTTCCAAGGGAAATAAGACAGGCCCCATGCCCCCATCCCTCCCTTCTTTTCATAAGAGCTTGAAGACCTGGTGGCAGGCATGCAGCCAGGGGGTGGGGGGCTCGGGGGGCTTCAGCCGCCACCCGAAATTCTCATGGTGGTTTGCGAAAAGGCCTTACTGGTGCATTATTTAAACTGTTATGTTTATTCATATCATGATCTGATCACCATACTCAATATATCCCATATGCATGGGGGTATTGGGGTAATGATACAAAAGGTTTGCTAGGCTAGACCCTCTTTCACTCAGACTCAGCCCCCCCGAAACCCCCCCTGAAAAAAATTCAGCCCCCCCCCCCCCAAAAAACCCGAAATCCTGGCTACGGGCCTGCCTGGTGGTTTCAACAAGTCTTTGAGAATGACCCGTTTTAGCCCAGCCCCAAACATTGTTGGATATTGCCCTATACTTCCTACCTATTACCACCAGTCAATCCAAAAGTGGCAGGCTCAAACCCAGCACCTCAATCCGTGGGTGATACCAGATGAAAGACTCCCCCCTGGCCACAAAGAAGACTGGGCGACTTGGAAGGTGCTGAACAGACTGCGCTCTGGCACCACGAGATGCAGAGCCAATCTTAAGAAATGGGGCCACAAAGTGGAATCCACGACATGCGAGTGCGGAGAAGAGCAAACCACTCCCCACCTGCTGCAATGCAACCTGAGCCCTGCTACATGCACAATGGAGGAACTTCTTGCGGCAACACCAGAGGCACTCCAAGTGGCCAGATACTGGTCAAAGGAGATTTAATCAAAGTTTGCAAAAATTGTGTTTTTTTATCTGTTTGTTTGTTTTGTTCTGTTAGAAATGTAATACAATGGTATGGTTGCTGATGACACGATAAATAATTCCTCTAATAGTCCCTGGAAATGAGCAGCCACAGACCCGTACCTGCTATTGCTGTTAGCCTGTTATAGCACTGTACTTAATTCCCAGTCCCCTCATATTTTGAGTTTGCACTAGCTTTGGCCCAGCCTTTTAATGGCTCTGAACAGGCGGGATAGTTTTTAACATATATGTGTTATTGTGATAATTTTATGCTTATGTTGTTTTTTAATTTTATGTTATGCTGTTTACTCTGTATGTTTTGGTGATGTTACTTGGAAACTGCCCTGAGTCCCCCTTTGGGGAGATGGAGCAGTATATAAATAAAGTTTTATTTTATTATTATATATACGGCTCACACATTCTGCCCTGATGTGCGGTACTGTTGCTGTGAAAGGATCTAACCAAAAATTGTTTTCTTGTTACTCTAAACGTCTTCTAAAAGATAATAGTATTCTGCTGAGGAGCAAAGAAATGACTGACTGCGAGGATCTCCTGGAAGCGGAGTTGAACAAGCAGCCATTTACCAATGGGACCTGTGGAAATGAAGCAGACACTTTAAACAATTTTGCAGTTAATGAAGATTACAGACCAAACACTTCAGAACGAACAGAACAGACAGGCAAATACTTAAGAATGATGTGCACATGTAAGTTACCATTCTGCTTAATGAGAAATGAGGATAGTGACTGGTGCAAGAATAAATGTTTTTCTTCAGAGAGCTGATTGGAAGCAAAAGCAGTCTTGGGGCCTTTCCACACAGCCATATAACCCAGAATATCTGCTTTGAACTGGAATATCTGAGTCCACACTGCCATATATCCCAGTTCAAAGTAGACAATGTGGAATTTTATTCAGCTATGTGGCAGGGGCCTTAGGGTGTGAGGAGTGGGAAAATGTGGTCTGTGGGTTGCACCAGCAACCATAGGACACAATGAAAAAAACCCATGCATTCCAGTTAAAAAAGATTTAAAGATTCTTCATTAGCTCCCAAATCTTTAAAAATGGATAAGAAATAGCCATTTTGAAGCCCTGGTGTAATATATGTGTGCGTGTGTGTGTGTGTGAAGTGGAATTTTTTTTCTCCTTTTCCCTTTATTATGGCACTTCAGTGATGTTCAGTTTTTCACTACAGCTGTTTGTTTGTTTTCAGAAGAGTGCCAAATTTCCAACCTGGGGGCTATATGGTGATGATCATTTTTAGATATGGGAGCATGTGATCCTATAATTGTATGTACAGCCAATTGTACATAGTCTAAATTAGGGGTGGGCACAGTCTGACTTTCCTATCAGTTCTAGCTAGGATATCTAATGGTGAGGAACACCAGCAACTGTAATGCAACATTGCCCAGTCCAATAGTAGGCTTGACCTACTATGGCCTAAGCCCAAAGTTATACAATGGTACAATTTTTCATACACATACAATCACATAATCACATGAACTGTATGATTCTGTGGACCTGTATGCAGTGCTTATTTTTAGATACTGAGGTTTATGTATGGCTAATATGTCTGCGCTCCATGCAGTCATGCTGGCTACATGACCTTGGAGGTGTCTACGGACAACACCAGCTCTTCAGCTTAGAAATGGAGATGAGCACCACACTCCAGAGTCGGACACGACTGGACTTCATGTCAGGGGAAAACCTTTACCTTAATATGTCTGCATGTACAACTACTTGTCATAACATGTCATGCATGAATCACAACATGCAGTGGCTCATAGTAGTTGTGCTCTTTATTGTGGGACTTGCACTCAACATGTATTTCTTTCTCATTCTCTTAGCTAAAAGACAAAACCGGTGGAAGATCTCGACTTTTGGGGCTATTCTCAGCAATGTAGTCACTGCAGTCATTTGTGAGTTCCCAGTCTCTTATTTATACTTTCTGATTGACTACTATCTGGTCCAGTTATTCAGTACTGGAATTAAAGGATTTGCTTGGTTTTCCCTACCACCTCTGCGTATGTGCCTTCAAATTGTCTTTTGACCCATAATGACTCCATTAACTGTATTAGACTTTCACTGATAAGAACTCAGGCCCCATCTACACTGCCATATAAGTTGGGAGGGGAAGGGATTTTTTTTTTGTCGTGTCAGGAGCGAGTTGAGAAACTGCAAGTCGCTTCTGGTGTGAGAGAATTAGCTGTGTGTAAGTACATTGCCCAGGGGATGTTTTTTGATGTTTTTACCATTCTTGTGGGAGGCTTCTCTCATGTCCCCGCATGAGGAACTGGAGCTGATAGAGAGAGCTCATCCACACTCCCCCCCCCCCCCCCGGATTTGAACCTTTGACCTGTCGGTCTTCAGCCCTGCCGGAACAGGGTTTTAACCCACTGCATCACCGGGGGCTCCTAGGGAAAGGGATGTTACATCGGCAAATACATATTTCTCTATATTTGCTTAAATAATGCAAAAACAGAGGTGAAAGTTGGTAGTCGCAGACAAGATATGTGCAGTTTCACCATTGTCTACACCTATTCTTTCTACCTCATTCCTTTCCCCGAGGGCTCTCCCCTTCCCCCCAAATGGCTTGATTCCCTTATTCAACCGAAGGCTCTTCCACACAGCCCTATATCCCAGAATATCAAGGCAGAAAATCACACATTATCTGTTTTGAACTGGGTCATCTGAGTCCCCACTCACATAATGTGGAATTTCCTGCCTTGATATTCTGGGATATAGGGCTGTGTGGAAGGGCCTTCAAGTTGCCCTAAGTCCATGAAATTCTCTAGTTGCGGATTTGTTCCTTCAAAAGCAGTGCAGTCGGTCAAGATTTACTGAATTGGGCCCTGGGGCTGCAGTCTAGTTTGGAAAAGCTAATATATGTGTTGCATGCCATAGCTGTCATAGGAGTGGCATACAAAAGGCACCAAAGGGGAGCACAGCAAAGTAGATGGGGTCAGTAGTAGGTCTGATCAGTTCCATAGACTGCAAACCACATTTTAGTTCAATAGAACAACTTTGTGTCCTTCAAATACCCTGTTAAAAACAAGAAGTAGAAGTAAACCTGAGGTTCCATATCCCTAAACTAAATTCACGTTACTTTCTTTGTTCTAGGTTTGAACCTGACCAAATCATCATGTGGCTCATGCCCAGCAACAATTTCCCCCCCTTGTCCTTCGGGTTGGGTTGAGCATGAGGGCAAATGCTACTACTTTTCTGAATCTGAAGGGACTTGGAACTCCAGCCAGAGCAATTGCTCTGCATTTGGTGCTTCTCTGGTTATGATTGAAGATCAAAAGGAAATGGTAAGAGAGACTTTCAGAATGTGTAGTAAGGTTTTGTTTGTTTGTTTGTTTTTATTATGCACTAACATTAGGTTCTACCAAGCATCTGTGGGGATCTGAATGCCATGAACCGGTGCAACATTGAACTCACGATGGCAGTAGAAGCTTGTTACATGACTGGGTTAATAATAATAATAATAATAATAATAATAATAATAATAATTCTTTATTTGTAGTCTGCTCTATCTCCCTGAGGGAACTCAGGGCAGCTTCCAACATAATAAAGGCAAACATTCAATGCCTGTATAAAGCAGAAGTAAAAAAAAATAAAAACAACAATAAAATACATCACACAAGTTAAAACAAGCAATTTAAATAAGACTTAAATAATCAACATTGGAACCATTAAAAGCCAGCCAAGATAGCATATCAAATCTATTTCCTTCTCTTTCCATTTATCAATATTGTGAACTCTATTCCTCCTTATCATCATATGCTTAAAAGCATAGGAATGTTTTAAGTTGTTCTTTAAAAATGAGTAAGAAGGGAGGCATTTTGCTCGCCTTGGGAAGGGCATTCCAAAGACAGGGGGTAACCACTGAGAAGGCCCCCTCTCTCATTCATACCAGCCATGCTTGAGATGGGGGTGGGATCGAGAGTAAGGACTCCCCGGCTGATCAAAGAACCCAGGCAGGTTTGTACAGGGAGATGCAATTTTTTAAATAGCCTCAGCCTGAACTGTATAGGGCTTTATGAGTAATAAACAGCACTTTGTATTTAGCCCAGAAGGAGACTGGCAGCCAGTGGAGCTGCCGTAACATGGGAGTTTTCCCGCTCCCTGAATGGCGGTAGTAGTCTGACTGCCAATCTCTGGATGAGTTGAAGCTTCCAAACTATCTTCAAAGGCAGCCCCACGTAGAGAGCATTGCAGTAGTCCAAGTAGCATGTGACTAAGGCATGGACTACCATAGCCAGATCTGGCGTCTCAAGGTACAGGTGCAGCTGGCGCACAACTTTTAATTGTGCAAAGGTGCTCCTGGCCACTACCGACACCTGGGGCTTGAGGTCAACGATGAGTCCAGGAGCACCTCTGAACTGCGAACCTGGGTCTTCAGGGGAAGCGTGACCCCCTCCAGCACAGGCTGTAATTCCATATCCTGATCTGCCTTCTGACTGACCAGGAGTACCTCTGTCTTGTCTGGATTTAGTTTCAACTTATTAGCCCTCATTCAGGACTAATAAGGATGGCATCCTTGGCATTGGGTGGAAAGGAGTAATAGAGTTGGTTGTCGTCCATGTAAATTTGACACCAAACTCCAGATGATCTCTCCCAGTAGTTTCATGTAAATATTAAAAAAGCATGGGGGACAAAATTGAACCCTGAGGGATCCCTCAGGCCACCAACCTGGGAGTTGAACAGGAGTTATTCAGTTGAGTGGGGTCCAGTGTTGGTTTCTTTAATAGTCCTCCGGCACCACCATTTGGGCCTGATCCTCCAAAAAGGACCAGAGCCACCGTCGAACAGTGTCCCCAAGCACCATTCTGGAGAGATGGCCCAGAAAGATACCATGGTCAATAGTATTGAATGCCTCTGAGAGGTTCAGGAAAACAAGCAGGGACACACTCTCTCTGTCTAGCTCTCTTTGTAGATCATATACCAAGGCGACCAATACCATCTCATTTCCATAGCCGGGTCTGAAACCAGATTGAAATGGATCTAAATATTCAGTCTCATCCGAGAAACTTTGGAGTTGTGAGGCCACTACCTTCTCTAGAACCTTGCCCAGAAAGGGGAGATTTGATACTGGCAATAAATTGTTCAGCTGAGTGGGGTCCAGTGCTGGTTTCATTAATAGTGGTCTTACTACTGCCCCCTTGAAAATACTCGGCATTATGCCTTGAGTTAAGGAGGAATTTACCAACACCCACACCCATTCCACCACCCCACCCACCCCCAAGTTGATTTAATAAGCCAGGATGGGGAAGGGTCCAGAGAACAAGTGGTTGCCTTCATCCCTCCCAAGATCTTGTCCACGTCATTGGGCTGAATAAGTTGAAAATAATCCATTAAACAAGGACAAGCAGATGCCTCAGTTACATCCTTGGAGACTGCATCAATACTGGTGTCTACGTCGGAATGGATTTGAGCAACTTTATCTGCAAAGACCATAGCAAAATCTTCACAATGAGTGTCGATTTTTTCAGGGAACTCTGGCTGAGCAGGGTTTAAAAGTCCTCTGACCACTTAAAACACCTCTCTCAGGCAATTCCTTGCAGATGCAATGTTGGCAGCAATAAAAGATTTTAAAAGCCACGGAATAGCCTTTTAAATGAGCTCTATATTGTGCTTGGATTTGCTGCAAGATTGACTCCAATGCTCCTGTAGTCTCCATTTCACTTGTTTCATCACCACTAGCTCCCTGGCTCTTCTTTGTGAAAGATGTTCGGGAGCTAGAATGACAGTGTACATCCTTGCTTTCACCCCTGCCTATCTACTTTTGCTTGTGAAACCTTTGGGTGCATCTATACTGTAGAATGAATGTAGTTGGACACCACGTTAACTGCCACGGCTCAATGCTCTGGAATCATGGGAGTTGTAGTCTTACAAGGTTCTTAGTCATCTCAATTAAGAAATGACAATTCCCAGGATTCCACAGCCATGTCTGTTTGAATCAGAATTAGGACTGCCAGGGTTAAAACTGGAGAGGGCTCCTCTGCTTTTAATGGCTGCTTGTTACCTAGTATGAGAAGCAATACCTGCTGAAATTCTCTTTTCCACACAACTGCCACATTCAGTGTAGAAGAGCCCCTTCTATTTTTTTAAAATAACCCCAGCAAAGTTTTATTTTATCAGATGATTTTTTTTTATAAAGCAGGTTGTGATCTCTCATCCAATTTCAGTAGCTACTGCTACTTGTATCTTCAAAGCGGAGGATTCTAAAAGGTTACTTTTGAAACTCCAGTTAGTCAAATCCCACATAATGTTGGGGGCTGGGAGCTTGCCGCATGTACTTTGGGATATTTCTTTCCTTGGTAACCCACATTTATGTCAAATACTGGTTTGAGATATATTTTTAATTGCAGGACTTCATAAATCAAACTAAGGGACCAACTGAATATTGGATTGGCCTGACAAGGAAGGATGGGCAACCCTGGGAATGGGCAGATGGATCCATCTTCAATAACTGGTAAGGTTTTCCAAATCACCAAAATGGAGGCAGCAGTCAAAAACCAAGCAACAAAATGCTGACCTTTAGTTAATCAGTGATTATTTTATTCTCTAGATTCTGGATTGGTTGCTTTTAAACATATTGTTGGTTATTTATTTCAGCCAGATATAGATTGGTGTGCCAGAATTCCTGATCTGGTAACTCACATATAGCCCAGTGCGTTGTACATGGGCTGCAGTAAATAATTTTGGGGGAAAGACTTTAGTATTCTCATTTTAAAAAATAGATTCTGCTTGCCCAGTTTCTCTTATTATAAGATATAGAATTTGCAGAGTTCTTTGTGTTTTCTTTGATGGCAAAGGCTGTATTGGATGGTTTCTTACAACTCTATCTTTCTCAGTTTTATTTGTTTTTTTCTTCCTTTGGCTCAATATAAATAATGAGACCATTGGTAGCATAATGCAGGTCATAACAAAGGAGCTCCACTTCTGTTGTCCTCTCATTGCAGGTTTGAAATTAGAACTAATGGATTTTGTGCATATTTGGATGATGACAGGGTTGGTTCAACGTTGTGTGGGACAAAACGAAATTGGATTTGTAGCAAGTCGGCTCATATTTCCTGAACAAAACTTGAAGGCTTCCCACCAGAAATATTTCAACATGCCTAGACTGCACATGGTCCAGACCAGAGTTTGGAAGTAACAAGTTACTGTATATAATATTTAATATATATAAACAAGCAAGAGTTCTAATTTGCCAAATAGTCACTGTCGAATGTTTTTATGTTGAATGTTTTTATATTGTGTAAATCCTATTTTAGACTGTAAGTCGCTCGGAGCACCTTGGTGGAGAGCTACTAATTAAGAAATAAAGTGAAGTGAAGTGAAGTTCTTTCTCCCACCCTGGACATTCCACAGATATATAAACCCAATTTTCCTAGTTTCCAACAGACCTCACAATCTCTAAGGATGCCTGCCACAGATGCAGGCAAAATGTCAGGAGAGAATGATTCTGGAACTTTGCTTTGACATTGTTTCTTAATACCCAAATGTATATGTGCCTATCCTGACGTTTGTACATTTTTTGATGCTGGTCAGTGACCATAATAAATTTTGCACTATAATGAAAGGGCTATATATTATTTATTGTTTATTTATTTATTTCAAACATCTGTACCCCGTTCTTCTCAACCTCTGAGGGGGGACTCAGGGCGGCTTACAATCGGCAGCAATTTGATGCTAACACTTACACCATAACAATATAACACAGATTCAACATTAATTAAAACATTAAATTATGAAACAGTCATTTAAAATATAGGGTAAAAGTAGATAAAAGGGATCATTGGATTCTGGGAAGGAAAGGAGTGTGTGTGTGGGGGGGGGGGGCAGGGAAAAAGGAAAAATATAAGGGAAAAACTACAGGAGGGGAAAAAGTTTGTTGACCTCCAATCTCCATTGTAGTTTTGCTTTAATCTTTTCTTTTTTTCTAAATTGCTTTTTCTTTCCCCTTTCCAGCTATTTCTGGGAAAATTACTCTTATTTTCATTGGATTGTTCTATATTTTCAAGCTTTTTTCCCTCTTGCATCATATAATCTTTAAAAGGTTGCCAATCTGTTTCTTGCTTAGCTCTCCCCTGATATTTTGACATTGGTTGATTTAGTTTGTCCATATTCATAATTTTCATCACTTTTATTAGCCAATGGTGTACCGGGGTATTTCTTTTAATCTCCAACATCTTGTATAGACTATTTTTGCTGCTGTTATTAAATAATTGGGGTGATTTGAATGCAATATTCCTGCTTCTTGGCAGAATGGGGTTGGACTGGATGGCCCATGAGATCTCTTCCAACTCTTTGATTCTATGATTCTATAATTGTAGTCTGTCCTTGTTTTCCTCCATATTAACGTCCATTGTTCACAATATAAAGCATTCTAGTATAATTTCTATTTTAATATTTTTATTTTTTGGGGAATATTTCTTGAATCTAATAAATTTAAACAAAATTAAACAAGCAAGCAAACAAACAAAAATACCCCCTAATTTGCCCATAGAGAACCATTATAACCATATCTAAGAGCTGATGAGAAGCGGCATAAAGAGCTGGGCATGTTTAGCCTACACAAGAGAAGGCAAAGAGGAGACATGATGAGGGCCATGTATAAAAATGTGAGGGGAAGTCATAGGGAGGAGGGAGCAAGCCTGTTTTCTGCTTCCCTGGAGACTAGGACGCGGAGCAATGGCTTCAAACTACAAGAAAGGAGATTCCATCTGAACATTGGGAAGAACTTCCTGGCTGTGAGAGCCGTTCAGCAGTGGAATCTCTGCCTCGGAGTGTGGTGGAGACTCCTTCTTTGGAGGCTTTTAAGCAGAGGTTGGATGGCCATCTGTCGGGTGTGCTTTGAATGCAATTTTCCTACTTCTTGGCAGGGGGTTGGACTGGATGGCCCGCGAGGTCTCTTCCAACTCTATGATTCTATGATGTGGTCTGAAAGTTTTCTGAATCGTCCTCAAATAACCCCAGAAATACGCCTAAAAACTGAGAGGCTAAGAGGTGATGATCATAGAATCATAGAATTGGAAGAGGCCTCATGGGCCATCCAGTCCAACCCCCTGACAAGAAGCAGATGTTTTGGTCTTCAGCTGGAAAACTGGGATTTCTGGGAGTTGTAGGCCAAAACACCTGGGGACCCAAAGGCTGAGAACCACTGCTGTAGAGAAACAATGTGATGCAATGTAGCATTATTGTACAACAAGCAATTAGAGCAGCTTTTTCTGTCTCCTCCATAAGAATAAATCCACTGAGCTGGGGGTGCGTCTACACCAGTGGTTCTCAACCTGTGGGTCCCCAGATGTCTTGGCCTTCAGGTCCCAGAAATCCTAACAGCTGGTAAACTGGCTGGGATTTCTGGGAGTTGTAGGCCGAAGCAGCTGGGGACCCACAAATCACCCCTGACAGATGGCCATCCAGCCTCTGTTTCAAAGCTTCCAAAGAAGGAGCCCCTACCACACTCTGGGGCAGAGAGTTCCACTGCTGAACAGCTCTCACAGTCAGGAAGTTCTTCCTAATATTCAGATGGAATCTCCTTTCTTGTAGTTTGAAGCCATTGTTCCGCATCCTAGTCTCCAGGGCAGCAGAAAACAAGCTTGCTCCCTCCTCCCTATGAATTCTCCTCACATATTTATACATGGAATCATAGAATAAAAGAGTTGGAAGTGACCTCATGGGCCATCCAGTCCAACCCCATTCTGCCAAGAAGCAGGAATATTGCATTTAAATCACCCCCCGACAGCATCTGTTTAAAAGCTTCCAAAGAAGGAGCCTCCACCATACTCTGGGGCAGAGAGTTCCACTGCTGAACAGCTCTCACAGTCAGGAAGTTCTTCCTAATATTCAGATGGAATCTCCTCTCTTGCAGTTTGAAGCCACTGTTCCGTGTCCTAGTCTGCAAGGAAGCAGAAAACAAGCTTGCTCCCTCCTCCCTATGACTTCCTCTCACATCTTTATACATGGCCCTCAACATGTCTCCTCTCAGCCTTCTCTTCTGCAGGCTAAACATGCCCAGCTCCTTAAGCCGCTCCTCATAGGGCTTGTTCTCCAGACCCTTGATCATTCGAGTCGCCCTCCTCTGGACACATTCCAGCTTGTCAATATCTCCCTTCAATTGTGGTGCCCAGAATTGGACACAATATTCCAGGTGATGTTGTGTGGGTTTGGGGAGAGCAGGAGAAAGCAGGGAGGGCTCAGTAATACCCTTCCCATCTTCTAGGAGGTGGGGACGGGGCCTCCTCTCAGTCGCTCCGCCCACTTGCTGCAACAGGAAGGGGAAAAGAGCACTTCCGGCGCCCGAGTTGCCATTTGGCTTCTTACCTTCGTCGGGAGAGGACGTGTCGTCCATTGTTCTGCAGCCGCTTCCTTTCCTCGTTTTTCCTGCCTTTTTGTTAAACCACATCTTGGACTTCAAGCCTTAAGCTTTCCCGTCTAAAAAAGGATTATAACCTCCTTGGGTTGCCTTCTCCCGGCCTGGCGGGGAAACCAGGAGGGAACGGAGTAAGTACCGCCTGGGGAGACCCAGTAGGGGCCCAGAAGCAGGCTGCGGCCTAGCTAGATCCCATTCCCAGGCCGCATAGGCGCGGGGGGAGTGGAGGCTTCCTCTCAGGCGGGGGTGGCCGCCATTTTGACGGAAGGAGGGGCCAATATGGCTCCTGGCAAAGCGAAAAGCCCGGATGTTCGCTCTCTTGTTCCCAGACACGCCGACAGAGGGCGCGCCTCGCTCTCCGATTCCCGTGAAGCAGGAGGAAAAGGAGGCGGGACTTTGAGGGCAGGCACGGCTCCTGATTGGAGGAACGGGCTTTCCATATTAACTCTTTACATTCTGAGAAGGGAGGAGGTTTGACACTCAACCCCAGTTCTATGCCAATGTGATCAGGCTTTGTGCCATGAAAAAAAGTGCTTGCACGACTGAAGGAGGTCCAATTCTCCTTCGGGGTGAGAAGGGTGGAATAAAAATGTTTTAAATAAACAAATAGTTATTCCCCAGTCCTTGGTGAAGCCAGCCCCTTTTCACACAGGTAGCTTTTTCTCGAGAGTAGTGGTTCTCTAGAGATGTGGAACCCTTTACAGGCTGAGAAGGGAGGAGGTTTGACACTCGACCCCAGTTCTATGCCAATGTGATCAGGCTTTGTGCCATGAAAAAAAGTGCTTACACACCTGAAGGAGGTCCAATTTGTCGCAGCTATGGTGTTGCTGCTTTATAGTTGGGGTTGATTTCAAGCATTCAAACCCCCTTCTCGGAAGCTGCGCCCCGTTGAGAAGCATAATACAATCCACAGAAGACAAACTTTCTTCCAATAAAGTAAATGTTTAAACAGATTCAATCCATTGATCCCAATATTCCAGCAAACCTTCCTTAAGCTTTTACGGGAATCTATTCCTCTTCCTCTTGCTTCCTTCACAGTCTCACCACCAGCATTCTCTGCTCATACTCTTCTCTACCTCTTCTCTACATTCTCAGTCTCTCAATTTGTAATAGCTAAGCTTTCACAGGTGGCTTGACTGTTGCTGGTCATACAATGACTGGACATGATTCTTGCAATCACTTACCCATTTTTCACTTAAGAAATGATCTAAAAAATATAAAACTCTGACACAATTCCCCTTCGGGGTGAGAAGGGTGGAATAAAAATGTTTTAAATAAATAAATAGTTATTCCCCAGTCCTTGGTGAAGCCAGTCCCCTTCACACAGGTAGCTTTTTCTCTAGAGTAGTGGTTCTCTAGGGCTGTGGAACTCTTTACAGGCTGAGAAGGAAGGAGGTTTGACACTCGACCCCAGTTCTATGCCAATGTGATCAGGCTTTGTGCCATGAAAAATAGTGCTTACACGACTGAAGGAGGTCCAATTCCCCTTCGGGGTAAGGGTGGAATAAAAATGTTTTAAATAAATAAATAGTTATTCCCCAGTCCTTGGTGAAGCCAGTCCCCTTCACACAGGTAGCTTTTTCTCTAGAGTAGTGGTTCTCTAGGGCTGTGGAACTCTTTACAGGCTGAGAAGGAAGGAGGTTTGACACTCGACCCCAGTTCTATGCCAATGTGATCAGGCTTTGTGCCATGAAAAATAGTGCTTACACGACTGAAGGAGGTCCAATTCCCCTTCGGGGTAAGGGTGGAATAAAAATGTTTTAAATAAATAAATAGTTATTCCCCAGTCCTTGGTGAAGTCAGTCCCCTTCACACAGGTAGCTTTTTCTCGAGAGTAATGGTTCTCTAGAGCTGTGGAACGCCCTGCCTGCAGATATAAGATCGGCCCCCTCCCTGCTAGCGTTTCGGAGGAAAGTGAAGACCTGGCTGTTCGAACAAGCAGTGTAATTGAACATAGGAATATGGAATAATGCATGATGAGACTGGATTCTGATTTTACTGTTGAAGAGCTAATGATTGTTATACGGATGTTTAATGATTTATGTTACAATTGTTTTTAATTGCCCTGTACTTGTCTCGTGATGTTTTGTATTGATGTTGTTCACCGCTTTGAGTCGCCTGGGGGCTGAGAAAAGCGGTATATAAAATAAATAAATAAATAAATAAATTCTCAACCTGTGGGTCCCCAGATGTTTTGGCCTTCAGGTCCTAGAAATCCTAACAGCTGGCAAACTGGAATTTCTGGGAGTTGTAGGCCAAAACACCTGGGAAACCCGCAGGTTGAGAACCAGTACTCTAGAGCAGGGGTCCTCAAACTTTTTAAACAGAGAGCCAGGTCACAGTCTTTCAAGCTGTTGGAGGGCTGGATTATAATTTGAAAAAAAACATGAATGAATTCCTATGCACACTGCACATACCTTATTTGTAGTGCAAAAAAACACTTCAAACAATACAATAATTAAAATGAAGAACAATTTTAACAAATATAAAGTTACTAGTATTTCAATGGGAAGTGTGGATCCTCGAGATAGGATTGTTGTTGTGTGCTTTCAAGTCGTTTCAGACTTAGGTTGACCCTGTGTGAGGGCCAAGTAAATGACCTTGGAGGGCTGCATCCGGCCCCTGGGCCTTAGTTTGAAGACCCCTGCTCTAGAGAGACTCCTTGCCAATGTGATGCAATGTTGCATTATTGTACAACAAGCCATTAGAGCAGCTTTTTCTGTCTCCTCCATAAGCATAAATCCACTGAGCTGGGGGTGCGTCTACACCAGTGGCTCTCAACCTGTGGGTCCAGCCCACTTTTCCAGCCCTCCCCTTTTTCCATCCCAATTTCCAGCCCTGCTTTCACACCTCAGTCATTCCCTTCCCCAGTTGCTCCCTTCCCACCCCAATCTGTCCTCCTTAACCGGCTACCCCCTTTCCATCTCATTCTCCCACTTTTTCAACCACCTCTTTCCATTCCAACCTTTTCTCATTTGCAGTCCTTCTTTTCCATCCCCTTCCCAAGCCAGTCTTTCCCACTTTTCCTTATTCATATACACACAGGGTTTTCCCCAAAATGTATTGTTAAAATAAACTGGTGATTGTTGGAAGGATATGTAAGCACATTTACATTGAAGAAGGTTAGAATTATAATTTAATCACTTGTCTTAAATTATAGTTTTATTTAAATATTCAAAAACATTTAATCTACTGATGCCTCAATTATTGTAATTTTATTGGAATCTATTTTTATTTTGAAATTTACCAGTAGCTGCTGCAATTTCATTCTTAGCTTATACTCGAGTCAATAAGTTTTCCCAGTTTTTTGTAGCAAAATTAGGTGCCTCGGCTTATATTCGGGTCGGCTTATACTTTACGATATATAATTTCAATCTAGAAAATTTTAAATAACAATGTTTTTGTTTAGTGTAGTTATTTCTGAAATATTCTCATTGTATGGTATATGTATTTATGTTTTTTGGATAGTTGTGATTTTTTCCCACTCTTTTTTGTTGTTTTTTTGTATTTGTATGCCCTTAATATAGTAAAAGCATACTTGTCAATAAAACCATTTTAAAAATTAAAAGAAGTACTGTTTCTTGCAGACTTGTGTCCTGCCTCTTTTTGTTTGCAAGGGATGTTTTTGTGTGGCGGTTGTGACTTTCTCTCCTCATGATGGATATAAAGCCACCAAGTAGTATAAGCCACCTATCAGATTTCAGAGGAAGAAATACTTCTGAAAGTCTGTTTTATATTGTTTGATCGGAAGAAGACATTGTCAGGAGGCCTCCACAACCAGATAATAGATATGTACTAAGTCCAATAGTGGGATTTGTGTTGCATTTCCAAGCTTCTCAGGAACTTCAGATCTGCTCTCTCAGCAGCTCAATAAATCTTGTCATGCCAGATATTTCCTTTTTTCTGAGCTGTCATTTCTACAGTGCGAATTCCTGTGAACTGCTCATCCAGAAGAAGGAAGTGCAAGCGGAGAGTCAGCATCACAACCCAGTTCCTCTTGCACATCTTGTGGTTTTCTTAAAATGGGGGGTTGGGAGCATGTAACTCTTTTGTATGGTTTCAGACCCTATCAACCTCCATCAGTTCACTTGATCAAGCATAACAGGAGCTGCCGTCCAACACCACTTAGAAGCCCATTGTTTACTTCACTCCTGGTTTGAAGTTCATGGTTTGTATCCATAAACAGGGATGGGTTACTAGAATGGCATTTTAAACAGGCAAGTTTTCATGACCTTCAGGAAAGGATGGTTCAGACAGGGAAGGATTATCGTTCTTGTGTACCTTTGCGCCATTTCTAACTTATTTTGACCCTACAGAGAGTCTCTTGGTAAGATTTGTTCAGAGGGGCGTTGCCTTTGCTTTCCCCTGAGGCTGAGAGAATGTGACTTGCTTGGTGTCACCCAGTTTCCATATCTAAGCAGGGATTCCAACCTTGGTTTCCAAAACTGTAGTCCAATGTTCAAAGCACTCATGTTGGTACCATCTTTTACATGCATCATTTTAAAACATGGTAATTTTGTTTTACTAGCAAACCAGAGGTTAGCACAACTCCTTATAAGAGATACTGAGATGGGTAAATTGTGATAATGAATTATATGAGGATACAATGTGTCCCATGAAAATCCTTTTTTAAAATATATGATGTATTCCTTATTTCACATAGGCTCAGAGGTTTCTCATTACGTCTATCCTGTAGCCAACACATTAGCATGCAATGACATGGAGTTTGGAAAGTTCTGGACTAGGTTAAGCCCAATCATATGCAATGAATATCTCCATTGAAGGCAAAGGTCTCCATTGTATTCTAAACTTCCTGGAAGTTACATAGACGCTACTGCCATTGTTGTTTCTGGCAGCTGAAAACATGCATACTATAGTGCTCTAAATGCCTAATCCTGTGATGTTTACTTTAGTGTAACCTCCCTCTGAGCAAATATGTATTTATTCCCACAGAATAAACATGGATAAAATTAAGTGCCCAATAGAGGGTTGACAGCAATAAT
The DNA here is from genome assembly GCF_037176765.1 of Anolis sagrei. Classification (NCBI taxonomy): domain Eukaryota; kingdom Metazoa; phylum Chordata; class Lepidosauria; order Squamata; family Anolidae; genus Anolis; species Anolis sagrei. The sequence continues at coordinate 24,487,251 of NC_090022.1, forward strand.
GTACATGCCAAATTTATTCTGTTTGCACACTGTTAGGACCAGTAACGTTTCCTGAAGCAAGTTTTCGTGTACTCCAAAATTCTTCATCAAGTCAAGCTGAAGAAGAGCTGAGAAATTGAAACGATTACTTGTTGTGGCTCTTATCCAAGAAAATGAGAACTGCAACTTGAGCTTATCTATTTTTATATTGGACCTGAGGCTGCAGTTTTGATCAGTGTCCAAGATTTTGTGTGTGTGTGTCAGGAGTAACTTGAGAAACTGCAAGTCACTTCTGGTGTGAGAGAATTGGCCAACTGCAAGGACCTTCCCAGGGGACACCCGGAATTTTCTGATGTTTTACCATCCTTGTGGGAGGCTTGTCTCATGTGCTTGCATGGGGAGCCAGAGCTGACAGAGGGAGCTCATCCGCTCTCTCCCTGCATTCGAACCTCCAACCTGTTGGTCTTCAGTCCTGCCGGCACAAGAGTTTAACCCGTTATGCCACCGGGGGCTCCTATTGAAGCCAGATGATATATATTGAAGTGGATTGTGAGTCTATGTCACCAGATTATCTAGATTCAGAAACTGGATTATACAGCAGTGTAGGTGGGGTCACAGTGTTAGGTGGTTAACGCATTGGGTTTAACCCATTGCACCACTGGGCACTCCTAGATAACTGCATATCAGAGGACTTAATGCTTAAAATCAGACACGAACTGTGTCCCTTTCATTTTTGCTGGACTACACTGCAACTTTCATCAGCGTTAGGCCAGATACCCAGCGGTGTGGGAGGTGATGGGAATTACAGTCCAACAAGAGCTGGAAGGCTACAGTTGCCCATCCCACTTTCAAAGCACTGTAGAGCATTCAATAAAAATATTTTAAAAAATTAAAACCAATTGAGATCAACAAAATCCAATAGCTTGTGAGAAGAGGAGGTGTCTCAGCTCTTCTTTTGCTGCCATTATCTGAAAGCAGCTCACTGAGGGCATTTAAGAGTTTAAAAATAGCCAGTCCTTTGGGATAGGGAGATCTTTACTGGCTTATCAACAGCCCTCTTGGTCAGCCAGATGTCTGGGAGAGTTTGGAATGACGGGGAATTTACTTTTTGTATATCATAAAATCTATTAGATTTTCCTTCTTTCATATACTTCTTGCTTCTCTTATTCCTATCCCTAGCCATGCGTTTCCCTGTAAATATGTCCTTCAATGATAATATGACTACAATTCAACAGGAATGGAAGCAACAGCATATTTTGAGACACCAGCCTGGAGCTGGGCAAATAGCACAAACTGTTTTTGAGGATTTCAATGGGCATCTAAATAGGTCCATTAGGTATTTTAAATCCTATCCAAGTCCAAGTACTAGCCAAAGCATGGCCACATTATAGCACTGGAGGTGGGGGGGGGGGGCACAAAATCAGTCTTAAGAGACTGCCTTTTCTACATCTCTGGAAGATGATACTCTGGTTTGTGGAATTGATGCTGCTTACATAAAGGGGATTTCTGTCAGTGGGAAGGAAAGTTTCAGAGAAATGATTTCCGCCCCCACCCAGAAAATTGTGCTTTCCCCCCATTCTAAACCCTAGATAGAAGCAAGAAACGTAGGGCGATTCTTAACTGGAATTCATACAGTTTGACACCACCTTAACTGCCATGGCTAAATGCTATTGGATTCTGGGAGCTGTGATTTGAGGCACCAGCACCCTTTGGCAGAGAAGACTAAAGACTTTGTCAAACCACAACTCCCATGACTATAGCATTCAGCCATGCCAGTGAAAATGGAGTCAAACTGCATTAATTCTACAATATACATAGAATAGATGCACCCTTCGATGCACCACAATTGAAGAGAGATATTGACAAGTTGGAATGTGTCCAGAGGAGGGTGACTAAAATGATCAAGGGTCTGAAGAACAAGCCCTATGAGGAGGGGCTTAAAGATCTGGGCATGTTTAGCCAGAAGAAGAGAAGGCTGAGAGGAGACATAGCCATGTATAAATATGTGAGAGGAAGTCACAGGGAGGAGGGAGCAAGCTTGTTCTCTGCTTCCCTGGAGACTAGGACACAGAACAATGGCTTCAAACTACAAGAAAGGAGATTCCATCTGAACATTGGGAAGAACTTCCTGACTGTGAGAGCCGTTCACCAGAAGCAACTTGCAGTTTCTCAGGTTGCTCCTGACACGACAAAAAAAAAAAGAAAAGCAGTGGAACACTGCCTTGGAGTGTGGTGGAGGCTCCTTCTCTGGAAGCTTTTAAACAGAGGCTGGATGGCTTTGAATGCAATATTCCTGCTTCTTGGCAGGGGGTTGGACTGGATGGCCCATGAGGTCTCTTCCAACTAGGATTCCATGATTAGAAACTCCTGAGTGCAATCCTTCTGGAATCCAGCCAGAAATTAGTCTGATATATCTCACTACCTCTGAGGATGCTTGCCAATGGAAGAAATTAGTCTGATATATCTCACTACCTCTGAGGATGCTTGCCATAGATGCAGATGAAACGTCAGGAGAGAATGCCTCTAGAACATGGCCATATAGCCCGAAAAAACCTACAACAACCCAGTGATCCTGGCCACGAAAGCCTTCGACAGTACAAGTCTGATACAGGTAATTTGTGGTTCAGGTTTACAGCTAGTATCAAGGTTATAGAACTGAGTGAGATTTCTGGACCTTACAATGGAGGCACAGAGCAGAAAGAAGTATTGTGTTCTGCAGAAAGTTCAAAAACTAAAGCCTGACAAGAGCAATCAATATGTCTTTTAAAGTTGGTAGGGTTTAAGAAGACTCTTCTCTCCAGTACACAACTACTATGGTATTTTTCTCCTTCACAAACGTCACTGTTTCCATGGATATTGCGGATCCCAAGCACTCTTGTTATGTGCCTTCACATCATTCTTGACTTTAAGTGACCGGGTTTTCAGAAGTTGAGAGTGTCTGGCTGGAGGAAAACGGCATACCTTGCCAAAGAGAAGTGGGAGGAAAGTCAAGGCAAAACTTGCTTGACCATTTGTGACTGCCCAAGCAAGGGGAAGGAAGAAACTGCTTTACTTTGTCTTCATCTGGAGGTCTTGAGGTGTTGAAGGAAAAGCACCTTATTATTTCTTTTTCTCTTTCTTCCCTTCCTCCTCCTACTCCATCCATGTTCATGGCACTGCAAAAAATAAAGTAGAACAGCCCTGCCAAAGATATATAAAAAGGAATACGTTGCTTCTTGAAATGCTATCTTGGGCTTGGCATTTGTGAGCAATGTTTTTCTCAGACACGGTCTTCTCCTTCAACTGTCATGGCTCAATACTATGGGATCCTGGGAGTCTGTAGTGGGCTCACTCTTGGGCAAAGAAGGGTAAAGACCATGTAGAGCAGTGGTTCTCAGCCTATGGGTCCTCAGGTGTTTTACTTACTTAGGCAATCCCTCGTTGTCAGAGATTGGTGTACTGGCGGTGGGTCCGTAGGTGACTGTGTAGCCCTATTCTTGACCTGCATGTTCTCCCGCAGTGAAGGCATTGGTTTCTAGGTGGAAGTTGGTCCTGGGAGGGGTTGGCTTGGAATGCCTTCCTCTTGGCACGTTTCTCTCTTTTGCCCTCCATTCGTGTCTCTTCAATTCTACAGCACTGCTGGTCACAGCTGACCTCCAGCTGGAGCGCTCAAGGGCCAGAGCTTCCCAGTTCTCCATGTCTGTGCCAGAGTTTTTAAGTTTGGCTTTGAGTCCATCTTTCAATCTCTTTTCCTGCCCACCAACATTCTGTTTTCTGTTTTTGAGTTCGGAGTAGAGCAACTGCTTTGGGAGACGGTGGTCAGGCATCTGGACAACGTGGCCAGTCCAGCAGAGTTGATGGCGGAGGACTATCGCTTCAATGCTGGTGGTCTTTGCTCCTCCCAGCATGCTGTCATTTGTCTGCCGGTCTTCCCAAGAGATTTGCAGGATTTTCCAGAGGCACCACTGATGGAATCATTCCAGGAGCTGCATGTGACATCTGTAGATAGTCCAGGTCTCGTAGGCGCATAGCAAGGTTGGGAGGACAGTAGCTTTATAAACAAGCACCTTGGTATGCCTACAGATGTCCCAGTTCACAAACACTCTGCTTCATTTGGAAAAATGCTGCATTCGCAGAGCTTGCACAGAGTTGTATTTCAGTGTCAATGTTGACTTTTGTGGAGAGGTGTCTGCCTTAGCGGAAATGGTCAACATTGTCTAATGTTACACCATTAAGCTGTATTTCTGGCATTGGAGAGAGATCGGCTGGTGACTCCAGGAAGAGCATTTTGGTTTTCTTGATGTTCAATGACAGGCTGAGCTTCTCATATGCTTCTGCAAAGGTGTTTAGAGTAACTTGTAGGTCTTCTTCTGAATGCGCACAGATGACGTTTTCATCAGCATATTGGAGTTCTATAGCAGATGTTGTTGTAACCTTAGTTTTGGCTTTCAGTCTGCTGAAGTTAAATAGCTTGCCATGTGTCCAATAGATGATTTCCACTCCGGTGAGAAGCTTCTCATCAACAAGATGAAGTATCATAGCGATGAAGTTGGAAGATAAGGTTGGGGCAATAACACATCCCTGTTTGACACCTGATTCCATCTTAAATGGGCCACTTTGGGAGCCATTGCTGTCCAAGACTGTTCCCATCATGTCACAAATTTGTTAGGGCACCTGATCTTTTGGAGGATGGTCCAGAGAACACTGTGATTCACTGTGTCGAATGCCTTTGCAAGGTCAATGTGTTTACAATTCCCAGAAATCCGACAGTTTACCAGCTGTTAGGATTTCTGGGAATTGAAGGCCAAAACATCTGAGGACCCACAGGTTGAGAACCATGGGTGATTCCATAGCATTAAGCCTTGGCAGTGAACGTGGTATCAGGCAACATTGATTCTACAGTGTAGAAACACCGGTTCCAGTTCAAGAAGAGTCTTAACTCTCCAAACCATTCACTAACGCCTTACTTCAAGGGACTGATATATGCCTTACTTTCATATCAAGTGGGTTGTGGCTGTGGGTGTTGCTCATTGAGAGTAACGAATGCAGCCTGCGTAAAAAACTGTTGCCAGGATTGCTTTTGCTTCCTTGTATGTTCCGGACTATGAAATGATCCTGCCTGAACATCCCAGTGAGTACTTTCTTTTTTTCCTCCTGGTGTAGGTTTATATGATTGATAGGTACATTTGATCTCATTTCTTGATAAAGTTGGACCTGTAAGAGAGTTGTTTTCTGAAGAAGGGGCAATGCGAAAGGAGTCTTATCAGGGCTTGATCTCAGCAGTTGTTGTCTCACAGCAGTTGCGTTGCTTAAACAAAGGGAAAGATAGGGTGTGACTCTACACTGTCGAACAAACGTAGTTTGATAGCTTTTCACTCCCATGGCTCCATGCTATGGAATTGTGGGGGCTATAGTTTGGAGGGGCACCAGCACTCTTTGGCAAAAAAGGCTAAAGACCTTGTCAAACTACCACTTCCAGGATTTCTTAGCACTGAGCCATGGCAGTTCAGTCTCTACTGTATTAATTCTACAGTGTAGAACCCCAGTCTACCGAAGAGAAGGGACTGCTCTTCTGACAAGAACAAAAAAGAAAGCAATTTTCTGTCTAAAAAGGCTCCTCTTTTGTGTTTGTCAGCACTTTGCCACAACACGCCAACATGGGAAAGAATTCAATGTCAATGTCATTTCAGCATCCAATCAATAGAATATCTAGTCCAGACATGGGCAAACTTTGGCTCCCAAGTATTTTGGACTTCAATTCCTACAGGCTGTTATGAATTGTGGAAGTTGAAGTGCAAAACACTTGGAGGACCGAAGTTTGCCCATGTCTGATCTAGTTAGTAGTGACAGAAAGTTGAGTCCAAAGTCTTAGGAACAAGGAAACATTTGCAACATAAATGTACTGCCCTCTTCCTCAGTTCAAGATCAGTCATGCTGTTGGAATTTAGTTCTCTTTCCTGCTTTTCTGCTTTCTCTTTGGTAGGGTGTTGTTTAGTACAACATAAGCAAGTCCTGTAGCCTAGAGAGGATGGAGGCCAAAAAGAAGCAAATAGTCTTTTCTTGGTAAATTTTAGTCTGACGTTTACCTGACAGATGGTAATTTTGTCAGCACTGATTGTGTTTAAGTGCAGGCCAAGGTCTTTAGGCACTGTACCCAGTGTGCCGATCACCTCTGGGACCACCTTTACTGGCTTGTGTCTATCATCATCATCAGTACCATTCTCTCCTTATGCTGGTCTGTGACTACAAAATACACACACACAGAGAGAGAGAGAGAGAGAGAGAGAGAGAGAGACAGGGTTGTACAAATGCACGTCCTGGTCCTATACTGTCCCAAATGCCCCATTGCCTCCTCGGGACCATTTTGGGAACAAAACATTTGATCCAGGAGGACTCAAAGCCAGTCCTAAAGACAGTATTTAGTGCTTTGTCGATCCCTGCCCTATAGTTTTAGCCCCAAGGAATCCCCAAAGCAAGTGGCTCCAGTGATCTTTTGACCTAGCGGTCTCTCCAAAACTTGGGGCAGCACTTTTGTAAGGCGAATGGATCTTGCCCACTCAAGACCAAACTTCTCCAAATATACTTTGGATTACAACAGGGATAGTTGTACGTGGGACGTCTCGCGGGAATGGATTCATTTCAATTGGTGAAACCCGAGGATGTGGACAACATACTTGGAGGAATGAGGCCTACCACATCCATCCTAGACCCCTGCCCATCCTGGCTTCTAAAGGAGGCCAGAGGGGGATTGGCTGAGTGGGTTAAGGTGGTGGTTAACGCCTCCCTTCGGGAAGGCAGAATTCCAGCGAGCTTAAAACAAGCTATAATAAAACCGCCGTTGAAAAAACCATCACTGGACCCCACTAAATTTGACAATTTTCGGCCTGTTTCCAATCTTCCCTTTTTGGGCAAAGTCCTGGAATGTGTGGTGGCCTCACAACTCCAGGTATTCTTGGGAGACACGGATTATCTGGATCCGGCACAGTCTGGTTTCAGACCGGGACATGGAACCGAGACAGTCTTGGTCGCCTTAGTGGACGATCTGCGTCGGGAGCTCGGCAGGGGGAGTGTGTCCTTGTTGGTGCTGCTGGACCTCTCAGCGGCCTTCGATACCGTCGACCACGGTATCCTTCTGGAACACCTTGCGGGGATGGGTCTCGGGGGCACTATTTTACAGTGGCTTCGGTCATTCCTGGAGGGTTGGTCCCAGAAGGTGTTACTGGGGGACACCTGTTCAACCCCACAACCTTTGTCGTGTGGGGTTCCTCAGGGCTCAACACTGTCCCCTCTGCTTAATATCTACATGAAGCCGCTGGGTGAGATCATCCGGAATTTCGGGGTACGGTGTCATCTGTACGCAGATGATGTCCAACTCTGTTACTCCTTTCCACCTGCTACTAAGGAGGCTGTCGAGGTCCTGAACCGGTGTCTGGCCGCTGTAACGGTCTGGATGAGGGCGAACAAATTGAAATTGAATCCAGACAAGACAGAGGTACTCCTGGTCAGTCGCAAGGCCGAACAGGGTATAGGGTTACAGCCTGTGCTGGATGGGGTCGCACTCCCCTTGAAGGCGCAGGTTCGCAGCTTGGGTGTGATCCTGGATTCATCGCTGAGCCTGGAGCCCCAGGTTTCGGCGGTGACCAGGGGAGCATTTGCACAGCTCAGGCTCGTGCGCCAGCTACGCCCGTATCTTGGGAAGTCTGACTTGGCCACGGTAGTACACGCTCTTGTCACATCCCGCCTCGACTACTGCAACGCTCTCTATGTGGGGTTGCTTTTGAAGACGGCCCGGAAGCTCCAGCTAGTCCAGCGCTCGGCAGCCATGATACTAACACGAGCAGAGCGCAGGGAGCATACAACTCCTCTGCTGCACCAGCTCCACTGGCTGCCGATTTGCTACCGGGCTCAATTCAAAGTGCTGGCGTTGGCCTTTAAAGCCCTAAACGGTTCAGGCCCAAGCTACCTATCCGAACGTATCTCTGCCTATGAACCCACCAGGAGTCTAAGATCTTCTGGGGAGGCCCTCCTCTCGATCCCGCCTGCTTCACAAGCACGGCTGGCGGGGACGAGAGACAGGGCCTTCTCTGTGGTGGCCCCTCGGCTGTGGAACGCCCTTCCCTTGGACATAAGATCAGCTCCGACGTTAATGGTGTTTCGAAAAAAATTAAAAACCTGGCTGTTTGAACAGGCATTCAGATAAACAGTGCAATGAATATGATGAATATAGGAACGGAATTATAGATGACGAGTTGGATCACGATTCTAGTCACGAGACGCTATTGTGTTGTTATTGATGTGCCATTACTTGTATATTCTGCTCTCATGGTTTTAAATTGTTATTGCTATTTTAATATGACTGTCTTTTTGCTCTGTTGTGAACCGTGTTGAGTCGCCTACGGGCTGAGAAACTGCAAAGTAAATAAATAAATAAATAAATAAATAAATATCTCTGGTATTGGGGAGGGGATGGCTGGTGACTGCTGGAACAGCACTTTGGTTTTCTCGATGTTCAGTGACAGGCCAAGCTTCTTGTATGCTTCTGCAAAGGCGTTTAGAGTACGTGACGGGGTTACACTCCCCCTGAAAGTGCAGGTTCACAGTTTGGGAGTGATCCTGGACTCATCGTTGAGCCTGGAACCCCAGGTCTCGGCGGTGGTCAGGGGAGCTTTTGCACAATTAAAACTTGTTCGCCAGCTGCGCCCGTACCTTGGGAAGTCTGACTTGGCCACGGTGGTCCACGCTCTGGTTACATCCCGTATAGACTACTGCAACGCTCTCTATGTGGGGTTGCCTCTGAAGACTGCCCGGAAGCTGAAATTAGTCGAACATGCGGCAGACAGATTACTAACAGGAGCGGGGTACAGGGAGCATACTACTCCTCTGTTGCGCCAGCTCCACTGGCTGCCAATTAGCTTCCGAGCACAATTCAAAGTGCTGGTCTTAACCTATAAAGCCCTAAACGACTATGGCCCAGTTTACCTGTCCGAACGGATTCTCCCCTATGAACCATCAAGATTGTTAAGATCTTCTGGAGGGGCCCTGCTCTCGGTCCCACCGCCCTTGCAATCGCGTCTGGTGGGGACGAGGGACAGAGCCTTCTCGGTGGTGGCCCCTTGGCTCTGGAACTCTCTTCCACTGGAGATTAGAACTGCCCCTTCTCTCCTGACTTTTAGAAAACTAGTGAAAACTTGCCTCTGGAATTTAGCATTTGATGATGAACTCTTGATCACACGGACGGATGGTGATGAATTGTGATTTCATTCTGACGACTTGGCCTTATGTAATTATATGATTGTATTTTAATGTATTTTATGTATTAGTGTATTATGGGATGTGATGTTTTAAACTATTATTTATGAATCTTTTGTTGTGAAGCGGCCTGAGTCCTTCTTAGGAGGTCGAGAAGACCTGTATATAAAAGTTCTAAATAAATAAATAAATAAATAAATAGTTCATAACAATAGAGCCTTGCAAAGAACAATACACCTCTGGAGATTACAGCAAATGGAACCAGGGCAAAAGCAAGGGAGGTGCTTATTCTTCCTAATCATAAAGAGCCAGTGATTCAGTGTTGAAAGGCGAGGTCCAATAGATCACTGGTGTCAACTGGAAACTGACACATTTCAGAAAATGAGGAACTATATAAATACAAGCAGCTATCAGCCTTCCAGCTTCCTCCATGGCTCTGTTGGGCAGACAGAACCTCTCTCAGGAAACCCTGCCTGCTGCCAGAAAGCGAAATTCACTCACAAAATATTGGCTCAAAGGGAACATGAGCCCCTTCCTCACAGGACACCAAGCAAGTGGGTCTCAATACTTTCTTGTGAAAACAGGTGAGTTTTATAGTCAAGCAAAAGTAAGACAACTACAATTTTAAGAGCATTTCCCCTAGCTGCGTAGTATACAATAACCCTTTCAAGCTAGTTTTGAAACTCTATTTTACTTTTGTCAAACCTCAGATGGAATATTTTGTCCAGTTCTAGGCACGCCCATTCAAGAAGGATATTGACAAGCTACAGTGTGTCCAGAGAAGGGTGACCAATGTAGTCTAAGGTCTGAAAACGAAGCCCTATTAGGAATGGCTCAGGGAGCTGGTTATAGTTGACCTGGAGAAGAGAAAGCTGAGATTCATCTTCTTGGAATCTTTGAGATAGTGTTACATTGAGGAGGGGTTTCCTGGATTTCCTGGAGGAGGGGACAAGCTTCTTTTCGGCTTCTTGAGACTAGGACAGAAAGCAAAAGATTCAAATTGCAGGAAAAGAGATCCCGTTTAAACATTAGGAAGGGTGTTCAGCAATGGAAGAGGCGGCCCTAGGTAATTTTCAATGGTAAGCAAAGAGTATTTTGCCCCCCCCCCCAACCAATCACTGATATATATATATATACTAGCTTGGGGACCCGGCGTTGCCCGGGTTATTAGAGAAAGTGGGTAATGGCGGTTCTGTATGCCAAGTTTGGTCTTTATTGGTCTTTGGATAATGGCAGCATTATTTTCAGGAAGTGAGTGAAGGTACTTGAAGTCCCATCATCCATGGGCCATCCTCCTACAAACAGCAGCAGGATATAGAGTGGGTCATGGGGGCTTTGTGTGCCAAGTTTGGACTTTATCAGTCATTAGATGAGGGTGGCAGTGGTGTCAGTAAGTGAGTGAAGGTATTGCAAGTCCCATCATCCAAAGTCCATCCCCTTTCAAATTGCAGCAGGATGTAGAGTGGATCATGGGGGCTCTGTGTGCCAAGTGTGGTCTTGATTGGTCATTAGAAGGGGGTTGCAGCAATCTTTGGAAGGGAGTGGAGGTACTTGAAGTCCCATCATCCATGGTCTGTCCTCCTCCAAACTGCACCAGGATGTAGAGTGGGTCATTGGAGCTCCATGTGGCAAGTTTAGTCTTGATTAGTCATTGGCGAGGGTCTCAGTGGTCTCAGGAGGTGAGCAACGGTACTGCAAGTCCCATCATCCATCTCCAAAGTTTTCCAAATAACACCAGGACGTAAAGTGGGTCATGAGAAGTCTATGTGCCAAGTTTGGTGTTGATCCGTCATTGGATGAGGTTTGCAGAGGTCTCAGAATGTGAGTGAAGGTACTGGAAGTTCCATCATCCATGGTCCACCCTTCTCCAAAACTGCAGCAGGATGTAGAGTGGGTCATGGGGGCTCTGTGTGCCAACTTTGGTCTTGATTGGTCATTAGATGAGTTTTGCAGTAGTCTTGGATAGTGGAGGTACTTGAAGTCCCATCATCCATGGTCTGTCATCCTCCAAACTGCTCCAGGATGTAGAGTGGGTCATTGAAGCTCCATGTGCCAAGTTTAGTCTTGATGAGTCATTGGCGAGGGTCTCAGTGGTCTCAGGAAGTGAGTGAAGTGACTGCAAGTCCCATCATCCATTGTCAAATTCTTCCAAACCGCACCAGGATGTAGAGTGAGTTATGCGGGCTCTCTGTGTAAATTGTGGTCCTGATCCATCATTGTTGGCAGTTGTAATGGTCTTAGGAAGGGAGTGCAGGTATTGGAAGTCCCATCATCCATGGTGCATCCTCCTTCAAACTGCACCTGGATGTAGAGTGCGTCATGGAGACTCAGTGTGCCAAGTTTGGTATTTTTTGGTAATTGGATGAGGGTTGCAGTGGTCTGAAGAACTGAGCAATGGTACTGCAAGTCCCATAATCCACGGTCCATTCCCGGCCAAACCACACCAGGACGTAAAGTGGGCCATGAGAGGTCTCTGTGCGAAGTTTGGTCCTGATCAGTCATTGGATAAGGTTAACAGCGGTCTCAGAATGTGAGTGGTGGTACTGCAAGCCCCATCATCCATCGTTCATACTCCTCCAAACTGCAGTAGGATGTAGAGTGGGTGATGGGGGCTCTGTGTGCCTTTTTCGGTCTGTATTGGGAGTGTTCTGACCCAGCCTCCGGCCTTTCCTTTCCTCTCTTTCTCATCTCGGAATGTTGGATTTGAGGCTGGCCAATCAGAGACCATATGCAAATTTCCTTCTGTCATGCCCCGTTTCTGCCATGAACCCTCTTCTCCACCAGGGGCTCCTATTGAAGCTGCCCAATCAGAGACCATATGCAAATAGCACCACAGCAGCAGCCAATCAGAACGCTGGCACATACACCGCCCTCCACAATTCCGATACAAACACTCTTCTTTATTATATATATAGATATAGATATATGTGTGTGTGTGTGTGTGTGTGTGTGTGTGGTGGGGTGTGTGTGTATGTATGTGTGTGTGTATATATATATAGGCATGGACAAATTTTGGCCCTCCAGGTATTTTGGACTTCCTATTTGCTGTTTGGAATTGTGGGAACACATGGAGGGTCAAAGAAAGTAATGAGAAAGTTGGTTTCTAATATATGTAATTTTTTGATGCTTGTGGGTAAAAAGTATTTCTTGTTGTTTCTTAGTGTTGATGTGGGGATTGTCTGGTTTGCCTACTCTGGGACATGCAACATATCATTGTCCTTCTTTAGGGGTCCCTTTCAAATCTATGATATTACATCTTCCTTATGTGTGTGTGTGTGTGTGAATCATATAGATCTATCTCTATCTATGGCTGGATGGCTCTTTGTCAGGAGGGCTTTGATTATGTTTTCTTGCTCTGGTGAAGGGAGTTGGTCTGGTTGCAGTACATCAATCCCCCTTTGAGGCAGTATTTCCTAGGTAGCAATCATCTAAGTAAATGCAGCCAGACCACAAATAAGCAGCTCTGTTACATTATCTGACTAATGGCGATGAATTTGTAATGGTGATTTCACTCTGACAAACTGACTTTTTTGTAAATGGGATGAATTGTATTTTAATGTATTTTATATTGATGATGTATATTTGCTTTATCTTATTGTACTGAATCCTCTGTTGTTAGCCGGCCTGAGTCCCTCTCCGGAGGTTGAGAAGACTGGGTTATAAGAACTCTAAATAAATAAAATAATAAATAATAAATAACAAGGTTATCCTCTGATCAGATTAAAGTGTTTTAAATTGTTGTTGTTGTGTGCCCTCAAGTCATTTCCGATTTATGGGTACCCTAAGGCACACATAACAAAGTGCAATTCATCAGGTATCAAAGGGCCCTTCCACATTGCCATGTAACCCAGAATAACAAGGCGGATAACCCACATTATCTTCTTTGAACTGGGTTATCTGAGTTCACACTGCCATATAATCCAGTTCAAAGCAGAGAATCCGTATTTTATATGGCAGCGCAGATGGGGCTGAAAACCTTTTCTACACTGCCTTATATCCCAGGATCTGAACTGAGATTATTTGCTTTAAACTGGGTTAAACACTGCCAGATAATAATAATAATAATAATAATAATAATAATAAGCTTTATTTATTAATCTGGGATAAGAAAATAATCTGGGTTCAGATCCTGGGTTATAGGGCAGTGTAGATCCAAAACCCCTTCTACACAGCTGTATCCAGATTCTCTGCTTTGAACTGAATTATATGGCAGTGTAAACTCAGGGCCCTTCCACATAGCCCCATATCTCAGAATATCAAGGCAGAAAAACCCACATTATCTGAGTGTGGACTCAGATAAAACAGTTCAAAGCAGATATTGTGGGATTTTCTGCCTTGATATTCTGGGTTATATGTTTGTGTGGAAGGTCCCTGACAGGTCCTATATCCTAGGATCTGATCCTAGATTTTCTGCTTTGAACTGGATTATATGAGTCTGCACTGCCAGATAATCTGGGATAAACTGAAAACCTGGGTTCAGATCCTGGAATATAAGGTCTGCCTGGAAGGGCCCTGTGATAATCCGTTCAAAGCAGTGGCTCCAGTCCTTCCTCGAGGGTCGGTCCCAGAAGGTGTTACTGGGTGACTCCTGTTCGGCCCCACAACCATTGTTGTGTGGAGTCCCACAGGGTTCAATTCTACATGCAGCCACTGGGGGAGATCATTAGGAGTTTCAGAATGAGATGTTATCTCTACGCAGATGATGTCCAAATCTGTCACTCCTTCCCACCTGTCACCAAGGAGGCTGTCCAGACCTTGAACCGGCTTGGCTGCTGTGTCGGACTGGATGAGAGGTAACAAATTGAAATTGAATCCAGACAAGACAGAGGTCCTACTGGTCAGTCGCAAGGCCGAACAGGGCATAGGGTTACAGCCTGTGTTAGATGGGGTTACACTCCCCCTGAAGACGCAGGTTCGCAGCTTGGGAGTGATCCTGGACTCATAGCTGAGCCTGGAGTCCCAGGTCTCAGCGGTGGCCGGGAGAGCTTTTGCACAATTAAAACTGTGCCCGTACCTTGGGAAGTCGGATCTGGCCACAGTGGTCCACGCTCTTGTTACATCCCGAATAGATTACTGCAATGCACTCTACGTGGGGTTGCCTTTGAAGACTGTTCGGAAACTCCAACTAGTCCAACCGGCGGCAGCCAGATTAATCACTGGAGCGTCATACAGGGAGCATACCACCCCCCTGCTATGTCAGCTCCACTGGCTGCCGATCCAGTTCTGAGCACAATTCAAAGTGCTGGTTTTGACCTTTAAAACCCTATACGGCTCCGGCCCAGTGTACCTGTCCGAATGTATCTCCTTCTATGTCCCACTGCAGAGTTTAAGATCTTCTGGGGAGGCCCTGCTCTCGGCCCCACCTTTATCACAAGTGAGGCTGGTGGGGACGAGGGACGGGGCCTTCTCAGTAGTGGCCCCTCACCTGTGGAATTCACTCCCCAGGGAACTCAGGTCATCAACATCCCTCCTCTCCTTCAGAAGAAAGCTGAAGACATGGATATGGGACCAGGCATTTGGGTAATCTGGCAGATTAACAAGGTAATGATGACTAGAGTTGGAAAGGACTATGGCAATGCTAAATGGATTGACGAATTTTAGAACTCGATGAATGCGGGCTATAGAGCGGTTTTTTATTTGATTGTATTGTATTGCACTGTATTAATTGTTTGTTTTAACTATTGTGTTATTGCTATTGCATTTTATTGTAACTGTTGGCATTGAATTGTGCCGAATTGTAAGCCGCCCTGAGTCCCCCCTAAAGGGTGAGAAGGGTGGGGTAGAAATGACCGAAATAAATAAATAAATAAAGCAGATAATATGGGGGAAAATTAAGAAAAAGAAAAAAACTCAACTCTGGTTTTTTTTTGTGTTTTTTTTTTTTTTTTTTTTGCACACACCCCTGCCATTGATATTCTGGATTATATAGTTGTGCAGAGGGGCCCTAAACCTCTTTCTACACTGCCATATAATCATGGGGGGAGGGGGGGTCCCTCTGGCCTCTGCTAGCTTCCCGCGTCCCTCGCTCTTGGTGCCCCTGTGTACCGCAACGGCTTACTTTGCGTAATGCTTGAGCCGTCCCTGGGAATATGTTTGTGCTCCTACAAATAATGAGCAACATTATAACAAAGGAAATGACAGCAGGGAGCAGGCCCGTAGCCAGGATTTTGTTTTTTTTTGGGGGGGGGGCTGAGTTTGGTTCGGGAGGGGGGTTGAGTCTGAGTGAAAAAGGGTCTACCCTAGCAAACCTTTTGTATCATTACCCCAATACCCCCATGCATATGGGATATATTGAGCATGGTGATCAGATCATGATATGAATAAACATAACAGTTTAAATAATGTACCAGTAAGGCCTTTTTGCAGACCACCATGAGAATTTCGGGGGGGGGAGGCTGAAGCCCCCCAAGCGCCCCCCCCCCCCCCGGCTACATGCCTGGCAGGGAGTCTATTGGGTCTCCAGGTGGAGAAGTGGGGACCACAGGCAGGGTTTCCTAACTGGAAATTCACCATCGCCGGAGTGTCCAAACTTTTTAAGTGGAGGGCCAGTTCACGGTCTCTTAGCCTGTTGGGGGCCAATGAATAGTTGGGAAAAGACATTAACACATTCCTATGCACACTGCATTTGTCTTATTTGTAGTGCAAAAAAAAAAAACCCATAAAAGAACAATGCAATATATAACACAGACCAATTTTAACCTACGTAAACATGCCAGTCTTTCAATGTGAAGTGTGGACCTGTTTTTGGCTGATGAGTGAGTAAGTCAAGTTAATTAGGATTGTTTTTGTTCTGTGTCTTCAAGTCATAGAATCACAGAATCATAGAATCAAAGAATTGGAAGAGACCTCATGGGCCATCCAGTCCAACCCCCTGCCAAGAAGCAGGAATATTGCATCCAAATTACTCCTGACAGATGGCCATCCAACCTCTGTTTAAAAGCTTCCAAAGAAGGAGCCTCCACCACACTCCGGGGCAGAGAGTTCCACTGCTGAACGGCTCTCACAGTCAGGAAGTTCTTCCTCATGTTCAGATGGAATCTCCTTTCTTGTAGTTTGAAGCTATTGTTTCGCGTCCTAGTCTCCAGGGAAGCAGAAAACAAGCTTGCTCCCTCCTCCTTGTGGCTTCCTCTCACATATTTATACATCGCTATCACATCTACTCTCAGCCTTCTCTTCTTCAGGCTAAACATGCCCAGCTCCTTAAGCCGCTCCTCATAGGGCTTGTTCTCCAGACCCTTGATCATTTTAGTCGCCCTCCTCTGGACACATTCCAGCTTGTCAATATCTCTCTTGAATTGTGGATATCTCTCTTGAATTGTTGTTTCAAACAGTGGCATTTACTGCCTCAGAGTCTAGTGTAGCATCCTTCCCTGGAGGTTTTTCAGCAGAGGCAGCATGACCATCTGTCGGGAGGGCTTTGATTGTGGCAGGGGGGCTCATAGTTGCCACCTGGCTCTCCCCTTTTCTTCCCAAGGGAGGAGCCGTGGCGAAGGGCAGCCCTTCTGGAAAATGCAGGGTGGCAACACAGGATGAAGGTGGGGCAGAGAAGGGAGGGAGGGAAGCCAGGCAAGTGCACAACCTCCAGGGCCTGCCCTTCCTGGCTGTGCAGCAGCAGTGGTGGCGGCAGCAGGAGCAAGCTCCTGGGGCAAACAAGGCGATTGGGAAGCCTTCCTTTTCAAAGAAATAAAGAAAAAGTTGCATGGAAGAGAGAGAGAGAGACAAGGGGCCATTGGGACAGGATGCCCAAGGCCGGAGCCACCACTTAATCAGAGTGAAGGGACACAAGAGCATCTCTCTTTCTCTCCTCCAGAGGAGCCCACCTTTTCCGGGCTCTGAATAAAGGAAGGCAGTCAACGAATAGAGGAAGGCAGTCAAGAAAGGGAGGGAAGAAGGGAGGGAGAGGGCCGGTGGAAATTTGAACAGGGGCCACAACTGGCCCCCGGGCCGGACTCTAGACATGTCTGACTTAAGCTAAACATCAGAAAACCAGATTTAAAGCTTCCAGCTCCAGTTCATCTCAATTGACCTTTGTGTACAATGAAACCTCTTGAAACCTCTTTCTTTTCTCTATGAATGCTATTAACCTCCACCTCTCTTCACTTGTCCTCTTAAAGCTGTTCTTATACCTGGCAAGAGCCCATGTGAAGTACTAAGACTTTGGAGAATCCAGATTCAAACTCCCTTCTCAAGTGTCATCTGCTCTCTTTCGGTTCTCTCTTTCCTCAAGTGACTTACGTGGTCCTTCCTATTTTGGCCATCTAAATGACCATCTGATGGACGTATAACTATGACTGGAGTAGAAAGCAGCTGTCTCCCAGAGCCCTTCCACACAGCCCTATATCCCAGAATATCAAGACAGAAAATCCCATATTATCTGAGTGTGGACTCAGATAACCCAGTTCAAAGCAGATATTGTGGGATTTTCTGCCTTAATATTCTAGGATATAGAGCCCCATACTGTTATACCCCACCTCAAGGTTTGATGAGAGGAGGGTAACAAATACATTTATGATTATCACCACCACCACCACCACCAAGACTGATCCAGTCCAAAGTAAGATCTGAAGTCAGACCAAAGTAGGCCAAGATGACCTTTATTGTTGCAAAGTACTTACAGTAATTGCATTAATATCCTATTTCTTTGTTTCCAAGCACACTTTCCCCCTACATAAACAAGGTGGTCTTTTAACATAAATACATACATACCTTGTTTTACGGTACTGAAATGAGTAAGTGTTCTACAATCCATGATGTCAAGGTGAAAGGGTTAACAGAACTTAGAAATGTTGAAATGCTGAAATGCAAACCTAAAGAGAGGTTTGTCCCTCTCCTCTGACCTACAGAAGGCCAAGAGGAGATAATGTATCTATTGTCAAGTATGCCCAGGGAGTATGCCCAGGGTGGGTTAACACCCAACATGCTTATCTGTAACAATAATATGTGTGTTTACATGTGTGTTTACATAGTTTGTAGAAGGTTATCAGTTTAGAGGCACCGAAGTGGCAAAATATGAGAAAACATGTTTTTGAATGGTTGATCCGATAAGAGAGGTGTGTGCCCATGACACAGCGAAAAGAAATGTATATAAGGTGACTGAAAGATCCAAATGGCACAGACAGCCTTCTTTGAAGACACTGGTCTGTCTTGGCTGTTTGTCCCTGTGTGGCCACACTTGAATAAAGAGATTTTGCTTCACCTAGGAGACTGCTTGCTTTCTGACAACAGCCTAACTAAAGGGGTTCCCTTCAAAGGTAAATCATATTAAGGGGAATGCTGCCATCTCATGGCCATGTATGTGTGTATATTGTGTGTGTGTGTGTGTGTGTGTGTGTGTGTGTGTGTAAGTGTTCTACAATCCATGGTGTCAAGGTAAATCATATTAAGGGGAATGCTGCCATCTCATGGCCATGTATGTGTGTATATTGTGTGTGTGTGTGTGTGTGTGTGTGTGTAAGTGTTCTACAATCCATGGTGTCAAGGTAAATCATATTAAGGGGAATGCTGCCATCTCATGGCCATGTATGTGTGTATATTGTGTGTGTGTGTGTGTAAATGTTCTACAATTCATGGTGTCAAGGTAAATCATATTAAGAGGAATGCTGCCATCTCATGGCCATGTATGTGTGTATATTGTGTGTGTGTGTGTGTAAATGTTCTACAATTCATGGTGTCAAGGTAAATCATATTAAGAGGAATGCTGCCATCTCATGGCCATGTATGTGTGTATATGTATTTATTTATTTATTTGCTTTATTTCTATACCACATTTTTCAGCCCAGTCAGGCGACTCAATGCGGTTTACACAATACAGGTTATTATAACAATGTCATAGGCAATTAAAACACATCACATACAGCAGACAAAATCAACGACAACAATTATCAACTATATATTGTGTGTGTATACACAGTAGAGCAGTGTTTCTCAACCTTCCTAATGCCGTGACCCCTTAATACAGTTACTCTTGTTGGGGTGACTCCCAACCATAACGTTATTTTCGTTGCTTCTTCAGAACTGTATTTTTAATCCTGTTATTAATGGTCATGTAAATATCTGATGTGCAGGATATATTTTCATTCACTGGACCAAATTTGGCACAAATACCCAATGCACCCACATTTGAATACTGGTAGAGTTGTGAGAGGGGGCTGTTGATTTTGTCATTTGGGATTTATAGTTCACCTACAATCAAAGAGCATTTTGAACTCCACCAACAATGGAATTGAACCAATCTTGGCACACAAAATTCCCATGACCAAAAGAAAATACTGGAAGGGTTTGGTGGGCATTGACCTTGAATTTTGGAGTTGTAGTTCACCTGCATTCAGAGAGCACTGTGGACTCAAACAATTTAAACTTTAAGGATTGAACTCTGCATCTTTGCCTCCTTATGTCAATAATTCTTGACATAAGGAGGCAAGGGATATAAATAAATAAATATAGAAAAATAATATCTTTCATGTTTTTAACTAATTTTTATTTATTAGAAACAAAGGTATCATAATAAAAAAGCAATACAAAAGAGCAAATTTTCAGGACCTACATCTTATATATTGCTAAAGCTATTTATTTTATTTATTTACAGCATTTATATTTTTCCTCCTCACCCCGAAGGGAATTCAGAGCGGATCACAGAACACATATACAGCAAACATTCAATGCTGTTATGCAGGCAGGACAGACAACAGATACACAAACACACACACACACACAGGCATTTCCCATCTTTGGCATCCTGGAGGTTGTGCTCAATTTTGGCCATGGGGGGGGGGGCGTGCTGTTGCCCCAACCTCCATGTAGAAGAGCCTGTTCACAGACTTCCTCCCTTCTTTTGATCACTGGTATTTTGCTGGTATTTACTTTATGGTGCCATTTATTAATTAAGTATTTATTTACTGTATTTCTATACTGCCCTTCTCAGCCTGAGGGCGACTCAGGGTGGTTTACAAAACCGGCACAATTCGATGCCACAATAATATAAACAGTTAAAAGCATATAAACATCCTTAATATCCCATAAACAATAAAATCAATAAAACATAAAACATAAATCCTCCGTATCTAATTTCCAGAATCTTTATCCGATTACAATTGTCCAGCCGTTCTGAGGTCAAATAATTATTTACTACATTGCATTTGAGAAAGCCTGCTCACAAAGCCAGATTTTGACTTTTTTTGGAACGTTAGGAAAGTGGGAGCCGATCTAATATCTCTGGGGAGGGTGTTCCATAGCCGAAGGGCCACCACTGAAAAGGCCCTATCTCTCGTCCCCGCCAACCAAACCTGTGAAGAAGGCGGGACAGAGAGCAGGGCCTCTCCAGAAGATCTTAAATTCCTGGATGGTTCATAAGGAGAGATGTGTTCAGACAGATAAGCAGGGCCAGAACCGTTTAGGGCTTTATAGGCTAAAGCCAGCACTTTGAATTGTACTCGGTAGCAGACTGGCAGCCAGTGGAGCTGGCGCAACAAAGAAGTTGTGTGCTCCCTGAGCGCCGCTCCTGTTAGCAACCTGGCTGCCGCCCGTTGGACCATTTTAAGCTTCTGAACAGTCTTCAAAGGCAACCCCACGTAGGGAGCGTTGCAGTAGTCTATACGGGATGTAACCAGTAAAATACCTCTACTCACAGCTGTTTTGGAATGGCTAGGTGGGCAGTGAGCTGGGCTGAAGGCCAGGAGCTCACCCTAAACCGTTGGTACGTTGGAATAAGGACATTTTAAGGTGTAACTCCAACCAAAAATATACCATATATACTCGAGTATAAGCCGACCCAAATATAAGCCGAGGCACTTAATTTTACCACAAAAAACTGGGAAAACGTATTGAGTTGAGTATAAGCCGAGGGTGGGAAATGTAGCAGCTACTGGTAAATTTAAAAATAAAAATATATACCAATAAAATTACATTAATTGAAGCACCAGTAGGTTAAATGTTTTTGAATATTTACATAATATTGTTATTTAAGATAAGACCACCCAACTCTGATTAAACCATTATTCTAACCTTCTTCAATGTAAATGTGCTTACATAGCCTTCCAATAATAATAGAAAGAGTAAAATAATAAATGTAACAATAATAATTATAAATAGAATAAAATAATAAATGTAATAAAAATAACATAATAAAATAATAAATTACAGTGACTCAAGTATAAGCTGAGGGGGACTTTTTCAACCTAAACAAAAGGGCTGAAAAACTAGGCTTATACTTGAGTATATACAGTATATATTTTAGTTTTGGATAACATAGGGGAGGGTTAGTACCCCTGTGGTGTTTGTTTTGCTGTCTGTGTCTGTCAAGACACAGACGCCTTAAAGGGGCCACACACCGTTTTTAGTTCAAAAGCTCAGAAACACCTAACCTCACTGTTTCTTGCAACAACTCAAAGCGTAGACCAAACTTGGTGCAAATAAGGCAAATGGAGAAATAACCCGGATTAGCCGGAGAAAAGAATCGGATTAAACGCAGTCTTCAGCGGCAAACCAAAAAAACATACAAAGAGTTAACAGGGAACAAGAACCAAAGGGAGAGAGAAGCCGTCGTTAGTCGTAGTACAGAAGTCAAGATAGAAGCAAACCGGACTAGCGTCGTTTCCAAAATCCAGCAGGCAGAGTCGTCGTCAGTCAGTCCAAGGTTCAGGATAGGAGAATTCCACATTCATGAGAAGTCAGTCCCAACGAAGAAAATGGAACGCCAAGCTGGAGATCCCACACCCAAAATTCCCAACATGAAACAGGCAGCGACAAGAGCACACGATCCCAAAATAATACCTTGCCTTCTGCAAATGATTCCCATTTTTTACCCTGCTTATATCATACATCTTCATCCTCAGATGAGGAGCTAGCCAATGCCCCATCATTATCCCGTGCAGGTGCACCACGAGCCACACGGAAACTCCTGTGATCTCTCCAACTCAACCACCTCCTGTCAAGACTTAAATCTCCCCATGTTTCTGTAGCGCTCCCCGATTGCCACTCCTCACCCCCAGAAAAACCCATGAATGTGTCTCTGGACGTAGGTTCCCCACACACCGCTTGGACTTCTCGTACTTTAGTCCAATCCAAAGCCTCATCCCCAGTCCCATCACTCTGTGACCCAGAAAAACCCATAAATGACTCCTCATCCGCAGGGGCAGTAAATATATCTTGGATCTTCTTCCTTTGTTGTTCCCTGTCCGACTCCTGTTCGCTACTAACTCTCTTTCTACTCTGAGAGTAGACCATGGTACTCTCGTCTTCACTCTGGGACCCATCGTCCCTGGAGAAACCCTCAAAGGATTCTTCCTCTGTGGGGACCATAAGTATATCCCAGATCCTTTTCCTTTGACCCTCCTCATCAGACTCTTGCTCACGAGTAGCCCGCTTCTCTCCTCTAGTCCCCAGCCCACTGTTTGCACCAGTAGTAGCAGGTCTTACTACAACAGTGTCCCTGTTCAGAAGATTCCATCTCACTTTCTGCCTGTGATAACTTGATTTTGAAAAAATTGGCTTCTCGTCCCACACTATTCTTAACTATGAAAAGTTGGAAAAGTTACTCATGAAATATTTGTTTGCCTCCTTGTAGTAGTACCTTAACACTTCTTCATTTCCAAACTTTATTTTTCAGACTTGTTATTTTTAATATGAAACTCTAAGAAAGTTTCTTTCACATGGTGCACTAAAATTGTTGTTGTTTGTCAGGGTGGATGACTATTAAGAGACAACCAAAAGAAATCAGGGGCTGTAGACTATATTTCAGAAGAAGGAAGTCCCTAAGAAAGCCCTATGAAATTTATGCCATTAACATAAGCCAATAGGCAACTAGAAAGCACACATACACACACAATCTAATGCTGTATTTTCTGATATTACTGGTTGTGAAGGAGCCCGTATAATACTGCTACTAATTGTAAAGGCTTGGCCACTAATTTGCAACGATCCCACCAAATTGTAAGGATGTATAGATACAACTGCTACTAATATGTAGAGAATTAGTAAAAGGAGTCACCTCTTTGTGAGGGCTTATGAAAATGATGGCACAACCAATAGCTTGTAATGTTGCTTTGGTCTTTCTTTAATATGTAGCATGACTTGACTTGGAAAAGAATGGCAACATAGGCTTGACTTCAAAAAGAAATTGTAACAAGTTTATTGAGTTACAGAAGCATGATGGTTTCAAAGTTTCTCTTCTTTTAGAGGTACAGATCTTTAATGGTTACGTTCATGGTTAAGTTCTTAAATAACTCTTAGGTCTAATTCTTCTGACAAACAGGTCTCAAACTTAGTTCGTTTAAAAAGATGTTTCTTTCTTTAACAGGTTGTTTCAGACACATAGAATCATAGAATCATAGAATCAAAGAGTTGGAAGAGACCTCATGGGCCATCCAGTCCAACCCCCTGCCAAGAAGCAGGAATATTGCATTCAAATCACCCCTGACAGATGGCCATCCAGCCTCTGTTTAAAAGCTTCCAAAGAAGGAGCCTCCACCACACTCCGGGGCAGAGAGTTCCACTGCTGAACGGCTCTCACAGTCAGGAAGTTCTTCCTAATGTTCAGATGGAATCTCCTCTCTTGTAGTTTGAAGCCATTGTTCCGCGTCCTAGTCTCCAAGGAAGCAGAAAACAAGCTTGCTCCCTCCTCCCTGTGGCTTCCTCTCACATATTTATACATGGCTATCATATCTCCTCTCAGCCTTCTCTTCTTCAGGCTAAACATGGCCAGTTCCCTAAGCCGCTCCTCATAGGGCTTGTTCTCCAGACCCTTGATCATTTTAGTCGCCCTCCTCTGGACACATTCCAGCTTGTCAATATCTCTCTTGAATTGTGGTGCCCAGAATTGGACACAATATTCCAGATGTGGTCTAACCAAAGCAGAATAGAGGGGTAGCATTACTTCCTTAGATCTAGACACTATGCTCCTATTGATGCAGGCCAAAATCCCATTGGCTTTTTTTGCCGCCACATCACATTGTTGGCTCATGTTTGACTTGTTGTCCACGAGGACTCCA
The DNA here is from genome assembly GCF_037176765.1 of Anolis sagrei. Classification (NCBI taxonomy): domain Eukaryota; kingdom Metazoa; phylum Chordata; class Lepidosauria; order Squamata; family Anolidae; genus Anolis; species Anolis sagrei. The sequence continues at coordinate 24,511,442 of NC_090022.1, forward strand.
AGATCTTTTTCACACGTACTGCTCTCGAGCCAGGCGTCCCCCATTCTGTATCTTTGCATTTCATTTTTTCTGCCAAAAGTGGAGTATCTTGCATTTGTCCCTGTTGAACTTCATTTTGTTAGTTTTGGCCCATCTCTCTAATCTGTCAAGATCGTTTTGAATTCTGCTCCTGTCCTCTGGACTATTGGCTATCCCTCCCAATTTGGTGTCGTCTGCAAACTTGATGATCCTGCCTTCTAGCCCTTCATCTAAGTCATTAATAAAGATGTTGAACAGGACCGGGCCCAGGACAGAACCCTGCGGCACTCCACTGCGACACACACTTATCCTTTCTTTAGGATGGTTCTGTTACAATAAAGATGCTTATTAGGGCTTCCCCTCTTTTTCCACAACAGTTACTTTTAACATAAATAAGTCACCCGACTTATTTAAACTATATTGGCTGAAAGCCAAACCTCCTGATTCTTAATACCAAAGAATCAACCTCCCCCTGTAGTTCTTTGACTACAGAATCCTCACTGGTTTTCCACACATGACAAAACCAACCACTTCTGCAGTTCACCGACCACAGACGGCCTGCCTCAAAATGGCTGCTCTGCCAAGTGGCAGTTGGCTCCACCCCATCTCCATAGCAACTCAGTTCAAAGCAAGCTAAGCTGGTTACCATCCCCCAATATTATGCAATACCTTATACTTACCATTACACACACTTATCTATAACAATACATAACTGTAGATAAAAATATATATACATCTCATCACACTGGTATTCACTGTAACTGTATAACACTGTACAATTTGGAAGAGCATTTCACACTAATAATGTTTATAAGATTATTTTAATTTTAATATTTTTGATCAGCTATAAACCTAGGGTACATCTACATTGTAGAATGAATGCAGTTTGACACTACTTTAACTGCTATGACTTAATGATATGGACTCTTTGGGTTCTTAGTTCAATGTGGCACCAGCACTCTTTGGCAAAGAAGGCTAAAACTCCCAATTCCACAGCATGGAGCCATGGCAGCTAAAGTAGTGTTAAAGTGCATTGATTCTACAGTGTAGATGCACCCCTAGTAATGCCCTATTACCTTACAGCAAGATACAATGAATTGTGGCAATCTTATTTTTCTAAGGTGGGCTGTAACCGGTGAATACCAACCAAATTGGATGACAAGATGTTTAAGCCTCAGGTGTCAGAGTGTGCTGCTAAGCAGCCCTGAGTTACAAAACATTTTCATCCGACTGCTCCATCATACTTTGATTCAGACACAAGATGTGATTTCTGTGGATGATGTTGTCCAACTCCATTCCTGACACATTCCACAGTTGAAACAGACTGAAGTGCTGCAGTATATTGATATCGAGAGCTATTTTCCTCAAAGCATTTGATCCACTTTTTTTTATAGCAAACCATTACAGCTACTATGATGGCAACGGCAGGTAGTAACCAAAGAAGATGATATAGACCTATATTAAGAGAGAGGGGGACAATGAAAGACAGCCGTATCGATGAATAAAAATGATATAAAAAGCCATTTTACAGCATATAATTCGAGTGCATAAATGCTAGCGACCGAAGCAACATTCTCAAAGGTGTTGTTGTTTGTCATGTGCCTTCAAGTCATTTCCGAGCTATGGCAACACTAAAGCAAACCTATCATTGGGGTATTTGTGGCAAGCTTTGTGAATTGCTCAAGGTTCATAATTACTATTATGAATGCATATCCTGCCTTCTCCTCACGATTAGTACTCAGTGGGGTTTAAGGAATATTAAACCCAAATAGATTAAAAACATTCAAAATCATAAATGGAAATATATTAAACTATTTCAAAGTGTAATCAAACAGCATATTAAATCAAACCCATTTTAACATTTTTATAGAGCACGATCTTAAAAGAGCATGACCATACAAATACTATTGCATATCGTAACTAACCAGCAGATGAATAGCCAGGAAAGGCTATCTTAGCCTTTCTGAAGCTTTCTAAAATCTAGAGTGCCTGTCTGGCTATACTTGACTTTCCCTTTTTTCTGTATAAGAAACACTAGAACATGGTCACTCTCACCTAAGGAATCGCTGTATCCACCCCATTTATCAGGACATCACTGTTGGTTAGGATCAAATCTAAAATAGCTGACCCACATGTTGCCTTCTGCCCCATGGAATTGTCTGCAAGGCAAGTGAGGAACTGCTGGACTTGATATTCTTAGCAGAGGAATTTTCTTCTGTTGTCACAAACTAGGTAGTATTCTGTTTTTGTACAGCTGACAGAAGGGCCCTCTCCCCCACTTCCAAGAATTTAGCATGTTACACCCATTTTCAAATACAAAAGGCAAAAATATCCCCAGCTGAATGCTAAATTTTAATGGACTAGTTTTTGATATATCTAATCAATAACCACATCTCACCCCACAAAACAAGCTTTGTCCTCTAAGAATAGTTTACTTTCCATTTCTCAAGAATAGATAAAAAATAGACTAGTGCTTTTTAGAAGCGATATACGTAACATTTGAAAAAAGCGGATTTCTCTCCTCTCCCTTGTTGGTTCTTACCATTGTTTCTGGAAGGAGATGCTGGGGATCTAGTAGACATGTTCGTGTTAGATCTGGGTGTTACATCTGCAATGGGAACAGTATCTGGAAAAGAAAATGGGGCCAGAGATGGCTGTGCTAAATATTCAGCTCAGTGCCATGACTCTGTAGATCTGAACTGTTTCTTGGGCAGAGCATCTTTTATTAGACAGAGGGCCCATAGAACCCAAGGGAGTGGGTGCAGATATACAAACTGTAAGGTTTTTTTTTTCCAGTAAAAGCTAAACCATGCAGTATTATTGGGGGGTGGGGGGGGGTTGTATCATCCATACCACAGTAGTACTCCCAAGAGCACAACATTACCTCCTCCTGCCAGGGGGCGCGGGAATGCATCCAGAGTATTACCTATTCCTCCTGGGAGCTACATAGAGGTCCCACCTAAGCATTAGGAAGAATTGGCCATCTGTTGGGGATGCTTTGAATGAGTTTTCCTTCATGGCAGAATGGGGTCAACTTCCTCCAGTTGTTCAAGAGTTCTTAGAGACTCCTAGAGAGAACAACCCTCTAGGAATCTCTCCAGATTCTCCAGTGTGTTTCTATGCTTAGCTTTTAATGAAGGGTGACTATAGGCCCTTCCACACAGCCCTATATCCCAGAATATCAAGACAGAAAACCCCATATTATCTGAGTGAGGACTTGGATAACCCAGTTCAAAGCAGATATTGTGGGATTTTCTGCCTTGATATTCTGGAATACAGGGCTGTGTGGATCACAGTCCAATTGGCACGTGCTAGCTGGGACACAAGTATCCCATATACTTGTTCTCTTTGTTTACATGCACCTCACCTTGGACGTCATCCTGCCTATCAGAGACCTTCTAATCTGTACTCTTCTGGACCCAGGGAGACATTAGTATCAGAAGCAGAAGGAAGAGATCCCCTTCTCCAGCTTATAATGTTGTGTATCTTCATTTCAAAGTGTGTGAGAGTTGGGAAGCCAGTTAGATACCCTGTCCTAGAGCATGGGTTGCTGGTACTGTCTTGTATTCTAGGTATCAGCTTACTTCCTGCACTCCTTTGACTTCTTATATCTCTTTAACTTTCTCTTTATGTCAGAGTGCAGATTTGACAGAAGGATTTCTCTCTATAAGGAGACATTTTGTTCTGTCTATAATTCATATGACAACACCCATTCCTTACCTTACATTCTACAGCTGATCTCAAACTTTGGGAAAGTGACTTTTTGGACTACAAGACCCACAATCTCTTTGTCAACATAGCTAGTGCTCATGCAGACTGTTGTGTTCTGAGAGCTTCATTTCCAAAGGTTATTCTTCAAGTTCTGGGTGATTCTATCTCATGTGATAGTTAGATTGCATAGGCCTAAGAAGTAGCTTTTGGACACTGTCACACTGACACATTTATATTATTCCTCATGGCACATGGAGAAAAGGTTAATTTTTGATCCTTTGAGATGGAAAAATTATACCATAGGCCCAAACTGTTGTATCAGGGTAGACATTTTGCAGTGAGGCACTCCCTTTCATCAGACTTTACTTTAACAAGCACATGACAGACCCACGTTGGAAACAATCATTTTCTCTATAAGGGAATGCTTTCTCCTCTCTACTATAATCCCTATGGCCAAACATACACCAATACTATGAGGGGAAAGTTTTACCTGGAGTGATGCCCCCCCCCCCCCCCAAAAAAAAAACTTACCAAGAATGGTTAGATTTTCTTGTGCTAAGCACTTTCTAGAAAGCAGCAATATTATTCTGTAGGTGCCTTCATGTTCCTTGGTTGCATTTGTCACTGTCATGGTTTGGTTCTTCAGAGAAACTCCTATCCCGTTACATAGAGGATGGAGGTTATTTGGAAGACCAACAAGTATTTCTCTACATTCCCTTCCCCGAAGGTTACATTTCTGGACGATGATAGTCTTTTCTTCATTATACTTGAGACCGAATGACTTGTTGGAACCTTGATACATGCAGTCATTGTACTCGTGGAGACATTTTTTTCTTCCTGTCAAAGCCAAATGTTAACATTGTGAGACAGTGGCATCATTGGTCTTGACATGCTAGAAGCCAGTGGAGGAGGAGGAGGAGGAGGAGGAGGAGGAGGAGAAGGAGGAGGAGGAGGAGGAAGAGGAAGAGGAAGAGGAAGAGGAAGAGAAGAGGAGGAGGAGGAGGAGGAGGAGGAGGAGGAGGAGGAGGAGAAGGAGGAGAAGGAGGAGGAGAAGAAGACGGAGGGGGGAGGAGGAAGAGGAGAAGAAGAAACAGCAGCAGCCAGGGCCGTAGCCAGAAAAAAAGGCCTGGCAGCACCACCACCAGGCAATCTGTTGCCAAAAATAATTTGAACAGTGCTGAGGAAGATGCCCTGCCTTCAGAGTGTTGATGTTGCCCTGACAGAGGCGTTGGACCAATCTCCCTGAAGGAGCAGCTGCTTCCAAACCCTTCTGCCTGATCACTAAAACTGTCTTTGGAGGGTCTCCCCATCATTAAAACAATGCATGGAGATCAAGGAAAGAGCTTCTTTGTTAGTTGATTGTTAGGGAGATTTGCCCAACCTCCTGATTGGTAGGATTTAGTTAAGACTGTCCCCTTTTGACAGACATAAAGCCCTTAGCACCCATTTCTATCTTTGTTTCTATTTATTATCTTTGTTTATATTTATTCTGTGATTGTAGTGTTCCTTCAGATCACTTCCAACTTCACTAAAAGGGATTTCCTAGCAAGATTTATTCCAACCTTTGTCTTTTAGAATCTAAAAGTGGATCTACATTGTAGTAATCTGCAGTTTGACAGTACTTGAGCTGCTCAATGTAATGGAATATGGGAATTGTAATTTTATAAGATTTTTAGCCTTCTCTGCCAAATGGTTGTTGCCTCGTCAAACTACACATCCCACGATTTCACAACATTCTGTGCCTCCTTAGTATGACTTGTGCTTTTTTTTAAACTTTGGGAAGCCATTATTATTCACTGCTGCCTTGAAAAACCTTTTCCTATTAACCACAATACAAGCAGTCCCCAAGTTATGGGCAGAATAGGTTCTGTAGGTTTGTTCTTAAGTCAAATTTCTCTGAAAGCTGGAATAAGTGCACTTTAAACTCCACACACACACACACACACACACACAAAACATTTGGATAGAAAAGGGAAGGTTCACGCTCCTGTGACATTTGTTTTGCTCCCTGTGCCCTTGTTCAGAAGATTTCACCTCACTCTTTGTCCCTGAGATAATTGGATTTTGGAAACTTTGGCTTGTTGTAGAAACAAGAATTGGTGATAAAGCTTTAGTTGAGAGACCTTTTCCCCATGATAACTGTTTCAGGAGTGAATTTCCCTTCTGAGGGCCAGATATCTCTTGCTTCCTTCTGTCTCACCCCCGTTCTTAACTATGAGTCATGTGTAATTTAACCCAGGTTTTATTAGGGATGTTCAGGCAGGGTTAAGAAGGAATCCTGCCAGGAATCAAGGCGAGACACTGTCAACTACCTTTAATAATACCGGAGGAGATAGACCCTAAATCTGACCCAGTCCAAGGGAGCTTTCCATGTTCCTTCCTATTTCCAAGAGTTACCATCAGAAGATAAATGCCAGTTTTGCAGTGCTGCAGTTCTATTAAAATTTATATTGAATCTATCTCTTTAAATGCAAGAAGGCTTGATTTGGAGAGGAAGGACTAAAAGGCTTCTTTTGACATTCCTATACTTGGATTTTAGTCTAAACCGTTTTCAAAAGCTGCCCACATAGAGAGTGCTGTTTGGATCCTGTTGCACCCTGAGGTCCTTCCTATTTCCCCGAAAGTTACCGTGCCATCAGAAGAATTACAGAGCCATTACTGCAGTCCTATGAATGGTTAAAACACAGCTATCTCTTCAAACTCAGTGAGACTTGAAATACACTTAAAATCTGGTTTCTGCCTCCTGCAGAATTCTGGGGTTTGTAGTTTTGGGAGGAGCCTTTAACAGTCTCACTATACTACAAACCCCAGAATTCTGCAGGAGGCAGAAACCGGATTTTTAAGTGGATTTTTTCTCTAGTGTAATGAGGCTGGGAATAGAGGTGTGTAAAAAGCTCTTTTGGCATCCCTACTCTTATGTTTTAGTCTGACCTACAAAGCTGATTGGTCCTTTACAATTTAGACTATATCCTGATGTGGATTCACTGCCCCATGAAAACAGAAACCTTTTGTTGCCACTGAAAAAAGAAACTGAAATGGAAGTTACAGGAATTCTAACTGGTTGAAATTTCATTCAGTGCCAGTAGTCTCGTATTTCCCCACTTTTCTCACCATATTTCTTTTATCTCTTCTTTCCAGATTGCTAAACTGCCCTGGGATGCCATCCGTAAGGAACTGCTCATTGCACTGGATTTTATATAAAACTATAAAGCACAGAATGGAAGGCCTCCAATCAAGCTTCCCTAACTACTCATCTAGGATTATGGAATCTGGTGTTTCCATATTCTGCTCATCCCTGCTTCATAGCAGCAAATGGACCCAGAGAATAAAAACAAAACAAAACAAGTACATCCAAAAATACTCCAACCTGAAACTTAATAAGGTCTACAGATCTGATGGAGTGTGACAGATCAAATTGCAGTGGTTACCCCTGGATGTATTAACTCTTTTGTGGATTAATCTACAGAATAACTTCTTTGAAGAAGCAACATCTACTTGTTTTGGCTGACAGGTATGTTGATTTTAATTCTGTGTTTGTAGGTGTGTGTTATATTGTGTCTTACAGCTTCCCCCTGTTGATATTTTGAGTTAATTAATTCCCACTTTTCTCAAAGGGACTGATGATGTTAGTAGCTCATAAACCAGACATGAGCAAACTTCATCCCTCCGGGTGTTTTGGACTTCAACTCCCACAATTCCTAACAGCCAGTAAGCTGGCAGGGCCAAAACTCCTGGAGGGCCAAATTTTGCTCATACCTGCCAAAAGCAAATATGAGTCAACACCCTGATGTAGAAGGTAATAAGCCAATGTATTTGTGGGCTGCCACCAGGATTCTAGTGTCTAGATCAGTGGATCTCAGCCTTTGGATCCCCAGATGTTTTGGGCTTCAACTCCCAGAAATCCTAACAGCCGGTAAACTGGCTGGGATTTCTGGGAGTTGTAGGCCAAAACATCTGGGGACCCACAGGCTGAGAACCACTAGTCTAGGTCAATGGGTATTCCCACTCTGTTCCACTTTAGTCAAAGCACACCTGGAATTCTGTGATCAGTTCTGGGCACCGTAGTTAAAGAAATCTATGGCTAAACTGGAATATATCCAGAACGGGGTAGCCATGATGGTCAAAGCCCTGGATATATAAACCTTACAGTCAATGATTTAGGGAGCTAGTGATATGTATCTTGGAAAAAGAAGACAGAGGCTGTGTGTCTACATTGCAGAGTTTGACACCTCTTTAACCACCACGGCTCAATGCTATGGAATAATGGGAGGTATAGTTTCGTGAGTCAACAGCATTTTTTGGCAGGGAAGGCTAAAGATTTCGTAGCAAAAAATAAAGACTTGACACCAAATCTAGGAAGACTTTGTGTCCTTTGACTTCAATGGTGTTATCAGCTGGAAGAGGCTGGAGGGACCCAGAAGAGCAGAGTTTGCGGGCACTCCCGTTTGGAGCTTGGTGAGATAATCCTCTGTGCCAGTCAAGAAGAACCAATCAGTCAGCCACACTAAAAAGGCCAAATAAAGCAGAAAGGTGTGGCTCCATCAGGTGCCCTTGGAAGCACTGCTTAGAGGAAGGTCTTGCTAGGAGGGCACTGCACCAGACTCGCTGGTCTAGAGGTCTGTCTTCCTCTTTGGTTTTCTCTCTGTTTCTACAGCAGACATGGGCAAACTTCGACCCTCCAGGTGTTTTGGACTTCAACTCCCACAATTCCTAATGGTCTGCCAGATGTTAGGGATTGGGGGAGTTGAAGTCCAAGACACCTGGAGGGCTGAAGTTTGCCCATGCCTGTTCTACAGGCACCACTGCAACACTATTATTTCCACCCTTCTTGGATGAAATGAAAAGTGCTGCCTTCTCCTGCTGCCTTCTCTCTGTTTCTGTACTGTATACGAATTACACTCAATTTATTATTATTATTATTATTAATAATAATAATAATAATAATAATAATATCCCAATGTATTCCCAAGAAGGAGAAATAAATCAGGAGATAAACAAAAAGGAACTGAAATGCTGAAATCTATATAAATAAAAATGTAATGTTTGTTTGTGGAATTAACATAACTCAAAAATCACTGGACGAATTGACATGCAATTTGGACACAAATCACTCATAAAAACACTGAAAAACAAAACAGAAGGGACTCAAAAGGCCAAAAAAGCAAAAAGACGCTACAGCACATGTGCAAAAACAACTCCCCCTGGCAAACAAAACACACTATAGCATATCCACACTCTCTTTCAGACTACAGCTCCCAGCATTCCCTAGATCCTTTAGGAGAGGAGGATGATCCAAATGCACTGCTTCCAAGCTGCAAGCTCTCTTCTCCTTGGGTTTCTTTGAGAGCATCCTAATCCCTGCATATTTCCTATTTCTATTCCTGGACTGCAACTTCCAGAAATATATATATAAGATAAGATAAGATATGATAGATTAGATAGAGATAGGTATGTAGATAGATAGATTGATCAGAAGGACTGCTGGGAATTGCAGTCCAAGAATAGGTAGAGAAGGAAGAAAGGGGAGAAAGATGAAGGGAAAGAAAAAGGGGGATGAAGGAAGGGAAGAGGAAGAGAAGGAAGGAGAGAAAGAAGGAGGGAAGGTTGGCCACAGCATTGCGTGGTGGGTACAGCTAGTGTATTATAAATATAATTTAAAAGATGTTCACAATGGGAAAAGTGTTTTCAGTATTGAGGTGCTTAACTTTAAAAAACTAATAAAAACACAGTTCTCTCCCCTCCCCCTCAATTTTTATATTTTTTATGAATTCATTTGTTGATGTTTCAATGCAGTTTAAGTTATTTTAAACAGATATTTTGTTCCTTTTAGATTTCTTTTACCAATTTCTTATTGTTTTCTCTTTACTGCCCAAAGAAATCTCACTCAGGGCCCTTCCACACAGCCCTATATCCCAGAATATCAAGGCAGAAAATTCCACATTATCTGAGTATGGACTCAAATAACCCAGTTCAAAGCAGATATTGTGGGATTTTCTGCCTTGATATTCTGGAATATAGGGCTGTGTAGTTTCCAGGCTGCACGGCTATAAAGCTGTGTTCTAGTGGCATTTTCTTCTATGTTTTGCTTGCAGAGGATGCGAAACATCCGGAGAAAATGCTGCTAGAACATGGCCATACAGCCCGGAAACCACGCCTCTCCAATGTGCTTTGCAAAGCAAAAAGACATTTCTCTTCCTCTTTCTTCCCTGCAAACAGCAGCCATTTTACATATTCATCTTACATTGTTGTTGTTTTTGTTCATTCATTCAGTCGCTTCTTACTCTTTGTGACCTCATGGACCATCTCATGCCAGAGTGCCCTGTCGGCCTTCACCTCCCCCAGCTCCCTCAGAGTCAAGCCAGTCCCTTCAAGATTACCATCCATCTATCTTGCCCTTGGTCGGCCCCTCTTCTTTTCTCCTTCCATTTTCCCCAGCATCATTCTCTTCTCCAGGCTTTCCTTTCTTCTCATGATGTGGCCAAAGTGCTTAATCTTTGCCTCTACTATCTTTCCCTCCAATGAGCAGTCAGGCTTTATTTCCTGAAGTATGGACTGGTTGGATCTTTTTGCGGTCCAAGGCACTCTCAGAACTTTCCTCCAGCACCACAGCTCAAAAGCATATCTCTTCCTTCGCTCAGCCTTCCCTAAGGTCCAGCTCTCACATCCATAGGTGACTACGGGGAATACCATTGCTTTAACTATGCGGATCTTTGTTGCCAGTGTGATGTCTCTACTCTTCACTATTTTATCAAGATTGGTCATTGCTCTCCTCCCAAGAAGTAAACATCTTCTGATTTCCTGGCTGTAGTCTGCGTCTGCAGTAATCTTTGCACTTAGAAATACAAAGTCTGTCACTGCCTCCATGTTTTCTCCCTGCATTTGCCAGTTGTCAATCAGTCTGGTTGCCATAATCTTGATTTTTTTTTAATGTTTAGCTGCAACCCAGCTTTTGCGCTCTCTTCTTTCACCTTGATTAGAAGGTTCCTCAGCTCCTCCTCACTTTTGGCCATCAAAGTGGTATCATCTGCATATCTAAGGTTGTTAATGTTTCTTCCAGCAATTTTAACCCCAGCCTTGCATTCGTCAAGCTCCACACATCGCATGATGTGTTCTGCATACAAGTTGAATAGGTTGGGTGAGAGTATACAACTCTGCCATACGCCTTTCCCAATCTTGAACCAGTCTGTTGTTCCCTGGTCAGTTCTGACTATTGCTACTTGGTCCTTGTACAGATTCCTCAGGAGAGAGACAAGGTGATTTGGCATCCCCATACCAACAAGAACTTGCCACAATTTATTATGATCCACACAGTCAAAGGCTTAGAATAGTTAATAAAACAGAAATAGATGTTTTTATGAAACTCCCTGCCTTTTTCCATTATCCAGTGGATATTGGCAATCTGGTCTCTCGTTCCTCTGCCTTTTCTAAACCCAGCTTGTACATCTGGCAACTCTCTCTCCATGTATTGCTGGAGTCTTTCTTGTAGGATCTTGAGTATTACCTTATTGGCATGAGAAATAAGGGCCACTGTACAAACGTTTGAGCATTCTTTAACATTTCCCTTTTTTGGTATAGGGATATAAGTTGTTTTTTTCCCAATGTGATTGCCATTTTTATGTTTTCCATATTTGCTGGTATATGGCATGCATCACCTTGACAGCATCATCTTTCAAGATTTTAAACAGTTCAGCTGGAATCGTCTCCTGCTGCCTTGTTGTTAGCAATGCTTCTTAAGGCCCATTCAACCTCACTCCTCAGGATGTCTGGTTCTAATTCATTCACCACACCGTCAAAACTATCCTTGATATTATTATCCTTCCTATACAGATCTTCTGTATAGTCTCGCCATCTTTGCTTGATCTCTTCAGCTTCTGTTAGGTCCCTGCCATCTTTGTTTTTGACCATGCCCATTTTTGCCTGAAATTTACCTCCAATGTTTCTAATTTTCTGGAAGAGGTCTCTTCTCCTTCCTATTCTGTTGTAATGAGGGGTAGCCAGAGGCACTGGGCTCTAGGAAGCCTGTTCAGAACATCCTTTTGCATCTGTCAGGTAGATTTGCATCCCAGCACTATCTTTGTGAAGAATCTTATCATGTCACAGCCAGATGCCATACCTGAACTCACTTGGTATAAGTCTGGCACCCCCTAATCAGAAATGTTGCTTTAGCTAATGTCTAAAATGATCCCCGTGTGTGTGTATGTAAACACACACACACACACACACATTTATTTCCCACTCTATAAAGCCAAAGATTAAAGGGCAATTTACTATAAAAGCATTTAAAATAACTTAAAATATCTATAGAAATAAAAATGTAATGTTAGTTTGGGGGATTAACAGAACTCAAAAACCACTGGACAAAATGACACCATATTTGGCAGCAAAACACATTCTAATCCGATCTATGTCTTTCAAACAAAAACCCTGTAAAAAATGAAGGGGAAATAACTTAAAACTCCCCAAAAAGAAAAATGCCTTACAGAGCATGCGCAAAAGCCCCTCTCCCCATTGCACAAGAAGAATGAAGCACCAACCGTTGTGAGGGACGAGAAGCCGTCCCTTTCCATGCGTGGACTCTCCTTCCCTCCCTCCCTCCCTCCCTCCCTCCCAGTCTCCTTCCTCTCTTTGTCAGGCCCACCAAGAACAGGCCTCTTCTCCTTCTTTTCCCCCTGGAGAGGTGGGTGGGTGGGTGGCTGCTCCATGTGGACACTGCTTGCCAGGCTTCACCTTCCCTTGCCTGGGCGCTCTGCAGCCCTCAGCCTTGCAGGGCCCGGCGGGTGTGGGCGGCATTTTTCAAGGTGTGCCTTGCTCACCCACATTGGCCCCTTCTTTCTGCCACAGCTGCAGGGCGCCTTCCATGTGACCCTGCCTTGCGTGCTCACCCGCCAAACAGGGAAGGCGCCCTGCAGCTGTGGCAGAAAGAAGAAGGGGCGGCGCTGGGTGAGTGAGGCCTGTCTTGAAAAGCACCTCCCGCCTGCCCCATGCCTGGCCCAGCAAGGCTGAGGGCTACGGCAAGGCTCCCTTACTGCCAGTGCCCAGGCAAGAGGTAGAGAAGGTAAGGAAGGAAAGAGGGAGAGAAGAAAGGCTTTAAAGAGGGCAGGAAAGAAAGAAAGAAGGAAGGATGGAAGCAAAGAAAGGGAGGAAAGAAAGAGGTAGAGAAGGAAGAAAGGAGAGAAAGAAGGAAAAGAAAAGGGGGAAGGGAGTGTAGAAAGAGAGAAGGAAAGAAAAAAAGGAAGGAAAGAGGGAGGGAGGGAAGGAAGGAGAGAGAGAAAAAGGGGGGGGGGAAGGTTGGCCACAGCAACGCTAACAGACCAATGAGTGTCCATCAATCAACCCCCCCCCCCAAAAAAAAACAGTGGAAAGGACTTCAAATCCCCCAAAAGATAAATGACATACAGAAAAAAGAGAAGGAAGAGGAACGAATGGAAAAAGAAGGAAGGAAGGAAGGAAGGGAGGGAGGGAGGGAGGAAGGAAGGAAGGAAGGAAGGAAAGAAAGAAAGAAAGAAAGAAAGAAAGAAAGAAAGAAAGAAGCATGGAAGCAAAGAGCGAAGGAAGGAAGGAAAGAGGCAGGGAAGGAAGAAAGGAGAGAAAGAGGAAAAGAAGAGGGATGGAAAGAAATGGGTAGAGAAAGAAGGAAGGAGAGAAGGAAAGAAAGAAAGAAAAGGAAGGAAAGAGGGAGCGTAGGAAGAAGAGAAAGAAAGAGGGAGGGAAGGAAAGACAAAAGGAAGGATAGAAGCAAAAAGCAAACGAAAGAAGGAAAGAGGCAGAGAAGGAAGAAAGGGAAAGGGAAGGAAAAGAAAAAGGGAGGAAGTAAAGAGGTAGAGAAGGAAGGAAGGAGAGAAGGAAGAAAGAAAAGGGAAGGAGGGAAAGAAGGAGAGAAAGAGGGAGGGAAGGTTGGCCACAGCAATGTGTGGCGGGAACAGCTAGTAAGACTATGAAGAAGTACAGGCAGTCCCTGAGTTACAAACATCCAACTGACAAACAACTCATAGTTCAGAATGGGGTGAGACAACAGGAAGTAAGAGAAATCTACCCCTTGGAAAGGAAATTCCAGCTTTTTTGCCAGCCCATATTAATTTAAGCATATCTAAATGAGAGAAGAGATAGGGATAAGAGACTGGTCCTGTTACCACCAATTACATTATCGATTCAGGAAAGGTGTTAATTAGGGTTCGCCAAGAGAAATACGATGTTGGAATGTATTCTTGAGAAGGGGAATAAGGGCTTAGTTTCAAGATTATATAAATATACCTTAGAATACAATTTAGAAGATAACAGAATAAAAATTGCTATGATTTCATGGGCTACAGATTTAGGGGAAAATATTGATCTTGAGAATTGGGAGCATCTATGGAGAAGAAGATTTAAATTCTCAATAGTTGGGTCCATCAGAGAAAATATGTATAAAATGTTTTATAGAAATTATATAATGTCAGAGATAATAACCAAAATGGACAAATCTAATTGGGGGGAGTGCTGGAGGCGTAAGATGCAGATAGGCAACTTCTTCCATGTTTGGTAGACCTATAGGATAGTACAAGATTTTTGGGAAAGGGGTGATTAAGGAAACAAACAACATGATTACCAATAGGGTTAAGAAAAATCCAGAAATGTGCCTTTTAGAAATATTTAGGGAGAGAATTAGCAAAGGGGAAGAGGAAATTTGTCAAAATAGCTTTGTTGCAGACAGATTGACAATAGCAAAATCTAGAACTGTCTTTAAAGGATTTGAGAGAAAATTTATTAAGACTGTATGCAAATGGCCAAGCTATCTAATAGTATCTGGGGAGGAAAGAATGAACAGTTTGAAAAAAAAATGAGGCTGTCATGTGAATATTTGGAAAGAAAAACAAATGTTGACTTTGAAGCAAGGGGATTTTACTAAAGTAGCTATAAGGGTAGATTTTATTAGATGCTAGCTGGGGGCCCAGCGTTGCCCGGGTTATTTTTTTAATTGTACAAAATGCATAAGGTTGTGGCTGAACTACAAATCATATCATGCCAGGTTTACCACACAAAACTCCATCAGTACTTAAAGTATGTTATGTTGGGCAAATTTGCTCTAAATGCATCATTGGTGGGGTTTAGTGTTCTCTCTGGCTATAGGGTAAACTACAAGTCCCACTCTGGTGAGTCAGTCCCCTCAAGCCCCTCCAGTAGGTTGAGTTAGTCATGGGGGTTTGGTCCAAGTCCATCATCAGTGGAGGTCACAGTTTCTCTGGTTGTGAGCGAACTATAACTCCCAGAAAGGAACGTTAGATCCTCCCAAAACCCTCCAGTAATCAAATTTCAGTATATCAGGTATGATGTATTGTCGAAGGCTTTCATGGCCGGAATCACTAGGTTGTTGTAGGTTTTTCTGTTGGGGCTAGGTGTGACTGTTTCAAATGACCACCTCGATTAGCATTTGATGGCCTGGCAGTGCCTGGGGCAATATTTTGTTGAGAGGTGATTAGCTTTCCCACATTGTTTCCCCTCTGTTGTTTTGCTGTTTTAATTTTAGAGTTTTTAAATACTGCTAGCCAGATTTTGTTCATTTTCATGGTTTCCTCCTTTCTGTTGAAATTGTCCACATGCTTGTGGATTTCAGTGGCTTCTCTGTGTAGTCTGACATGGTGGTTGTGAGAGTGGTCCAGCATTTCTGTGTTCTCCAATAATATGCTGTGTCCAGGTTGGTTCATCGGGTGCTCTGCTATGGCTGACTTCTCTGGCTGAAGTAGTCTGCAGTGCCTTTCATGTTCCTTGATTCGTGTTTGGGCCATGCTGTGTTTGGTGGTCCCTATGTAGACTTGTCCACAGCTGCATGGTATACGGTAGACTCCTGCAGAGGTGAGAGGATCCCTCTTGTCCTTTGCTGAACGTAGCAGTTGTTGGATTTTCTTTGTGGGTCTGTAAGTGGTTTGTATGTTGTGTTTCCTCATCAGCTTCCCTATGCGGTCAGTGGTTCCCTTGATGTATGGCAAGAACACCTTTCCTCTCGGTGGATCTTTGTCTTTACTCTCATGGCTTGTTCTCGGTCTTGCAGCTCTCCTGATGTCTGAGGTGGAGTCTCCATTGGCCTGTA
Organism: Anolis sagrei; assembly: GCF_037176765.1. Classification (NCBI taxonomy): domain Eukaryota; kingdom Metazoa; phylum Chordata; class Lepidosauria; order Squamata; family Anolidae; genus Anolis; species Anolis sagrei. The sequence continues at coordinate 24,527,235 of NC_090022.1, forward strand.
GAGCCCAGTTTAGGTGGTTCCGTTCATCTTTCCGTTCATCTTGGAGGAGGTGGGGTTCGCAGATTCTTTTTGCACGTTCTGTCAAGGCTTTAATGGTGCTTCTTTTTTTACTTGGGTGATGGTTGGAGTTTTTATGTAGATATCTATCTGTGTTTTCTGTACACGGTGTGACCCAATTGTTGATCTGGTTTGTGGGTGACTATGACATCTAGAAAAGGCAGGCTTCCTTCCTTTTCTTTTTCCATGGTGAATTGGATGTTTGAGTGGATGCTGTTAAGATGGTCCAGGAACCTGTTGAGTTCTTCTTCTCCATGGCTCCAAATGGTGAAGGTGTCATCCACATATCTGAACCATATCGTGGGCTTTTTTGTTGCTGTTTCCAGGGCTTGTTCTTCAAAGCGTTCCATGTAGAAGTTAGCTATGACCGGGCTGAGAGGGCTCCCCATAGCTACTTCATCTTTCTGTTCATAGAATTCATTGTCCCACTGAAAATAGCTGGTGGTGAGGCAATGATGAAACAGAGCTGTGATGTCTTCTGGGAACATCTGGTTGATTAGTGCCATGGTGTCTGCTACGGGGACCATGGTAAATAGAGACACCACATCAAAGCTGATCAGTTTGTCATTGGTATTTAGCTTGAGATTGCTGATTTTTTTCTATGAAGTGGACTGAGTCCTTGATGTAGTGTGTTGTGAGCCCAATATGGCTTTGTAACTGTGCAGCAAGAAATTTTGCTAAGTTGTATGTGGGGGATCGACTGGCACTCACGATGGGTCTGAGTGGGGTGGAGTCCTTGTGGATTTTTGTGAGTCAGGTATGTGTGACAAGTTTGATCCAGATCCATCAGTGTTTGGGTTCACAGTGCTCTCTGAATATAGATGAACTACAACTCCTCCGAATCAAGGTGAATTTTACCCCCAAAGACCTCCAGTATTTTTTGCTCATCATGGGTGCTCTGTGTGCCAAATTTGGTCCAATTCCATCTTTGGTGGAGTTCAGAGTGCTCATTGATTGCAGGTGAACTAAAAATCCCAGTACCTTCAAAATGTCCAGGCCAAATCCCCTGAAAACGCACCAATATTTAATTTTGGGCATATCGGGTATGCATACCAAGTTTGATCCAGATCCATCATTGTTTGGGTTCATAGTGTGCTCTGGATGTAGGTGAACTACAACTCCTATAAATCCCTCCAAAGACCTACGGTATGTTTTGTTGGTCATGGGGGTTCTGTGTGCTAAGTTAGTTCTAAGTCCATCATTGGCAGAATTCAGAGTGCTCTTGGATTACAAGTAAACCTACAACCTATCCCAGTACCTACAACTCCTATAAATCATGGTGAATTCTCCCCAGACCCCTCCAGTATGTTCAGTTGCTGATCAATTCCTCTGTTGGCTGTGTGCCATAGAAAAGAATAGGAAAGGGTTAAGGGAGAGGCAGTGAATGGGGTCATGCAAATTCCATACCAAGAAACACTGGGATGTCGGTCATGGAGGAAACACACAAAATTTCAGATGAAATTGTCCCCATATGAAAGTCTTCACTCGGGTGGTGGGCAATATGGTGTTTGTGGGGGACAGTGACAGGGCTCTTGGACATGTTCATGGTGCTCACTATAACCTGAAATGTCATTGGAGGGAGGGCCATTGATGACTCCTGAGTAGTGGGAGCTATCCCAGTACCTACAACTCCTATAAATCATGGTGAATTCTCCCCAGACCCCTCCAGTATGTTCAGTTGCTGATCAATTCCTCTGTTGGCTGTGTGCCATAGAAAAGAAAAGTTTGTGGAAGTGGGAGCTTGTCTGTATAAGTGGACACCCCAGCCACATACACACATACACATTTTCACAATTTTATTATGTGTATAGATGATATTCACAGTGAGTAATGATGGAGGTCATGGGTGGTGGGTTCACAGGTGACAGGTAGGAAGTAAAAGATTTGTTAGAATGTTGCAGTGTACCTGTTTGGCTAGTTAATGCAATTTGTGCTTATGTTTATGACTTGGATATAATACAAATTTAAAACATGAAGAAATATAACAATCCATGCAATAAATATAAAGCACACTGAAGCCCCCGGTGGCACTGTGGGTTAAAGCGCTGAGCTTGCTGACCTTTCTTGCTGACCAAACCCTGGGAGCGGTGTGAGCTCCGACTGTTAGCCCCAGCTTCTGCCAACCTAGCCGTTTAAAAACATGCAAATGTTAATAGATTAGTAGCTACACTCCGTGCAGTCATGCCGGCCACATGACCTTGGAGGTGTCTACGGACAATGCTGGCTCTTCTACTTAGAAATAGAGATGAGCACTAACCCCCAGTGTTGGACATGACTGGGGAAAACCTTTAGCTTTACCTAAAGCAGTGATGGGCAACCTTTTGAGTTTGGTGTGTCAAAATTTGCCAAAAAACCAAGCATAATTCAGGTGGGGTGCCACTTTGAGAAAAAAACCCCATAATTTTGCGATATTTACTTTAGATAACAAAAATGCATAATTGTAATATATAAATTACAATTTATTTAATAATCCAAAAACTAATTATTTAACTGCTTAGTGACATCTTTGTTCATCCTTCAGTCGGTTTCTTTTGTTGGTCTTGATATTATTTAACACACACCCTTTAAAAATTGGATACAAGAAGCTAAACCAGAAGACGAACATTGGAGGAAAAAACTAGATAGAATGCAATGAAGGCTCGAATAAATGAAGAAGGACCATCTTGTCAATGGGGGGAGGGGGGAGGATTAGGGGTGGAAGAAAAAATGTATTGAAACTAAAGCAATGTAAAGATAAATGTAAAAAAATATTGTTTAACACTGAGAATAAGATGTCACAAAAATTGTGAGAAGCCACTGAAATCCACAAGCATGTGGACAATTTCAACAAAAAGGAGGAAACCATGAAAATGAGCATAACCTGGCTAGCAATATTTAAAAAACTCTAAAATCAGGACAGTAAAGAAAGAGCAACACTCAGAAAACAGAGGGATTCCAGACAAGAATCAGTCAGGCCCAGCTAACACCTCCCAACAAAGGATTCCCCTGAGCAGGAAGGAGCCAGATTTTGAAGCTGAAAGGCCATTTAGTGCTAATCAAAGTGGCCAATTGCAACATTCACACTTGCCTCCAACAGACAAGAGTTATTTCTCCCACCCTGGACGTTATTCCACAGGGATATAAACCCCACTTGCCTAGTTTCCAACAAACCTCTGAGGATGCTGCCATAAGATGTGAGCAAAACGTCAGGAGAGAATGCTCCTGGAACATGGCCAGACAGCTCGGAAAACTCACAGCAACCCAATGTGTGTAAAGCTTTGGTTGATGTCTTTTAATATAGGCATTTGATTACTTGTAATTATGTGTTTTAGCTATGTTGCACCCCACCCTGAGTAGAGAGGCAGATAAGAACAGGAATAGACGGTCAGAAGGATGTTGGGATGGGAGGAGAGATCTAAAAACTACAGTGAAAATACCAGGATCACAGGATGGAGGAAAGGAAGGGTGGGGTGAATAGGAAGGAGGAGAAGAGAGAGAGAGAGAGAGAGAAAGGGAAAATCTGGAAAAGTGAGGAAGAGAGGAGGGAATGCAGGATGGGGCCAGCGGCTGCAGGACCCCCCCCCCCCCCAACTTGGCCCTCCTGCCTCAGGAAAGTTTGACTAGCTGCCAGCCCAGCCTGAGACAGAAGCAGCAGCGCCGGATGGGTTTAGCTGAGGAGGAGGAAAAAAAGACCCCAACCACCAAGGTGCGCCTGTGTGTGCGCGCGCCGGGCAGAGACAGCCCTCGCCTCCCTTCACCAAAAGCTGCCAGGTCAAAGGCGCAGCCGGGTGATTGGCAGGCGAGGGGCGGGGCCGGAGGATCCTTTCTCCCGCGAGCGCTCCTTAAAGAGACAGCACACTTTTTTTCCTCTCTCCCTCTCTTTCTACCGTTTGGAGGAGCGAGCAAGCAAGCAACCAGCCAGGGGCGTGCCCTTCGGGATTTGGCGCTATGTGGCTGCGTGTCATTGAAAATGGCTATGCGTGTCAGTGCTGACACGCGTGTCATAAATTCGCCATCACGGACCTAAAGCAAACTGACATCACGGTTTATATATACTTTATATTTATTATCTCAGGGTTTTGTAATTTTTTTAAAAAATTCTGTTTGGATTAATTTGTTTTCCTATTGTATTCCATAGTGTTATACTCTAGTGATATATATATATATATATATATATATATATATATATATACACACACACACACACACACACACATACATATATACTCACATACATACATACATACATACGTACATCATACATACACACACACAGCTTAAGTTTGAGGCACTGGTTGTTGTACTTCTGTCTGGATTAATTTTATAATTGTAAGAAAAAGAAACAAAGAAATTCACTCCAGAAGAGTTATCATAGGAAAAAGGTGTATCCACTGAAGCTTTATCACCAATTCCTTGTTTTTCAAAATCCAATTACACAGGAACAGAAAGTGAGGTGAAATCTTCTGAAGCACAGACAGCAAAATAAACACCACAGGCAGGCCCGTAGCCAGGATTTCGATTCAGGCTACATGCCTGACCACAAGAGTGTTAACCCTTCCTATGCTTGCCAAAGTGCATACACACATATACACACACAGCTGGAATTACACTTGTTCCAACTTACAAACAAATTCAATTTAAGAATAAATCTACAGAGCATATGTTGTTGGTGATATGGCGACTGTCTCTACTTATTGTCCAAAGACATACAAACCAGTCTATTTAATTAAAACAGTTGCAACCATATTGACATAAAACTTGGAGGGCAATCATCAGATGCCAAAGCCTTTAATGACAGCAATATTTCACTGATGCTGAAGTGAGGCCGGTGCTGCCTCAATGGGACCTCCCAAGAAAGGGGGCTCCTCAAGCCCAGCAGACAAGACCCCAGTGTGTTCCAAGAAGGCATTGTCCCCACTAGTGGGATGCAAAGTTAGGCCCCTCCAACAGAACTGAAGCCTTGGGCAGGGGGTCTCCTTCAAGCACCCAGGTCCCCAGGGATTCAACCACAATCTGCATTCTCCTTACCTTCCTCTGCTTTTGGGCAGTCCTCATTGCGGCCAAATGCCTGGGGAGTGAGCAAAAGAAGAGCGGCACACACTGCAATCCACCATCTCAGATCCATGGCAGGAGAGGGTTCCCTGCGGGAGGAGGAGGAGGAGATACAAAGACACCCCATGAACCACCAGAATAGAATAGAATAACTTTATTGTCATTGTACATATATCACAAAACAACACACTTATTCCTCCACACCCCAATCACCACTGCACAACCCTGAATGCATCATCAATGCAAAATGGTGGAGTTCAGCTCTAGGATCAAAGCTCTCTCTCAATCTGTTTGTCCTTGTCTTTGTCACCCTTTACCATCTGCCAGGTGGCAATAATTCAAAAAAGAATATGCTGGGTGAAATGGTTACTTAAGAATGCTCTGAGCTTTCTTAAGGCTGCAGGACTTACAAAATTCTTCCAAAGAGGAGAGAAAGAGAGCAACCAATGATTCTCTGTGCAGTAGGGGAACACCTTCCTGTCTGCCACTGTGCAGCTATCAAACCATGTGCAGATGCAGTAGGTTGCACACTCTATAGCACAGCGGTAGAAAGTCACCAGCTGTTTTTCATTCAGTTGTTGGTTCCTTAGAAGTCTTACAGTCTGGGCTGGGTCCTCTTCACCAACGCTGCCTGCTTTATGGGTGCTGCAGGTCAGATCCTCCTTAAAACTTGCTACCCACTCCACTTGATCTCATCCTAAGCCTTTTTGGGTGAGATCTTCCAAAGCCTTTTTAAAATCATAGAGTTGGGAGAGACCCGTGGGCCACCCAGTCAACACAATACAATACAAAACTCTTACTGTCACTGACCAGCACAAGGGCCACCCAGTCCAACCCTGTGCTAAGAAGCAGGAAAATCACATTCAAAGCACCCCTAACAGATGGCCACCCAGCCTCTGTTTAAAAGCCTCCAAAGAAGGAGCCTCCACTACACTCCGGGGCAGAGAGTTCCACTGCTGAACAGATCTCACAGCCAGGAAGTTCTTTCTAATGTTCCGGGATGGAATCTCCTTTCCGGTAGTTTGAAGCTGTTGTCTTGAGTCCTAGTCTCCAGGGACGAGATCTTCTTTACTGCTGCTCAGCAGCATTTCTGTCCATGTTACTGACCGTGGGGGACATCTCAACGGAGGCCGATAAGCCCCTGGCTCCGCTTTCCATGGCCACTACTTTTTTTTTATAAAATTCGGTTTCTGCCTCCTTTAACAGCCTCACTAAACTACAAACCTCAGAATTCTGCAGGAGTGGCAGAACCTACTCTACCCCAATCTGGCCACATTGTGGAGCCGCACCTCCCATCAACCCCAGTCCAGAGTTATAGCCCAGCCAGCATCCTTCCCCCCAATCCCTACTTAGCCCACCCCACAGGCAGACTTTCCCCAAGGTGTTCCATACAAAGGGGATTCCGGGAGTCGCCTTAAAGTGATACCATTCACAAAGGGAGGAAGTGAAATCTTTTCCCTGGGAAGGGTCGGGGAGCCCTGCATTTCCCAAACCCTCATCTGCCTCCTGGAAGTTTTGGAAAGGAATGAAGGAGGGAAGAAAGGGAAGCAGGTGGAGGGAGAGGAAAGCGGCGGCCCCTCTTCTTCCACGGGGTTTTGCACGAGGGGAGGTTGGGCGACACCCCTCTTTCTTTCCGATCGTGTTAAAAAACCAAGTAGGGATTGTGAATGTTGCAATCCCAGGTGATAGCAGGACTAATGAGAAACAACACGAAAAGCTGACACGATATGAGGATTTAAAGATTGAACTGCAAAGACTCTGGCACAAGCTAGTCAAAGTGGTCCCAGTGGTGATCGGGATGCAGTGCCTAAAGACCTTGGCCTGCACTTAAAAACAATCGGCACTGAGAAATTACCATCTGCCAGCTGCAGAAGGCACCTTACTGGGATCTGCACATCACACAGTCCTAGACACTTGGGAAGTGTCCGACGTGTGATCCACTACAACAGCCAGCAGAGTGATCTTGTTTGCTGTGTACCCATCTTGTGTTTCAAATAACAACAACAACAAGTCAAGGTTATTGCAGGTTCCCTCATCCTTTCTGCCCCATATAATAAAATAATAATAATAATAATAATAATAATAATATAACAACAACAGTAAGTCAAAGTTATAACAGGTTCCCTCATCCCTTCTGCCCCATATAATAAAATAATATAACAATAATAATAATAATAATATAACAACAACAGTAAGTCAAAGTTATAACAGGTTCCCTCATCCCTTCTGCCCCATATAATAAAATATAATAATAATAATAATAATAATAATAATATAACAACAACAGTAAGTCAAAGTTATAACAGGTTCCCTCATCCCTTCTGCCCCATATAATAAAATATAATAATAATAATAATAATAATAATAATATAACAACAACAGTAAGTCAAAGTTATAACAGGTTCCCTCATCCCTTCTGCCCCATATAATAAAATATAATAATAATAATAATAATAATAATAATATAACAACAACAGTAAGTCAAAGTTATAACAGGTTCCCTCATCCCTTCTGCCCCATATAATAAAATATAATAATAATAATAATAATATAACAACAACAGTAAGTCAAAGTTATAACAGATTCCCTCATCCCTTCTGCCCCATATAATAAAATAATATAATAATAATAATAATAATAATAATAATAATATAACAACAACAGTAAGTCAAGGTTATGGCAGGTTCCCTCATCCTTTCTGCCCCGTATAAAATAATAATAATAATAATAATAATAATAATAATAATAATAATAAAAACAACAACAGTAAGTCAAGGTTATGGCAGGTTCCCTCATATAATAAAATAAGAATAAGAATAAGAATAAGAATATAATAACAACAGTAAGTCAAGTGGGGCCAGGAAGTGGGGCCAGGAAGTTCTTGGAGGCAGAGGGGAAGAGAGCTGTGCTGCTGCTCTCTCTGCCCTTGGGTGATTTGGACTCCAACTCCCACTATCCTTGCAGCCTCAGGCGCTTTCCTTGTAAGCAGGTGACTAGAACTGACCTGGCCTTGAGCTTCTCCTTAGGGTCCTCGTGGATCTTGGCTAGCTCGAGCTGGAGGCAGGCGTGCTCCTTGGCCACCTTGCCAAACCCTCCTCCTCTCAGGCCTCGTGGCTTTCGGTGCCTCGAACACAGCTGCTATGCCTCCTAATGGCGGTGAGACAGAGGAGCCCGCCTTCCCCTTCCAACAGTATCAAGCACATAGGGCGGGCGCATGTGCGGAGCCAGAAGGGAGGCACCGGAGTGGCAGCTTCTCCATGCCGCCTTCAAGAGGGAGAGGGAGGCGGAGAAAGGTTGCAACTCGCAACTGTGGAGGGGCATTTACAGAGGCGCCTCTTCGCCCCTGGCAAAACAAAGTGTACCTCAACGCCTGACAAAAAATCTTGAGTGATTGATTTCAGCGCCTTGCCTCGCTTCCTCCTCGCCCTCGCCATGTAAGCCTTGACTTATTCCGGAGGAGGACTCTGTGCCTTTTCGGTCCGTTTAGAAAAAAAACCCAGCTGCTTTTTTAGAGTTTGGAAACTCAGATTTGCAAAGCGAAGGTGTCTCTTTGGAAAATAATGCGCTTCATTGCCCGGCGCGAATATATGGGGCAACCTTATTTCACACATGTGTTGTCGGAGGCTTTCATGGCCGAAATTACAGAGTCGCATCAGATGCCTGCCATAGATGCCGGGGAAACGTCAGGAGAGAATGCTTCTGGAACACGGACACACAGCCCGGAAAACTCACCGCAACCCCGTTATGTTACACCCTTTGGCTGTGTTTCTTAGGATGAGTTCAGACTTCAGCAAAGTGTGTCTGTGTTATCACGAGTGGAGATAAGACATTTCTCAAGTACTTTTATTCCTCTCAAGGCCCTTTCACACAGCCAGAATATCAGGCAGAAAATCCCAGAATATCTGCTTTGAATTGGGTTATCTGAGTCCACACTGCCATATATCCCAGTTCAAAGCAGATCAGGTGAGGATTTTATTCAGTTGCGTGGAAGGGGTCTCAGCTGGGCAATAGGGAAACGGTTGCCATTTCCAACTAAAACTGCCTTGTATTTGCAATGACCTTGAGTTTGGGAGTTTTAGTTCACCTACATCCAGAGAGCACTGTGGACTCAAACAATGATGGATCTGGACCAAGCTTGGCACAAATACTCAATACGCCCAAACACTGGTGGGATTTGGGGAAAATAGACCTTGACATTGTGGAGTTGTAGTTGCTGGGATTTATAGTTCACCGACAATCAAAGAGCACTCTGAACCCCACCAACGATAGAATTGGGCCAAACTGGGGGACCTAGACTTTCACTCAGAGGTTTAAAACAGAACCCCCTTGACCAACAGAACACGCGCGACCCTCCTTCCCTCCCACCCCCACCCGGACCCTCAGATAGGGAAACACTGCTCTGCTCTGCAGGCCTCCCTTCCAAAGGGACCAGGCGTTGGGCTTGAAGCGGGGCGCAGAGTCTCACGCTAAATGCTCGCTTCTTCCCGGCTTTGGCTCCGCGACCGAAATTCAGCAGAAGCGGAGGGATCATGGGGCAGAGAGGAGGAAAGCCGAGGGGTCCGGGACCCACCATGGATGGGCGGGTGGGCGGGTTTCATTTATAGGCATGGGAAGAATGGGGAATCACCAGCATGGAGTCCGCCCGGAGAATGACCTCGTTTATACAGTAAAGAGGGGATGAAACAGGATGTGGTTCTCCAAAGCTGTGGTTCTCACTGTGGTCCGTGAAACCAGCCACTGGTCTCCCAAAACTCTTGGCTTATTCAATATGGTTCTCTGTGAGCGAGCACATGGCAACTACTGGATGGCATATGTTCTGTATCAGAAGCTAGAGGCTCTCTATCCCGCCTGCTTCACAGGTGCGGCTGGCTGGCGGGCGGAGAGACAGGGCCTTTTCTGTGGTCCCCCCCAACGCCCTTCCTATGGAGGTAAGATCAGCCCCCTCGCTAATGGTGTTTCCGAAGAAGATTAAAAACTTGGATGTTTGAACGGGCATTCGGTTAAACAGTGCAATGAACGTGATGATTACAGGAATGGAAAGGAATGGAAATTTGGACGACTAATTGGATCACGACTCTAGTTATGAGATGCATTGTGTTGTCTATTGTGTCAATATTGTATATTATGCTTTTATGGTTTTAAATTGTATAATTGTATATCGTTGATTGTTCTTATCCTTGTAAACCGCGTTGAGTCACCTGTTGGGCTGAGAAACTGCGGTATACAAGTAAAGTAAAGTAAATAAATAAATAAATGCAGTTTTCTGACTCACCTCCTCTCCCCCCCCCCCCCCCCCCCCCCAGAAAATAACCAAGCCGAATCTAAACTTGACCAAAAACTGATTCACAACCCTTTTGGTACCCATGTTGGAGAGTGGTCCCTGGTCAAAGGGGTCCCTGGTCAAAAAAAAAAAAGGTTGGGAACCATTGGTCTAAAGACATGAAAAGTCTGGAAAGCTCTGATATGAAGCCGGCAATGTTAACCAACATCAACATCATCCTATATCATTGTTCTCAAATCACACCAGTAGTTGGCCATACATGTCAAGTTAAGAAATAAAGTGAAGTGAAGTTGGTACCAATCCATCCTTTGTGCTCTCTCTATGTGGGTAAACTATAACTCACAGCTTCCAAGGTCAATTCCTTAGGCAAGGAAGGATGATTGCGTGGCAGTCAAGAGGAAAAAAGGAGTTATCAATAAATATAGCCAGAGTTTTCTTCTCTTATTTTACTAAAATGGGTAGTTGCTATTCGTTCCTAATGAAGGGGGTGTTGTAGGTTTTTGGAGCTGTATTGCCACGCTCTAGAAGCATTATCTCCTGACATTTCGCCTGCATCTATCCCATTTCAGTTTGCCCCATCTTTAGTGTCACCTCTCTGATACACCCTCCGCCCCGTCCTAAACTGAAATCCACTGGGCTTTTTTTTATCATTCTTGGACTCCCCTCACTTGCGTATTCTTATTCCTACCTCATCCAGGGTTTTATTATTTCATTATTTCGTCTTGTCCGTTTGGCCTGCCCATCCTGTTCGATTTTATTTTGTGTGAATTTGCTTTAGTGTTTTACTTTGCTATTGTAATTATCTTCTGATGTAATTTTATTTCTGTATTCTGTATTTTATTGTGTTGTATTGTATTTTTGGGTTTGGTCTCACGTTAGCCGTCATGAGTCCCCATTGGGGAGATGGTGGCGGGTATAAATAATAATAATAATAATAATTATTATTATTATTATTATTTGAAACACAACAAGATGAGTCCACAGCAAACACGATCACTCTGCTGGCTGTTGTATTGGATCACACTTCCCAAGTGTCTAGGACTGTGTGATGTATTGGCGAATAATGCGTGCAGATCCCAGTAAGGTGGACTTCTGCAGCTGGCAGATGGTAATTTTGTCAGCTCCGATTGGGTTTAAGTTTAAGTGCAGGCCAAGGTCTTTAAGTACTGCACCCAGTGTGTCATCACCACTGGGACCACCTTGACTGGCTTGTGCCAGAGTCTTTGCAATTCGATCTTTAAATCCTCATATCCTGTCAGCTTTTCCAGTTGTTTCTCTTCAATCCTGCTGTCACCTGAGATTGCAACATCAAGGATCCATACTTGTTTTTTTAACACGATTGTGAGGTCAGGAGTATTATACTCCAAAATGCTGTCTGCCTGAATCCGGAAGTTCCAGAGTAGCTTGAAGTGTTCATTTTCTGTAACTTTTTCTGGCTTGTGATCCCACCAGTTCTTTGTCGCAGGCAGAAGGTATTTGTGGCACAAGTTACAATGAATCATCTGAGCATCTGTGTTCTGCCTCTGCTTGTAGTCTGTCTGCTCGATCTTCTTGCAGCAGCTGAGGATGTGATCTATTATTTCATCTGCTTCCTTGCAGAGTCTACATTTGGGATCTGTTGTTGACTTTTCAATTCTGGCTTTGATGGCATTGGTTCTAATGGGTTGTTCTTGGGCTTCCAGAATCAGACCCTTCATCTCCTTTTTCAGAGTTCCATTTGTGAGCCACAGCCATGTTTTTTCTTTGTCAGTTTGGCTCTCAATTTTTTCCAGGAACTGTCCATGAAGAGCCTTCTTTTGCCAGTTTTCTCTTCTGCTCTGGATTGTGTTTTTACGTATTCCCTCTTTGTCTTTTGCACTTGAAGCAGATTACTACCATTAACGTCCTTCAATGTTGGCTTTTGACTGCCTTTCACGTAATCTGCCAGTGCATGTTTCTCTTCTTCTTCTTCTTCTTCTTCTTCTTCTTCTTCTATTATTATTATTATTATTATTATTATTATTATGGCATCCTCTGAGGTCATGAGGTCCTAATGACTTCATTTCCTGAGCCAGTTTTCACCGAGCAGCGGCCAACGAAACTAAAGGCAAATCTCACAAACTTATACGATTTCATCACACTAGAGAATGATTCCCCTTTAAATCCGGTTTTTGCCTCCTGCAGGATTCTGGCCTTTGTAGTTTAGTGAGGCTGTTAAAGGCTCCTCCCTCAACTACAAACCCCAGAATTCTGCAGGAGGCAGCAACTGGATTTAAAGTGGATTCATTCTCTAGTTCAGGCATGGGCAAAGTTGGACCTTATACGGGAGCAAGTGAAATCTTTTCCCTGGGAAGGGTCGGGGAGCCCTGCATTTCCCAAACCCTCCTCTGCCTCCCGGAGGTTTTTGGAAAGGACTGAAGGAGGGAAGAAAGTGGTGAAGGTGAAGCAGGTGGAGGGAGAGGAAAGCCGGCGGCCAGGCATGTAGCCAGGGGGAGGGCTGGGGGGGGGGGGGCTTCAGCCCCCCCCCCCGAAATTTTCATGGTGGTTCGCGAAAAGGCCTTATTGGTGCATTATTTAAACTGTTATGTTTATTCATATCATGATCTGATCACCATTCTCAATATATCCCATATGCATGGGGGTATTGGGGTAACGATACAAAAGGTTTGCTAGGGTAGACTTTCACTCAGACTCAGCCCCCCCCCCCCGAAACTCAGCCCCCCCGAAACCCCCCCTGGAAAAAAATTCAGCCCCCCCCTGTTGGGTAAATGCAATCTCACACACATTCCTGTGTTTGTGCCATGCTGTAATGTGATCTACTGAAATTCCAAAGTTTATTGCCCCTGATTTAAATATGCATGTAAGCTAATGAGTAGTTCACCATTTCTCAAGGTGTCTTGGTCACGTATGTCTGACCACATGGATGAAAGGGTATAAAAGGGGGATGCATCTTTTGTTCCCTCTCCTTTTTGCCCATTTTGCCCAGTTCATCTATTTCGTTTTGCTCTACTTTTGGGATGTAACCGCTTTGGGAAGAGAGGCCTGCTCACCATCATTAAGGCCTTCTGCTCATTGCTGTCAATGTAACCGAAAGAGCTGTTTTACCTGTATGAATTTACATCATGCAAGTTTTTCTAAGTAAGTAAATACTTTTGATTTTAACTCTGTCTCTGAATGGTTATTTGCATGCGTATTTCCTAAAAGGGAGAAAGAAGGGGGGTGGCCTAGTATCTTTTACAGCCGCTGACATTCATCTACTTTAGCTCTGGTTTCCGCAAGCTTGCTACTCTGCACATTAAAGGCTATTTTCTGGTGTTGTAATGACTGCCAGATTATGCAAATATAGTTTTATTCATCACCCCCCCCCCCCCCCCCCCCGAAATGAAATCCTGGCTACAGGCCTGCCGGCGGCCCCTCTTCTTTCACGGGATTTTGCACGAGGGGAGGTCTGGCGACACCCCTCTTTCTTTCCGTGGGCTTTTTTCTTTGTCCCATGGACACCGGTCCCAAAGTGACCGCTCTGGCGCCACCTACTTTCCCCCTTACAACCTCTGAGGATGCTTGCCATAGATGCAGGCGAAACGTCAGGAGAGAATGCCCAGAGGGACTTTGAGTCTCGATTAAAAGAGAAAAGAGGGGTATCAATAAATATAGCCAGAGTTTCCTTCTCTTATTTTGCTAAAATGGGTAGTTGCTATTTGTTTCTAATGAGGGGGTTGTTGTTGTAGGTTTTTCTACATGTCCTAGGAGCATTCTCTCCTGACGTTTCGCCCGCATCTATGGCAGGCATCCTCAGAGGTTGCGAGGTCCTAATGACTTGAGCCAGCTTTCGCTGAGCCGCAGCCAACGAAACTAAAGGCAAATATCACAAATTTATCTTACTATTTCATCACACTAGAGAATGAATCCCCTTTAAATCCGGTTTCTGCCTCCTGCAGAATTTTGGGGTTTGTAGTTTAGTGGGGCTGTTAAAGGATCCTCCCTAAACTACAAAGCCCAGAATTCTGCAGGAGGCAGAAACCGGATTTAAAGGGGATTCATTCTCTAGTGCAGGCATGGGCAAAGTTGGACCCTCCAGGTGTTTTGGGGTTTGTAGTTTAGGGAGGAGCCTCTCCAGGTGTTTTGGACTACAACTCCCAGGGGGGGGCATGAGGCTGTTAGGAATGCTGAGAGTTGAAGTCCAAAACACCTGGAAGGCCCAAGTTTGCCCAGGCCTGGTTTAGGTGATTTCCCTCCTTTGAACGGATACCATACAAAGTTTTACAACCCTCCCCCAGTTTGCCTCTCCTTCCAAATCAATCCCCAAAGCCAGTTTACCTGCAGATAGGCACACCCGATAAAGGACTTCCAACACAAAATACTGGAGGGGTTTGGGGGAAGCATGTACAATAATTTAGATTTGCAGTACCTTCCGTTCGTGAAGAGGCCTCCTTGCCGCCATGAGAGGAGCCCCTGACTAAGCACTTTGCGGTCTCTTCCCCTGCGCTCTCTTCCCCTGCGCGCTTTGCAACTCCAGGAGAGTGACGCGCCCACGACGTTCTCTCCCTTGGCCTGCGAGGAGGAGGAGGAGGAGGAGGAGGAGGAGGAGGAGGAGGAGGAGGAGAGGAAGACAATGCGCGCGCGCGCGCACTTGTCAGGGAAGGAGGGAGGGAGAGCGAGCTGCCTCTGGGTGCTGTTCGGGGCAGGGATGATTGTGTGTCAAAATCCCTTCATTCGACATTATAGAGCAGGGTTTCTCAACCTGAGCGTAGGGACCCCTGAGGGGATCGCGAGGGGATGTCAGAGGGGTCGCCAAAGACCAACAGAAAACACTGTATTTTCTGTTGAGAATTGGGGTTCTGTGTGGGAGGTTTAACCCAATTCTACCATTTGTGGGGTTCAGAATGCTCTTGGATGGTAGGTGAACTATAAATCCCAGCAACTACAACTCTCAAATGTCAAGGTCTATTTTCATCAAACTCCACCACTGTTCACATTTGGGCATACTGAGCATTCGTGCCAAGTTTTGGTTCAGTTCTATCATTGTTTGAGTCCACTGAGCTCTCTGGATGGAAGTGAACTACAACTCTAAAACTCAAGGTCAATGCCCACCAAACCCTTTTAGTATTTTCTGTTGGTCATGGGAGTTTTATGTGTCAAGTTTGGTTCAATTCCATCGTTGGTGGAGTTCAGAATACTCTTTGATTGCAGGTTAACTACAAATCCCAGCAATTCCAACTCCCAAATGACAAAATCAACCTCCCCCCAACCCCGCCAGTGTTCAAATTTGGGCGTTTCATGTATTTGTGCCAAATTTGGTCCAGTGAATGAAAATACATCCTGCATATCATATATTATTTACATTACGAGTCATAACAGTAGCAAAATTACAATTATGAAGTAGCAACGAAAATAATTTTATGGTTGGGGGTCACCACAACATGGGGAACTGTATTAAGGGGGTCATGGCACTAAGAAGGTTGAGAACCAGTGTTGTAGAGAGTGAGTCTAGAGGGGCTTTGAGTCTCCATCAAGAGAGAAAAGAGGGGTATCAATAAATATAGCCAGAGTTTCCTTCTCTTATTTTGCTAAAATGGGCAGTTCATTCATTCATTCGTTCATTTAATTACTTATTAATCGCCCTCCATCCAAGATGCTCTAGGCGATTTACAAGCTAAAATTGTAAAGGATAAAAATACATACATACAGATATTGATAAAAATTAACAAAGATCAACAAAGAATAGTTGCTATTTGTTTCTAATGAGGGGGTTGTTGTTGTAGGGTTTTCTACATGTTCTAGGAGCATTCTCTCCTGACGTTTCGCCCGCACGTATGGCAGGCATCCTCAGAGGTTGCGAGGTCCTACTGACTTCAATTCCTGAGCCAGTTTTCGCTGAGCTGCGGCCAACGAAGCTAAAGGCAAATATCACAAATTTATCTTATTATTTCATCACACTAGAGAATGAATCCCCTTTAAATCCGGTTTCTGCCTCCTGCAGAATTCTGGGGTTTGTAGTTTAGTGGGGCTGTTAAAGGATCCTCCCTAACGTAGAAACCCCAGAATTCTGCAGGAGGCAGCAACCAGATTTAAAGTGGATTCATTCTCTAGTGCAGGCATGGGCAAAGTTGGACCCTCCAGGTGTTTTGGACTTCAGCTCCCAGGAAGGGGTCTGAGGCTGTTAGGAATGCTGGGAGTTAGAGTCCAAAACACCTAAAGGGTCCAACTTTGCCCATGCCTGCGCTAGAGAATGAATCCACTTTAAATCCAGTTTCTGCCTCCTGCGGAATTCTGGGGTTTGTAGTTTAGGGAGGAGCCTCTCCAGGTGTTTTGGACTACAACTCTCAGGAGGGGGCCTGAGGCTGTTAGGAATGCTGAGAGTTGAAGTCCAAAACACCTGGAAGGTCCAACTTTGCATATGCCTGCTAGAGTGTGAGAAGTGTTGAGGTTATTTTGGAGGGATTTTTTGGAGGGTGCTGAGTTTTGATAGAATCATAGAGTTGGAAGAGACCTCGTGGGCCATCCAGTCCAACCCCCTGTCAAGAAGCCCTTTTTATTATCCTCTCCGTATAAAGAGTTCATCATTTGACAAAAGTACTATTTGACGCGCGTTTCTTTATTTATGACCTGCCCTTTTTGAGCCTGGGAACAAAAGGAGGCAAAAGGAGGCTAAAACAGAGCTATCCTTTGTTTAAGAAGCACAACATCATACACATGTTCCAGTTCTCGTTTCAAAGGGCTAGGGATCTCACCTCAACAACACGCGCACAGATAGGAAGTGTTGTGACTCATGCCCAAACGACGTTTTCCCCCACCGCACCGAGATCTTTACCTCTTCTTCGGAGTGGTGTACACACAGAAATAATGCTGTCTCTTTGTTTCAACACTTCTCATTAACGCAAGCGAGGGGTGTGTGTAAAGACTTGCGGATCATCCCTGGGATCTTGGGTTTGTGACTGTATTTGCAGTTGGTGCTCATTTCCAGTCCTTCACCAAAGCCATTGTTTCCTTGGATATTGTGAATCCCAAGCACTCTAGTTATGTGCCTTCACATCATTCCTAACTTTAAGTGACCGGGTTTTCGGAAGCCGAGAGTGTCTGGCTGGAGAAAAACTGCATGCCTTGACAAAGGAGAAGTGGGGGGAAAGCCACGGCAAAACTTGCTTGACCATTTGTAACTGCCCAAGCAAGGAGAAAGAAGAAACTGCTGTACTTTGTCTTCATCTGGAGGTCTTGAAGGAAAAGCACCTTATTATTTATTTTTCTCTTTCTTCCCTTCTTCCTTCCTCCTCCTCATAGAATCATAGAATCAAAGAGTTGGAAGAGACCTCATGGGCCATCCAGTCCAACCCCCTGCCAAGAAGCAGGAATATTGCATTCAAATCACCCCTGACAAATGGCCATCCGGCCTCTGCTTAAAAGCTTCCAAAGAAGGAGCCTCCACCACACTCCGGGGCAGAGAGTTCCACTGCTGAACGGCTCTCACAGTCAGGAAGTTCTTCCTCATGTTCAGATGGAATCTCCTCTCTTGTAGTTTGAAGCCATTGTTCTGCGTCCTAGTCTCCAAGGAAGCAGAAAACTAGCTTGCTCCCTCCTCCCTGTGGCTTCCTCTCACATATTTATACATGGCTATCATATCCCCCTCTCAGCCTTCTCTTCTTCAGGCTAAACATGCCCAGCTCCTTTAGCCACTCCTCATAGGGCTTGTTCTCCAGACCCTTGATCATTTTAGTCGCTCTCCTCTGGACACATTCCAGCTTGTCAATATCTCTCTTGAATTGTGGTGCCCAGAATTGGACACAATATTCCAGGTGTGGTCTAACCAAAGCAGAATAGAGGGGTAGCATTACTTCCTTTGATCTAGACACTATGCTCCTATTGATGCAGGCCAAAATCCCATTGGCTTTTTTGCCGCCACATCACATTGTTGGCTCATGTTTAACTTGCTGTCCACAAGGACTCCAAGATCTTTTTCACACGTACTGCTCTCGAGCCAGGCATCCCCCATTCTGTATCTTTGCATTTCATTTTTTCTGCCAAAGTGGAGTATCTTGCATTTGTCACTGTTGAACTTCATTTTGTTAGTTTTGGCCCATCTCTCTAATCTGTCAAGATCGTTTTGAATCCTGCTCCTGTCCTCTGGACTATTGGCTATCCCTCCCAATTTGGTGTCGTCTGCAAACTTGATGATCATGCCTTCTAGCCCTTCATCTAAGTCATTAATAAAGATGTTGAACAGGACCGGGCCCAGGACGGAACCCTGCGGCACTCCACTTGTCACTTCTTTCCAAGATGAAGAGGAAGCATTAGTGAGCACTCTCTGTGTTCGTCCACTTAACCAATTACAGATCCACCTCACCGTAGTTTTGCCTAGCCCACATTGGACTAGTTTCCTTGCCAGAAGATCATGGGGGACCTTGTCGAAGGCCTTACTGAAATCCAGGTACGCTACATCCACGGCATTCCCCCGCCTCTACCCAGCTTGTAGCTCTATCGAAGAAAGAGATCAGATTAGTCTGGCATGACTTGTTTTTGATAAATCCATGTTGACTACTAGCGATGACTGCATTTGTTTCTAAGTGTTTGCAGACCGCTTCCTTAACAATCTTTTCCAGAATCTTGCCCGGTATCAACGTGAGGCTGACTAGACGGTAGTTGTTTGGGTCATCCTTTTTTCCCTTCTTGAAGATTGGGACCACATTGGCCCTCCTCCAATCTGCTGGAACTTCTCCCGTTCTCCAAGAACTCTCAAAGATGGTTGCCAATGGTTCCGAAATGACTTCCGCTAGTTCCTTCAGTACTCTTGGGTGTAGTTGATCTGGCCCTGGGGACTTGAACTCATTAAGAGCGGCCAGGTATTCCTGGACGACTTCTTTCCCAATTTGGGGTTGGATGTCCTCCAATCCCTCATCCACTCCATCTTGCTGAGGTTGAAGACTCTCTTTTTGTGAGAAGACCGAGGCAAAGAAGGCATTAAGTAGTTCTGCCTTTTCCCTATCCCCTGTCAGCATTGCCCCATCTTCTCCTCGAAGAGGTCCTATCGCCTCCTTGTTGGGTTTCATCCCTGACTTTCCTATCCAGAATGGATTTCTTTTATCTTTAATAAACATGTTATTTTGATCCTATGAGTTGTGGATCTGCAATCCTGTTCCATCCTGCTGAATGGAAGTCAATTCTTGCTCACTACATGTAAGTTTCTGCTACTTATTTACTGTGCACCCTGCACTCTGCTATATTTTGGTGGAATCACCCCCAGAGAGGGTTATTTTTGAGCCTAACAGCTCTTGATTCCCAACACTCCTTGTTTTTCCTTTTTCTACTGACATAAGAATAGAAGCCCTTTTTATTGTTTTTAATGTCCCTGGCAAGCCTGAGCTCGTTTTGTGCTTTAGCCTTGCGGACCTTTTCCCTACAGGTGTTGGCAATTTGTTTGAATTCTTCTTTGGTGATTTCTCCCTTTTTCCACTTCTTGTGCATGTCTCTTTTGTGTCTTAGCACAGTTAGAAGTTCTTTGGACATCCATTCTGGCTTCTTTGCACTTGTCCTATTTTTTCTCTTTGTTGGCACGGTTTGCAATTGCGCCTTGAGTATTTCACTCTTGAGAAATTCCCATCCATCCGTAACTCCCTTGTCTTTTAGTATCTGTGTCCACGGAATGCTGCTCAGCGTTTCCTTCATTTTTTGGAAATCAGCTCTCCTAAAGTCCAAAATGCGGGTTTGACTTGTCTTAGTTTCGGCCTTCCTTTGTACCTCAAATTGCAGGAGCACATGGTCACTTGCCCCTAAGGATCCTACTACTTCGACCTCATCGATCAGGTCCTCCACATTTGTTAGGATGAGATCAAGAGTAGCCAATCCCCTTGTTGCCTCTTCTACCTTCTGGACCATGAAATTGTCTGCAAGGCAAGCGAGGAATTTGTTGGACCTTGTACTCTTGGCCGAGTTTGTTTTCCAGCAAATATCGGGATAGTTGAAATCGCCCATGACTACTACATCTCTTCTCTGTGCCTGTTTGGTCAACTGTTGGCAGAAGACTTCATCAAGTTCTTCCTCCTGGCTTGGGGGTCTGTAGTAGATGCCTACAACGACATCTTTTTGAGTCCCAGTTCCCTTGATTCTTATCCAGATGATTTCAAGCTGGTTTCCCAGATTGCTGTCTTGAATCTCTTCTGCAGCATAAGAGTTTTTGACATATAAGGCTACTCCGCCTCCTCTTCCCTTTGTTCGGTTTCTGGGAAAGAGGTTATACCCCTCGATGTCTACATTTCAGCGATAGGAGTCATCCCACCAGGTTTCAGTGATCCCTATGATATCATAGTTGTGGTGTTGTGCTAAAAGTTGGAGTTCGTCTTGTTTATTTCCCATGCTCTGTGCATTAGTGTAAAGACATGTGAGCCCCTGAGATCTTCCCTTGAGCTGTTTAATTGGGATTATTGTACTTTTGGTACTTGGTCCTTGTGTTTGTGCAGCAAAAAATAAAGTAGAACAGTTCACGGCACTGCAAAAAATAAAGTAGAACAGCCCTGCCAAGGATATATAAAAAAGGAATACGTTGCCTCTTGAAATGCTATCTTGGGCTTGGCTTTTGTGAGCAATGTTTTTCTCAGACACAGTCTTCTCATGACTCAATACTATGGGATCCTGGGAGTCTGTAGTGGGCTCACTCTTGGGCAAAGAAGGGTAAAGTCAGCGTAGAGCAGTGGTTCTCAGCCTCTGGGTCCCCAGGTGTTTTACTTACTTAGGCAATCCCTCATTGTCAGGCCCGTAGCCAGGATTTTGATTGGGGGGGGGGGGAGTCTAGGTGAAAGAGGGTCTACCCTAGCAAACCTTTTGTATCGTTACCCCAATACCCCCATGCATATGGGATATATTGAGAATGGTGATCAGATCATGATATGAATAAACATAACAGTTTAAATAATGTACCAGTAAGGCCTTCTCGAACCACTATGAGAATTTGGGGGGGGGGGGGCTGAAGCCTTTATAGCCCCCCCCCCCACATGCCTGCTCACTGCCTGAGTAAGATTGTCTTCCAAGATAGATGTAATGACAGTGGGTCCATAGGTGACTGTTGAGCCCTATTCTTGACCTGCATGTTCTCCTGCTGTGAGGATATTGGTTTCCTTTTTTTTAAAAAAATATTTTTATTGTGCATTTTTCTGTGTATTTACATCAAAAGAGTGAGAACAAAGATTTTTAAGAGAGAAAGTGTAGAAGGAAGTGTAAGAGGGGAAAACCGTAGGGGGGGCATGTTAAAAGGGAGAGAGGGAGAAGAGAGAGGGGGGGGGAAGGGGGGGTTCCAGGTGGAAAGCTGTCCCGGTCAGGGTTGGCTTGACATGCCTTCCTTTTTGGCCCGTTTCTCTCGCCCTCCTTTCGTGTCTCTTCAATTCTACAGCACTGCTGGTCACAGCTGACCTCCAGCTGGAGCGCTCAAGGGCCAGGGCTTCCCAGTTCTCAGTGTCCATGCCACAGTTTTTAAGCTTGGCTTTGAGCCCATCTTTAAATCTCTTTTCCTGCCCACCAACATTGTGTTTTCCGTTCTTGAATTCGGAGTAGAGCAACTGCTTTGGGAGATGGTGGTCAGGCATCCGGACAACATAGCGGAGGACCATTGCTTCAATCCTGGTGGTTTTTGCTTCTTCCAGCACGCTGTCATTTGTCTGCTTGTCTTCCCAAGAGATTTGCAGGATTTTTCAGAGGCAACGACGTCTGTAGATGTTTTGCAGGCGTATAGCAGGGTTGGGAGGACTACGGCTTTATAAACAAGCACCTTGGTATCCCTATGGATGTCCCGGTCCTCAAACACTCTCTGCTTCATTCAGAAAAATGCTGCACTCGCAGAGCTCAGGTGGTGTTGAATTTCAGTGTCAATGTTGACTTTTGTGGAAAGGTGGCTGTATTTCTGGCATTGCAGAGGGTTTGGCCGGTGACTGCTGGAAGAGCACTTTGGTTTTCTCGATGTTTATGCTTCTGCAAAGGTGTTTAAAGTGGCTTGTAGGTCTTCTTCTGAATGGGCACAGATGACATTGTCATCAGCATACTGGTGTTCTATAACAGATGTTGTTGTGACCTTGGTTTTGGCCTTTGGCAGAAACCCAGACAAGTCTGAGCTGCCCTTTTGCTGCGAATCCCTGCTGTGGCAAGCATACAGACAGGGGCGGCTCAACCCATTATGCAAAGTAAACATTTGCAGTATAGTTGATTTTTCCCAGGGGCACTCTTGAGGCACTCTTGGGGGAAAATAGACCTTGACAGGGCCTTCTCTGTGGTAGCCCCCCCCCCCCCCGACTCTGGAACTCTCTCCCCAAGGACATCGGACAAGCCCCAACATTGGCAGTCTTTAGGAAGAGCTTGAAGACCTGGCTGTTCCAGTATGTCTTTCCAGAATAGGAAACTCCCAGCATCATGTCCAAACGCACTTTACCAGAGATTTAAGATTCTCTGCACATCGCACCTACCCTAAAATCCTTACATTTTACCTGTCATGTCCAGCACTTGTAATTTATTCATTACATTTGTCCTAGCCCCATTTTTAAATGTGTCATGATGTATTGTTTTGATGTGTTACTGTTATTGCTTTAATGTTTATTGGTTTGCTTTATGAGTTTTATTGTATTTGTTGTGCTGTTGTTTTTATTGAGGGTCTTGGCCTTTGTAAACCGCACTGAGTCCTTCGGGAGAAGGGCATAGAAGAAGACAATCGGGTTCCCTTCCGAGGTGAGAGGTTCTGCACACAAAAGCGCATTATGAAGTGCAGCAACTTCCCCTGAGGCAGGCAGGAGAAAGGCACTGGACCATTTTGTCTTTTCTGCTGGGCTAGTGTATTACATATGTCCAGATAATGTCCATAGTATGGGTGAGGCCAGGAATTGATTGTGAAATCCCCAGCTTGGAGTCTGTTCTCGCAGGGTGTATGATCATATGGGATGCAAGACTTCCTTTTGTGGTCAGGAATACAGTTTTCCATCCAGGGAAAGGAACAGGGAATCTCAGAAGCACAAAATATATTTGTAACATAACATAGGAAAGGCAAGGAATTTTAGGGCATTTTTCATGCACACAAGAGACACAGTTGTGGAGAGGAAATAAAACAGTCAGAATGTCATTTCCATGCCCATATTTGTACTTGTTGGGTTGCCAACTTTTATACCAGCCTTAGCTCCTCTGCCTTCAATGTTTTATGATTTTGCCATTGTTATCCATCTTGGATTTGATGTTGAACCCAACTGGAGCTTTCCCCAGCTGATATCTGCAGGTCAACATTGTTAAAAGCATAGCAATGTAGAGGGTTGGGATCAGTTGGCAACCCTGATTGCAGTCAAAATAGAAACTCAACTAATATTGCATTCCTGAGACTGAAAGTTTTCATGATTTTGCAACTGTGACCCACTTTGGACTTCGTTCAGAGCCCAATGTGAACTTTTCTAGCTAATTACTGTTAAAACCATAGCAGCATAGAGGATGGACTACAACTCCCAGCAGGCTCAAAGAAGGAAGGCAAAGGGGATGCAAAGTCACCCCCCCCCCCCTTCCAACTATGGCTCTATGTGTACTGCCGAATTTATAGTGGTTTGGTACCATAACAAATGCCACAATTCAATGCTATGGAATCCTGGTAGTTTTTGGGATGAAATATAACCCACCTCTGATGCCCCAACAAACTACAAATCCCAGTATCCGTTAGGGTGGAATACATATCCCTCTCTATTTGGGGTTTGTTAACTTCCTGTCTATCTCTCTTTCTACTTTCCTATTTGTTAGTCTGTTTGGCTATCTATTTTCCTAAATATCTATCCCTAGCTGTCCATTTATCTATCTTCCTACCTGCCTATCTGTCTGTCTGGCTATTTATCTTTCTATCTATCATCTTCCTATCTTTCCTATCTATCTATCTATCTATCTATCTATCTATCTTCCTCTCTGTCAATTATCTTCCTATCTGTCTATCCATCTATTTTCCTATTTTCCTATTTTCCTATCTATCTATCTATCTATCTATCTATCTATCTATCTATCATTTTCCTATCTGTCTTCCTTCCTTCCTTCCTTTCCTATTTGCCTTCCTTCCTTCCTTCCTTCCTTCCTTCCTTCCTTCCTTCCTTCCTTCCTTCCTTCCTTTTCTATCTATCTATCTATCTATCTATCTATCTATCTATCTATCTATCTATCTATCTTCCTATCTATCAATCATCTTATCTGTCTATCTCGCCAGCACGCAATGGAAGCGTGAGAGCAGGCTGTGCGGTGCAGCCTCCCTTTCCTGGCCTCGCACAAAGCCCCTCGCTGCTTCCATTGCTTGCAGGCGAGGGGACTGGATCTGGGAAGCAGCAAGGGGCTTCGCACGAGCCAGGCCACGCGGTGCAGCTTTCCTGGCTTGTGCTGCCCCTTGTGTGAGCCAGGAAAGGGAGGCTGCACCACGCAGAGCCCTTCGCCAGGCCCAATCCCCTCACCTGCAAGCAATGGAAGCGAGGTGGAAGGAGGTGGCTGCCCCTGTCAGCCACCTCCACCAAATCTGGCCTCCTTAATGAGAGCATTCAACCCCCCCCCCCCCAAGTGCTTGCAGTTCTGGAGGGACTCTTAATTTTTTGCGTCTCATAGACTTAGCATAGGGATTTGATTAACCAGTTTGATTATAGGTGAACTATAAATCCTAGCAACTACAACTCCCAAAAGACAAAATCATAATTTTTTGAGTGATGGTCACTCCTTGTGTTGTGAGACGTTTTGCTGCCAAATTTGGTGTGATTTCATTCATTGGTTCTTTTGTTTTTAAGGTACTCATTACACACAGAGCATTTATATATATATAGAAAATGTAGGTAAGACTGACTACGACTCCACCAACGATGGAGCCAAACCTGTGAACCACATTGACTGGGTCTTGTATCCTTTAAAAAGCAGATCAGTTTGCAGAGATTAGGGGAAGATGTTTCTCCCAGTATGGATATAAATATCCCCTACTAACATCTTGTCAACACAGGAAACCATGGTTTCTGCTACAGTTGAAAGTTGGCACCACTTACTTGGGGAGGCATGGTCAAGCAATATATACTTTTGGGATTTAATTTTTTAAAAGCCATGGATGGTTGAATCCAAAATTACCATCTGTCAGCTGCAAAAGGCCACCCTATTTGGATCTGCACGATACATCACACAGTCCTAGACACTGACAAACACAAAAGAGGAGCCTTTTTTGACAGAAAATTGCTTTCTTTTTTTTTCTTGTCTGAAGAGCAGTCAGCACTTTGCCACCACACGCCAACATGGGAAAGAATTCAATGTCAATGTCATTTCAGCCTCCAGTCAATAGAATATCTAGTCCAGACATGGGCAGACTTTGGCTCCCAAGTATTTTGGACTTCAATTCCTACAGGCTGTTAGGAATTGTGGAAGTTAAAGTGCAAAACACTTGGAGGACAGAAGTTTGCCCATGTCTGATCTGACTCAATGAAAGTTGAGTCCAAAGTCTTAGGAACAAGAAAACATTTGCAACATAACTGTACTGCCCTCTTCCTCAGTTCAAGATCAGTCATGCTGTTGGAATTTAGTTCTATTTTCTGCTTTCTCTTTGGTAGCGTGTTTGCACAGTTTGCACATAAGCAAGTTCTGTAGCCTAGAGAGGATGGAGGCCAAAAAGAAGCAAATAGTCTTTTCTTGGTAAATTTTAGTCTGACGTTTACCTGCATATATTTGTTATATGTAATTTAATAGTGTTCTGTTTTGTCTTGTTATTTTAACCAAGTTGTTACCAGCAGGTCATAATAAATGAATAATAATAATAATTATTATTATTATTATTATTATTATTAATATTATTATTATCTGATGTGTAATCCAGCACAACAGCCAACATAGTAATCTTGTTTGCTGTGTAGTAATCTTATTGTGCTTCTAATAATAATAATAATAATTATTATTATTATAATTATAATTATAATTATAATTATTAGAAGCACAATAAGATTAGTACACAGCAAACAAGATTACTATGTTGGCTGTTGTACTGGATTACACATCAGACACTTCCCAAGTGTCTAGGACTGTGTGATGTATCGTGCAGATCCAAATAGGGTGGCCTTTTGCAGCTGACAGATGGTAATTTTGGATTCAACCATCCATGGTTTTTAAAAAATTAAATCCCAAAAGTATATATTGCTTGACCATGCCTCCCCAAGTAAGTGGTGCCAACTTTCAACTGTAGCAGAAACCATGGTTTCCTGTGTTGACAAGATGTTAGTAGGGGATATTTATATCCATACTGGGAGAAACATCTTCCCCTAATCTCTGCAAACTGATCTGCTTTTTAAAGGATACAAGACCCAGTCAATGTGGTTCACAGGTTTGGCTCCATCGTTGGTGGAGTCAGGGCCGTAGTCAGTCTTACCTACATTTTCTATATATATATAAATGCTCTGTGTGTAATGAGTACCTTAAAAACAAAAGAACCAATGAATGAAATCACACCAAATTTGGCAGCAAAGCGTCTCACAACACAAGGAGTGACCATCACTCAAAAAATTATGATTTTGTCTTTTGGGAGTTGTAGTTGCTAGGATTTATAGTTCACCTATAATCAAACTGGTTAATCAAATCCCTATGCTAAGTCTATGAGACGCAAAAAATTAAGAGTCCCTCCAGAACTGCAAGCACTTGGGGGGGGGGGGGGCGGGGGTTGAATGCTCTCATTAAGGAGGCCAGATTTGGTGGAGGTGGCTGACAGGGGCAGAGCTGCAGGTTATTGAAGGCTGCTCTGCCACCTGCTGTGCTCTTTGCTTCAGCGTGAGCTAGGAGGCAGGTTTCAACCCCCCCCCCCCCGAATTTTTTTTCTGGCTAAGGCCCTGGCCTAGCCAAACCTGCTACACAAGACTCCCTTGACCAACAGAAAACACTAGAAGGGTTTGGTGGGCATTGACTTTGAATTTGGAGTTGTTGTTCACCTACACGTAGAGACTCAAAAAATGATGGATCTGGACCAAACTTGGCACAAATACTCAATATGCCCAAATATCAACACAGGTTGAGTTTGGGGGAAATAGATCTTGACATTTGGGGGTAGTAGTTACTGGGATTTATACTTCACCTACAATCAAAGAGCATTCTGAACCCCACCAATGATAGAACTGGGGCAAACTTCCCGCAGAGAACCCCCATGACCAATAGAAAATAAAGGCCACCCAGTCCAACTCCCTTCACCAGGGCAAGAAAATATAATCAAAGCCCTCCTGACAAAGAGCCATCCAGCCATAGGTATAAATATATATGATTCACACACAGAGAGAGATAGTATCATAGATTTGAAAGGGAGCCCTAAAGAAGGGCAATTATATGCTGCATGCTCCAGAGTAGGCAAACCAGACAATCTCCGCATCAACACTGACAAACACTGACATCAACACTCCGCATCAACACTGACAAAGAAACAGCAAGAAATACTGTTTAGTAGGTTCTTGTGGGTTTTTTCGGGCTATAGGGCCATGTTCTAGAGGCATTTCTCCTGACGTTTCGCCTGCATCTATGGCAAGCATCCTCAGAGGTAGTGAGGTCTGTTGGAATTAGGACAATGGGTTTATATATCTGTGGAATGGCTGGGGTGGGGCAAGGAGCTCTTCCTTGCTGGAGCTAGGTGTGAATGTTTCAACTGATGCTAATGAAGGTGATCAGTTGAAACATTCACACCCAGCTCCAGCAGAGAAGAGCTCCTTGCCCCACCCCAGCCATTCCACAGATATATAAACCCATTGTCCTAATTCCAACAGACCTCACTACCTCTGAGGATGCTTGCCATAGATGCAGGCGAAACGTCAGGAGAAATGCCTCTAGAACATGGCCCTATAGCCCGAAAAAACCCACAAGAACCTAGTGATCCCGGCCATGAAAGCCTTCGACAATACATTAATACTGTTTAGCCACAAGCATAAAAGCATTACACCAGGCATGTGGGGGGGGGGGGGTTGAGAGGCTTCAGCCCCCCCCCCCCCGAAATTCTCATGGTGGTCTCCGAAAAGTCCTTACTGGTGCATTATTTAAACTGTTATGTTTATTCATATCATGATCTGATCACCATACTCAATATATCCGATATGCATGGGCGTATTGGGGTAACGGGCCTGCATTACACATTAGAAACTAACATCTCCTTAAAAGGCTGTGAGAGAGGGCGGGGTTATGAGCGGCAAGACCGCGCATGTCAGCTGTGGTAAGCCTCATATGGGATGTCAGATGTGTTAACGCTCTCACTTCAGCCCAGACGGAGTTGGAGGTGCTGAAGCTTAGCAACAGGTAAGATTTACCGGTAAGATGGCTTTGAGGGTCGATTCTCTTCAGAGGCCAACCTGGAAGGAGGAGGCAAACTGGTCAGCTCTCTCTCTCCTTAAGACTCCCCTTCCCTCGATCTATTTCTTTGTCAGTGTTGATGCGGAGATTGTCTGGTCTGCAATAGGAAAAGGGGGAAGGGGGGTTGCAGAACTTTATACAGTGTCGTTTCAAAGGAGGGAAATCACAAAAACAACTATGTTCAGCCAGGCCCGTAGCCAGGATTTCGACTGGCTCTACAGGCCAATGGAGACCTCCACCAAAGAGCAGACGTTGTCCAAAGACATATCCAAGGTCATGTGGCCAGCATGACTGCATGGAGCGCCGAGCAGGAAGGTATTGCAAGTTCGGCAGCTCAGCGCATTAACCCAGGGGGAGGGGGGCTCCAATTTGTGGAAAACCCTTTAGCCCAATCCTTGATCTTTCTATTACTTTTTTTGCAATATGGTTTCATTTCCAATTAATCTCCACTTGAAAGTTACTCTGTTACTCTTCAGTTTCAGAACTGTCATGATGGGAAAATATTTTTTTTTAAATGTAACACGTTTTTTGACAACCGATACATATCTATCCTCGAGAGTGATTTATATCTTTCTGAATGAAATGCAAATTCTTTTTCTTTTCCATTACTTTGCTCTCCATCCACGATGGAGTCTCAAATCACCTGTCGAACTGGGAAAAAAATGGGTTGCTGGGAGTTTTCCGAGCTGGATGGCCATGTTCCTCACGCAGGCATCTTCAGAGTCTGTGAAGTCTGTTGGGAACTAGCCAAGTGGTGTTATTTATCTGTGGAATGTCCAGGGTGGGGGAAAGAATTCTTGTCTGTTTGATGCAAATGTGGATGTTGCAATTGGCCAGCTTGATTAGCATTGAATAGCCTTGCAGCTTCAAGGTCTGGCTGCTTCCTGCCTAGGGGGAATCCTTTGTTGGGAGGTGTTAGCTGGCCCTGATTGTTTCTTGTCTTGAATTCCCCTGCTTTTTGAGTGTTGCTTTTTATTTACTGTCCTGATTTTAGAGTTGTTTTCCTCTGGGTGAATCTTTGTCTACAGTTACACTCTCCTGGCTTGTTCTTGGTCCTGTAGCTCTTCTGATGTCTGTGGTGGAGTCTCCATTGGCCTGTAGAGCCCAGTTTAGGCGTTTCAGTTCACCTTGGAGGAGGTAGGGTTTGCAGATTCTTTTGGCCTGGGTGATGGTTGGAGTTTTTATGTAGGTACCTATCTATGTGTGTAGGTTTTCTCTAAACCGAGTGGCCCGATAGTTTAGGGCAGGTATGGGCAAACTCAGGCCTGGGGGCTGGATGTGGCCCCTTGGTCTATTTTCTTAGGCCCTCCTCTCTCACACATCCTATCCCTCTTTCCTTCCTCCTTCCTTTCTTTCCTTCCATCCTTCTCTTTCTCCCCTCCTCCCTTTTCTTTTTCCTTCCTCCTTCTATATCATCCTTCCTTCCCCTTTGTCTTTCCTTCCTCTCTCTTTCCTTCCTCCTTTTCTCACTCCCTTCCCTTCCTGCATGGCAGGGGGTTGGACTGAATGGCTCTTGGGGGTCTCTTCCAGCTCTAGGATTCTATATCTGTATTACCGTATTCATGTGTTTTATGTATTTTACTGTGTTGTTGCTTGTGTTTTGGTTTTTATTTCATTGTAATACTTGCTGGGCTTAGCCTCATGTAAGCCGCCCGAGTCAGTCCCGCTGGAGAGATGGTGGCGGGGTATAAATAATAATAATAATAATAATAATAATAATAATTATTATTATTATTATTATTACTACTAGCCATCCCCTGCCACGTAATGCCGTGGCCCAGTCTGTGTATATGCGTTTTGTATGTGTATATATTTCTGGCTGGCGGGAAGGAACGACTAGACTTAATGTTTTACCTACTAAACAGTATATTGTATTTATGAGCAGAAAACTTAATGCTCGTGAGAGATTGGAACGAGAAATAGATCTGGGTTGTTGTAGGTTTCTCGGGCTATATGGCCATGTCCTAGAAGCATTCTTTCCTGATGTTTTGCCTGCATCTATGGCAGGCATCCTCAGAGGTTGTGAGGTCTGTGGGCCTGCCATAGATGCAGGTGAAAAGTCAGGAGAGAATGCTTCTAGAACATGGTCATACAGCCCGAAATGTTTATATAATTTGTGTGTATATATATGTCTGTATGTGTTGTTTTGTGCATGTGTTGTAATTTGTTTTTGTTTTTTGGCTTTTTAAGTCTCTTCCACTGTGTTTTTCAGTGTTTTTTTTTCCCCCAGTGATTGTCACTCGTTGGCCTAATAGGTGTATTGTGTCCAAATATGGTGTCAATTCGCCCAGTGGTTTTTGATTTATGTTAATCCCACAAACGAACATTACATTTTTATTTATATAGATTATGTTATTTATTTATATCATATTATTTATTTATCTAGATTATTATTGTCCAAGGCTTTCATGGCCGGAATCACTGGGTTGTTGTAGGTTTTTCGGGCTGTATGGCCATGTTCTAGAAGCATTCTCTCCTGACTTTTCACCTGCATCGATGGCAGGCATCCTCCCACAGACGTCACAACCTCTGAGGATGCCTGCCATAGATGCAGGCAAAACATGAGAAGAGAATGCTTCTATGGAACGAGAAACAGAACAACCCAGATCTATTTCTCGTTCCAATCTCTCACGAGCATTGCGTTTTCTGCTCATAAATACAATATACTGTTTAGTAGGTAAAACGTTAAGTCTAGCCATTCCTTCCCGCCAGCCAGCGGGAGCTCACCCCATCCACCGACCTTCTGGTCTTGTTGATCGGAAGCACTGTGGTTTAACCCGTTGCGCCACGCCACTATATGAGATTAGCCTCGGACAGGATGGTAACACATCCGGGCTCTTCTGGGTAGCGTCCTTGCAGACAGCCGATTCTCTCACACCAGAAGTGGCGTGCAATAGATTCTCAATTCACTTCTGATACAAGTAGGTTTAATTAAAAAATAGCTTTGTTTTCCATAGGGTTATTTCCTCCTTGACAACTTTCTTCTCCCGTTTGTAGTATAGTTGTCTTGAATATTTGTTTCTTACGACTTCTACGGTCTCCTGAAGGCTTAATAGAGCCCCCACAGTTGCCCAGTCCTATAGTACACAGACATCTGTTTAATTTCCAAGTTTATAACTCAGCATTCTATATAATCTGTTCTATTGACTCTCTTGGAATTATCCTCTACATTGGAAATCGTTCAGTATTCCTTTGAGCCACTCGTAACTCTTGTTTTCTGGGTTGTTGTAGGTTTTTCGGGCTATATGGCCATGTTCTAGAAGCATTCTCTCCTGACGTTTTGCCTTGCTCTGTGGCAGGCATCCCCAGAAAAAAAAAACTCTTGTTTTCTTTTGGGCAAAAATAGACCAAATGTGTTAATAAGTATCTCACTGATGACAGAAGAATACAGTCATCGCACTAGAGGGGGAAAATCCACTTTAAACCCGGTTTCTGCCTCCTGGAGAATTCTGTGGTTTGTAGTATAGGGAGGAGCCTTTAACAGCTTCATTAAACTACAAACCCCAGCATTCTGCAGGTGGCAGAAACCGGATTTAAAGTGGATTCATTCTCTCGTGTGCTGAAGTAGTAAGTGAGCAAAAGCTGAACAATCTATGAATAGGACAGAAACGTTTAAGTTTAATTGAATTGATGGCTTTTAATGTTTTGAAACAGTGCTTCTCAACTTGTGGGTCCCCGGGTGTTTTGTCCTACAATTCCCAGAAATCCCAGCCAGTTTACTAGCTGTTAGGATAGCATCTGGGGACCCACAGGTTGAGAACCACTGGTTTAGAAACTAAATCCATCCGCATTTTGAACAGAACAACAGATCATAAGGGTCTTAACACACCTTGCACTTAAGAGAGGAGAGAAAATGAAATACGGAAGAGTGCAATGACAACTGGAAGGGTTTTGGTGGATTTGACATTGAACCTTTTGCCGCTCCTCCTCCTCGGTGTGGATTCTCTGGGGTCTGTTCAAGCTGGAGCTGACTCCAAAGCTTTTCCAAATAATGCACAGATAACTATGAGTATACAAAGAAACAAGGTATATAAATGGGGTTTATATTCCTGTGGAAAGTCCAGGGTGGGAGAAAGAACTCTTGTCTGTTTGAGGCCAGTGTGAATGTTTCAATTGACCAACTTGATTAGCATTTAATGGCCTAGCGGTTTCAAGGTGTGGCTTCTTGCTGCCCGTGGGAATCCTTTGTTGGGAGGCGATTAGCTGGCCCTGATTGTTTCTTGTCTGGGCCTCCCGTTTGTGAGTGTTGTTCTTTATTTAATGTCATGATTTCAGAGGCTTTGAATACTGGTAGTCAGATTTTGTATTTGAATTAGCCTCCCCGCATCCGAGGGTCAGGAAGGGAGCGGAAGGGCACAGAGGGAAAACGCAAGCAGGCGCCTCTTCCTTCTGCAGTCTCCCCTGGATCTGGCTGGACTCGGACCCAAGGTGGATTTGGAAAGCACAATGAAGAAGGTGGGCTTGGCACAGGAGGAAGGATTTGGAGCCCCATCTTTGAAATGTATGCATAAGTGTGAAGGATTTGAGCTGCATTTTTGGAGAAAAAATTGCCGACACTGCAAGAGCGGCCAAGAAGAGCATGACGTTCCCACCAGGAGTGAGGATGACCGTAAAGTGGGGAAGCTCTTTGAGGATACCAAATACACA
Source organism: Anolis sagrei (assembly GCF_037176765.1). Taxonomy (NCBI): domain Eukaryota; kingdom Metazoa; phylum Chordata; class Lepidosauria; order Squamata; family Anolidae; genus Anolis; species Anolis sagrei. Next base: position 24,560,542 of record NC_090022.1, read on the forward strand.
ACCCTCGTTGCAAAACCGAAATCGGATGGGATCCCTGTGTACAAGCGCAATGTGATGATACTGGCTAATCCTGTGGCGGTCAAGAAAAATGTGTCCCTCAACACTGTCACTTATGAATGGGCCCCTCCAGTTCAGAATCAGACCCTGGCGAGACACTACATGCAGATGCTTCCGAAGGAGAAGCAGCCCGTGGCAGGCTCAGAGGGGGCTCAGTACAGGAAGAAGCAGTTGGCAAAGCAGCTGCCCGCTCATGACCAGGATCCATCCAAATGCCACGAGCTGACTCCTAATGAAGTGAAGAAGATGGAGCAGTTTGTGAAGAAGTACAAGAACGAGGCGCTCGGAATGGGAGAGGTTAAGCTCCCGAGCGAAGTGGAAGGGAAGGCTGGGGAGAAGAAAGTCCCAGCGAATGGAGAGAAGGCAAGCTGCCTGGACAGAAAGCACCCCAATATTCCTGTTTCAGATGCAAACCGAACATGAAGGAGGGTGATCCAGCCATCTATGCCGAGCGTGCTGGGTATGACAAGCTCTGGCACCCTGCTTGCTTTGTCTGCTGTACCTGCAATGAGCTTCTGGTGGACATGATCTATTTCTGGAAGAATGAGAAGCTGTACTGTGGCCTACACTATTGTGACAGCAAGAAAGTTCGCTGTGCTCGATGTGCCAAGCTTATATTCAGCAATGAGTATACCCATGCAGAAGGTCAAAGGTGCAATCTGAAACATTTCTGGAATCTGAAACATTTGATTGCGACTGTATCTTGGCTGGAAAGATCTACGTCATGGTCAAGGAGAAGCCTATTTGCAAACTATGCTATGTGAAAGACCATGCTGTGATCTGCCAAGGTTGCCACAATGCAATTAACCCAGAAGTGCAGCGTGTGAGAGGGGCTCATCTGCCTCTCCCCGGATTCGAACCTGCGCCGGCACAGGGGTTGTAGTTGGTCATGGGGATTCTGTATGGGAAGTTTGCCCCAATTCTGTCGGTGGTGGGGTTCAGAATGCTCTTTGATTGTAGGTGAACTACAACTCCCAAATGTCAAAATCTATTTCCCCGAAACTCTCTGGATGTAGGTGAACTACAACTCCCAAACTCAAGGAGCCCACCCCCCCCCCCCCCCGTGGCGCAGTGGGTTAAACCCCTGTGCCGGCGCAGGTTCGAATCCGGGGAGAGGCAGATGAGCCCCTCTCACACGCTGCACTTCTGGGTTAATTGCATTGTGGCAACCTTGGCAGATCACAGGGGTTTAACCCACTGCGCCACGGGGGGGGGGGGGGTCCTTGAGTTTGGGAGTTGTAGTTCACCTACATCCAGAGAGCACTGTGGACTCAAACAATGATTGGTCTGGACCAAACTTGGCACAAACATTGCATATGCCCAAATATGAACACAGATAGCGTTTGGGGGAAATAGAGTCCCTTGGGAGATGGTAGCGAGTATAAATAAAGTATTATTACTATTATTATTATTATTATTATGTCTGTGTACTGTAGGACTGGGCAACTGTGGGGGCTCTATTAAGCCTTCAGGAGACCGTAGAAGTCGTAAGAAACAAATATTCAAGACAACTATACTACAAACGGGAGAAGAAAGTTGTCAAGGAGGAAATAACCCTATGGAAAACAAAGCCATTTTTTAATTAAACCTACTCGTGTCAGAAGTGAATTGAGAATCTATTGCACGCCACTTCTGGTGTGAGAGAATCGGTTGTCTGCAAGGACGCTACCCAGAAGAGCCCGGATGTGTTACCATCCTGTCCGAGGCTAATCTCAGATAGTGGCGTGGCGCAACGGGTTAACCCACAGTGCTTCCGATCAACAAGACCAGAAGGTCGGTGGATGGGGTGAGCTCCCGCTGGCTGGCGGGAAGGAATGGCTAGACTTAACGTTTTCCCTACTAAACAGTATATTGTATTTATGAGCAGAAAACGCAATGCTCGTGAGAGATTGGAACGAGAAATAGATCTGGGTTGTTGTAGGTTTTTCGGGCTGTATGGCCATGTTCTAGAAGCATTCTCTCCTGGTGTTTTGCCTGCATCTATGGCAGGCATCCTCAGAGGCTGTGAGGTCTGTGGGAGGATGCCTGCCATAGATGCAGGTGAAAAGTCAGGAAAGAATGCTTCGAGAACATGGCCATACAGCCCGAAAAACCTACAACAACCCAGTGATTCCGGCCACGAAAGCCTTCGACAATAATAATCGATATAAATAAATAATATGATATAAATAAATAATATAATCTATATAAATAAAAATGCAATGTTCGTTTGTGGGATTAACATAAATCAAAAACCACTGGGCGAATTGACACCATATTTGGACACAAGACACCTATCAGGCCCACGAGTGACCATCACTGGAAAAAAATATATATATTACAACACATGCATAAAACAACATATATGTATATACAAATTATATAAACATATACAGAAATATATACACACACAAAACACATATACACAGACTGGGCCACAGCAATACGTGGCAGGGGATGGCTAGTAATAATAATAATAATAATAATAATAATAATAATAATAATAATAATAATGTATACCCCGCCACCACCTCTCCAGCGGGGACAGACTCGGGCGGCTTACATGAGGCCAAGCCCAGCAAGGTATTACAACGAAATAAAAACCACAACACAAGCAACAACACAGTAAAATACATAAAACATATGAATACAGTAAGCAATATAAAAATACAATACAAAACCATTTAAAATCACAATGACAGTGAGCGGGCGCGTGTATTTATTATTTATTTATTTATTTATTTATTTAAAAAAACTTTTATACCCCATCTACCCCCGTAGAGGGACTCAGACCGGGTAACAGCTAAACATTAAATGCTTTTAGTAATACATCTAAAAACATAAAATCACAATGAGTAAAAATACAGACAGAATAAATACATATAAGCCAAATCACCAAGATAAAATCAAGTTCCACTCAGTCCGCAAATGTGGTCAGCTACTCCTGATATAGAATCCTAGAGCTGGAAGAGACCCCCAAGAGCCATTCAGTCCAACCCCCTGCCATGCAGGAAGGGAAGGGAGTGAGAAAAGGAGGAATGAAAGAGAGAGGAAGGAAAGACAAAGGTGAAGGAAGGATGATATAGAAGGAGGAAGGAAAAAGAAAAGGGAGGAGGGGAGAAAAAGAAGGATGGAAGGAAAGAAAGGAAGGAGGAAGGAAAGAGGGATAGGATGTGTGAGAGAGGAGGGCCTAAGAAAATAGCCCAAGGGGCCACATCCAGCCCCCAGGCCTGAGTTTGGCCATACCTGCCCTAAACTATCGGGCCACTCAGTTTAGAGAAAACCTACACACATAGATGGGTACCTACATAAAAACTCCAACTATCACCCAGGTCAAAAGAATCTGCAAACCCTACCTCCTCCAAGGTGAACTGAAACCCCTAAACTGGGCTCTCCAGGCCAATGGAGACTCCACCACAGACATCAGAAGAGCTACGGGACCAAGAACAAGCCAGGAGAGTGTAGACAAAGATTCGCCCAGAGGAAAACAACAACTCTAAAGGACAGTAAATAAAGAGCAACACTCAAAAAGCAGGGGAATTCAAGACAAGAAACAATCAGGGCCAGCTAACACCTCCCAACAAAGGATCCCCCCCCCCGGCAGGATGCAGCCAGACCCTGAAGCTGCAAGGCTATTCAATGCTAATCAAGCTGGCCAATTGCAACATTCACACTTGCCTCAGGCAGACAAGAGTTCTTTCTCCCACCCTGGACATTCCACAGATATAAACACCACTTGGCTAGTTCCCAACAGACTTCTCAACCCCTGAGGATGCCTGCGTGAGGAACATGGCCATCCAGCCCGGAAAACTCCCAGCAACCCATTTTTTCCCCAATTCGACAGGTGATAGAAAAATAGTAATAGAAAAATCAAGGAAAGGGCTAAAGGGTATTCCACAAATTGGAGCGCCCCCCCCCCCCCCCCCCCCCCCAGGGTTAATGCGCTGAGCTGCTGAACTTGCAATACTTTCCTGCTCCGGCAGGAAGGTAATGACGCTCCATACAGTCATGCTGGCCACATGAACTTGGAGATGTCTATGGGCATCTTTGGCTTAGAAATGGAGAGAAGCACCAACTCCCAGAGTGGGACATGACTGGACTTAATGTCAGGGGAAAACCTTTACCTATCTATCTACAACTGATAGCTAATCCTATAAGGAAAACCCAAAGACCTCTAGGTTCTTGTGGGTTTTTTCGGGCTATAGGGCCATGTTCTAGAGGCATTTCTCCTGACGTTTCGCCTGCATCTATGGCAAGCATCCTCAGAGGTAGTGAGGTCCTCTACCTCTACCTCTGAGAATGCTTGCCATAGATGCAGGCGAAACGTCAGGAGAAATGCCTCTAGAACATGGCCCTATAGCCCGAAAAAACCCACAAGAACCTAGTGATTCCAGCCATGAAAGCCTTCGACAATCCAAAGCCCTCTTTTCACTTTGGACCAAGACCAAACTGGAGGTGTATTTACTAGTGAATAGTCTTTCAAAAAGGATAGTGTCTGCAATGACTATTGTTGGGTGTTTCCTAAACACTAGTTGGCTAGGTGTTTGGACTTCAGCTCCCAGAGTTTCTGATTATTAAGCCAGGCAGCTGAGGCTTCTGGAAGTTTAAGTCCAAAAAGCATGTATCTGTGCATGTGAAATTCCTCGAGGGCAGAGCTTTCAAACTGCGTGTCACATGTTATTGTGTTGGCTGCAGTGTGTTGGTGTATTACATGAATGTAAAGAGAAACCTTTGAGTGCACATTAAATAATATTACTGAAACATGGAAGCCTAAAATGCTTAATGAGGGAAATCAGAGTGACTTTATCTCATATTCCACCAAATATTCAAAAGCTATATTCATCCAATCAACTTATATATCTAGTCAAAATGGGAAGTAGTTATCTTATTAGTGTTATACAACCTTTTACCATTCTTGCACATGTATATTGTTACTCATAAATGATAAACAGCAATGTTATTATATTACAAATCACATATTTTTAAAAATCTAAATGAAAAGTTACCATGAGATACTTTGTGTCCCCATAACTTTTGCTATTATAATTTATAAATGTGTCCTTATCTCTTGTAAGGGTCTATAACCTCTGATTTTCTAGTAAAACTGAATTACTGTGTTGATAAAAGATGCCTGTCTAAAAAGTGTGTCACCAACATGAAATGTTTGGAAAGCTCTACTCTAAATTAGGGCCTCTTTGGGTTGCCCAAAACCTTTAAGAGGAAGCAGGTGGCTATTTTTTTTTTTTTTTGTCGTGTCAGGAGTGACTTGAGAAACTGCAAGTCACTTCTGGTGTGAGAGAATTGTCTGTGCCCGGATGAAAGGATGTTTTTATCATCCTTGGGGGGGCTTCTCTCATATCCCCTCATGAGGAGCTGGAGCTGATAGAGGGAGCTCATCCGCCTCTCCCCATATTCGAACCTGTGACCTGTCGGTCTTCAGTCCTGCTGGCACAGGGGTTTAACCCACTACACCACCGGGGGCTCCATTGCTATGGCTATTAAATTGGAATCATAGTGCTATAATTGTGCAGTATGAAAGGTCCCAAATTCGACTGCGCTCAGAAATGTTAGTGCTGATTTTCAATTTCTGGGGAGCAACGGAATTATTAGCTGTTTTACCAGTTTGATGTCCTTAAGACTTAGATGTCTTTTTAAGTGTGCCAGGAAAGAAACACAAAAACCAGGGTGGGAGTGTGGGCGCCCTGATGTGCATGTATTATTGTTATGAAAGGATATATAAACGAACTGACACTGTTATTTTGCAAAGGCAATTGACTATAAACATCTTTCTAAAAGATAAGAGTAATCAACCGAGGAGAAGGGGATGGCTGTCTGTGAAAATTCCCTGAAGGTTGAGGCATACGATGAAAACTGTGGAAATTGGCCAAACGCTTCCGACGAGATGGCACAGAGGAAGGGACACTGTGAAAATGGACCAAATGCTTCAGTGCAAATACAACTGACACCTGAGTTCTCAGGAAATACAAAAGCATCTGGTAAGCTACCCTTTTTTGTTTAATAAAGAGAACTGAGAGGAGAAACGTTTTTTTCCGTTTTAAAAATTATTATTATTATTATTATTATTATTATTATTAAAATTATTATCCACCTCACAAAGTGGTTTGAGGAATGGGAAAATATGGCCTGTGAACTGCATCACACTAAACCCTTTCTTGTGTCAACAGGATACTGTACTCTGAAACCAATCCCTATGCATTCCATTAAAAAGCCGATAAAGAATTTTCCGTTACCTCCTAAACCTATAAAAACATGGATGAGGAACGGCCACTTTTTAATTTATTATTTATTTATTGAGAGCATTTCTATCCCGTCCTTCATGCCTCCAAAGGGAGACTCGGGACGGCTACCAGCAGACACCATTTGGTGCTGAACAGTACATACCATAATATACACTTTACCTACATTTAAAAAGTTATAAATACATTAAAACAATTCACCATTTCATGTCATCCTCCAAATCAATCCATAGCCACCAGTTCAACAGTCCATTAAAACCATCTTCAATCCATTGCCGTCAGCTAAAAACAGTCTGTTAAAACCATCTATTCTGTGAATGCTTGATCCCATAACCAGAATTTGAGCATCTTCCAGAAGGTCATGAGGGAGGGGGCAGATCTAATCTTGTTAGGGAAGGTGTTCCACAGCTGAGGGGCCACCACTGAGAAGGCTCTGCCTCTCATTCCCACCAAATGTGACCGTGATGGCGGCAGGACTGAGAGCAGGGTCTCTCCAGACGATCTTAAGGTCCTTGGGGGTTCGTAGAGGGAGATACGTTCAGATAGGTAAGCTGGGCCAGAGCTGTTTAGGATTTTATAGGTCAGCACCAGCACTTAGAATTGTGCTTGGAACCTAATAGGCAGCAGGCATAACAGGGGAGTTGTATGCTCCCTGTACCCCGCTCCGGTGAGCAACCCGGCTGCTAAGCGTTGGTCTAGCTGGAGCTTCCAAACAGTCTTCAGAAGCAACTCCACATAGAGTGCATTGCAGTAATCTATATGGGATATAACCAGAGCGTGGACCACTGTGACCAAGTCCGACCTCCCAAGATATGGGCGCACCTGGCGCACAAATTTTGGATGAAAAAAGAAACCCAATCTAATCTGACATCTGTTTTGGGCCAATTGCCATAAGTCGGTGTTGCCTGATAAAGGGTGTCTATGGGGAGGGGGACCAGCCTGCCAGCACCAGAGTTGTTGTAAACCTCTGTGCCTCCTCATTCTATTCATGACAGTGTATGACTTACATACAGTTCTTCTGCTTCCTTTTCCCCTATGTATTGCCTCCCTTTCTCTGGTAAGAAGCAGCAGTAAGAGCAGCTGGGCCCCTCTGGGGTTTGAGTTGCTGGGGCCTGTGGAGGACACAGGACTGTGCTGGAGGGCATTAGACTCCACCAGATCAGTGTTGGACCTTGGCTTTCTTTCCAACATGAGAAACAAGCATTTTATATGGCTAAAGCACCACAGAAGAGTGATCCTATTCTCTGTCACAAATGTGTACATCTATTGTATATATACTCATGTATACATTGAAAAATTCTTGACAAAAATGCCCTAAATCTGGCTCAATTTATGCGTGTGGTAATAGATCTAACACAGTGGCAGAGGCAAGAAACACTTCCACTTCTTTCCACCTCCTTCACCCAAACTGTTTCCCTTGACAAATTCCAGGGAGTCTAGCTGCTTTAACTGCCTTTTCTTAAAAATCTGTTCAAACTGCAGATTTCAGATAGACACAGTTCTCCTCTTTACATCTTGTAGTACGTTATATTTTAGCTTGTGATTTCTTGGTTTTCTATACAAATGTAAGCATTTCTTTTTGCCATGGCTCAACTGGCACATCAGTCATCAAAATGGATATTGTCTGAAATAAAAACATCATTTTTGTCTTCAAGGATTTCCTCAACAATATCAAATTTAATTTGTCCCTTCTTAACATATTTTATTTAAATATTTAGCTTTCTTCTCCGTTTTAAAATCACCTTGATCTTTGATGCCCATGCCATTTCCATCAGCAATAGCCCGAAAAACCCCACAAGAACCTAATCTTTTGTCTGTTACCATCTCCAGTCATCCAGAACCACGATGAATCCCACACAATTTCTTTCCCTCAATTCCAGCTGTGATCTTCATCTGTGACATCAGATTCACTCTCTAAAATTTCCATTTCATCACCAGCTTGTTTCCTATCTCTAACCAGCTGTCTCATTGCTTCTCCAAAGGCGCAACCTGGCCTTCTTATAAACCCCATCTACAATGTCTAACAATAAGGAACATTGGGAGCTGTGATGCAACAATATTTGGAGGACTGCATGTGGCCCAGTTTGTTGTGGACCTGAAGTGTATGGCATGGCCTCCTGTGGTGTAAGCCAAAACTCATACAAAGACATTCTTTTCGATACACATAGAATCTAAGGCCCCTTCTACACTGTCATATAAAATCCAGATTATCTGCTTTAAACTGGATTTTATGGTAGTGTAAACTCATATAATCCAGTTCAAAGCAGATAATTCACATTGATAATCTGGATTATATGGCAGTGTAGAAGGGAACATGGAGTTACATGAAACTTATCATTCTGTGGACCTGTATGTGGTGCTTATTTTCAGATATTGAGGGTTATGTGCCTGTATGCAGAGCCACTTGATCTGGCATAACATGTAATCAATCACAGAAATTATGTATTTTATTGTAGGAATCTGTACTCAACATGCATTTCTCTCTCATTCTCTTAGCTAGAGGACTAAAAGCAAAATGGAAGAAGACGAAGCCGACATGTATTTTGATGACTGTTTTGCCCCTTGTCAGCAGTGCTGTCACTGCCCTCATTTGTAAGTTCGCAGGTCCTTTTTTATCCATTCTGTTTGACTACATCTTGCTGTCATACTTCAGTTTTGGAATTAAATGGTTTTGTACAAATCTTCAAGTTGTCTTTCAACTTACGGTGATCCTTTTAATTATGTTCAAATCTTCAAGTTGTCTTTCAACTTACGGTGATCCTTATAATTATGCAGGTTTTTAGAGGCAATGAGTACTCAAAAATGGTATGACTGGGAGGAGGACATGACTTTGGCAAATGCATATTTCTTTGTCTTTGCTGATGCCATAGAAAAGCAGAGGTGAAAGATGGCATTAGCAGACAAGCCAGATGTAGAGTTTCACCACTGTCTGCACTTATTCTTTCTACTTCATCATTCCCCCAAGCAACGTGCCCTTTCCCACAACTGGCTTGATTCCCTATCTCTGAACTCAACTGGGTAAAAAAAACACCTATGAAGTGAGAGGGGGAAAATGCTAGACGTTATTCAGTTTGAAAGTGTCTGGGACAAAGGCAACTAGGTAATGCTTCCCAGATATAGTCACAGTTGTTATACCAGCCTAAGGTGATAAAAGGTACTTCTGACACTTTCTATGCGTGCCTAGGTAGCACTGATACTTGGAAATCCTCCCATTGTAAATGTATTCCTCCAAAAAGCATTAAATAAGTGTTAGCAAACTGAGCCTACCTTTGCGACCTTTAGAAACTATCTTGCTGCTAAAAATAAGAAGTGGAAATAAACGGAGGTTCTTTATTCCTGAACTAAATTCATGTTACTTTCTTAGTTTTAGGTGTGATGCTGACTGAACCACGCCCAGCCACATGTGTCCTCTCTTGCCCTTCAGAATGGATTGGGTATAAAGGCAAATGTTATGACTTTTCTAAATTGGAAGGGACCTGGTATGATGGCCAGAACAATTGCTCTGCATTTGGTGCTTCTCTGGTTGCAATTGAGGATCAAAAGGAAATGGTGAGAAGGACTTTCAGACTGTGTTGTAAGGTTGTTGTTGTTGTTGTTGTTGTTGTTTTGTTTTGTTTTTCTACCATGCATAGCCATCAGGTTCTACCAAGCATTTGTGGGGGTCTTAATGCAATGAACGTGAATAACGTTGAAGTCATGATGGTGGTTGAGGTTTGTTACATGAATGGGTTAGTTAGACTTGTCAGAGTTAAAGTCTTAAACCTATAATATGTGGCATAATGTAAAATAAACCACATATAGTTCACATTTGAGCAGCCCACACACTGCGTTGCCAGAGAAAGAAAATATGCCACACAGATGAACAATAAAGAACAAGTAGTTTACTCTTCTTAATTCAGAACAGCATATGTATAATGTGATCAGTTGCATCAACTTACACAATGTCCTTTTATGAGAGAGTTAAGATAGCCTTTATTTTGTTTATGTGGATAAACTCTTTCAACAGTTCATGAAGCAAGAGCACACTCCAAAATCTGTTTCTCTCTACTTATCTCATCAAACTCTCTCTCTCTGCACTTGCATAGGTCAAGCCTGAACAAAAACGAACAGTATCCAAAAGTCCCAGGCTTAGTCATCTCCTTGGGCATTGCCCAACCAATCAGCTTCATGCATCTTATTTTGCAGTTCGCACACACACACACACACACACACACACTGATTCCTTGCATGCGCCAACATAATGCATGTGCAAAAGAAGGAATTTCTGCAGGTGAAACAAGTTTCTTCTTGAAGGAAACAATAGCACTTTTGTTTTCTGCACAAAACCATTGTTTTCTATGCAAAAGCAAACATAAGTGAAATTTCACAGTATAGACTCTCAATTAAAGCAGTTTCTTCTGTGCATAAAATAGCATTTTCTCATAATGTGCAAAAACCACTGATTTCTACACATTCTACGACATGAAAAGTTTCCTTCCATGCTTTTGAGAAAGTAGACTGGTCTTCAAAAGCTCATACTATGAACTTCTTTCTGTTAGTTTCAATTGTGCTATGGGATCCATCTGCATACGGACACTCCAGGCTAACATGGTTAGGTCTTTGAACTGAAAAACTTGGTTTTGTACAATTTTTGGAATATGTTTAAATATTATTTCAATCTCTATCTGCTGCAATCTCCTCTTCTACATAACCACTAAAATTATGAGATTGCTCTCCAGTTTTCATTCTGGCAGTGTTCATCCTTGCTCTCACCCTTGCATACCTGCTTTTGCCTGTGAAGTCTTTGAGTGCATCTGCACTGTAGAATGAATGTACTTCAACACCTCGTTAACTGCCATGGCTCAATGCTCTGGAATCATCGGACTTGTAGTCTTACAAGGTTTTTAGTCTTTTCAGCTAAAAAACTACAACAACTCCCATGATTCCACAGCATTGATCATGTCTGGGTTGTTGTAAGATTTTTTCGGCAAAAAAAGCCAATGGGATTTTGGCCTGCATCAATAGGAGCATAGTGTCTAGATCTAGGGAAGTAAAGCTACCCCTCTATTCCGCTTTGGTTAGACCACACCTGGAATACTGTGCCCAATTCTGGGCACCACAATTCAAGAGAGATATTGACAAGCTGGAATGTGTCCAGAGGAGGGTGACTAAAATGATCTAGGGTATGGAGAACAAGCCCTATGAGGAGCGGCTTAAGGAGCTGGGCATGTTTAGCCTGAAGAAGAGAAGGCTGAAAGAAGATATGATAGCCATGTATAAATATGTGAGAGGAAGCCACAGGGAGGAGGGAGCAAGCTTGTTTTCTCACTCTGTAGACTAGGACGCAGAACAATGGCTTCAAACTACAAGAAAGGAGATTCCATCTGAACATTAGGAAGAACTTCCTGACTGTGAGAGCCATTCAGCAGTGGAACTCTCTGCCCCGGAGTGTGGTGGAGGCTCCTTCTTTGGAGGCTTTTAAACAGAGGCTGGATGGCCATCTGCCAGGGGTGATTTGAATGCAATATTCCTGCTTCTTGGCAGGGGGTTGGACTGGATGGCCCATGAGGTCTCTTCCAACTCTTTGATTCTATGAATTAGGACTGCCTGAGTTAAAGCTGCTTTTAATGGCTGCTTGTTGCTTGTTACGTGGTTATGTGAGAACAACACCTGCTGAAATTTTCCTTTCCACACAACTTCCATATTCAGTGTAGAAGAGCCCCTTTGATTTTCCAACATGATAACCCCAGCAAAAGTTTATTTTATCATATGAATTTTATTTATAAAACAGGTTGTGGTCTCCGCATCCAATTTCAGTAGCTATTGCTATTTCTGCTTCTTGTATATTCAAAGCAGACGATTCTAAAATTTTACTTTTGAAACTCCAGTTAATAAAATTCCACATAATGTTGGGGCTGCATGTACCTCCTCCTGAAGGTGCAGGTTTACAGCTTGGGAGTGATCCTGGATTCATCGCTGAGACTGGATCCCCAGGTCGGGTAATGGCCAGGGGAGGTTTTTCACATTGACATTTTTTTGCGCCAGTTGCGCCTGAACCTTGGGAAGTCAGACTTGGCCATGGTAGTCCATACTCTGGTTACATCCCGAATAGACTACTGAAACGCACTCTACGTTGCCTTTGAAGACTGTTTGGAAGCTCCAATTGGTCCAATGGGTGGCAGCCAGATTGCTGGAGCGAGACACAGAGATCATACAACTACTCTGTTACATCAGTTCCACTGGCTGCCAGTCTGCTACCGAGCACAATTCAAAGTGCTGGCTTTAGCCTATAAAGCCCTAAACGGTTCTGGCCCAGTTTACCTGTCCAAATGTATCTCCCTCTATGAAACATCATGGAGGTTAGAATTGTCTGGGGAGGCCCTGCTCTCGGTTCCATCTCCTTAGCAAGTGCAACTGGTGGGGATGAGAGACAGGGCCTTCTTAGTGGTGGCCCCTCGGCTATGGAAATCCTTCCCCACCAAAATTAGATCTGTGCCCTCCCTTTTAGTCTTCAGAAAGAAAGTACAAAAATTGATGTGGGACCAAGCCTCTGGGTCCCACACGCTTATGTGTAATTCACTTTTGGAAAGGCCTAGGACTTGGCTTATTTATTTATTTATGGCATTTATATCCCATTCTATCTCACCTGCATAGAGGGACTCAGGGCAGCTAACAACTGGCACAGCATAGTGCCCACAATAAGAAAAGCATAAATATACATAATATAATAAAAAAAGTATGAAAACAATACAAAAACATTACATACAACGCCGAATTCAGTCATAATCCTAAAAGCAGTCAATCAAAGTCCATTAAAACTTTAACTTTGCCAGCAAGTCAGTCTAGTCCGCAAAGGCCTGATCCCACAGCCAGGATTTCACTTTTTTCGGAAGGACAGGAGAGATGGAGCAGATCTGATTTCATTTGGGAGGGAATTCCATAGCCAAGGGGCCACAACGGAGAAGGCCCTTGGCTTCTGAATTATGTGATTTTAATGTTTTATATTGTTTTAATTTCATGTTTAAATGTCTAGATGTTGTTTTTCTATTTAATATAGTTTAATTTAATTCATAGTTATATGTTACAGTTGTTTTACACTAGGTTTTTAAATACATTTTAAGGCATTAATTTTTTTCTGTGAACATGTTGGACACCATTTTGAGTTCCCGTGGGGGAGAAAAGTGGTATATAAATGAAGTAAATAACATAAAAATAAATAAATAGTTTGGAATATTTCTTTCCCTGGTAACTTACATGTACATCACATAATGGTTTGAGATATATATATATTTAATTGCAGGACATCATAATGCAAATTAAGAGAAAAACTGATTATTGGATTGGCCTGAAAAGAAAGAACGGGCAGCCCTGGGAATGGGCAAATGGAACTGTCTTCAACGGCTGGTAAGGTTTTCCAAATCACCAAAATGGAGGCAGCTGTAAAAAATAATAAATAAATAAATAAATAAATAAATAATAACCTACAGAAATTAATCTTTCATTCTTTTAAACCTATCTTTGGTTATTTATTTCAGCCAGCTTTAGATTGGTGTGCCAGAATTCCTGATCTGGTAACTCACATATAGCATGGTACATAATTGCTGTAAATAATTTTAGTGGAAAGACTTCAGCATTCCCATTTTAAAAAATAAATAGATCCTGCTTGCCCAGTTTCCCTTATTATAAGATATACAATTTGCAGAGTTCTTTGTTTGTGTTTTCCTTTATGGCAAAGGTTGGCCCTTTTGGTCCCTTTCAACTACATCTTAATCTGTTTCTATCAGTTTTCGTACAACATAAATAAGGAGCCCATTGGTAATATCACGCGGACCATAACAAAGGAACTTCACGCGGACCATAACAAAGGAACTTCACTTCTGTTATCCTCTCATTGCAGGTTTGAAATTAAAGCGGATGGATTTTGTGCCTATTTGGATGATGACAGGGTCGGTTCAACATTATGCGGGACAAAACGAAATTGGATTTGTAGCAAGTCAACTAATGTGGCCTGAACAAGTTACTATATATAATGTCTAAGTCTAGAAACAATATGCACACCGACATAGACATACAGATACAAATTACATGTATGAACAGACAAAGACCACTTGTGTGTTATAAACGACCATACCTTGGGAAGTCTGACTTGGCCACGGTAGTCCACGCTCTGGTTACATCCCGCTTAGACTACTGCAACACTCTCTACGTGGGGTTGCCCTTGAAGACTGCTCGGAAGCTTCAAATGGTCCAATGTTCGGCAGCCAGGTTGCTAACAGGAGCGGCACTCAGGGAGCACACCACTCCTCTGTTGCGCCAGCTCCACTGGCTGCCAATCTGCTACCAGGCACAATTCAAGGTGCTGGCTTTAGCCTATAAAGCCCTAAACGGTTCTGGCCCTACTTACCTCTCCGAACGCATCTCCTCCTATGAACCGACTAGGACATTAAGATCATCTGGGGAGGCCCTGCTCTCGGTCCCGCCCGCATCGCAGGCGCAGTTGGCGGGGACGAGAGACAGGGCATTCTCAGGCATTGTTTCAGAACTGATGAAGACCTTGGCAGTTCTCCCGGTTCCCTGGCCATAGTTTGGGAAGATTTCTAGGATATCAAGTACGGTTAGTGGATTGCTAACAGATTCCAGTATTTCCCAGTGAGGCTTTTGGTTTTGCTTTCTCCATTTAAATTCATGTTTGCGGATTTTGCTGTGGCTTTTGACTTGCATTTTTCCTTTATTTTGTAACCATTTTTCTTCAATAAAAAAGGATTGTTTTTCACAACCAAGTGTGGTGGATAGTTATCTTAGGGCCTCGTTCCGTGCTCTGGATTGCAACAGATTTGATATGTTTTGTATAATGTGTTTTAACTGCTTTTTGATGTTGTTGTGTGAACCTTTACTATGTAAACTGCCTTGAGTCGCCTTTTTTGGCTGAGAAAGGCGGTATAGAAGTAAATCAAATAAATAATAAATAATAAATAATAAATAATAAATAAAAGCTTGTGTGTTATTAAAGTTCTATTTTTTAGAGCAGGGGTCCTCAAACTTATTAAACAGAGGGCCAGGTCACAGTCTCTCAAACTGTTGGAGGGCCAGATTATAATTTGAAAAAAAACAACAACCATGAATTCCTATGCAAACTGCATATAACTTATTTGTAGTGCAAAAAAAATCACTTAAAAACAATACAATAATTAAAATGGCGACACAGTAATTCACTTTTACTGACAAACCAGAGGTTAAACCAACCCCTTACAAGAGATACAAGAGGACCCATAAACTGGAATAATGAAATGTATGGGGATACAACATGTCTTATGAAAACCTTTCATGTATTTAAAAATATATGACTTGTGAGATAATAAAATACCTTGTCAATATTTTTGTCATTATTGAACAGTAATATGGAAATATATGCAAGAATTTTAAAAGTGTATAACATTAATAAAATAACTACTTTTTATCTTATTTAAATGTATGAGGTTGATTGGGTGAACACAGCATTTGAATATTTGGTAGAATTTGGTAGAAGACACTCATATTTCATCATCAACCTTTTAAAGCTTCCACATTTCAGTGGTATTATTTCACACAGATTCAGAGGTTTCTCCTTATGTTCATGCAACACATCTACACACTGCAGCCAACATTTGAACATGTCAGGAACGTGTCTCCTGACATTTGAACATGTCAGGAGACACAGTTTAGAAAGCTCTGCTGTAAATGCATCCTTCAGAAGACGCATGGGAATTGATTACATACTAGCACCATCTGGTGGTTCCCCATATTATTATGGCATCCTTCTATATTCATACATATATTCATTCTTCTATTCATACAAGAAGGTAATGATGCTGGTTTAGGAAAAGCATGTCCTCTCAATAGACTTTTGCTACCTGCTCCTTGGGAGTCTGTGCCTTCATGAAACATGCAAGCCAGGGATTTTAATGTGGGCTGATTGATAACTGGCAAATAGAGGGAGAAAACATGGAAGCAGTGACAGACTTTGTATTTCTAGGCACGATTATTACTGCAGATGCAGACTGTGGCCAGGAAATCAGAAGACGTTTCTTTCTTGGGAGGAGAGCAATGACCAGTCTCGATAAAATAGTGAAGAGTAGAGACATTACACTGGCAATGAAGATTTGCATACTTAAAGCAACGGTATTTCCTGCAGTAACCTATGGATGTGAGAGCTGGACCATAAGGAAGGCTGAGCAAAGGAAGATAAGAAACTTTTGAACTGTGGTGTTGGAGGAAAATTCTGAGAGTGCCTTGGACTGCGAGAAGATCCAACCAGTCCATCCTCCAGGAAATAATGCCCGGCTGCTCTGGAGGGAAGGAAATTAGAGGCAAAGATGAAGTCCTTTGGCCACATCATGAGAAGACAGGAAAGCTTGGAGAAGAGAATGATGCTGTGGAAAATGGAAGGAAAAAAGAAGAGGGGCCGACCAAGGGCAAGATGGATGGATGGTATCCTTGAAGTGACTGGCTTGACCTTGAAGGAACTGGGGGTGGCTGGCTGACAGGGAACTCTGGCATGGGCTGGTCCATGAGGTCACGAAGAGACAGAAGGAACTGAATGAATAAACAATGCTTTTTAACTGTTTGTCCCTATGGAAGAGGGACAAACTGAGATAGAAGGGCAACTATATATCTCTAAACATTGTCTCTTATAAACATTCACCTGCAACAGTTGCATAAATTGTAACAGTCTGTCATAGTCATTTGTATCTGTCAGGTCAAGTAAGAAAGTATCAGGCTTTAATTGGATATGTTTCCACAAAATTTTCTGGATCAACATATGGATTTGAACTAGTATTTCTTGGCATAATTGCATGTCCATGACATATGGCAAAGAGACCCCACTTGTCGTTTAATTTTCTAGTGTTGGAAACTTCTTTCAACATTTTAGAAAGTTTTTCAGGAGTCATATACCATAGATACATCAATTCATAGTAATTCACTTTCAAATTAAAACAATGTAGCCCTTAAGTCCACACTTTCTCCCATTGGCCTATATCGCTCACTATCATCACTATATTCCTAGTTCTTCCCTCCTCCTTCTTCCATGGCAGGGATGTTGATGGGGAGGAGCAAAAAAAGGCCTCTTCGGCTGGAGGGCCACAGTTTGAGGATGCTTCCCCAAGAACATTGTAGGCAGGATTGTTCAATGCAGAAGAGGACAGGGCTGCTACGCTTCAACTGGCATGTGGAAAAAGCCATTTCAGCCTCACCTAGGTTTGCAGCTAGACACCTTCACAGGCTTTGTACAAGGGAAGGCCCAGTTTGATTATATAAATCATCCCTTTCAGCTTAAGTGGGTGGGTCATAGAATCATAGAATCATAGAATCAAAGAGTTGGAAGAGACCTTTTGGGCCATCCAGTCCAACCCCCTGCCAAGAAGCAGGAATATTGCATTCAAATCACCCCTGACAAATGGCCATTCAGCCTCTGCTTAAAAGCTTCCAAAGAAGGAGCCTCCACCACACTCCGGGGCAGAGAGTTCCACTGCTGAACGGCTCTCACAGTCAGGAAGTTCTTCCTAATGTTCAGATGGAATCTCCTCTCTTGTGGTTTGAAGCCATTGTTCCGCGTCCTAGTCTCCAAGGAAGCAGAAAAGAAGCTTGCTCCCTCCTCCCTGTGGCTTCCTCTCACATATTTATACATGGCTATCATATCTCCTCTCAGCCATCTCTTCTTCAGGCTAAACATGCCCAGTTCCCTAAGCCGCTCCTCATAGGGCTTGTTCTCCAGACCCTTGATCATTTTAGTCGCCCTCCTCTGGACACATTCCAACTATTCCAACTATTTTGAGATTGATTAAAAACATTAGTGACGTGTCTCAGCCACCAATCAAAATGGAAAATGTGGTCAATGACATCAGGACAAAGAATCAGATACTAGTCTCAAGTGAAAAGACAACTTTGTTGAACACCAAGGTTTGGGTCATCCCTACCATGGAATTTCCCATTTCAAACTCTGGCAGATAGTCTCAAACTGCAGCCCTCCCACTATTTGGGCCTCCAACTCCCAGAAACCCCTGTTGCCAGCTTGTTCAATGGTCAGGAATTCTGTGAGTTGGAGGCTGCACTTTGAGGATGCCTGATGCACAGAAAGGAGGGCTGGACAGTGAACAAAATTGGAAGAAATCAACTCTTTTGAAATGTGGTGCTGGAGGAGACTTGGGGAGATAATCAAGGGTTAGCACATCATTACATTTATTATTAATAATAATTTTACAAAAGTCAAAACTTTGAATGCAGAAGGATGACTGTACAGGAAGTCACTGAGATACAAACATCCAACATCCTAATGACTCATGGTTAACAATGGGGGAAGTGACACAGGAAGTAAAAGAAATATACCCCTTGGATGGGAAATTCACTCCTGAAAGAGTTATCATGGAGGAAAGAAGTCTCCACTGAAACTTCATCACCAGTTCTTGTTTCCACAACAAGCCATTTTTTAAAAATCCAATTATCACAGGGGCAGAAAATTAGGTGAAATTTTCTGAACAGGGGCACAGACAGCAAAACAAAGGCCACAGTGGTTTTACCCTTCCCTATGGTATACACTATGCTGAGTTTCAGGAAAAAAATCTATTTCTGTTTTATTGACTAGTCTATAGCCTTTAACTGTGTGGATAATAATAAATTTGTGGCAAGTTCTTGGTGGTATGGGGATACCAAATTGCCTTGTTTGTCTCCTGAGGAATCTGTATAAGGACCAAGTAGCAACAGACTGGTTCAAGATTGGGAAAGGCGTACGGCAGGGTTGTATACTGTCACCCAACCTATTCAACTTGTATGCAGAACATATCATGCGATGTGTAGGTCTTGATGACTGTAAGGCTGGAGTTAAAATTGCTAGAAGAAACATTAACAACCTTAGATATGCAGATGACACCACTTTGATGGCCGAAAGTGAGGAGGAGCTGAGGAGCCTTAAAACCAAGGTGAAAGAAGAAAGTGTAAAAGCTGGGTTACAGCTAAACATTAAAAAAAACACAAGATTATGGCAACCAGACTGGTTGATAACTGGCAAATAGAAGTAGAAAACTTGGAGGCAGTGACTTTGTATTTCTAGGTGCAAATATTACTGCAGACACAGACTGCAGCAGGAAATCAGGAGACACTTACTTCTTGGGAGGACAGCAACGACCAATCTTGATAAAATAATGAAGAGCAGAGACATCATACTGACAACGAAGATCTGCATAGTTAAAGCCATGGTATTCCCCATAGTCACCTATGGATGTGAGAGCTGGACCATAGGGAAGGCTGAGTAAAGGAAGATAGATGCTTTTGAACTGTGGTGCTGGAGGAAAGTTCTGAGAGTGCCTTGGACCATGAGAAGATCCAACCATTCCATCCTCCAGAAAATAAAGCCCGCCTGCTCATTGGAGGGAAGGATATTAGAGGCAAAGACGAAGTACTTTGGCCACATAATGAGAAGAAAGGAAAGCCTGGAGAAGACAATGATGTTGGGAAAAATGGAAGGAAAAAAGAAGAGGGGCCGACCAAGGGCAACATGGATGGATGGCATCTTTGAAGTGACCGGCTTGACCTTGAAGGAGCTGGGGGTGGTGACAGCCGACAGGGAGCTCTGGCATGGGCTGGTCCATAAGGTCACAAAGAGTTGCAAGCAACTGAATGAATGAACAACAAATGATACACACACACACACACACACACATATAGGTATGTGGCTGGAGTTATACTTTGAAAAGTACCTGTGCATACAAATTCAGTGGGAGAATAAACCAACAGAACCTTATCTTGTTTGTAACTACCTATATTGGGAAGGGAAGGTAAACTCTCACTAGGGCCAAATGACAATATCTGGCCAAAACACCTTTAAGTGGCTTGAATGTTAGCCCTATTTCTGGGGGCTCATCTACTGTACACTGTGCTGTCGCACGCTGGGCCTGAAATAATGTTTACAGGTCATGCCTTCTGTATGTCCAACGGGACGCCGGGGTGCCTCAGCTGAAGGGCCTTGTGGGGTCCTTGTTGTTGTCAGTGCCTTGGCAATGTGACCAAGACTTAACCCTTGTTGTGTAGTCCGGTGCCCTTGCCCTTTGCAGAACTATAAGTCACTATCCCTTATTTGGGGGGGGGGGGGTTGCTCGACATCACCTCCAGCTGTCCATTTGGCAGAGGCAGGTCCAATGATTCCTTTTGTTGAGACCATGCTAAAGAAATACAAGTTTAATCAGAACAGATTTGTTATAAATCAGAGAAATAATGAGGTTTTGGCTAAGATCCTAAGAGACTTACAGAACTGGGGTCAGTCTGCCCTTAGATAATAATTAGGTAGAGAGAGAAATGGGTGGAGGAAGGAAACCAAATAAAGATGCCACCTTCTGTATAACCAATCCACACCTTTTTGGAAATACATGTGTATTTCACCTATAAGCCAATTACAGAGCTTGCTCATGCATATGAATTGTGTTGCTTAAAGACTCGTAAAGCTTACAGTCCTGAGCTATTCAGGGCTTGAGATTGACCTAACTGCCTTTAGGGGCTTGAAAGTAATCGATAAACATCTTCTGCTGACAAACACTGACAGTCATTTGGTAAAGCCGGTCAGGCACTAGCCCCAAAGAATAGACACAAAATATCCTGGAAGACCTGTTGTAACAGGGTTGTTGTGTGTTTTCTGGGCTGTATGGCCATGTTCCAGAAGCATTCTCTCCTGACATTTCACCTGCATCAATGGCAGGCAACCTCAGAGGTTGTGAAGTCTGTTGGAAACTAGGAAAATGGAGTTTCTATATCTGTGGAAAGTCCAAGGAGGGAGAAAGTACCCTTGTCTGTTTGAGGTAGGTGTGAATGTTTCAATTGGCCACTTTGATTAGCATTTAATGGCCTAGCAGTTTCAGGGTCTGGCTTCTTACTGCCTGGGGAGTCCTTTGCTGGGAGGTGATTAGCTGGCCCTGATTGTTTCTTGTTGAAACACTTTGCTGTCCCATTTTCAGCTGCTGTCTAAATGGCCCAGTTCCTCTTTTGCTTCCCACTTCCCCCCCTTAATTCACAGCTTACTTCCATCTGAGTTTGTACTGCAACAGAAGTTCCAATGATTCAATGAGAGGAAAGGTCAGGAAAAAGCAGAACCTTGTCCTTCCTTGTAGTTTCAGGAAAAAGCAAACTGCTGCAGCCTCTCCTCGCTTGTGTGGTCCCTCACATTAATAACTTGCCAGCTTAAACACTCAGATATGTCCTAATTTTTATCTGTTTTCCTTTTTGTAATGTCAGGACTGAGTTGAGAAACTGCAAGTCGCTTCTGGCATGAGAGAACTGGCCATCTGCAAGGACGTTGCCCAGGAGATACCCAGATGTTTTGACCATCCTGTGGGAGGTTTCTCTCATGCTCCCGCATGGGAAGCTGGAGCTCACCCCGCTCCCCAGTTTCGAACCACCGACCTTTTGGTCAGCAGTCCTGCCGGCACAAGGGTTTAACCCATTGCGCCACCAGGGGCACCTGTTTTCCAAACGCAACACACCTTCAGTCCCAGATTAATAAAGGTAAAGGTAAAGGTAGTCCCCTGACATTAAGTCCAGTCATGTCTGACTCTGGGGTGTGGTGCTCATCTCCATTTCTAAGCCGAAGAGCCAGCGTTGTCCATAGACACCTCCAAGGTCGTGTGGCCGGCATGACTGCATGGAGCGCAGTTACCTTCCTGCCGGAGCGGTACCTATTGATCTACTCACATTTGCATGTTTTCGAACTGCTAGGTTGGCAGAAGCTAGGGCTGACAGCGGAAGCTCACGCTGCTCCCCGGAATCGAACCTGCGACCTTTTGATCAACAAGCTCAGCAGCTCAGTGCTTTAACCCATTGCGCCGCCCAGATTAATAGTATAGCAGAAAAGGAGACTGTCACCGAAGTCAAGTATGGGCGATTGTACATCATCCTCCATGATATAAAGGCCAAAGGATTTATGGCAAAAGTAAGATGACAAAAAGAGTATCTCTCCCAATCGTTTTAATTGATGAAGTCCAAAGACATAGAAACCAACAACAATGTTTACTGGCAGATAAGTGTAAAAGTATTTATTTTGTTTATTCATTTACCACATTTATATCCCACCCTTCTCAACTCCGAAGGGGACTCAGGGTGACCTTACAAAGGCAACAATTCAATGTCATATACTAATAAAAAAAGGTAAAGCTTTTCCCCTGACATTAAGTCTAGTCATGGCCAACTCTGGGGGTTGGTGCTCATCTCCATTTCTAAGCTGAAGAGCTGGTGTCGTCCATAGACGCCTCCAAGGTCATGTGGCTGGCATGATTGCATGGAGTGCAATTACCTTCCTGCCGAAGTGATACCTATTGATCTCACATTTGCATGTTTTCGAATTGCTAGGTTGGCAGAAGCTGGGACTAACAATGAGAGCTTACCCCACTCCCCAGATTCAAACTGTCAACCTTTTGGTCAGTAAGTTCATCAGCTCAGCAGTTTATCCCGCTGTACCACCTGGGGGTAAATAAACAAAAAGTTAAAACCAAACCCATTAAAAACATTGCATTAAAACATCAATTAAAATCACATGATCCAAATCGTATTCCAGTAGAGTTGTATGTTGTTAGTGTGTGCCTTCAAGTTGTTCCCAACTTATGGTAACCCAAAGCCAAACCTATTGTGGTGTTTTCTAGTCAGGATTTGTTCACAGATAGTTTGCCATGGCCTATTTTTGAGGCTGAGAGAGTGTGACGTGTCCTCTGGACCTTGATCTGGTTCCAGAATTTCCTATGTACAGGCAGTTCCCGAGTTACAAACATCCGACTTACAAATGGCTCATAGTCAAGAATGGGGGTGAGACAACAGGAAGTAAGGGAAATCTACCCCTCGGAAGGGAAATTCACTCCTGATACAATTATCATGAGTTACATTTTTAAAATGTTCCTGTTCCAACAGCAAAACAACAGAGAGTAAACAATCAGGCACATCAAATCACCTCTCAAAGAAAGATTCCTCCAGGCACTTCCAAGCCATCAAATACTAATCAAGGTGGTCAGTTGAAACATTCACACCCAGCTCCAGCAGACAAAAGTCCTTTGTCCCACCCTGGTCTTTCCACAGATATATAAACCCATGTTCCTACTTCCAACAGACCTCACTACCTCTGAGGATGCTTGCCATAGATGCAGGTGAAACGTCAGGAGAAAATGCCTCTAGAACATGGCCATATAGCCCGGAAAACCTACAACAACCCAGTGATTCCAGCCATGAAAGCCTTTGACAATACATTGTTCCTGTTCTGACTTACCAACAAATCAACTTAAGAACAAACATACAGAACCTATCTTGTTCGTAACTTGGGGGCTGCCTGTATTCATCTGCACTTCTTCTATGCTGGTATGAAACTAACCAAAGTGGCTGTGGTAGAAATGCCATAGCTCGTCCATAACTAAGGCCTCTCTATGTGTCACTTCCCAATCAATTAAATGGATTCATCTTGCAGGAAAAGAGATTCTACATAAAAAATTAACAAGAACATGCCGACAAAGCAGTTCTATGGTGGAAGTGGTGCCTGGGAGTCTGGTGGAGTCTGTAAATTTTTAAACAGAGGCTCAATGGTCATCTGTTGAGGGTGCTTTGATTGTGTTCCTGCATGACAGCATGGAGTTGGACTGGATAGCCTTAGGGAATCTCCCAACTCTATGATTCAAAAGAAAATATATTCAGCTTAAAGCATATGTGTCCAGAAGCGGCCCTAGGTAATCTTCAACAGTAAGCAAACAGTATTTTGGCACACCCCCCCCCCCCCCAATCACTGATATATATTTTCTGTTCGTCGTGGGAGTTCTGTGTGCCATATTTGGTTCAATTCCATCATTGGTGGAGTTCAGAATGCTCTTTGAATGTAGGTGAACTATACATCCCAGTAACTACAACTCACATATGTCAAGGTCTATTTTCCCCCAAGAGCGCCCCTGGGCAAAATCAACTATACTGCAAGTGCTTACTTTGCGTAATGGGTTGAGCCGCCCCTGTATGTGTCAAACACAAGGCCTGTGGGCCAAGTCTGGTCCTCTGTGTCATTCAATGTGACCCTCCAGATGCTGGACTCCAACTCCTGTATTCCTCATCATTGGACATCACGACTGTAGCTGATGGGAGATGGGATGCAGTAACATCTGGAAGGATGTAGCCTGTTCTGTTTAGTCAGGAGAGTGATGTTTAAATTTAGACACAAGGTATGATGTCTGACTTTAAAAGTCCTTTAAACTTTCCCCAACCTCAGAACCACAAGTGTTGTTATAATAAAATAATAATAAAACTTTATTTATATGCTGCTCTATCTCCCCGAGGGGACTCAGAGCGGTTCCCAGGTAACATCACAAAACATACAAAGTAAAACAACATAACCATATGATTAACAAAACAATATAAGCATAAAAATTGTCGCCATAACACACATATATTAAAAGTAATCCTGCCTGTTCAAGGCAATTTAAAAATGTAAAAGGCCGAGCCAAGATTTGTGCACACCCAAAAATTCTATGGAGCCCAGGAATTAAGTGCAATGCTATGGCAGGCAACAATAATATTAGGTATGGGTCTGTGACTGTTCATTCCGGGGCTGATTGGAGGAAGTGATCTTGGTAGGAAGAATAAGGCCATATTCGACAATGTGTAAGACTGAGTTAGAACTGGTCATTTTCAAAGCTTTGTTGAAACCACCAGGTCTTCAAGCTCTTACAAAAGGAGAGCAGGGATGGGACCTGTCTTATTTCCCTTGGAAGGGAGTTCCAGAGGTGAGGGGCCACCACCGAGAAGGACCTCTCTCTCGTTCCCACCAACCGTGCTTGTGACGGAGGTAGGACCAAGAGGAGGGCCTCCCCGGAAGATCTTAAGAGTTCGTGCCGGTTCATAGAAGGAGATGCAATCGCGGAGATAGGCGGGGCCTGAATGGTTTGTTGGGTTGCAATTCCCATTTCCCCCTGTCTGTGCAATAGATAATCAAAAGTGATGGGAGTTGTTGTCCAATAACATCTGGGGGCCCAAATGGGGTTCTTTACATAGAGCACCAACCACTATGTAAAGAAAAATAGTTGGCCCTTTGTATCCACAGATTCTCCATCCATGGATTCAACAACCCATTGAAGGCAACCATTAGGTTGATGTGGCCCTCAGTTGAAATGAGTTTGACATCCCTGCTTTATGCTTTATTGAATATGAATAATGGCATTTCAGACTTTTAAAATATGGGGCAAACTATACAAGAGCAATACAAAGTAACCCAGTGTTAGTACTGAAGGATGGGAGTGTCATTATCTGAGGAGCACCAGTGGCATTGGCATCTCTGAAGGGCCAAACTCCTCACCCCTTTTGTATGTGCAAAATGATACACAAAAATCTGGCAGATTATTTTTTTAATATCCCAATGTGAAGGTGAGCAGAAGGAGGAATCACTTCACCACATGTGTGAGTGTCAGAAATACTTTTATGACAGGATAAATATGGTGACAAAGGCATGGAAGCTTGGTGAAAGCAAGCTCTAAAGAGCAGAATGGTGAAAGATGATTGGCTGCTAGGAAAGGCGGTGAGACAATGGATCCTGCTTTTGTCACTTTGGGATCTCTAAGGAGTTCTGACAGCCACTGCAGGCATCAGTCTCCATTGAGACTTCAAAGGGTGAGGGATGGAGAATGGCATCGACCTCAAGCACGGAAATGACCATGCCGGTGCCATCAACATCTGGAACAACACAGGGAGCAGCTCCCAAAAGAAAGGGGCATTCTCAAAGTAAAAAAGATACAGTTTATGAAGGGCCAAGAGTAACCACCAGATCAATGGAAAGGAAGAAAAATATGCCTTTTCTCAAGACCATTGACTCCCTTCCTAGTATCTTAAGTATCTTAGTCCGGGCGATTGCTTCTTCTAAGTCAGACAATGGGCTCAGCTTTTCTGAGCTGAAGGAAATACTCAGCACAAAAGGCTATGATGTGAGCAGGCTTTGTCCCAGCCTTAAAATAAAGCTGAACGCCTTGGTCTCCCAAGGGACCCTGGTGCGTCGGACTGACAGGAAAGGCTCAACCTTTTTTGTGGTCCAGAAATGTCAGGACAAGGATGCCAAAGTATTTGGGAACTCCGACAAAAGGGGGAGGAGGACCAAACAATTAACAGAAGGTGAGAGAAGAAGGGTTGCGAGCACCTCTGCCCAGACAAAAGGAGCAGCCAAACACAGAAAGGGCCAAGGATGGAAGACTCAAGAAGTCAGGAGAGGATGTCAGAGTCCCAGAGGAAAACTACGGTCTGAGGAAAGGCAGCTTAGACAATCCACCCGGCAAAGCAGATCTGAAAAGAGATCCCAGAGCCTCATCCAAAAAGCTAGACCTACCACTAAGAGATCAAGCCGTTCTAGTGGCAAAGCAACGCCCGTCACTAAAAGACCTTGTGGCAAAAGAGCTGCTTCTACTTCGGAGAGGAACCTTAGAAGCAACGCAGCATCATCGTCCAAGAAAGGAAAAGGTCCTGCCAGGAAAATCTCACGCAAGGGATCCAGAGTCTCTCAGGACCGCGCCACAGTCTCCATGAAAAGGCGAGGGCATCCAACGAGCCAGGGAAGCCCAAGTACAAAGAAAACTAGGTATTCCCAGAGTAGAAATGAGCCTTCTGCTGAAGCTCAGAGAAACGGCGCGAATGCCTTGCAAGGACTCAAGAACAACCAGTAGTGAAAGGCCCCAGCGGAGATAGAGGAACCAAATTCCCAGGCAGAAGACCTTAGAGATTTCATTTTTCCTAAAAGATACAATTTTATTCTGAGATATCTATAAATGTTTTAGGAAATTCTGTATTCAATAAAGCTTACAACAAGACCAACCTGTATGAAATGGGTCATTTCAGCATATTCTGGCATATCTTCACCTTCCATTAAACCAGCCCTTATCCCAATTTCCCCTTTTTCGTATGTCTTTTCCAAACACCCGGTAACAGTGCATAGCTACTGAGCATACTGGTTTTATGGTAGTGGTATGCTCATAAACCTTGGTGTCTACCTCAACACACTAATCCCTTCCTCTTGTTTTCCTTGGTATCCCCATTTTGAATCAACTTTTGTTGTCGTGTGGTATTTGAGTTCACTGTTATAGACAATTATGAAAATTTTACAAACTACTGTTAGCTCCATAAATGTTGCTGCCATCAATCAATGGCAGCAACAGCATCAACAACAAAAACCCCTACAAAACACATTATCATCAGGGGAACATTCCTTTAACCATTGGACCTTCCTATCAATAATAATAATAATAATAATAAGAAGAAGAAGAAGAAGAAGAAGAAGAAGCCAGTCAAGGTGGTCCCAGTAAAGATTGGCACACTGGGTGCAGTGCCCAAAGACCTTGGCCTGCACTTAAACACAATCGGCGCTGACAAAATTACCATCTGCCAGCTACAGAAGGCCACCTTTACTGGGATCTGCACGAATCATTTGCTGATACATCACACAGTCCTAGACACTTGGGAAGTGTCCAATGTATGATCCAATACATAGCTAGCAGAGTGTCTATTGTGGACTGATCTTGTTGTGTTTCAAATAATAATAACTTAATTTTTATATCCCGTCACCATGGCTTACAAAGGGACAAGCCCAGAGAGCACAGAGTTAAAACGTAATGCAATAAAATAAAAACCAAACCAAACCAAACGGAAAACATCTATATAAATAAAAATGCAATGTTCGTTTGTGGGATTAACATAACTCAAAAACCACTAGATGAATTTGGACACAATACACCTATTAGGCCAACGAGTGACCATCACTCATAAAACACTGAAAAACACAGCGGAAGGGACTTAAAAAGCCAAAAGAGCAAAATGACACTACAGTGCATGCACAAAAATGACTCCCTCTGGCAAACAAAACACCTAATAGCATATCCACACTCTCTTCTGGACTGCAGCTCCCAGCATCTCCTAGACCAGACCCTTTAGGAGAGGAGGATGATCCAAATGCACTACTTCCAAGCTGCAAGCTTTCTTCTCCTTGGATTTTTTTTTTAGAACATCCCAACCCCTGCATATTTCTGATTTCCTATTCCTGGACTGCAACTCCCAGCAATCCTCCAGATAGATAAGATAGATAGATAGATAGATAGATAGATAGATAGATAGATAGATTAGAGATAGGTAGGTAGGTAGGTAGATTGATCAGGAGGACTGCTGGGAGTTACAATCCAAGAATTGATAGAGAAGGAAGAAAGGGGAGAAAGGGGAAGGGAAAGAAAGGGGGGATGGTCTAGGGGATGCTGGGAGCTCTAGTCCAGAAGAGAGTGTGGATATGCTATTGTGTGTGTTTTGCCAGGGGGAATAATTTTGCACATGCGTTGAAGCATCTTTTTGCTCTTTTTTTTTTTTTTGGCTTTTTGGAAGAAGTCCCTCCTTCTGTGTTTTTCAGTGTTTATATGAGTGATGGTCACTCGTTGGCCTGATAGGTGTATTGTGTCCAAATTTCATGTCAATTCGTCCAGTGGTTGTTGACTTATGTTAATCCCACAAACAAACATTACATTTTTATTTATATAGGCTTTGGCGTATGAAGCCACCCAGCCAGACCTTGGTGACCTTTCATCAGCACCTCATGAACTGGGAATCCCCTTAAGTGTTTTTCCTGGTCATCATCTACTACAAAAGGACTTAAGCACCCATCCTCTATAGGGTCAATCCATCTCCATTGGCCCCATAGACCCAGCTGCATAGAGGACAACAAGATCCTGGAGTTGAGCTGCCTGTCCCTTGTGCAGCCACCTAGACACTTGAATGGACACCAATCATCTGATGTTTTCTTCCCTGATGTTGAGATGACTTGCCCCACTTTCCACAATGCCATTTCCCCCTTTACCACACCTGGATATCATAATCCTATCAGTCTGAACAATATACTGCTTTGAGAACAAAGGACACTGATGCAGAGTCACTGGACTTACTTGATCAGGACTCATAATTATCAGGACAATAGCATGCATGGGACCTCAGGGCCCCTCTTTGTTTGTCCTGGTGTTGGGACACTGTAAGCCTTTCATATCTATATGTCTTCTTTGTCTAAAGTTTCCATCCGGCTCCCTGTCAACCATTGGAGAGCGGAAATCTGCATTGGAAGTGGGGAACACTCTCCAGTTCGCTGGCCGGCGCCGCAGTCCCGCCTCCCAGGGAGAATCCATTGGCCATGATGTCAACCCAGCTCAGCCAATCATAGAGCCTGCTCCAGCTGGGGTGGAAGTGGGAAATACGGAGAACTGGACTGTATAAAATCACATGTTTTTACTATGTATGGCATTTCAGCTTCCTTCTGTGGCTTACCGTGAGCTGGCATCCATTTCAGCCAAGTTGAATAAATTACACTGGTGGCTTCTTTTTCAACTTGGTGAAATTTATTGATTTGGGAACACTGGGTAGTTTCTTCGTCTCGCCAGGCACACAGATTCATGGGCGATCCACTTATTGGAACTCGGTATCCGCACTTCGGGTTTCACTATCTGTGGCCCGGATCTCACTATCCATGGTTGGTTAAAATTGTTCTATTTCATTAACACCCATAAGCCTGGACCCAGCCTACAATCCTTTCTCCCACTCACCAACCAAAGGCAGACACAAGAAACAACCATACACTTCAAACTGAGCAATGGCTGTTTATTAAAGACTCAGGGACTCATCAGGCCTGCTCCCTCTTCTTCTAACACCCTTTCACATTTATACATGGCTATCATGTCTCCTCTCAACCTTCTCTTCTGCAGGCTAAACAAACCCAGTTCTTTAAGACACTCCTCATAGGGATTCATGGTCTCCAGACCTTTGACTATTTTAGTCGCCCTCCTCTGGACACCATCCAGCTTGTCAATATCTCTTTTGTACTGTGGTGCCCAGAACCAGGTGTTATTTCAGGTGAGGTCAAACCAAAGCAGAATAGAGGGGCACCATTATTTATTTATTTATTTGTTTGTTTGTTTACAGTATTTATATTCCACCCTTCTCACCCCGGAGAGCACTCAGGGCAGATTACAATGTACATAGACATGGCAAACATTCATTGCCACAGACACACAACATATATATACAGACACACAGAGGCTATTTAACATTCCAGCTTTTTCACAAGGGTATTCTGGCCACCAGGGGAGCTGTCGCTTCACCATCCATTTGTGACACTGATGGAGTACTTCCTCATTCTTTGCATGCTTGCTGGCAAGTTTTATGGCATTGTAAATTAGCCTCCCCACATAAGCTGTACCAAAATTTCCTACTTGACAGATGCAACTGTCTTTCGGGATGCAAAGGTCAACAGCAAACTACACAAAGATTGGGAGCTCACTCTGATCCAGGTTGGTTTCAGTCTCATGACATTTTTGTCAGTAGTGATCTTAATGCAACTGACTCCCAGCCAGCTGCGCCACAGTCCCGGTGCTTCCCTCCGTCTAGACTCCTTTTGATGCAGCCCAAAATTTGACTGACCTTTTTTAGCTGCTGCATCACACTGTTGGCTCATGTTCAACATGAAGATTTCCAAGATCTTTCCCTGTTGTCGAGCCAGGCGTCCCCCATCCTGTATCTTTGCATTTCATTGTTTCTGCCTAAGTGTAGTATCATACATTTGTCCTCGCTGAAATTCATTTTGTTAGTTTTGTCCCATCTCCCTATTCTGTTCAGATGGATTTGAAGCCTAATCCTGTCCCCTGGAGCATTAGCTATCCCTCTTAATTTGGTGACATCTGCAAACTTGAGAAGCACATCCTCTAAACCTTCATTCAAATCATTGATAAAGATGTTGAACAGGACCGGACCCAGGACCGAACCCTGCTTGTGGCACTCCACTCCTCACTTCTTTCCAGGATGAAGAGGAACCATTGGTGAGCACCCTCTGGGTTCGGTTGCTTAACCAATTACAGATCCACTTAACAGTATCATTGCCTAGCCCACATTTGACTATTTTGTGGGCAAGATCATGGTGGACTTTGTTGAAGGCCTTACTGAAATCAAGATATGCTACATCCACAGCATTTCCTGCATCTTCTAAACTTGTAACTCTATCAAAAAAGAAATAAGATTAGTCTAGCATGACTTGTTTTTCGAGAAATCCATGTTGACTTTTAGTAACTACAGCATTCCTTTCTAAGTGATTGCAGACTGCCTTCTTAACGATTTGCTCCAGA
The DNA here is from genome assembly GCF_037176765.1 of Anolis sagrei. Classification (NCBI taxonomy): domain Eukaryota; kingdom Metazoa; phylum Chordata; class Lepidosauria; order Squamata; family Anolidae; genus Anolis; species Anolis sagrei. The sequence goes on from NC_090022.1 coordinate 24,591,968, forward strand.
ATCTTTCCTGGTTTTGATGACAGGCTGACTGGATGGTCATTGTTTGGGTCCTCTTTTTTTCCTCTTCTTGAAGATAGGGATAACGTTCACCTTCCTCCAGTCTGCTGGGACTTCTCCTGTTCTCCAAGAAGTGTTGAAGATTATTGCCAGTGGTTCTGAAACAACTTCTGCTAGTTCCATAGCAATAACAAAGCGTAACCTCCTCATTATTATTATTGTATTGGTATGAATGATTTTTATTTATTTATTTATTTATTTTGCCTCATTTATATCCCACTTTTCTCTATCCGGAAGGGGTCTCAAGGTGGCTTACAACATATAAAGTCCAACTAAAACATGCATTAAAAATAAAAAACCATAATAAACATAATTAAAATACATTTCAATTAATCACATCATCCAGAGTCAGTGTTGGAATTCAGCCTGTGCTTGTGTTTCAGGATCATGGTGTTTCTGATGTAGGAAATGATGGGGGAAATGATGACACTGAAGTTCAAAATGGAGATGGTTTGGGCAATGATAGTCATGCAGAGAATGACAGAGAGGCACCAGTTCAAAGGGCAGTTTCTCATGAGAATGTTCCTGCAGGACATAGGGATGATGGGTTACTCCTTGACTCAGTGAGTTCCCAAGATTCGGGGTTTGAAAACAACTCAGCACCTGGAGAACTTAATGAGCTGCAATATAAGAAGCTCATGGACAGACAGCTGGAGGTCAGCCAGAATAGACAGACTAGTCAAATGTTTCGCCGCTCCTCCAGGTTACAAGAGATAAGAGCCAAGAGCAATACCTGGGGAAAGCGAAACCAGTTTCTGAGTGTTGGAATATAAGGTTTGCCTCAGGCGAAAAATCCTTAGATGAAGCATCGTTTCAGAAACCTAGCTCCTGTTCAATGGAAGTCTTGCTTAAAGATTCATGTTAAAGTTCCCTGTTCCTGGTTGGGCTTCTTGAATTGTTGGGATTCGATTGCAGAAGTCTGGACTTTGCTTTTGTATCTTGTTGAATCCTGTTTTGGGATTGCCTCTGCATTTTCCTGCACCTTGCTTTGGATTATTTTGTTCCTCCTGGTCTTCTACATTTTTGGGACTTCTCTGCTTTCTACAAGCACATATTTTCAACTGACTATTTTACTAAGCTTCAATAAAAAAGGATTGTTTTCCTATTCATCGTGTGGTGTTTTGAATTCAGAGGGTTATTCTTGTTCTGGAGTACAACAGTCAGAGTCCAAGGCCATTCCATAGTCATATTGCACATTTTCCATATTAACATTTCTGCACTACTCTGTTTTTCAAAAGCCTGCTCCCAGAGCCAGGTTTTGACCTCCTTCTGAACACCAGGAGGGAAGGGTCTCCCTGATATTGCCAAGGAGGGAGTTCCACAACCAAGGGGCCACCAGTGACAAGGCCCTGCCTCTTGTCCCCACCAGCCGCGCTTGCGAAAAAGGTGGGACTGAGAGCAAGACCTCCCCAGACGATAAGGGGAGATACATTCTGTTGGGAGTAAAGCAATCTTGTACACATTTCTGAAGAGACACTTCCTATTTTATCCCTGCTGTATTGCGACCTCTATTTCCCCGATTTGAATATGTATGTAAGTTAATGACTTGACCACCATTTGAGATGTTTATTAGGTTACAGTTAGCCTCTGGGCACATGTTTTGAAGGCTATATAAAGAGGATGTATTCCTTTGTTCCCCCCATTTGCTTCTTTCTCCCTCTGCTACCTTTCTGGTTCTTTGTTTTTGGCTGAGATGTAACCCATTTTTCCAGTTCCAACAGACCTCACTACCTCTGAGGATGCTTGCCATAGATGCAGGCGAAACGTCAGGAGAGAATGCCTCTAGACCATGGCCATATAGCCCGAAAAAACCTACAACAACCTTGAGATGTAACTCTTTGGAGGAAAGATGGCCTGCTCACTACCTTAAGGCCCGATTCATTACTCTGACTGTAACTAAGGAGTATGTTACCTGTATGAAATGACATCATGCAAGTTTTGCAAGTAAACTTTCTTTTTACCTTTTACTTTTGTGTCTGCACTGGTTATTTGCATGCATATTTCTTTAAAGGGAAGAAAGTGCGGCTGCTGTGTTTCTTTTTGGGTCTCAAAACTTTTCTTAAACCCTCAGGAATTTCTACCTGGCTCTAATCCCTAAGCTTCCTGCTGTGTATTTTTAAAGCAGTTAGTAAACCAGCATCTATCTGATGTTGTAACATTATCAGTTTCATGCACATTTTTCTATTATTTGGACAGGTAGGCTGGGTCAGAACCATTTAGGGCTTTATTGGCTAAAGCCAGCACTTTGAATTGTGCTCAGCAGCAAATTGGCAGCCAACGAAGCTGACATAACAGGGGGATGGTATGCTCCTTGTACGCTGCTCCATTTAGCAACCTGGCTGCTGCCTGTGGAAGCTTCCGAACAGTCTCCAAAGGCAACCCCACATAGAATGCATTGCAGTAGTCTAAGGATGTAACCAGAGCATGGACCACCACGGCCAAGTCAGACTTCCCAAGATACAGATATATGTCTTTTAATAGATGGTTTTGTGTATTTGGACCATATTGTAGCCTTGCTCCTCTAGAAGTACATCACATATGAAGTCCTTTAATGTTTTTCCGAGGGTTGAATGAAAAGTAATGCCTCCACTTTCATTACTTGGGTGTGGATGGGAATATTTTAATAAATCAAACGCAGAAATAATCCTTAGAATGTGCTCTTTAACTACCACTATTCACTTTCCCACATAATCACCAGACAATTGGATACATTTCTGCCAATGGTGAACAAGTTTTCTGAAGCCGTCACGGAAGAAGTTGACCCTCTGTTTCTGCAACCAGCGTCTCACAGAGTTCTCTCAATGTCTTCATCAGAAGCATAATGATGTCCCCACAGATCTTCTTTCATTATCAGGAACAGATTGAAGTCAGATGGTCCTAAATCTGGACTGTATGGAGGATGTCATACGGTGGTGAGACCCAGTATCTGAAGTTTCAAGTCTGTGCACTTTCATTTCAAGCGTCAGCATCCTGGATACCCACCGTGCACAAACCTTCCGATAGCCAAGCAAAGCAATAATGCGACCCACACGTTCTTGTGAAATGCCGATTATGCTTGAAATTTCTCTTTGAGTGATACGACAATCATCCTGAATCAATCTGTCAACCTATTGCTTGTGAAACTCAGTGGTTGCTGTCACAGGACGTCCAACTCTTTGCCATGCAAGTCAGATGTTCCCCCTCAACATCTTTAAACTTACTCGCAGAGTACTCACACCAACACAATCACCATAAACAGCTTGCATTCTCTAACTAATCTCCTTTGAGGTGACACCTTCTCCTGTCAAGAATTCAATGACTGCACATTGCTTAAGTCGCATTGACCGGCCGTCTGCGCAGGGTTCCATACTTTGCACTTTAACAACACAACCGTTCAATGCTAAGGCTTCCCACCAAAATGGAACTGTAGAGGTGAGTCTACTGAACAAGCCAGTACTTGCTGCATACCAGTTGAGGAGTTACAACGGTGGAGGCATTACTTTTCATTTAACCCTCGTATGTAGAGGCTGGATCCCTCAAGGAACAAAAATAAGTGTATTTTAATGTGTTTTATCCATCTTTGAAAAATAAATTATATTGGATTCCTGTTGAAAATTATATTGTATTCCAAGTATGGTCTAGCTTGGGCCCTGCAGGTGTTTTGGACTTCAACTCCCATCATTCCTAACCGCCTCAGGTCCTTTCCTTTTCCCCCTCAGCCGCTTAAGCGGCTGAGGGGGAAAAGGAAAGGTCCTGAGGCGGTTAGGAATGATGGGAGTTGAAGTCCAAAACACCTGAAGGGCCCAATGTTGTATTCCCTAGCCTTGTGAAGGATGTCAGGCAAAATCTCAAGTCAGAGGATGCTTTTCTGATTCGGCGTTTAATTCTGAGGTGTATGGATGGACCAGCTCTTCCTGAGACTCTTGGGTGGCTCTGAAAAGAGCCGTTGTTTTCTTTCTTTCTTTCTCTCTCTCTTCCTAGACGTGCCAAGGCGAGGTGGGTGGCTTAGCGTGCCCTCTGCCCGCTTGGTGGGCGCTTGTTGAGCTGGCGCCTCCTGCCAGGCGCGCCCGAGGAAGCCCTGCCCCGGAGGCCTTTGGGCTTCTTCACCGCCGGCTGCTTCTTCCTCGCCTGCTGCTTCTTCCTCTGCTTCCCGTTTCCTCCGCTCTTCTTCTTGGCCCTGAAGGAGCCCGAGGCGCCGGTGCCGGTCACGCGCAGGAGGAGACCGTTGGAGACCAACTGGCGCAGCTCCCTCTTGAGGCGGTTGGTGTTCCTGTGGATGTTGAAGCCGGCCTCGGAGACGAACTTCTTGAGCGCGGCCAGGGACAAGCTCTTCCGCGGGTGGCAGGCCTCGAAGGCTTGGAGGATCAGCTGCGAGAGAGAGCCCGAAGTCCTCGCTTTCCCCTTCTTCTTGGGGTCCGGGGCTGAAGTGGACGCTTCGTCGCCATCGGCGCCTCCTTGCTGCGGCTTCCCGTTGACCATCCTGCCACCTCCTGGGAGCCGCACCGACTGACCAGAGAGCGGCTTGACGAGCGGAATTTATAGGCAGCGTGGTTGTGACGTCATGGACTGACGTAGCCAATGTTTATCTTTCTCTTTCTCTCCCCCCCTCCCCTCCCCATCCAAATACTCCAAAGCAAAGGAGCGGACCTGAGAGAGTTAGTTTTCACTCAGGTCCAGCAACGGACATAGAACGTTAGTTGTCACTCAAGGCCCTTCTTCACAGCCCTCTATCCCAGAATATAAAGGCAGAAAATCCCACTAGAATCAAAGGGTTGGAAGAGACCTCATGGGCCATCCAGTCCAACCCCCTGCCAAGAAGCAGGAATATTGCATTCAAATCACCCCTGACAGATGGCCACCCAGCCTCTGTTTAAAAGCTTCCAAAGAAGGAGCCTCCACCACACTCCGGGGCAGAGAGTTCCACTGCTGAACCGCTTTCACAGTCAGGAAGTTCTTCCTCATGTTCAGATGGAATCTCCTCTCTTGTAGTTTGAAGCCATTGTTCTGCGTCCTAGTCTCCAGGGAAGCAGAAAACAAGCTTGCTCCCTCCTCCCTGTGGCTTCCTCTCACATATTTATACATGGCTATCATATCTCCTCTCAGCCTTCTTTTCTTCAGGCTAAACATGCCCAGCTCCTTAAGCCACTCCTCATAGGGCTTGTTCTCCAGACCTTTTATCATTTTAGTCGCTCTCCTCTGGACACATTCCAGCTTGTCAACATCTCTCTTGAATTGTGGTGCCCAGAATTGGACACAATATTCCAGATGTGGTCTAACCAAAGCAGAATAGAGGGGTAGCAGTACTTCCCTAGATCTAGACACTATGCTCCTATTGATGCAGGCCAAAATCCCATTGGCTTTTTTATCTGCTTTGAACTAGGTTATCTGAATCCACACACAGATAATGTGGGATTTTTTGCCCTGATATTCTGGGATATAGGGCTGTGTGGAAGGGCCCTCAGATATAACCCAGTTCAAAGCAGATATTATGGGATTTTTTGCCTTGATATTCAGTTATATAGGGCTGTGTAGAGGGGCCCTCAGATATAACCCAGTTTGAAGCAAATATTCTGGGATAAAGAGCTGCGTGGAAGAGCCCTCAGATATAATCCAGTTCAAAACAGATATTGTGGGATTTTCTGCCTTGATATTCAGGGATATAGGGCTGTGTAGAAGGGCCCTCAGAAATAAGCAAGTTCAAAATAGATATTGTGGGATTTTCTGCCTTGATATTCTGGGATATGGGGCTGTGTGGAAGGGCCTTCAGATATAACCCAGTTCAAAATAGATATTGTGGGATTTTCTGCCTTGATATTCTGGGATATAGGGCTGTGTGGAAGGGCCTTCAGATATAACCCAGTTCAAAGCAGATATTATGAGAGTTTTTGCCTTGATATTCTGGGATATAGGGCTGTGTGGAAGGGCCCTCAGATATAACCCAGATCAAAGCAGACATTGTGGGATTTTCTGCCTTGATATTCTGGGATATAGGGCTGTGTAGAAGGGCCCTCAGATAATCCAGATCAAAGCAGATATTGTGGGATTTTCTGCCTTTTTTTGTCGTGTCAGGAGCAACTTGAGAAACTGCAAGTCGCTTCTGGTGTCACAGAATTGGCCGTCTGCAAGGATGTTGCCCAGGGGATGCCCGGATGATTTGATGTTTTTATCATCCTTGTGGGAGGCTTCTCTCATGTCCCCACACGAGGAGCTGGAGCTGTTAGAGGGAGCTCATCCGCTTCTCCCCAGATTCGAACCTGCAACCTGTCAGTCTTCAACCCACTGCACCACTATATTCTGGGATATAGGACTGTGAGAAAGGGCCCTCAGATATAACCCAGTTTGAAGCAAATATTCTGGGATAAAGAGCTGTGTGGAAGAGCCCTCAGATATAATCCAGTTCAAAACAGATATTGTGGGATTTTCTGCCTTGATATTCAGGGATATGGGGCTGTGTAGAAGGACCCTCAGATATAACCCAGTTCAAAGCAGATATTGCGGGATTTTCTGCCTTGATATTCTGGGATATAGGGCTGTGTGGAAGGGCCTTCAGATATAACCCAGTTCAAAGCAGATATTATGAGAGTTTTTGCCTTGATATTCTGGGATATAGGGCTGTGTGGAAGGGCCCTCAGATATAACCCAGATCAAAGCAGACATTGTGGGATTTTCTGCCTTGATATTCTGGGATATAGGGCTGTGTGGAAGGGCCCTCAGATAATCCAGATCAAAGCAGATATTGTGGGATTTTCTGCCTTTTTTTGTCATGTCAGGAGCAACTTGAGAAACTGCAAGTCGCTTCTGGTGTGACAGAATTGGCCGTCTGCAAGGATGTTGCCCAGGGGATGCCCGGATGATTTGATGTTTTTATCATCCTTGTGGGAGGCTTCTCTCATGTCCCCACACGAGGAGCTGGAGCTGTTAGAGGGAGCTCATCCGCTTCTCCCCAGATTCGAACCTGCAACCTGTCAGTCTTCAACCCACTGCACCACTATATTCTGGGATATAGGACTGTGAGAAAGGGCCCTCAGATATAACCCAGTTCAAAACAGATATTGTGCCCCATCTCCACTTTTATGTAAAAATTAAAACTATGTCTTCTTCAATCCAGTTTATCTGCTTTAAACTGGATTATATGCGGAGACCCCATTGACACAATGAGTTAAATCCCATGTAAAATTGCTTTGAACTGGATTATATGCAGGACCCCTGTTGGCGCAATGGGTTAAACCCTTCTGCCAGCAGGACTGAAGACCTACATGTTGGAGGTTTGAATCTGGGGAGAGCACTGATGAGTTCCCTCTGTCAACTCCAGCTGCCCATGCAGGAACATGAGAGAAGCCTCCCACAAGGATGGCAAAATATCAAAAACATCTGGGCATTTCCTGGGCAACATCTTTGCATACAGCCGATTCTTTCACACCAGAACCGACTTGCAGTTTCTCAAATCACTCCTGACACAGAAAAAAACTGTATTGTATGTCAGTGTAGACTCATATAATTCAGTTCAAAGCAGATCACGTGGATGATCTGATTTGATAATCTAGATTATATGGCAGTGTAGAAAGGGCCTAATAATAATAATAATCGTATATCCCACCTCCATCTCCCTGAAGGGACTCAGGGCGGCTTACATGGGTACCAAGCCCAGTAAAAACACAGGTTACAAAGTAACACAATTAAGAACACATAACTATAAAATATGTTAAAACAGCAATGACCAATAAAATATCAGACATCACAATGCATGAACCAAACATCAAACAACCAGTAGCCAAGTGGGCATGTGCAGCTTTGAGACTAATATGGCAGGGCAAGGGCTTGTGCAAACGCAACTTATAGGGCCGGAGCTGGGAATAAAGTGCTGGGGAACCAACCAGAAAATCAGGGCTAGAGAGACTTAATCAGTAGCTAAACCATTATTCAAAGGCACACTGAAACATCCAAGTCTTCAGGCCTTGTTGTTTATTCATTCAGTCACTTTGAACTCTTCATGGCCTCATGGACTAGCCCATGCCAGAGCTCCCTGTCGGCTGGGGCCACCCCCAGTTCCTTCAGAGTCAAACTAGTCACTTCAAGGATCCCATCCATCCATCTTGCCCTTGGTCAGCCCCTCTTTCCTTCCTTTTTCCCCAGCATCATTGTCTTCTCCAGGCTTTCCTGTCTTCTCATGATGTGGCCAAAGTACTTCATCTTTGCCTCTAATAGCCGGGCTTTATTTCCTGGAGGATGGACTGGTTTGATCTTCTCGCAGTCCAAGGCACTCTCAGAATTTTCCTCCAGCACCACAGTTCAAAAATATCTATCTTCCTTTGCTCAGCCTTCCCTTATGGTCCAGCTCTCACATCCATAGGTCACAATGGGGCATACCATTGCTTTAACTATGCGGATCTTCTTGTTGCCAGTGTGATGTCTCTATTCTTCACTTTTTTTTAATCGAGATGGTCATTGCTCTCCTCCCAAGAGGAGGAGAGCAATGACCAATCTGGGTTATAAATGTTGTTTCCTAATTGGTTCTATTATAAAAACATGGAAAACGTTTTTTGCACATTTTACTATAGCTTTTTAAAATGAATATCTATCTCTACCATTTCAGCATAGTTTGTGGCAGCCTCAAAAACAAAGTTTCTAGAGTGTAACAACTGCTTTCAAAGTGAGCACCACACAATGAAACAGGAAAGAATACTTCCAAACCAGGAACAGATTTCTTTTCCAAATTGTTGTTGTTGTTGTTGCTGTTGTTAATATCCCATTTTCTTATTTATTAATCTTTATTTCCCATATTTATACCCAGCTCTTCTCACCCCGAGGGGACTCAGAGTGCTTTCAGATTGGTCTTTTCAGTGCCACAATTGCAATACAAAATATATAAAATACAACACATTAAACGACAACAAAACAAACATACAAATACATAAACTGTTAAAAGCTGTTAAAACCATATAGCTAAAACCATGGCCATCCTTCATGTTGCAACATATCAATTCTGTGTTGCACTATTACCAAATACCTGATTTCACAGCCAGGTCTTAACTTTGTTTCTAAAGACAAGAAGGGAAGGTGCCAATTTAATACAGCCAAGGGGTCACCACTGAGAAAGCCCTGTCTCTCGACCCCACCAGTCGCACTTGCAAAGAAGGTGGGACCGAGAGCAGATCTTAAATTTCTAGTTGGCTCATAACAGGAGATGCATTCAGACAGGTAAGTTGGACCAGAACCATTTAGGGCTTTATAGGCTAAAGCCAGCACTTTGAATTGTGTCCGGCAGCAAACTGGCAGCCAGTGGAGCTGTCCCAAGTATGCTCCCTGTACATTGCTCCAGTGAGGAATCTGGCTGCCGCCCGCTGGACTACTTGGAGCTTCTGGATAGTCCTCAAAGACAACCCTGTGTAGAGCGTGTTGCAGTAGTCTATTCAAGATGTAACGAGCATGGACTACCGTGGCCAGGTCTGAGTTCCCAAGGTAGTGGTGCAACTGGCGCACAAGTTTTCTTCTCTTAACAAGACTCAAAGAGGCTCACAACACTAAAAACAGTATAAATTACAATTTAAAACCTACAAAATTTAAACATTACAATAGAATTACATGTAGATTTCATAGAATCATAGAATCATAGAATCAAAGAGTTGGAAGAGACCTCATGGGCCATCCAGTCCAACCCCCTGCCAAGAAGCAGGAATATTGCATTCAAATCACCCCTGACAAATGGCCATCCAGCCTCTGTTTAAAAGCTTCCAAAGAAGGAGCCTCCACCACACTCCGGGGCAGAGAGTTCCACTGCTGAACGGCTCTCACAGTCAGGAAGTTCTTCCTAATGTTCAGATGGAATCTCCTCTCTTGTAGTTTGAAGCCATTGTTCCGCGTCCTAGTCTCCAAGGAAGCAGAAAACAAGCTTGCTCCCTCCTCCCTGTGGCTTCCTCTCACATATTTATACATGGCTATCATATCTCCTCTCAGCCTTCTCTTCTTCAGGCTAAACATGCCCAGTTCCCTAAGCCGCTCCTCATAGGGCTTGTTCTCCAGACCCTTGATCATTTTAGTCGCCCTCCTCTGGACACATTCCAGCTTGTCAATATCTCTCTTGAATTGTGGCGCCCAGAATTGGACACAATATTCCAGGTGTGGTCTAACCAAAGCAGAATAGAGGGGTAGCATTACTTCCTTAGATCTAGACACTATGCTCCTATTGATGCAGGCCAAAATCCCATTGGCTTTTTTTGCCGCCACGTCACATTGTTGGCTCATGTTTAACTTGTTGTCCACGAGGACTCCAAGATCTTTTTCACACGTACTGCTCTCGAGCCAGGCGTCACCCATTCTGTATCTTTGCATTTCGTTTTTTCTGCCAAAGTGGAGTATCTTGCATTTGTCGCTGTTGAACTTCATTTTGTTAGTTTTGGCCCATCTCTCTAATCTGTCAAGATCGTTTTGAATTCTGCTCCTGTCCTCTGGACTATTGGCTATCCCTCCCAATTTGGTGTCGTCTGCAAACTTGATGATCATGCCTTCTAGCCCTTCATCTAAGTCATTAATAAAGATGTTGAACAGGATCGGGCCCAGGACGGAGCCCTGCGGCACTCCACTTGTCACTTCTTTCCAAGATGAAGAGGAAGCATTAGTGAGCACTCTCTGTGTTCTTAACACTGTGTTCTTAACACATTTCTTAACACAAATAATTCAAAATCACCTAAATACATTAATAATTGTAAAAATGATTAATACAATGATCCCTAGGTATCTGCTGAGGAACTAGTGTGGTTTGACACTACTTTAGCTCCTGTTGCTCAGTACTCTAGATGGGCCCTAGCTTTGGCTGATGATTTAACAAGAACAGAGAAAAACTTGTGCCAGAGTAAATTCAAAGCGCAAGGCTATGGAATCCTGTTTGGTGAGTGCCAGCACTCTTAGGCAAAAAAGGAAATAATGATAATGATAATAATAATATTAATAGTAATAAAAACTACAAGCAGAGGCATAACACTGTTGCTCAGATGATTAATTGGAACCCGTGCCACAAATACCATCTTCCTGCGACAAAGAACTGGAGGGATCACAAGCCTGAAAAAGTTTCAGAGAATGAACACGTCAAGCTACTCTGGGACTTCTGAATTCAGACAGAGTTTTGGAGCAAAATATTCCTGACCTCACGATTATGTTAAAAAATAAAGTATGGATTGTTGATGTTGCAATTCCAGGTGACAGCAGGATTGCAGAGAAGCAACTAGAAAAGCTGTCACAATACGAGGATTTAAAGATCGAACTGCAAATACTCTGGCACAAGCCAGTCAAGGTGGTTCCAGTGGTGATCGGCACACTGGGTGCAGTGCCTAAAGACCTTGGCCTGTACTTAAACACAATTGGCGCTGATAAAATTACCATCTGCCAACTGCAGAAGGCTGCCTTACTGGGATCTGCACGCATTATTCGCTGATACATCACACAGTCCTAGACACTTGGGAAGTTTCCAACGTGTGATCCAATACAACAGCCAGCAGAGTGATCTTGTCTGCTGTGGACTCATCTTGTTGTGTTTCAAATAATAATCATAAGTTTTTATTTGTATCCCGCTTTTTTCCCTAAACAGGACCCAAAGCAGCTCACAGCATTGTGTAAAAGACAATACAAGACAATGTACATATGTAAGACAACAACCTATAAAACAATTTTACAATGAGAAATAAACCCATTTAAAATATCTAATACAGTTATTGCAAGCTACTCAACAAGACAGATGGTAAAGTTTGCGCAACTCAGTAAAAGTTAGCTTTCCTGTCATTATAGCTAAGTGTTTTCATCAAAACATTGAGCTAACAGGAGGGTCTTTAGCTGTTTTTAAAAAGATGTCAGGGAAGGTGCTGTTTTGACCTCCTTGTGGAGGGAGTTCCAAAGAGTTGGAGTGGCCAACAAGAAGGCCACTCCTCATAGGGCTTGTTCTCCAGACCCTTGATCGTTTTAGCCATTCTTCTCTGGACACATTCCAGCTTGTTAACATCTCCTTTCAATTGTGGTACCCAGAATTAGAAACCTTTAAAAAGAGTCTCAAGACCTGGCTCTGCCATTGCACCTTTGGAGAGTAGTCATACAACTTCATGCTATTGCTCCCTCAACATTCTTGTCCCAGGAGTCCCCCCCCCCCCCCCCTTTGTATGTAGGTTTGTTTATTATCCCGTCTCTCCATGAGTTCTCCCTACAATTAGTTTTACCCCTTTATCTCCCTCGGAGTTTTAAAATCATTTTATGTACATGCGGCCCACTCCTTGTCCTTATGTTCTATGTATATTGTTTATGTTCTATGTATATTGTTTATATGTTTTGATGTTTTATACTTTAATGTTATGTTGTTTATTTTATTGTATTTTTTTATTTTTTTGAATTGTAATCTGTGGTTCGGGCTTGGCCCCATGTAAGCCACTCCCAGTCCCCGTTGGGGGAGATGGTGGCGGGGTATAAATAAAGATTATTATTATTATTATTATTATTATTATTATATGTATGTTTGCATATATATGTGTGTGTGTATGGTTCTGCAAATGCATTGTAATTTTATTTTGTTTTTTGGCTTTTTAAGTTTCTTCTGCTGTGTTTTTCAGTGTTTTTATGAGTGATGGTCGATTGCTGGCCTGATAGGTGTATTGTGTCCAAATTTGGTGTCAATTCGTCCAGTGGTTTTTGAGTTATGTTAATCCCACAAATTAACATTACATTTATATATATATATATATATATATAGAGAGAGAGAGAGAGAGAGAGAGAGAGAGAATCAATTCATTTTCTGGTCCCTTCTGGAGCTTGGTAGTTAATCAACTACCAAGCTTGCAAATTTTGTGTTTTGTCTGTTTGTTTGTTTGTTTGTTTTGTTCTGTTAGAAATGTCATACAATTGTCTGGTTGCCCCTGACATGATAAATAAAATAAATTCATTTTCTTCCTTTAGTTTCTTTTAAATAACAGGTGTTTTGCAATATTTCATGGGCTCACACATTCATTTAACTTAATTTCTCAGTATCAGAAGGCAATCCTCCATGGAGGTATCTGCATAATGAATTTACACATTTAAATATCAATTGAGCTGAAATGAAATACTGATTATTGGAGTATTAAATAATTTTAACAAGCTTTAGCTGATTTATTTTCCATCCAACCAAGAAGACAAAAAGTGATCAGTATGTGTTTCTGCCCGGTTTCGAACCGGGGACCTTTCGCGTGTGAGGCGAACGTGATAACCACTACACTACAGAAACCAACTGAGTGCTTGGGGCAGCCGCTCTGCCTGATAGGAAAGAATGGCTGCAATGCAATCCACGAGGGCTTCAAAGAATTGCTGAGTCATCACTCCAAGTCTGAGTCATTCTAGTCGAGCCACACATTCTTGCTCATGTTAAACATGCTTACCATCACTGCAATTGCTAAAGTATTTTTAAGTTATCTATCTAAATTGTAGAATTAATCCGGTTTGGCACTACTTGAACTGCCTTGGCTAAATGTTACACAGTCTTAGGAGTTGTAGTTTTACAAGCTATATAGCCTTCTCTGCCCAAGAGCCCCAGTGCCTCACCAAACTACAAATCCCATAATTCCATAGCACTGAGCTATGGAAGTTGAAATGGCATCAAACTGTATTAATTAGTGTAGATCAGTTATGGGCAAACTTGGGCCCTCCAGGTGTTTTGGACTTCAACTCCCACAATTCCTAACAGCCGGTAGGCTGTTAGGAATTGTGGGAGTTGAAGTCCAAAACACCTGGAGGGCCCAAGTTGGCGCATAACTGATCTACCCATTGCAAAGCTTCAAAAAACAACTTTTTTGGAGGGAGGGATATTAATATATTATATTATTATTTTTAATTATTATTATAATTATAATTAATAATAATAATAATATAATATATTAATATCCCTCCCTCCAAAAAAGTTGTTATAATTATAATTATAATTAATTATTATTATCTATATTATTATTTTGGAGGGAGAATAATAATAATAATAATAATGATGATGATGATGATGATGATGAATGCCCAGCAGCCATCCCAAAATGATACTTGCTCAATCTTTGATACCTACATTAACCAAGGGTGCATCTACACTGCAGAATTAATGCGGTTTGACACCACTTCCAACTGCTGTGGGGTCCACTAGACTGCATGGCCATCTATGCCAGTAACTATTGCTATCAACCCACCCTATTCGCGCTAGGAATGGAGGAATCAACGTTCCTAATCTCGCGATAAGTAAAATCCCAGGGCGCCGCCATGTTGTACGTCTCTGAGGGGATTGCCACCAAACTAACCCGCTTTATTCCAGAAGCGGATTTTGCAATGGTATTTGGGATCTTTATCAGAATTAGGAATGATAGTAGGAAACTATTAGGTGATTTCCAGGGACGGGTTTCTGTACCAGCTATTGTTTTTTCTCATCCGTATATAAGAGACAGTAAGGAGCCATGTTGTTGTACGGAGCCCGCGAGGCGAGGCTACTTCCGCTTCCGGAAGACGCTGCCGCTTCCTTTCTCTTTCTGGGCCTCTGCGAGCTGGCAGGTCCGGGCGAAGGGCCGCTGCTGAATCCGCCGCCATCCTCCGTCCGCCGCGGGAGCTCGAGCCTTCTCAGCCGCCGCCATGACGGAGCAGATGACTCTGCGTGGCACCCTGAAGGGCCACAACGGCTGGGTGACCCAGATCGCCACCACCCCGCAGTTCCCCGACATGATCCTGTCCGCCTCGCGTGGTAAGGCCAAAGAAGCAGGGCCAAACCAAATGGCAAGGCCGGGGGGGGGGATTAATAAGATAAAGTGGGAGAGACCAATGTATAATGGGGGGGGGGGGGAAGAGACATATCATTCAGCCGAGAGAAGTTGGAATGGTCCAAGTTACATGGAAGGAATAGGGATTCTTATGAATATCACTAAGGGCCAGAATAACTAGACTGCGATTCTTATCCTGTAGTCACACTCCCCCATATATGCTTATGGGAGCGACCCACAGTCCTTAGGAAGTATGGCTGGGAAGTTCCATAGAGCACAGTATTTGGAACAAACCAAGTAATAGTAAGGGTTTTGGTGACTTTATATTGTGGAATAAATGTAGTTTAGCATAGAGAGCGAAAGGTCTTGTAAAACTACATCTCCCATGATCCCATAGCAGTTGGAAGTGGTGCCAAACAGCATTAATGCTATTATTTATTTATTTATGACATTTATATGTCGCTCTTCTCACCCTGAAGGGGACTTAGAGTGGCTTACAAGATATATATACATACAACATATTATATTATTACCATAGTACAATATCAGTATTATATATTACTATATTGTACTATACCATTATATTGTAATATTATTAGTAATATTACATTATATTATATTATTAAGATATCACCGGAGACAAGGTGAAATGTATGTAGACGCACTCTTGGTTATTTATTTATTTATGACATTTATATGCCGCCCTTCTCATCCCGAAGGGGACTCAGAGCAGCTTTCAAGATATATACACACATACAATATTTTAGATCATTAGCATAGTACAATATCAGTACTATATATTACTATATTGTACTATAACATTATATTGTAATATTATGAGTAATATTACATGTATTATAAATATATGTATATGCAATATAGTACATTGTATTATATTGTATTAGCATAGCACAGAAGACAAGGTGGAACTTCTGTTTAGACGCACCCTTGGTTATTTATTTATGACATTGATATGCCGTCCTTCTCACCCCGAAGGGGACTCAGAGCCACTTACAAAATATATATATATATATATATATATATATATATACACACACACACACACACACACACATACAAACAATATATTATATATTAGCACAATGTCAGTATTAAATATTACTATATTGTACTATACCATTATATTGTAATATTATTAGTAATATTACATGTATTATAAATATTATATGTATATACAATATATTATATTACATTATATTATATTATATTATTAGCATAGCACAGGAGACAGGGTGGAACTTCTGTGTAAACGCACCCTTGGTTAATGTAGGTATGGCCATAGAATCAAAGATTGAGGAAGTATCGTTTTGGGATGGCTGCTGGGCCTTCTCCCTCCAAAAAAGTTGCTTTTTGAAGCTTTGCAATGGGTAGCTCAGGCATGGTCAAACTTCGGCCCTCCAAGTGTTTTGGACTTCAACTCCCACAACTCCTAACAGCCTACCGAGTTGTGGGAGTTTAAGACCAAAACATCTGGGGGGCCGAAGTTTGTGCATGCCTAAGGTAGCTTCACGTCGAGGTCAATAGCAGGTGCATTTGCTTCTTCTCTGTCCCAATGATTAAATACGACATTGTCTACCTGATCTTCTTAATGGGATCTGAAGACAAGTCCTGCAATTATGATGGGACAGAGGAGGATCCATTAAGAAGCGGGGTGGGGAGGCTCTAGCATGTTACTGGAAACCTTTAGTTTAGAGGAGTACCACAAAATGCTAACAAAAAATGATCTCACAACTCAGAAGCGATGAAGGAGTGCTACAGGTCTCTCAGGTTTGTGAATTAGAGTGAACAGCCACCTGGCTGGCTTGGCATGCTTTGCTTTCATATTAGAATTATAGTATCACAGAGTTGGAAGAGACTCCATCTAGTCTAACCCCATGCCATGCAACAATACAGAATCAAAACACCTCCGACAGATGATCATCCAGCCACTTCTTAAAATCATCCAAACTCTGAGGAAGCAGCATATTCCACTGCCGAAACAGCTCTTACAGTCAGGAAGTTCTTCCTAATGTTTAGGCAGAATATCTTTTTCCTGCAATTTGAATCAATTCCTTTGTATCCTAGTCTTTAAGCTTGGCCCCTCCTCAATATGACATCTTTTCAAAGAATAGGGAACTCCTGAGCACATGCAGGTGGCCAAATTTTGTCATTGTGACCAGAACTAAACCCCATAACTTAAATATTTATTTATGGCATTTGTAGCTCGCCTTTCTCAGCCTTACGGCGATGCAAGGCAGCTTACAGAAATTGGCAGAATTTGATGCCATATATTCATAAAGTACAATTAGAAACATTCAACCTAATATTATAAAAACCATATAAACCATTTTATCCCCTCTGTTTTCTCTCCACTCTTCTTTTCTAGTAATCTCATCTAAGCTTGTAGAACTTCTTTTTTTTTGCTGATACATAATTGGAAGTCAAAGGAGTTTTTTTCCAATTTACGGCAAATCACCCAGAGATCTGCTAGTGAATCTTTACCTACTCTACTCAGGAGTCTCTGGTGGCACAGTGGGTTAAATCCTTGTGCCAGCAGGACTGCTGACCAAAAGGTCAGTGGTTTGAATCCGGAGAGAGCGGGTTGAGCTCCCCTCTGTCAGCTCCAGCTACCCATGGGGTGACATGAAGGAAGCCTCCCATAGGATGGTAAAATATCAAACATCCAGGCACAGTCTTGCAGATGGCCAATTCTCTCACATCAGAAGCAACTTGCAGTTTCTCAAGTTGCTCCTGACACACACACAAAAATCCTACTCTACTACCTCCTCCCTGTACTTAGTGTGATGAGCTTTTCCTGTTAGTAGACAGCTCCATTTTAGAAGAACTTGTTTCATACTTGGATTAGGCAGAGAACCATTGATTTTATATCCTCTCTTTTCCAGCTTCCTATCTGTTCAGAAAGTACTTTTGACAGATAGCCATGTAGCCTGCTTAAAATCTTTTATGTATAGTCTTATAGTTAAGGTAGTCAGTTTCAGTGGTATTAGAGCTATTGTCTCTGAACCAGATCCTAAGCCATTGGCTACTGATCCTTGCTGAGTTTCCAGAAAAAAAAGAAAATTGTCTTAAGTGGGTACATATTTAGTGCCAGGCCCTGGAAAGTTGAAGAAAACATTACTGGTTCCTCACATCAGATAACTTGAATAGCACAAGTCCCACCATAATATTACCTCATTGGGGCATTGATCTTTGAGGATCATGATGTTGTGGCTCTTCTGGGATCAGTGGGGCAAAGCTCCATTATTCATCAACGCAGGGGTCTGTGGCTATCATATCACCTGGACAGTATTTACCTGGAGGACAATCTGGCATGGCTGCTAGCTAGATTGGCACTTGAGGTTCTTTGGCATCACCTCAGTCATACCATGCTCTAGAACAGTGATTCCCATACTCTGGTGTTTGGACTTCCATCTCCCAGAATCTCTGGCCATTGATCGAAGTGGCTAAGGTTTCTGGATGTTAAATCAAAATGCCTAGAGGTCTAGAGTTTGGAAATCACTGCTCTAGAGCATGGGTACATCTTCCTGGTATAGTTTACTCTTTGTTGCCTGTATTGTTTCACACATAATATATATCTTTGAAAGCACACGTCAGTAAGGTAGCTGGCCAGGGCAGAGGAATTTTTGGCAAGCTTTGGAGAATGTGTTTTTTTGGTGTTCTGCCCTTATTGCACAGGTGAATGGTTAAGAGAGATGAAGTGGTTGCACTGGGCTGTAGGAAATGAGATAGATTATTGGTGCTGTGATGTTGAAGTGTATTGTGCAGGAAGAAGTTGCTTCCAAGTGTAGCTGCTCAGATCTGTAACAAAGCTGTTTTTTTAAAGTATCAGTGATCTCTGAAAACTTGCTTAAGAAGTTTGTCCACAGCTGCCACTTTTAGGTTGATTTAAAGACGAGCCCCCAATGTTGAGGAGCCCCCAATGGCTCAGCTGAGCTGCCAAACTTGCTGACCGAAAGGTTGGTGGTTTACATCCAGGGAGCGGGGTGACCTTCCTCTGTTAGGCCCAGCTTCTGCCAACATAGCAGTTCGAAAACATGCAAATGTAATTAGATTAATAGGTACCACTCCAGCAGGAAGGTAACAGCGCTCCATGCAGTCATGCCGGCCACATGACCTTGGAGGTATCTACGGACAATGCTGGCTCTTGTGCCTAGAAATGGAAATGAGCACCCCACCCCCCAGAGTCGGACACAACTAGACTTAATGTCAAGGAGAAACCTTTATCTTTACGTATTGTTGAAGGCTTTCATGGCCGGAATCACTGGGTTGTTGTAGGTTTTTTTGGGCTATATGGCCATGTTCTAGAGGCATTCTCTCCTGACGTTTCGCCTGCATCTATGGCAAGCATCCTCAGAGGTAGTGAGGTCTGTTGGAACTAGGAAAATGAGTTTAATATATCTGTGGAATGACCAGGGTGGGACAAAGAACTCTTGTCTGTTGAAGCTAGGTGTGAATGTTTCAACTGACCACCTTGATTAGCATTTGTTGGCCTGGCAGTTGTTTAGTGTGGCTTTTTGGTGGGGCAATCTTTTGCTGGGAGGTGATGACCTTTACTTTAGCACATTGTTGTGTTATGAGTGGACACTGGGAGGCAGGGTTGAGATATCCCCACTTGGCTGTGGAAACCTAGGAGACTGGGCAATTCACACTCTTTCAGCCTCAGAGGAAGCCAAGGTTAAGCCCCTCAAAACTTATTCTGTTGAGAAAATAAAGCTTGAATTAGGATCATTATAAGTCAGAAACCACTTGTAGGCAAACCCCAAAGTTTGGGAGAAGCCTGGCTCTTGTCAGAATGGTAAATGTGTGTCTGCCTTTTAATATTTTATACTGCAACTGAAGCATTACGTGAATCAAAGCTGTCCCAAGCAAAATGTTTCCCCTTTACCTAGAAAACAGAAATGACAGGGAGATGTGCCCAAGCTGGCATCCTCCTTGACATCCTTACTTCTAGTGTTTACTCATTTGCACAGCTAGTAAAAGCTATAGCGTCCCTCTGAGATTGACTGTTAGCTCAAAAGGTAATTTTTTTCAAACGGTGGGGTTGTGCAACTGTGGCCATCCAGAATTTGTGGGACTGCAGTCTTAGCCATCATAACTAATGGTGAATAATATTGGTCATTGCAGTCCAATAGTATTTGCAGGCCCAGAAGATTTGAGAACTAAGCCCTAACTGTTGGCTAAGGGATGGATGGAGTGTTGGACTGTAGAGAATGGGGGTTTTCACTCACAAGTACGTCTTGACTTCTAGGAAATCTGTAAGATAACCATTGCCCATTCCCTCTTGTAGACAAGACGATCATCATGTGGAAGCTGACTCGGGATGAAACCAATTACGGGATCCCCCAGCGGGCCTTGCGGGGCCATTCTCACTTCGTCAGCGACGTGGTGATCTCTTCAGATGGACAGTTTGCGCTCTCTGGCTCTTGGGATGGCACCCTCCGCCTCTGGGACCTTACCACGTGAGTGCAATTTGGGGAAAAGAAAGCAGGAGCCCATTGGGAAGGATAAACAACTGTTCATTTGATCCCAATTTCCCATGTGTTACCCAGATTTTTCATCCATATTCTGTTACTTAGATTTTTTTTTCTTTTCTGGATAACTTCAAGGATAGGATTTCTGTTTACTTCCTCTTGTCCCAATGATTAGATTTGACACACATCTACTGACTCCACTGGAGTTTGCGGAGATGTCCTGCAATTATGAAGGGACAGTACAAGGGAGAAGGGATGGAAATCTTCGTTTGGTTTATTCTTGCCTGCATGGAATTACGGTAGTTTCAGTTTTACAACCCCTTTAGCCTTCTCTTCCAAAAAGTGCTGGTGCTTCACCAAACTACAAATCTCTAGATTCCATAGCATTGAGTCATGGCAGTTAAAAATTGTGTACAGTTGCATTCACTCTATGGTGTAGATATATCTTAGTTTCAGACCAGAATCTTAATTGGAGCTGTGGGAGGTTTGCAAGAAGGGAAATATCAAGACAAGGAGAGGGTTAGTTGGAGCTGTGGTTCCTCTTTCCCTACAGTACACTGAGTTTTGAGATCTCCCTCCTTACAGGGGCACCACCACACGGCGCTTTGTGGGCCACACCAAGGACGTTCTGAGCGTGGCCTTCTCATCTGACAACCGCCAGATTGTCTCTGGCTCCCGGGACAAAACCATCAAACTCTGGAACACTCTGGGTGTCTGCAAGTACACTGTGCAGGTGCGTTTTATTTTTTCCTTCCAGAATTTGGAATTGAATTCTCAAAGGGTTCAAGTCATGAAGTATCCTCAAAGCGAAGCACCAAATTTCATTTATTTATTTATTTATTTATTTATTTATTTACTGGCTGTATTTTTGCCCCGCTCTATCTGAACACCGAAGGGGACTCAGAGCAGCTTACAAATTGGCAATAATTCAGTGCTGCTTTAAGACATTAGAAAAAGTTCACCCGTGCCTGCTTTAGATGTTAGGCATGTAATGAATTGTTGGATTTGTCATTGGTTTTGGGGTTGTTTGGTTTGTTATACTATTTTCCAAAGTTGTGTTGTATACTGTGATGTGTTTGACTACCGGGTTATTTTCTCTTCCTAGGACGAAAGCCACTCTGAGTGGGTGTCCTGTGTGCGCTTCTCCCCCAACAGCAGCAACCCCATCATTGTCTCCTGTGGTTGGGACAAGCTGGTGAAGGTGAGTTGCGGGTTGGTAAAGAACTGGGTCTGTGATACTCTGCTACACCCATCTCTTTTAAGGCTTCAAAGAGAGGGAAAAATACCAAGCACTACATCTCTGACACACAGACAGAGAGAAACCTCAATTCACCCAGCACATACTAAGACATAAAAGCAGAAGTCAGAAGTAAACGCTTGTAGTACAAAAGTGTCCATTCTATGCAAAAAATCAGAATGAGAGCAGAAAAAGAGAAGTGAGAGCAAATAGATTCCAACTGGCATACAGGAGACGGGGGATTCCCTCAGCCCATTCCAAGCAAACTAACTTGTTCCTCATTCAGGACTAGAGACTTGGGCATGATATGTAATGATGAGGAATACAGGAGTTGTAGTTCAGCATTGGGGGGGGGGGGTTGAGTTTGACATGTGCATTAAGTAGACCAACATCAAACAAAAAGGCTTACATACTTTCTGAAGAGAAACACGGGGAAACATCAGAAACCTTTTAACTCTTTAGGTCACTGGTTCTCAACCTGTGAGTCCCCAGATGTTCTGGCCTTCAACTCCCAGAAATCCCAACAGCTGGTAAACTGGCTGGGATTTCTAGGAGTTGTAGGCCAAAACACCAGAGGACCCACAGGTTGAAAAACACTGCTACCTAGATAATGATGTCATGTTTCAGTGGCCAAAGAATAGACAGATAAAAACTCCTAACATGCCTGTGATTGAATCCTTAACCCTGCTCTGGCTTCTCTGTCTCACAGGTGTGGAACTTGGCCAACTGCAAGCTGAAGACCAACCACATTGGGCACACGGGGTACCTGAACACCGTGACGGTCTCCCCTGATGGTTCGCTGTGTGCTTCAGGTGGCAAGGTAAGTTCTTTCATCTCCGCACTCAGAACAGAAGGACTCCTCTCCTTGTTCTGCCTTCCTGTTTTTCGTGCAATAGGAGGGGGAGGTTTCTTGGGCCAGATCCAGAATGTCAGACTTTTTGGACTACAACTCCCAAACAAACTCCCAGAATTCTACAGCAAGTATATCTCCTCCCTCCCTTCTGTACTTTCTGAAACACTTGGACGATGTGATTTATACGAAGATGTTTTAATTCTGTGTCTTAATGTCAAAATGGTTGTTTATATTTCTTGTTTTAATGTGGTTTTAATGGTTTTAATTCACAGTTATATGTGAATTAAATTGTTTAGATACTATGTTTTGGTTTTCACATGTATGTTTGGTATTGAATTTTTGCCATTATGTTGGACACCGCTTTGAGTGTGTTAGATAAATAAATAAGAAGTAATGTCTCTAAGGCAAGTAGGCTTCTCTCAGGAGAAGTGTAGGGGAAGGATCACACAGAATTGTCCCCATGACACCAGTGAAGTTATCAAATAAAGTTGCTCTTGAAAGTGAGGTAAATAATTCAGTTATTTTCTTTGGGCTGTTTGCTGACTGATGCTTTTACGATCTACACAGTGGATGATTATTGGATTATTATTATTAATAGAAACACCCCTGCCTGTTGCTGGCAGATTTTGGCTCAGCTGTGATGAAACTTACGAGCGCCATCTGACTATTATCACCATGCTGATTCTCAGAGGCTGTTTCTGAGCTGTGCAAATGTAGGAGTTTCTGTGGTTATTGTTGCTGTTGTTTTGGAAGAAATAATCTTTTTGGGCTTGAAGACCGTATATGTCCTGATACGTAACTAAAACATGGATACACTACATCTCTCATATCCACAGGACTGGTACCCATGATTTCACTTAACTATATATATAAAAATACATATCTCCTCTAGGCTTTTTCTAGGTCCTCCAGTGTGATTTTATGGTATGTCTCTGCCAGAAGCTAAGTTGCAGTGGAGAACCTAAAAATTCTAGAGAGCGGTTATCTAAGCATTTTCCACAAGAAAGTTGTTTCCATCACCCACCAGGAGTTATTTGTTACAATAGGGTTCACTATTATCTGCAGTTTCCTATTTCCATGGTAAATGCAGGGACATGCTCTCATGGAAATGGGGGAGGTACTATTATTTGTATTAATTTTAATTTAAAATATTAATTTGTATCAAGGAAGCCAGATACTGGATCCACATTTAGATGTGTCTTGCGTTTTACCCCAAGTCGGGATTGTTACACAAAGAATATGATCATTACAATATATTGTCAAAGGCTTCGATAATCGGAATCACTGGGTTGCTGTGAGTTTTCCGGGCTGTACAGCCATGTTCCAGAAGCATTCTCTCCTGAAGTTTCACTCCATCCATGGCAGGCACCCTCAGGTTGCCTGTCATGGATGTGGGTGAAACATCAGGAGAGAATGCTTCTAGAACATGGCTGTACAGCCCAGAAAACTCACAGCAACCTATGATTATTATGTTTGAAGCTTTCTTTAAAATGATCATGAAACCATTTCTTTAGGTGACTTCACTTGCTTACCACCAGAACTTGTTCAATTGAACCCGCATTCCCTCTGACGACTTTGCTCTCCCTTCTTAGGATGGCCAGGCCATGCTGTGGGATCTGAACGAAGGCAAGCACCTGTACACCCTGGATGGCGGGGACATCATCAATGCCTTGTGCTTCAGCCCCAACCGCTACTGGCTCTGTGCGGCCACCGGACCCAGCATCAAGATCTGGGTGAGTCTTTATGAAAAGGAGCTCCTGACAATTAGAACCTGAGCTGTGCCAAGTGATGCATAATAATCTTATTTGATGTGATACAGGAGGAAAAATGAATGGGGAGAGAAAGGAGAATACCATATATAATGGAGTATAAGCCAACTTGAACATAAGCCGAGGCATCTAATTTTACCACAAAAAAACTGGGAAAAAGTATTGACTCGAGTATAAGCCGAGGGTAGAAAATGCAGCAGCTACTGGTAAATTTCAAAATAAAAATAGATACCAGTAAAATTACATTAATTGAAGCATCAGTAGGTTAAATGTTTTTGAATATATACATAAAACTGTAATTTAAGGTAAGACTGTCCAGCTCCGATTAAACCCATTATTCTAAGCTTCTTCAATGTAAATGTGTTTACGTATCCTTCCAATAATAATAAAGATAGTAAAATGGTAAATGTAATAAAAAAATAATAGAATAAAATAATAAATGTAGTAATAACAATAATAGAGAAAAATAATAAATGTACTAATAATAAATAGAGTAAAATAATAAATGAAATAAAATAATAATAGAGTAAAATAATGTAAATATAATAATAATATAGTAAAACAATAAATGAAATAATAATAATAACAACAACAATAGAGTAAAATAATAAAATAACATTTACTCAAGTATAAGCCAAAGGGGGCTTTTTCAGCCTTAATAAGTGGGCTGAAAACCCCAGCTTGTACTCAAGTATATATGATAATTGGATTAGTAAGCTTGTCATGGCCGTTGATAGAGAAGTCTTCTGATACCCACCCATACACTAACATTGATATGGAATTTTCATGCCTCTTTTTGTCACTCTGCCCTTGGCTTTTCTGTGACTTTCGTTAATATTTTAATAGTGGCATATATACCAGACATGGGCAAACTTTGGCCCTCCAGGTGTTTTGGACTTCAATTCCCAAAAATATCTCAAGAAACATACAAAGTAAACAGCGCTGAGGATTCCACAGCCTATCAAGTGTTGATAAAATGCAACTTCCCGCAGTCCTATCCATTGGTGAGGAATGCTGGGAACTCTACTTTGACAACATAAATTTTACCAAGCACTTTACATGACTGAGATTGATTACTGTTGTTTATACCTGCAGCTATTGCTGTATTTTATTGATTTTACCAGGGTTTTTTGTGAAGTGAGATATTTATGTGGGCTGTTATTGTTAGGTTATTGTTTCAGCAATTTTTGTATTTTGTATGTTTGCACCGGGAGATAGTGGCAAAGTATAAATAAAGATGATGATGATGATTATTATTATTATTAACATCTGGGAGCCTCAGTATTCCTTCTTCTGATCTCATCAGTGGGAGTGGAGAAGTGAAGAAAAGTCAAAGACTGCTGAAGGATCAACAGGACACAAATGCATGCAGTTGCGTAATTAGTACTTAGCCTAGTTTCAGATTGGATGGGCACTACTCGCTCTTGCATTACTGCTCTATAAAGCTGGCTTGTCTTTGTGGTCAGGAAGGATATGCCATGGCTATTGGATGCAAAGGACTACTTTGCGCTGTGATGAAACTCAATATATGCCTTCTGACCTTACTTCCATGTAGAAAACCAGAGGCTGTTTCTGAGCTTGTTGTCCAAACTATTTGAATTCCCAATGAAATGTTGGGGGTTGAGAGTTGACCTGGAAGCCCGCAACTGGCTTTGACCCATTTCTCTTCTATTCTTGTTCGCAGGACTTGGAAGGCAAGATCATTGTGGATGAGCTGAAGCAGGAGGTGATCAGCACCAGCAGCAAGGCAGAGCCTCCCCAGTGCACCTCATTGGCCTGGTCAGCTGACGGACAGGTGAGCTCAGGTTTCCAAGGGTTCCGTGGCTTTCTTGGCGTCAAAGAATTGGCAGAAACTACATGCCCTGCTATGCAGGAACATACAATCAAAGTACTCCCAACAGATGGCCATCCAGCCTCTGCTTTAAAACCTTCAGAGTCCAAGACAGCATATTCTTGTGCCAACAGCACTTACTTTCAGGAAATTCTTTCTAATGTACAGGTGGAATTTATTTTCCTCTTGTTTGAATCCATTCTTCTGTGTCCTAGGCCCCTTCTGCTATGTTTTCTGCCTTGATAGTCTGGGTCATACTGCTGTGTGGAAGGGCTCTTAGTCTCTGGAGTTTTCCTATGTCTGCACTTTTGATGTCACCAGAGCATTGTCTCCTGCTTCATTCTTGAAGGAAAGCCTGGGTTTTCCTGCTGTTGTAATTGGTAACTTTCTAGGACATTCTGGGTGAAGAAAGGGTATTATCAAATCTGTAACAATCCCAGGGATATGGTTCCTATCCTAAAAACCTGAAGCTATGATACTTCGAAGTTTGAAAACTTAACTTTGATCTTGTTAAGGCTTATGTGTGTGTCTGCTTTTAGAAAAGTGAAGTTGAAAGGTAATCATAATAGCTGGTGAAGATTTGTGGAGTGAGATGGACAAATTGATTATGCTGCTAGAGGAGACCTATGTATCCAACTTCACGAGAGATTGGGGGAATTCACTAACTGGGACATGAACTAGGAGTATGTTATTAAATGTAGAGGTGTGATTGTCCCTGTGATTGTACAACATTATTTAAAGGGAATATTATATGCCGCTCTGAGTCCCCTTCGGGGTGAGAAAGGCAGCATATACATGTCATAAATAAATAAATAAAATGAGCCTGTGGTGGCGCAGTGCTGAGTTGCTGAACTTGCTGACCGAAAGGTCGGCAGTTTGAATCTGGGGAGCAGGTGAGCTTCTGTTGTTAGCCCCAGCTTCTGCCTAAATAGTAGTTTGAAAACATGAAAATGTGAGTAGATCAATAGCTACCACTTCAGCAGGAAGGTAACAGTGCTCCATGCAGTCATGCCAGCCACATGATCTTGGAAGCGTCTATGGACAATGCCGGCTCTTTGGCTTAGAAATTGAGATAAGTACCCCCCTCCCAGAGTCTGACACAACTAGACTTAATGTCAAGGGGAAACCTTTACCTTACTTAAAGGGAGCAGACCAATTAAAATTTAAAAAACCATCAGATAGAGAATGAGGTCTGTCAGTTTTTACGTTAGGGTTTTTTTTTTCTTTTGTGTGTATCTTTGTGTTTATATAGAACGAGGGGGGGGGGAGTATAGTGCTTGGATTGCCATGTGTTTTGGCTACTTTATGAGCTATTCCATGTTGTGTGTATCTAGGCACCTTAAACTCACCTGTTGACTCATGGTAATGACATGAATTTCACAGGGTTTTCTTAGACAAGGAACTACTCAGAGGTAGTTTTTGACAGTTCATCCTCTGAAATATAGCCTACAGTGCTTGGCATTCATTGGCAGTCTCCCATCTGAATACTAACCAGGGTTGATTTCCAGCACAACTGATTTCCTGCAAAATGACTTTGTCCATCCTGGACAGTTTTTCACTTAGTAATACTGTTTCTTCCCCTCTTGTTTCTTTTTCCCACCAGACTCTGTTTGCTGGCTACACGGATAACCTGGTTCGCGTCTGGCAGGTCACCATTGGAACCAGATGAGAGAGTATGCTTGTCCACAAGGCA
Organism: Anolis sagrei; assembly: GCF_037176765.1. NCBI lineage: Eukaryota > Metazoa > Chordata > Lepidosauria > Squamata > Anolidae > Anolis > Anolis sagrei. Next base: position 24,619,614 of record NC_090022.1, read on the forward strand.
CAGGTTCTCATGTTAAAAACCCCCCAAATAAAAACAGATTTTTTGTGCTGAAAGATGGGTCTGTTCTCCTTATTCCAGGTATGGATAAACCCAGGCCTGAGGGCCAGATGCAGCCCCTTGGGCTCTTTTCTCAGGCCCTCCTTTCTCTCACCATCCTATCCTTCCTTTCTTCTCTCTTTCCTTCTTTCTTTCTTTCTTTCTTTCTTATCTCTCCCTTTCTCACTCACTCCTTCCTTCCGTCCCTCTCTTTCTCCTTCTGTCCTTCTCTTTTGTCTTTCCTCCCTCCCTCCATTCCCTTCCTTCCATTCTTCCTCCCTTTCTTCTCTTTTTCCTTCTGGGGGATGTTTTGCTGGGAAAAGGTAGAGAAGGAACATGAGACACATATTTCAAGATTTCAAAGGGTGTCCCATTGAGGAGGAGGAGGGGAAAAACTGACTTTCTGCTGTTCTAGAGACCAGGGCACAAGGGCGCAATGGTTTCAAATGGCATGTTCAGGTGGAATCTCCTTTCCTGTCATTTGAACCCATTGCTCCAAGTCCCCAGGGTAGCAGAAACTCAACTTGCCCCCCCCCCCCCCCCAAATGTGGCATCCTTTCAAATATTAAAACATGGCTCCCGTGTCCCCTCTATTGGCCTTTTTTCCTCCCTTGGCCACTCCTCATAGGGCTTACTTTCAGGCTTTCAGTCTTGAAAGCCTGAAAGTAAGCCCTATGAGGAGTGGCCGAGGGAGGAAAAAAGAAGGTGAATTGGGGACATCATTTTAATAATCATTTTAACTACTGACTCCCCCCTGGGCACACAGAAAACTGGGCAACTTGGAAGGCGCTGAACAGACTGGTACGAGATGTAGAGCCAACCTTAAGAAATTGGGCTACAAAGTGGAATCCACAACATGCGAGTCTGGAGAAGAGCTAACTACAGACCATCTGCTGCAATGCAACCTGAGACCTGCCACATGCACAATGGAGGACCTTCTTGCAGCAACACCAGAGGCACTCCCAAGTGGCCAGATCCTGGTCAAAGGACATTTAATCAACTTACCAAGCTTGCAAACTTTGTGTTTTGTTTGTTTAAAAATGCAATACAACTGTTTGGTTTGTTCCTAACACGATAAATAAATAAATTTTAACTACTCTCCTGAAGACACATTCCAGCTTGTCATTCTCCCTCTTGAATTGTGCTGCCCAGAACTGGGGACAGTGTTATTCTAGGTGAGATGTGACCAAAGCAAGAGGGGCACGATTACTCCCTTGATCTAGACATGATTATACTCATTTTGATGCAGCCCAAAATTCCATTGGCTTTTTAGCTGCTGCATCACATTGTTCACTCATGTTCAACACGTGTTCTCCCAACATACTTTTGTTTACTTTTTACTTTTGATAGGTTTTTTAAAATTCAAAAGTAAGATGGAAGAAAGTATGAGATCAAAGCTCTTTGAGAGGCTTCACTTTACCACAAATCAATCTCCTTCCAGTTCACACCTGACAGTGCCCCGCACGGTTCCTTTAGAAGTGTTGTCATTAGTTTTACAGTGGCTTTCCTGCAAAGACGTTTCCATATCCAAAACTATGCAACTCTTAGTTAAGTCAGCATTGGGCAATGGTAGCTTTCTAGGTGTTGACTGCAACCCTCACTACTGAGCAGGCTGACTGGGAGTTGCAGCACCCAAAATTTGGAGGGCTACTCTGCCTTATCAAGGCTAGAAGTTCAATGCTAAACTTCTGACACAAGGGAGGAAATTGTACCTGAGTGACGGGAGATGTTCTGCACACAGGAGATTCCCACTTGGTGATGGGAAATAGTGCTGTCTGAAACTGGGAGCGATTCTGTTAGTTATTAAGCTAATCAAAAGGTCGGCGGTTCGAATCTGGGGAGTGGGGTGAGCTCCTGTCTTATCAGCTCCAGCTTCTCGTGCGGGGACATGAAGGAAGCCTCCCACATGATGGTAAAACATCCGGATGTTCCCTGGGCAACATCCTTACAGACAGCCAATTCTCCCACACTAGAAACGCCTTGAACTTTCCCAAGTTGCTCTTGACATGGAAAAAGACCAAATTAAGCAGAGCAAAACTAGAGCAAAAGACCCAACACAATGTGACTAGTGTGCATTTTACACAGACTAAACTGGTAGCAAGAACCGCATTCTATTTGTCCTCTCTTTCAAGGCTTGAACAAACCATACAACAGCAAACCCCTTACTGTTGAATCATTTATTTATTTATTATTCCTCAACTTTTCCCAAAAAACTAGATTTCCATTTTAAGTCTCATTTTTTTTTAGCGAAAAATAGTTCAAAAGGAGCTCTGTAATGACAAAAGGAAAAGAAAAATGCATACAGTAGAGCATAGCCAAAGCTCCAGTAGTTTTCAGGATGGAAGACATGAATTCTGCACTGCAAGTCTGTGGAGTGATGGGGAAGCAATTTAAAATAAATTACCTAAACTGGGTGAGAGGGATGGTGGGAGCAAAGGGCTAATAGACGTCAAGGCAGCAATAATAAATCCCCATCACTAAAACTTCTGGTGAAAGTTACACCTTCCTAGAGCTATGTCCCTTCAACAACAGAGTCCTCAACAGCAACATTTGAACCTGCTATTCACCAAAAACGTGCCTCTAGATCACACTACTAGCAGCAACAGTAGTAGTGATAATAAATATGTCCTTCTGGGACAAAAATAACATGGAATAGGGAGACAAGCAGCTGAGTCAAACCATATACGAAGCAGTGATATGAAACAGATGGTTCTCCCTTGGAATCGGAGGCATTAGTAAAGAACAAGAGCAGCAAAAAAAAGGAGAGCGGAAGACATTTGAGAAATAAACTGCATTTGATCTGGAAACCAGCTAGAACATTGCTCTACATCAGGGATGGAAACCAAACTTGGACAACCAGGCACTCATAGCATTCCTTGGGCCTTGACCTGAGAAGATTCAGGTGGCTCTGGAATGTCAATGCACTACCCTTGGACTCCCTGTTGCTACAACCGATGCCACCAAGCACACAGCTTCACACTCACAAGGCAAAGAGGCTTTAACTTATATTCCTTCTGAGAAGTTAAGAGAGAGCTCATGAAGTCAAGAGATCCTTCAGGAGATGTGGAAAGAGTGAGGCAATCCACATACAGCAGAACTCCAAAGAGGACAGAGAGAGCTTACTAAAGTGGGTGTGCAAGGGAAGACATTGAAGACCATGATCTGGTCAAATGCCAGAGAAGAACATCTGTGTAGCATTAGAGCCAAAGAAAGAAGTGGAGCTTCTGTTGTGAATCCATGGCAGACACCAGAGAAAGTCCAAGAGTGAAGAGAGTAAAATATGATCTCTTCCCAGGTGGGATGACAAGACAAGAGAAGGGGGGCTCCAGCCACGTGCAACAGTATCAGCAGTGATGGTCTCAATTGCAGATTTTGATACGGGTCCCCTTAGAGAGAATGCGGAAGAAGGGGAAGATGCGCTCGCGGAACGAGGCATTGAAGGTGTGGATATGGGCCATGTTTTCGGCATTGTAGAAACCCAGCTGGCCCCGCTCATAGTCCAAGTAGACGCAAAAGCGGCGGAGCCTCTCGCACGGAGAAAGGGGCATCTGCTCAGTGGTGCTCAGGGCCTGGTACTTCTTGCCATTGGTCCCCACGCACCAGATCTCCCGCTTCTGGTAAGGAGATGCAGTGCTGGCCTTCTCTTTACGCCGGGCTGACTCCCGGGCTGCCCCCACGGCCCACCCTCTCCGGCCCCCCACCTCCACCTCCCAGTAGTGTCGGCCGCAGGTGAAACCCTGCAAGGCCAGCACGCAGTAGTCAGAATCAAAGCGTTTGGGGCTGTCGGGGACGTCCCTCCAGCGCTCTCCCAGCCGGACGCCCCGGGAGTCGGAGGAAAGGGTGAGCCGCGGGTGGGCGGTATCTGGATCCAGGGTCAAATCAACTGTAGGAGAGGGAAAGAGAGCACAACCGGGGGAAAACATTACTAGACGATTAAACATTAGCTCCTTGTACAGATTAAATGGGACACTTCCTTCACGATCATAGCCCTACCCAAATGGCCGTGGGCTAACAGCATTTAGACTTCAATAGATGTGAGGAATGTCATCAAAAGGCTTCTAACATGACTTAACCTTCCTGGACAATCTCTACCATTAGTTTCTGGCCCAAAATGAGTGCAAGAAATATTGGAAAAGGTGAGACACTCCTTTGTCAATAAATTCAGAATACGTTTCTCCAACAGGGAGTCTGTTGGACAGGAGAGAACAACACTCTGAAAACGGGGGAATTCCAGACACGAAACATTCAGGGCCAGCTAACACCTCCCAACAAAGGATTCCCCAGGCAGGAATCAGCCAGACTTTGAAGCTTCAAGGATTGTGCAATGCTAATTAATGTGATTAATTGCAACATTCACACTTGCCTCCATCAGGGTGGGAGTTTTTTCTTCCACCCTGGACATTCCACAGATATATAAAACTCCCTTGCTTAGTTTCCAATATACCTCACAACCTCTGAGGATGCGTGCCATAGATGTGGGGTGCTACTTAGCATATCTATTATTTTGTCCTCTCTAAATTTAGTAAAAACCACAGAATTACTATTACCGTTGATTTAATGAAAGAAACCTGAAGAAGAGAATTTTGTTCTTGAAACAAGGACACAAAAGCACCCGGGGAACCTTGTTGTGGAATCCCGAGTTGGCTGAAAGCAACACAAACTGTTTCCAGTTGTGATACTCTCAAGTTTGTGGAATACAACGTGAACTTTTGTTTGATATATTCATTGATGTATATGTCCTATGAAATTATGTTGTAAACTGTAAATATATAGTGTACGTTTCACTATTGAAGTCACTTAAACTTGTACCTATGTTAAAGCTTATTTAAATAGGACAATTGCTTATTTACAATAGAGTAGAATAGATGTGGGCGAAACATCAGGAGAGAATGCTTCGGGAACATGGCCATACAGCCCGGAAAACTCACAGCAACCCAGAGATTACATTTGTTTGCTTCACCAACTTGCTATTTTCTAAGGACCCATGTTTCTCACTATAGTGTTTTATTTTTGATGTAAAATAGTTCATAGCGTTCAATCCATCATGGTTTTGCATTTTTTCCTTTTGTTTTCCCTAAAAAAACACACTAGCCAAGTAAAGCCACAACAGGGCTGTAAAAGTTTAAGAACATTATTTAAGTATTGTCACTCTTGGAACTTTTGTACATGGAAGCAGCCAAAATGCAACTCTAGGAACAAATACTAAATCAAACAGTTAAACTTCTCACTCATTCAATTGTCCATTCAAGATCATTTCAAATGCAAGCCAAACACAGCTAGTTTTTTACTGCATTTTTAAAATAAAGTACTGTTTACTTCTTGGTCTTTCAACAGCCATGTCATCCTATTCTGTTAAGGAAGAAAGGACTATTGGGGTGTTGTATGGTTTCCGGGCTGTATGGCCATATTCTAGCAGCATTTTCTCCTGATGTTTTGCCTGTATCTGTGACAGGCATCTTCAGAGGATAATGCTGTTCTCATAAAGAGGGGTATAAATAAATATAAAAATACAACAAAATAAAACTAAAAATACATTTATGGCTGAGGCTGGAGTAGGAGGCTTTTTAATTTCCAAAATTACAGTACAGAATCTCAGAGTTGGAAGGGGAACAATGGTCATCTAAGTCAAACCTTCAGTCTTGCAGCAACACACAGATAAAAACTACTTCTGAAAGACCTATTAAAAGACCTCCAAAAAAAGGAAGGTCCACCACCATCTGAGTCATTTATCCCAATTCCAAGCAGTTCTTATAGTAAATAATTTATTCTAAACGTCTGAATAGAATCTCTTTTCTTGTATTTTGAATCAAATGGTTTATATCATAGTCTCCAGAGCAAGAAATAAATAGGTTCACTCCAACATCTACATGGCATCCATTCAGGTAAATACGGCTGTTATGTCACTTAGTCTTCTCTTCCAAAAGCATAACTCCTTCCTTCATGGTGATCTTCAGGTCTCCTATCTTATGGCTTTATGCCTCTAAGTATGTTTTTTGATTTCATCAGACTCTCCCCTCTCTTTGTCAGATGCTTTCACACAGTCTTCTTATAATTTTTAGCTTAGATTTTAAAATTTGTTGAAGTTTGAAGTATATAACCTCTTAGGTTTAATGTGGAAAACAAGCTTGCTCCCTCCTCCCTGTGGCTTCCTCTCACATATTTATACATGATCGCCATGTATAAATATGTGAGAGGAAGCCACAGGGAGGAGGGAGCAAGCTTGTTTTCTGCTTCCTTGGAGACTAGGGCGCAGAACAATGGCTTCAAACTACAAGAAAGGAGATTCCATCTGAACATGAGGAAGAGCTTCCTGACTGCGAGAGCTGTTCAGCAGTGGAACTCTCTGCCCCGGAGTGTGGTGGAGGCTCCTTCTTTGGAAGCTTTTAAACAGAGGCTGGATGGCCATCTGTCAGGGGTGATTTGAATGCAATATTCCTGATTCCTGGCAGGGGGTTGGACTGGATGGCCCATGAGGTCTCTTCCAACTCTTTGATTCTATGATTCTATGGATGTACGGGACTCTGTTATGATCTGGTCATTGACCATAATAAAGTTTACTTACTTACCATAATTTCATTTTTTTCCTTTTGTCACCATGCATTATTCTTACCAACCCCCTGTCCCCATCCCTACATGCCTTAATTCCAGAATTCCCACCTCCCTTCAATGTGAGTTTTTTTCCACCAACCAATTTAAAAGCTCACTTCTGCAGAGCATCTAGTACTCTATGCATATGCAGCTTATGTTGTATTCTGCAATTTGTAGTTTCTGCAGCCAACACAGGTTAGACTGCAGCACTTAATGGATCATAAGAAGCAAGCCTGCATTCTGTTGCTGCCTACAGCAGTGGTTCTCAACCTGTGGGTCCCCAGGTGTTTTGGCCTACAACTCCCAGAAATCCCAGCCAGTTTACTAGCTGTTAGGATTTCTAGGAGTTGAAGGCCAAAACATCTGGGGACCCACAGGTTGAGAACCACTGACTTACAGCAATATTTCTCAAACTGTGCTCCTCCAGGTATTTTGGACTTTAGCTCTCAGAAATCCCAGCCAGCTTGCCAGCTGTTAGGAATTGTGGGAGCTAAAGTCCAAAACATCTGGAGGAATACCATTTGAAACACTCTGACCGACAGCAATACTTATTGCACAAAAGCAAAGATGAGACATATTTTACCGCGAGGAGCTTTGCTGAAGACCTTTTCCATCTTCTTCATGAGGACATCTATAAGGAAGTAGTTCTGATATTTCTTTCCTGCCTCCACTGCCACCATTTCTGGATCGTGGAATTTAATATTCTCACATCTGGCAAGGTGATCATTTAGAGAAAAGCCGTGTCAGAAACAAAGAGGGAACCCAACAGACTAAGCTATTTAATCGACAGAAAGGTAACGTACTGTACTTAAGATAACACAATCATTCTAACATCTTCTCTGTTATAACGGAACTGTCAACTCTTTCCTAATGCTCTTTTATAATTTTAACACAAACAGACACAAAGAAGAAATAGGAGCAAGGAGATTAGGATCTGAATCCATTAGTGCAAATCTGAGTAGGCCTATTGTGTAAATATAATTCAGTTAGACACATATTTTGGTGTCTAAAATGTTAGCCCTCTTTCTAAGTATATTCGAGCTGCTGATTCAAAAAATGCCACCAGTTTTCCCCTATCAGCTCTAGTTTTTGAGATACAGAACATAAGCCATCTACCACTTGCTATCTGCTCACCATGATAATCATATCTAAGAAACCAGAGCTGATGCTTTCTATCCAGTGCCATTTTCTGAATCAGCACCCCAAATAGCCCCAACGAAGACACCAAGAAAACAAATTTGGGAATTAACCAATAGGATTTAGGCTTAAGTGGAGAAAAAGAACAAATACAAACACACAGAAACATCTATGCACATTAAGTGTCCTCTATGCATGCAGATGTCATTTTTAAGAGTTGTGGGGTTTGGTAATCCCATCCTCTCCCCAGAGTACCCAGCCTGGCTTCATACCAAGCAGGAAAACCCAGAAAACATGTAGCAACCCCACTTGCAACTAGAGCAGTGGTTCCCAGCCTGTGGTCTGTGGACCACCACTGGTCTGCCAAGAATGAAAATATGGTCTGTGGGCTCATCATTACTATACCCTTGACTCAAAACCACGTGGCAACGAGAGCGATTGGTCTCGTGAAACCCTCTTATAGTGCCAAGGCAACGAGAATGTCAGGAGGGAAGAGGCTGACTACATACTAAAGATTGCTACTACCACATCAGCTCTAGATTATTAAATATGGGTGAGCAGATGGCGACTACTGGATGGCATATATTCTGTATCAGAAACTAGAGCTGATGTGGTCTATCCCATGCAATTTTCTGAATCAGCACCCCAAATAACCAAACCGAACCTAAAGTTGACCAAAACCTGATTCATAACCCTGTTGGTACTAATGTTGGAGAGTGGACCCTGGTCAAAGTGGTCCCTGATCAAAAAAGGTTGGGAACTACTGCACTAGCAATAGCAAAAGCTTTGTGACACCCTCCCCCCCAGAAGACCCCTGAGATCCAGTGATTCTGTACTCCTTATGCAAAGGGAGCATGTAACACCTTACAGACTAAGAGAGAGAAGAAAGTTGGAGATGTAACCTTTGAGAGACTAAGTTTATTTCCTCAGATGCATGATAAAAGTGCCTAGGAAGATACCTTTATAGGCAGACTGTGTGCCTGATACTCATAGCAATGCAAAACCTCTGGGTATGTTGATAAGGTGACATCTTCACAGTTCTGTAGTCACTGTGCATCTGGTTACGAGGGCTATGTAGGCAGATGCTTCCCTGATCCTTCCTGCTCGCTATGAAGCCCAGAATGGCCATGCAAGCAGACTTTGTGGTTTTTAAATATGTCTGCGCATGTAGATCTTTATGCAATGCTAAATTAAGGCCATTTTTAGGGGCATCTGAACTGTAACATTCCATCTTTTTATTGCTCAAGTTTAGGGAACTTGAAGAAATACTATCCACAGGTCCCTCCATCCACAGCTTGACAATTTTTTAAATCCAAAAAGTAAACCTTGATTTAAACATTTTATTTATGCCATTGTATATAATGGGACTTGAGCATTCACAGATTTTGGTATCCATGGGGAGTCCCAGAAGCAAACCCCAGCAGATATTTATTTTATTTTATTTATTTACTATATTTGTATACTGCTCCTCTCAGCCCAGAGGCAACTCGAGGTGAGCATACTATACACTTCCTTACAAAAGCAGCTATGCAGTATTAACAGAAACGATTGGCCCTTCCTTCCAGCCAGATAAACCAGAATATCAAGACAGAATAACCCATAATATCTGCTTTGAACTGGAATATCTGAGTCTACACTGCCATGTATCCCAAAACAGATAATGTGGGATTTTATTCAGTTGTGTGGAAGGGTCCTATGAAGCAGGGATGGGGAACTTGGGGACTTCTAAATACTTCAGCACTCAAAAGCTCCAGCATAGTTAATAGTAAGGCCTACACAACCTGTGGCCCTCCAAGAGGTTTGAGACTCCAACTCTCAGAAGCCTTGATCAGTTTGCCCAATTGTCAGGAATTCTGGAAGTTGAAGTCCAAAACACCTGGAAGGCCACAGGTTGTGCATGCCTGATCTAGAATATCAGATCTCTAGCATTATCAGAATTTGAACAATAAACTCAGTGTCCCAAAAAAGTCCTAAAGAAACTTTTGGGTGCACTTTGGAGAAATGCTAAGGAATTAAGAAAGAAGCAGCATAAATAAATTCCACCAACCTGACTAAAGTGCCTTTGAAGTCCTAAAAGAAGAAGAAAAACTAGGGTTAGAAAGGCAGTCCAAGTTAAAAAGTAATCAAGGCATTTCAAAAACGAAAAGAAGTTTACTCTTATTGTCTAGACCAGAGCTTTTCAAATTCCTAAGTGGGCTCAATAATAAAATTATTTGTCCTGGAATCCCTAAAGTCTTCCAATGTTATTCTTTTTCATGCACATATTTAAAAGGGGGCGGGGGGGAAAGTAATCCTAGACATTTATCTTCATAGCATCTGGATCATTAAAGGTCAGAGTTTGGAACTATTCAAATTCTCTACCACACATTCAGTGTCTGGCAATGTTATATTGGACTACATTTCCCAGAATCCCTCAGCCAACATGGCCACCAGATGAGGGGTTCTGGTATTTAGTTCCTTTAAAAGTAATTTTTCCATGCTCTTGACACCTTCAGAAAAAAATTGCAGCATTTGGGCTGCCCACCTTCCTGGGTTTTCTTAACTTCTTTCCTAACAAACGTATACAAGAGTCCAACCATTGTAGTAAATCATGATGCCATGGCAAGCAGGCCCAATTCTCCTGCTTGGGGCAACTGTGAAAACAAGCAAATGAAGACAGGAGTTCACCTTGAGCAGCTGCAGCCCATCCTGCTTGCTCTTGTCTTCCGCTTCTGCAATAAGGCGACTGAGAGCGGCCTCCTGCTCCTCCAGATGGGTGACGTTGCTGCTCTGCCTGGCCAGCAGGATGTCATAGCGATCCTCCAGCTGATGTAGGAGCAGGGCCTGCTCGCCAACAAGAAACTGGTGAAGCCGCTCAAAGTCAGACTCAAACTCTTTCATATCGAGCTTCATTTTGTTCTGTGGGAAGGGAGGAGAAAATGAGGCGAAGGAGGATGAACGGTTTGGCAAAATCTAGCACATGTAAATTTGAACACCAACTCCCAGAAAAACCATTACATTTTGCATAGAGTGTAAAATAAAAATAACTTCTAGTCCCTCAAATAAATCTCAGTCCATGACAAAGCACAAGGAAATTAGATACCACTTCCACTAGCAGAGACCCCAAAAATATTTATTTATTTATTTACAGTGCTTATATTCTGCCCTTCTCACCCAGAAGGAGACTCGGGGCGGATCACAGAACACATATACGGCAAACATTCAATGTTGATTATACAATGACAAGACAGGCAACAGATAGAGGTATATTTAGGCTTTTTCCTTATCATTCGGCATCTTTTGGAGGCTGTTCTCGGTTCTGGCCACAGGAGGTGATGTTGCTCCATCTCCTTGCCAAAGAGCTTTCTTTATTTGTAAACTTTCCTCCAAAATGCTGTGTGTAAAATACCTCCCTCTTAATGTGGTTCCTATTCATCTACCCACATTGCTGCTTTCAATCCCCTAGGTGGGTAGAGGAGCTGGGCTGAAGATCAGGGCCTTGCGCTGAGCGGGCTTCGAACTGTCAACCTTTCGGTTGGTAAAATTTATTGCCGCTGGTGATTAACCTGCTGTGCTAAAGCCGGGCCTCCTTATAGTATCAAGTACTCCTTATAGTATCAAGTAAATGTGGTCCTGGGGCTTTATTTCTTTAACAGAAACTTTGGCACCAGGTGTGGAAATACCATGGAAACAATAGGGATAGTCCCTACATCAGTGGTTCTCAACCTGTGGGTCCCCAGATGTTTTGGCCTTCTATTCCCAAAAATCTTAACATTTGGTAAACTAGCTGGGATTTCTGGGAGTTGTAGGCCGAAACATCTGGGGACCTACAGATTGCTAACCACTGTCCTACACTATAGGGATGGTGTTCTACATATCCACTTTAAAGAGTAGATGAAATGCCTGGCATGCTCTCAGGTCCAGTGACATCACAAGAAGCCTCAGCAGCTCAGAGTCGCTTTTATCAGCTTTGACAAGCTCTCTACCTAATCCTAAGTAGGGTTACTCTTCCCACTGTAGTCCATGTTCGAGTAACTTTCTAAATGGACTATTGTAATATGTTATTACTGGGATTGTCCTTGAAGACAACCTTCAAACTTCACTAAGGAATAACACTATGTAACAACATTTGAAAAAAATTCTGTTCCTGGTTTGAAAGTGTTATTTCTTGGTAAATTGTGTGGTACTTATTTTAAAAGTAGTTATTATACTCCAGAAACGTTGTTGTTGTGGCTGCCACAAACTTTGTTGAAATGTTTGAGACTCTTAAGATATTCATTGAAAAACTACAGCAAAATGTGCTACACAATGTCCCACAAAAACAAAGTTTTTGCAGTTGAATAAACTTTTTCCATGTTGTTATGATAAAACAAATTAGGAAATGACATTTATAACTCAGGAACAAAATTGGTGTTACGTAGAGTAATGTGGCTGCTAGCATTTGTAAATGTGGGCCAATAGGATTACATCACACAAATCCACTTGCTGCCCACTTACCTCTAGGCCCAATTCCAAGTTCTACGAATTTCTTTCATGCAATATGAAAAAAAAAGCTTCTTACCACTCCAGCCTGAGAATATCTAATAATCTGGAGGAGGTATCAGTCACCTCTAAATGCTTTCACCTCATCATTATATGGCTTGGAAAACATGTTTCTTGACTGTGTCATCTTTCTTTTATTGCTTTATGGTTGTATCCTTCATTGTCGTACATAATTTGACTAGCTAATGTACCCACGTTTGCCCAGGTATGCATTTTCTGAAAATAGGATTCTGTGAAAAACTTGATTATTCAATTTTCGCCTACATGGCTTGATGGATCTGAACTTGGTACACATATACTTAATGATTCACCATTAGTGCATCCACCTCACAAACCCAACCAAGATCTAGAAAACTGTTATATTACATCTGAGTGAGCAATAAAAAATAAAGGGAATCAAAATACAGAAACGTATAATGTTTGAACTGAAACTTGCACAATAATCCTAAAACCTTCAGTTCTACTTTAGTGCCAGTCTCTTTCTAGGGCAAAGTACTCATGTTGACCTGTACAGTTCTTCAAGGATTAAGTCCAGGCTATCTGGCAGGCCACACCTCTTAATGAGCCCTTAGACCAGTGGTTCTCAATCTGTGGTCCCCAGATGTTTTGGCCTTCAGCTCCCAGAAATCCTAACAGCTGGTAAACTGGCTGGGATTTCTGGGAGTTGTAGGCAAAACACCTGAATCCCAATTTTAAGAAAAGGGCAGGATAACCATAAACATAACAATTAACATAGGAACAACACCCACAAGACTAAAAGAGAGTAAAAGCATGTTCTCTCATAGTACAAGATCAAACAGCCTGCAATGCTGGAAGATAAGACGTTATGCACAAACAGAACATTTGAAGGCGATGATAGTTGGGAAACACACACTTTCCCTACAGTTCAAGTCAAATCTACAAGTTCAAGTTAAGAACATTTTCTACCCTTGTGTCGTCCAAGCTCTAGGAGACAACCTTGTGATTTTTTTCTATTTTTTTAAAAAAAGAAAACTTCTGTATCTACTGTGTGAGGACACTCCCAAACTTTTCCAAGAATCTGTGTGCTCTAATTATTGAGTCAAAAATGATAAGATAGTATTGGAATGCAGAAGAATTAAAAGAAGATTTGCATACCTTGAGATCTGCTATCTTCGCCTCTTCCTTTGCTTTTTGCTTCAAAACAGACTCCAGTTTCTTCTTCAGGGGATCCAAATGACCCTGGAGTTCAGCCTATAATAAATAAGTAACAACAATAAATAAATAAATAACAACAAAACCAAATAGTAAATAAATCAATAATATAATTAAAAGAAGTAAACATCCAAGTTGTTACAGTGTTTTAATTAGAAAGTAATTAGAAAGTGATAAATACTGCAAATGTATTTTAGAACTTCTAATGCCATGATACAAAGTAGGAACACAGACAAAATCTTGTTGGCCCATTGTTTGAAAACTGCACATCAGGTCCTAACTTCAGGCTATCACAAAGAGGTGCCAGTGGTATAAACAGAATTTTAGATATATGAGGTTGAACTTCTCAATTTTTCTTTAAAGAGAGAAAGTATATATGCAACCTCTGTAGTTGAAGATAAAGACAAACTACAAAAACTGATGGTAGGTTTTTGCCAATTAATGGAATAAGCCATGCAAATATCACAGCATTCAAGCTTATACAACAACCCTGGTATTTAACTACAAACAATGCATAAACGAGCTGCATAAAATGGAACACAGAACTCATAAATTCTCAGTCCAGATTTTCTTGAAGATCTTTCTATTTGTGGAGTTTGTTTTCAAAATAATATAATAATAACTTTTTTTTTTTACCCCACCTCCATCTCCCCGAAGGGACTCTGGGCGGCTTACATGGGGACAAGCCCAAGCAGACATAGACTGAAAACACAACGCAATAGAACAAAAATAAAAATGAGATAAACACATAATAAAACATGACACAACATCACAAAAAAATCAGTAGCCTGAACAGTAATAAATACTGAGCTCGGAGGACTAGGAGCTAGTGCAATAGTTTCAGGACAGGGGCTGGAAGAAAAGTCCAAGAGCCAATAATAATCATTTGAACACTGGGTCTATACTAAATCCATTTTTTTAAATGGTTATAGGTGGCAGCACATTGTTGGCTAGTAGTAGACTATCACATACAGATCAAAACTACCAAATGTTTCAAATTACTTCAGTATAGGGCTTAGAAAATTGCACTTTACAGCAGTATATATTTTCATTTAGTTCTACTTCAATTGTCTTTTTATTTAAAAAAAAACCTTTTTGTTATAAAGCTTTTCAATAAATATATATATATATATTAAAAATAGTGTATATTCTCAGCACTTTTCTATTCATATAAAATTTGTTCAGCTGAATTGAAAACCTTTTGGAAACAAGCTCTACATTTTAGTTAAGTGGTTACTTAACTAAGTGGTTACTTTCAGTGGTTTAACCCTAAGCTCCAGGAGTAATGGAATATTACCAAAGGTAGCATTTATATACTGCTTTGATTTACTCTTGTTGTCTAGACCAGAGCTTTTCAAACTGTGTGTCATGACATGTTCATGTGTGTAAGTGTGTCACACAAACATAACAAGAAACTTCTGAGTCTATGTACAACAGGTAATTAATCATATTTTTAAAATAAATAAATAAAACGTTTTCATGACATATATCATGTCACCACCGATTTCATTATTACCATTTATGTATATGTGTGTCTCTTTTAAAGGTTGGTTTAACCTCTGGTTTGCTAGTAAAACTGAATACAGGCAGCCTCCTAGTTACACATATCCAACTTACAAATGACTCATAGTTAAGAATGGGGGTAAGACAGAAGGAAGTGAGAGAAATCTATCTCTAAGAAGGAAAATTCACTCTTTCAAGGAATCTCCACTGAAGCTTTTTCACCAATCCTAGTTTCCACAGCAAGGCACATTTTTCAAAATCCAATTATTGTATCACAGGGACAAAAAGTGAGGTGAAGTCTTCTGAACAGGGGCACAGACAGCAAAGCGAACACCACAGAGTTATTAACCCTTCCCTATGCTATCAAAAACCAAATATATGTATTTTTGACTGGAGTTACACTTTATAAATGTACATGTTTTGACTTACATACAAATTCAACTTAAGAAGCAGCCTACAGAACCTACCTTGTTCGTAACTTGGGGACTGCCTGTACTGTCTTGCAAAATGATGCATGACTAAAAGGTGTTTTACTAAACATTTGGAAAGCTCTAGTTTGTAAATGCAAAACATGAGAAGTTGCCTCATACAATCAACCCATTAAGTCCATTTACTTCAATATTATTTATCCTGTCATGAAGTTCTGAGTCAGAGAAATATTTCCTCTAATTTGGGAATGAACAGCTGCATTAGGGTGGGGAAAGGATTTAACTACACTTCTCCGCAGTAGGACAAAATTAGAAATGGCAGTATTTCCTATCTAGTTTCATTTTTAGTTGAAAGTCAGCCATTTTATGCAGACCAAAACAAACCAGCCTCATTTTATGATTATTTTAAATGTGGGAGGAAGACTTGGCAAAACATCATAAAATGGGATGTGGGGGACATGTGCAGATTTTTGGCCATATTTTAACTGGAGGCCTATAAAAATCTAAAAATAACAGTGGAAAAAGTGAGGTCCTTGAATAGCATACAGGCCTCACAAGCCTATTGCGATAGCCTCACAAGACTCTACCTGCATAATTTTCTCTTTCTTTGCAAAGATAGATGAACTCTTCCTCCTTCCCTCCATTTCAAGTTTGGGTTTCCCTCCCACCACGTTAAAGCAAGTTGGCCCCTGAGGAGCTGAATATGGGCTCCAGACCAGCTAAATTTGCCTGTTCCTACTGTAATTGCTCAACAATGTACAATGCTAAATAAGCAATGTGCCTTTCAATATTTCACAAATAGTATATGTTGTCCATGAATAAGTTTTGTGTATCTAGGGAGTTGTTCTTGTGTGCTTCCATGTTGTTTCTGATGTATGGCAACCCTAAGGTGATTTTACACAAAGGGTTTCCTTTGCAAGATTTGTTTGGGGGGAGGGAAGTTGACTCTAAGACTGAGAAAGTATGACTACTCAAGGTCAGCCAGTGAGTTTCCATGCCTGAAGGGATAGTTTAACCCTAAGCTCCAGTCAGTTTGGTGAAGTGGTTTTAACAATGGATAATGAGCCTTGGGTTCAATCTCTCTGAATCAATCATATCGAGAAAAATGATGGGGTTCATACTTGGCCATAAATGAAAGCCTATGATGATGAAAAGAGAAAAGACTTGAAATCACACAAGAATGTGCTGTTTTTATGGGGAGCAGATCCATTGCATATGGGATGGGGAGATGATTCAGATTTCCCTACTGCTGCCTTCTAAGTAATCTTGTAATCCAGACATGCACACTTCTCTTTTTACAGTACTACTTAAATGTTTTAAAAATAAAATTTAGACTTTCTCAAATGAGCTAAAAAAGCAAATAACCCCCGTTCTGGTACAGTTATTCAGATCCAGATCAAGACTGCAGAGTTATGGATAAAAAAGAAAGAAATCTTTAATCTATCAACTATCACTTAACACGTTAGGCCCAACTAGGTATGAAAAAAATGCAGCCTACTAGATTATATCAATTGACGGTTCCCATTCACTTTCACCAGCCTACCTAACAGTAAAGAATGCTGGGTGTTGAAACCCACAGCATCTGGGAAATCACACTTTTCTCACCCACTGTCCTAAACCCCATCACTGGAGACATTACAGATTGAATATTTAGCAGTCCCAGTGGCAAGCATCACGGTTTTTAGGACTTGTGGGAGCTGAAGTCCAAAACACCTGGAGGGTCAAAGTTTATCCATGCCTGCTCCACGATCACTTTCCTCAAGTCAGCCTCAAACAGAGGCTGGATGGCCAGCTGTCAGGGGTGATTTGCATGCAATATTCCTGCTTCTTGGCAGGGGGTTGGACTGGATGGCCCATGAGGTCTCTTCCAACTCTTTGAATTCTATAAGTCATGCTAGAGGACCTACAGAATTTTAGTTTAAAAATAGCAATTTATTTATTTGCTATTTTCACGGGGCCCTGTGCCCTTAACCCCAGCAGGTGTGGACTTAGTGTGCATTCTTTCCTATTTGGGGGGTGGGGGCTCACGCTATCCACTGACACGGAATAGGATTACAGCTTGACATCCAGAGTCTTATCTTAGTGCAATGGTTCTCAACGTGTGGGTCCCCAGATGTTTTTACCTTCAACTCCCAGAAATCCTAACAGCTGGAAAACTGGCTGGGAGTTGTAGTCCAAAAACACCTGGGAACTCACAGGTTGAGAACTACTGTCTTAGTGCATACCTTATATTCTTGCACAACTTCTTCCAGTGGCATGACACTGTGGTGTTTGTGGGCCCGCGACTCCCTGCACACCACACAGATGGGCTCTTCATCTGTCTCACAGAAAAGCTTTAGAGGCTCCTGGTGTTTTTCACAGATGCTTCGTTCAACACTCTGGGCTTTGCCTGCAGCCAAAGCGGAAGGTGCTCCAGAAGAATCTCCTGCTGCAGCCAATTCCACCTCTTCGGTTGATGGAGTCGCAGGTTTATATGGCTGTGGATGCATCCGGCGAATGATCTCCACCATATTAGCTAGCTGTAGATTGGGTCGGAAGCTACGGCGGGGAAAGGTTTTACGGCACTGAGGGCAAGTGAAAGCCTGGCGCAAGGGAGGCATCGGTGGGGTGGCCGGCACTGTATATTCAGCGTCTTCTTCTGGCTCCTCGTCTTCATCCATGATGTCATCCTCCTCATCATAACTGTTGAAGAATATGTCACCTCCCATCGCATCGTCCCACATCTCATCCGACCCGGGGTCTTGGTCCCAATAGTCTCGGTCTTCTTCATCGTCCCAGACGTCTTCAGCATCGTCCCCATCATACTCATCCCTGGACAGGTCCTCTCTTTCCTCCTCCATGTCCCCATCATCCAGGTACTCATCTTCTAGGTCGTCTTCCTCGTCGTCCGCATCTTCCTCGGGCCCCAAATCACCATCGTCGATGCCCCCCTCCGAACCAGGCCCGTAGCCACCATCGGAGCCAGAGGCCTCCCCATCATCTCCTTCTTCCTCCTCGCCTTGGCCTTCTCCCGAGCCCCACAGCTGAGTGATGCAGACCCGGCAGAAGTTGTGCCCACAGCCGATGGACACGGGGTCAATGAAGTAGTCCAGGCAGATGGCGCAGACGGCCTCTTCGTGGAGGTTGGTCACCGGGTTGAGGGGGCCCCCATGGGCACTGGAGGCAGAGGTGGAGGAGGCTGCTGTTGCCATGGACTTACCACAGCAATGCCTCGCCCTGAGGCTTGCTACTCTAGCCCTCCTTTGGAGAGGAGGCCTGGCCTTGGGCCTAAACGCTGCTGATTTATGGCCTACTTGGTGAGGAGGCCTGGCCTTGGGCCTAAACGCTGCTGCTTTATGGCCTACTTGGAGGGCCACACCCCCCAGTCACTCTCCTGTGGCCTTTGGGCTGAGTTTGGGCCTCTTCCTCCTCCCTTCTGCCCTTCCTCTTCTCCACCAAAACCTTCTTATCCACTTTCTTTCCTTCCTGCTGCTCTACCAGCCACTCTCTTCTTCCCCTTCCCTCTCTCCTTCCCTCACAAAGCTTCTCGGTCTCAGCTCTCCACAACTGGAAGAAAAGCCGTCGGCGGCCCAGGCTCCTCACACCACAGCGTCCCGGCTGACGCAGCTTCCGCAACCAATGTTCTTTCCCCTTCCGGCCACCGTAGCTCTTGGCTCTCCACACCGGAAGTCGTGGCACCGCTCTAGGACTCCATTGCTCTATGGTAGGAGAGATTCAGAAACGTCAGCCCTCCAGGTGTTTTGGACTTCAGCTCCCACAATTCTTGGGGGCTGAAACCCAAAACATCTGGAGGGCCTAAAATCAATCTATGCTGGTTTTATTAATGTTGGAAAGAATCCCAAGCCAGTAAAATAAATATCTAGCAATAAAATAAAATATAAAATATAAAGTAAATAAATTAAAATAAACAAAACAAGATTCTCCCCTGGAACATAAGATTCAAGAAGAAATAATGGCTTTATAGTGTAGGCATGGGCAAACTTGGGCCCTTTAGGTGTTTTGGAACCCAACTCTGATCCCCTATACAGTTCCGGTCCAGTGTATCTGTCCGAACGTATCTCCCTCTACGTCCCACCCCGGAGTCTGAGATCATCCGGGGAGGCCCTGCTCTCGACCCCACCACTGTCACAAGTGAGGCTGGTGGGGACGAGGAGCAGGGCTTTCTCAGTGGTGGCCCCCCACCTGTAGAACTCACACCCGGGGGAAATCAGGGCATCATCATCTCTCCTCGCCTTCAGGAGGAGGGTGAAGACTTGGTTATGGGACCAGGCCTTTGGGCACTCTGGCAATTAAATCAGACAATCAGGCGAGTAAGACCAGCAGGATGGATGAAGTGGAACGTAAAACTAGATCTAGGTGTTAACGAACGCTGACCATGTAAGAGGAGAAATTGGGTTTGTATTTGGTTTTTATTGATTTTATTGATTTTATGGTTATAATGCATGCATATCAACTGTGAATTGATGTAATTTTATGTATGATTGTTTTATGATGCAGGCATCAAATTGTGCCTTTGCTTTTGTAAGCCGCCCTGAGTCCCCTTCGGGGTGAGAAGGGCGGGGTAAAAGAACCCCAAATAAATAATAAATAAATAAACTCTGGTAGGAATTGTGGGAGTTGGAGTCCAAAACACATGGAGGGGCCACAATCAATCTATGTTGGTTTTATTAATGTTGGAAACAATCCCAAGCCAGTAAAATAAATATCTAGCAAAAAAAATAAAATAAACTACCAGGCTTGACAAAGCTAAAGCTAGGCATTGTTTTTCAAGGCCAATATTTATTTATTTATTTATTTTATTTAGCAGTTTTGTATACCGGTCTTCTCACCTCCATAGAGGGACTCAGGCCGGTTTCCAACAATAATATCACAAACAATCATTTAAAAAAATCATATTGTATATTAAACTAAAAACATTAAAATAGCAAAATGCAGTCATATAATTACAATGGTCAGTCGTCACAATAAAATCGTTGTTCGTCATCATCCATCCATATCACAGAATATTGACTCACTCATCGAATGCCAATTTCCAGAGCCAAGTTTTCACCTGTTTTCTGAACGTCAAGATAGAAGGGGCAGTTCTGATCTCCAGTGGGAGAGAGTTCCAGAGCTGAGGGGCCATCACCGAGAAGGCCCTGTCCCTCGTCCCCACCGGATGCGCTTGTGAGGCTGGTGGGATCGAGAGCAAACCCTCCAGATGATCTTAACAATCTTGATGATTCATGGGGAGAATACGTTCATAGGGGAGAATATTCTCCCCTGGAACATATGAAGAAATCTAAAAGGCAGGCTTCTGAGCATGTGCAGAATGCATTCCTTCCATAATGGCTTTATAGTGTAGGCATGGGCAAACTTGGGCCCTCCAGGTGTTTTGGAACCCAACTCTGGTAGAAATTGTGGGAGTTGGAGTCCCAAAACACCTGGAGGGCCCACAATCAATCTATGCTGGTTTTATTAATGTTGGAAACAATCCCAAGTCAGTAAAACAAATACCTAGCTAAAAAGGAGGCTGTCCAGACCTTGAACCAGTGCTTGGCTGCTGTGTCAGACTGGATGACAGCTAACAAATTGAAATTGAATCCAGACAAGACAGAGTGACAGCTGAGACAGATGGGAGCTCACCCCATCTTGCGGATTCAAACCGCCGACCCTCAGGTCAGCAGTTCAGCCAGCACAAGGGTTTAACCCATTGCGCCACCGCAATGAGCCCATTGCACCATCTGAATAGGCTCATTCTATTAGGAATTTATCTTGCATGTGCTGTGGTGGTCGAGATATGCTGAAAGCATCACATTTTGTCTGATCTTGGAGACTATGCAGAATCAGCTCTGATTAGTACTTGAATGGGAGACCACCAACCAATTACAGATACTGTAGATCAGGGCTTCTTAAACTTTTCCACTCAGGATCCCTTGCTGATCTAAGAAAATTTTACATGACCCTGGTATATAAAATTGGTATAAAACCCATTTACTGACTGCAGTTGCAACGCTTGCTCAGTCGTAAGACCAAACAGGGCATAGGGTTACAGCCTGTGTTAGACGGGGTTACACTCCCCCTGAAGACGCAGGTTCGCAGCTTGGGAGTGATCCTGGACTCATCGCTGAGCCTGGAACCCCAGGTCTCGGCGGTGGCTGGGAGAGCTTTTGCACAATTAAAACTTGTGCACCAGCTGCGCCCGTACCTTGGGAAGTTGGATCTGGCCACGGTGGTCCACGCTCTTGTTACATCCCGATTAGATTACTGCAACACGCTCTACGTGGGGTTGCCTTTGAAGACTGTTCGGAAACTTCAATTAGTCCAACGGGCAGCGGCCAGATTACTCACCGGAGCGTCATACAGGGAGCATACCACCCCCCTGTTGTGTCAGCTGCACTGGCTGCTGATCCAGTTCCGAGCACAATTCAAAGTGCTGGTTTTGACCTACAAAACCCTTTACGGCTCCGGCCCAGCATACCTGTCCGAACGTATCTCCTTCTACATTCCACCTCGGAGTTTAAGATCTTTTGGGGAGGCCCTGCTCTCGGCCCCACCTTTATCACAAGTGAGACTGGTGGGGACGAGGGACAGGGCTTTCTCGGTGGTGGCCCCTCGCCTGTGGAATGCACTCCCTGGGGAAATTAGGTCAACAACATCCCTCCTCTCCTTCAGGAGGAAGTTAAAAACCTGGATTTGGGACCAGGCCTTTGGGTAAGCTGGCAGATGGATAAAAAACAATGATGACCAGAGTAGGAAAGGACAATGACAATGCTGGATGGATTATGGATTTATGAATTGGCGAACGTTGTCCACAAGATGATTTTATTGCTGCTATTGTATTAATTGTTCTCCCAGGCAAGCATGGTCTGGGAGAACAAAATGAAGCGGGACGCAGGCTGATAGAATTCTGCCAGGAAAACTCGCTGTGTATAACGAATACTCTCTTCCAACAACCTAAAAGACGGCTTTATACATGGACCTCACCAGATGGTCAACACCGAAATCAGATTGACTACATCCTTTGCAGCCAAAGGTGGCGGACATCCATCCAGTCGGTGAAAACAAGACCTGGGGCTGACTGTAGCTCAGATCACGAACTTCTTATTGCCCAATTTAGAATAAAACTAAAGAGATCAGGGAAAATACACAGACCAGTTAGATATGATCTCACTAACATTCCTAGCGAATATACAGTGGAAGTGAAGAACAGATTTGAAGGACTAGATTTAGTAAACAGAGTCCCAGAAGAACTATGGACAGAAGTCCGCGACATTGTTAAGGAGGCGGCAACAAAGTACGTTCCAAAGAAAAAGAAAACCAAGAAGGCAAAATGGTTGTCTGCTGAGACACTGGAAGTAGCCCAAGAAAGGAGGAAAGCAAAAGGAAACAGTGAAAAGGGGAGATATGCCCAGTTAAATGCGCAATTCCAGAGGTTAGCCAGAAGAGATAAGGAACTATTTTTAAATAAGCAATGCATGGAAGTGGAAGAAGACAACAGAATAGGAAGGACAAGAGACCTCTTCCAGAAAATTAGAAACATTGGAGGTAAATTTCAGGCAAAAATTGGTATGATAAGAAACAAAGATGGCAGGGACCTAACAGAAGCTGAAGAGATCAAGAGAAGGTGGCGAGACTATACAGAAGATCTGTATAGGAAGGATAATAATATCGAGGATAGCTTTGACGGTGTGGTGAATGAATTAGAACCAGACATCCTGAGGAGTGAGGTTGAATGGGCCTTAAGAAGCATTGCTAACAACAAGGCAGCAGGAGATGATGGGATCCCAGCTGAACTGTTTAAAATCTTAAAAGATGATGCTGTCAAGGTGATGCATGCCATTTGCCAGCAAATATGGAAAACACAAGAATGGCCATCAGACTGGAAAAAATCAACTTATATCCCCATACCAAAAAAGGGAAATGCGAAAGACTGCTCCAACTTCCGTACAGTGGCCCTTATTTCTCATGCCAGTAAGGTAATGCTCAAGATCCTGCAAGGAAGACTCCAGCAATACATGGAGCGAGAGTTGCCAGATGTTCAAGCTGGGTTTAGAAAAGGCAGAGGAACGAGAGACCAGATTGCCAATATCCGCTGGATAATGGAGAAAGGCAGGGAGTTTCAGAAAAACATCTACTTCTGCTTCATTGACTATTCTAAAGCCTTTGACTGTGTGGATCATAATAAATTGTGGCAAGTTCTTGGTGGGATGGGCATCCCAAGCCACCTTGTCTCTCTCCTGAGGAATCTGTACAAGGACCAAGTAGCAACAGTCAGGACTGACCACGGAACAACAGACTGGTTCAAGATTGGGAAAGGCGTACGGCAAGGCTGCATCCTCTCACCCAACCTTTTTAACTTGTATGCAGAACACATCATGCGATGTGCGGGGCTGGATGAATGCAAAGCTGGGGTGAAAATTGCTGGAAGAAACATTAACAACCTCAGATATGCAGATGACACCACTCTGATGGCCGAAAGCGAGGAGGAGCTGAGGAGCCTTCTAACCAAGGTGAAAGAAGAAAGTGCAAAAGCCGGGTTGCAGCTAAACGTCAAAAAAACCAAGATTATGGCAACAAGAATGATTGACAACTGGAAAATAGAGGGAGAAACCGTGGAGGCCGTGACAGACTTTGTATTTCTAGGTGCAAAGATTACTGCAGATGCAGACTGTGGCCAGGAAATCAGAAGACGCTTACTTCTTGGGAGGAGAGCAATGTCCAGTCTCGATAAAATAGTGAAGAGTAGAGACATCAGACTGGCAACAAAGATCCGCCTAGTCAAAGCCATGGTATTCCCTGTAGTCACCTACGGATGTGAGAGCTGGACCTTAGGGAAGGCTGAGCGAAGGAAGATCGATGCTTTTGAGCTGTGGTGTTGGAGGAAAGTGCTGAGAGTGCCTTGGACTGCGAGAAGATCCAACCAGTCCATCCTCCAGGAAATAAAGCCCGACTGCTCACTGGAGGGAAAGATACTAGAGACAAAGTTGAAGTACTTTGGCCACATCATGAGGAGACAGGAAAGCCTAGAGAAGACAATTATGCTGGGGAAAGTGGAAGGCAAAAGGAAGAGGGGCCGACCAAGGGCAAGATGGATGGATGGCATCCTTGAAGTGACTGGACTGACCTTGAGGGAGCTGGGGGTGGTAACGGCTGACAGGGAGCTCTGGCGTAGGCTGGTCCATGAGGTCACGAAGAGTCGGAGACGACTGAACGAATGAACAACACATTGTATTAATTTGATTGTTTTAACTAGTTATAACTGTTGTCGTTATATTGTATTTTGTATATTGTACTTTGTGAATTGTTGGGCATCGAATTGTCCCTGTTTTTGTATGCTGCCCTGAGTCCCAACTAGGGGATTGAGAAGGGCGGGGTAGAAGCACTCCAAATAAATAAATAAAGTCTCGGTCAGTGGTTCTCAACCTGTGGGTCCCCAGGTGTTTTGGCCTGCAACTGCCCAGGAGCAAACCATCAGAACCAATGCCATGAAGGCCAGTATTGAAAAATCAGCTCATGACCCAAAATATAGACTGTGCAAGGAAGCTGATGAAACCATGGATCACCTCCTTAGCTGCTGCAAGAAAATCGCACAAATAGACTCAAGCATAGGTACAACTCTGTGGACCAAATGATTCATTGGAACGTATGCCAGGAGTCAAGAACTGGTAAAGGGAAGATTTAAGATTTAAGAAGATTAAAAACTTGGATGTTTGAACAGGCATTTGGTTAATCAGTGCATTGAATGTGACGATTACAGGAATGGAAATATGGACGACGAATTTGGATCATGACTCTAGTGATGAGAAGCATTGTGTTGTTATTGTTGTGTAATACTGTATATGGTGCTTTTGTGTTTGAATTGTATATTGTGATTGATTTTACCCTTGTTGTAAACCGCATTGAGTCGCCGGTCAGGCTGAGAAACTGCGGTATACAAGTAAAGTAAAGTAAATAAATAAATAAATAAAGGGACCATAATAAACCATACCAGACAACCAGGCTTGACAAAGCTAAAGCTAGGCATTTTTTTCAAGGCCAAGATTCTCCCCTGGAACATAAGAGGCAAGAAGAAATCTAAAAGTGAGGCTTCTGAGCATGTGCAGAATGCATTCCTTCCATAATGGCTTTATAGTGCAGGCATGGGCAAACTTGGGCCCTCCAGGTGTTTGGACTCCAACTCCCACAATTCCTAACAGCCAGTAGGCTGTTAGGAATTGTGGGAGTTGGAGTCCAAAACACCTGGAGGGCCCAAGTTTGCCCATGCCTGCTTTAGTGTCTTCCAGATTTGGATTTGTAGTTTCCTGCCTGCACCTACCTAAAGAACTAATAGGATGCATCTGCACTATAGAATTAATTCAGTTTGACACCACTTTAACATGTATAAGATCTTTAGTTCTCTATGTATAAAAGTACTGCTGTCATGCCATCTCTCTTTGGAGAGTATTGTAGTGGGTATGGCAGAGAAAGCAGCCAGCTGGTTTCTGTAGTGTAGTGGTTATCACGTTCGCCTCACACGCGAAAGGTCCCCGGTTCGAAACCGGGCAGAAACAGTACTATATTTTTTAATTTTTTTTTTAATTACTCTTTTCTGTTGTTACAATTTCCAAACTTTATTTTTCACGTTGCTTTCTTTGGATCTCCCCATCATAAATAACAAATGCATCACAATATATAATATATACAAAATAAAAACAAAGACATTAAGATTTCAATCGGTGTATGTTAAAGGACGTTTTTGAAAGCCGTTCTACCAGCAGCCCGGCTAGCTCAGTCGGTAGAGCATGAGACTCTTAATCTCAGGGTCGTGGGTTCGAGCCCCACGTTGGGCGCAAATGTTTTGGGCTTTTTTTTTTTTGCATTTGCTTCTGAGTATTAACAAGGAAGAAGTAACGAATATTCAGTCTGTTTATTTATATTAGCTGCATTTAATATAACCTTAATATAAGATCTTCGATATAGGAAATGCTTTGGAGCAGAAATATTTGAGATTTCATATTTTCCCCCATTTTCTTGAATACTTGTATTTACATAAGGAGATATTCTTGGAATACATCAGAGTAGACAGAATTAATGCACTTGCCTTGTTTCCAGCAGACCTCACAAAACAGGGGAATTCCAGCAAGTAAACTATCAGGGCCAGCTAACACCTTCCAACAAAGGATGCCCCTAGGCAGGAAGCAGCCAGGCTTTGAAGCTGCAAGGCCATTACATGCTAGTCAAGGTGGCCAGCTTCAAGCAGACAAGACTTCTTTCTCCCACGATGCCCCCAGGCAGGAAGCAGCCAGGCTTTGAAGCTGCAAGGCCATTACATGCTAGTCAAGGTGGCCAGTTGCAACATCAAGCAGACAAGAGTTCTTTCTCCCACCCTGGACATTCCACAGATATATAAACCCTATTTTTCCTAGTTTCCAACAGTCCTCACAACCTCTGAGGATGCCTGCCATAGATGCAGGGGAAACGTCAGGAGAGAATGCTTCTGGAACATGGCCATACAGTCAGGAAAACTCACAGCAATCCCCAGAACTAATGCAGTTTGGCACCTCTTTACTTGCCATGGCTCAATACTATAATAATAGAATTATAATATATATAATATAATATAATATAATATAATATACTTCTTGGCAGGGGGTTGGACTGGATGGCCCATGAGGTCTCTTCCAACTCTATGATTCTATAATTCTATAATATAAGAATATAATATAATATATAATTAATATAATATAATATAATATAATATAATGCTTCTTTGCAGGGGGTTGGACTGGATGGCCCATGAGGTCTCTTCCAATTCTATGATTACATAATTCTATAATAATATAATATAATATAATATAATATAATATAATATAATATAATATAATGCCGGGTTGTTGTAGGTTTTTTCGGGCTATATGGCCATGGTCTAGAGGCATTCTCTCCTGACGTTTCGCCTGCATCTATGGCAAGCATCCTCAGAGGTAGTGAGGCCTGTTGGAACTAGGAAAAAGGGTTTATATATCTGTGGAATGACCAGGGTGAGACAAAGGACTCTTGTCTGCTGGAGTTCGGTGTGAATGTTTCAACTGACCACCTTGATTAGCATATAATTGCTTGACAATGCCTAGAGCAAACTTTTGTTGAGAGGTGATTATAATGCTTCTTGGCAGGGGGTTGGACTGGATGGCCCATGAGGTCTCTTCCAACTCTATGATTCTATAATATAATATAATATAATATAATATAATATAATATAATATAATATAAAGGCTGGGTTGTTGTAGGTTTTTTCGGGCTATATGGCCATGGTCTAGAGCAGTGGTTCTCAACCTGGGGTCCCCAGATGTTTTTAGCCTTCAACTCCCAGAAATCCTAACAGCTGGTAAACTGGCTGGGATTTCTGGGAGTTGGAGGCCAAAAACATCTGGGGACCCCAGGTTGAGAACCACTGGTCTAGAGGCATTCTCTCCTGACGTTTCGCCTGCATCTATGGCAAGCATTCTCAGAGGTAGTGAGGTGTGTTGGAACTAGGAAAAGGGGTTTATATATCTGTGGAATGACCAGGGTGGGACAAAGGACTCTTGTCTGCTGGAGCTCGGTGTGAATGTTTCAACTGACCACCTTGATTAGCATATAATGGCTTGCAATAATATAATAATATAATATAATAATATAATATAATATAATATAATATAATATAATATAATATAATATAATATAATATAATTCATCAAGAAAGTTGCTTGGAGAAGGTTAAAGGCCTTGCAAAACTACAACTCCCAAGATTCCATAGCATTGAGCCATGCCAAGTTAAAACGGTATCAAACCGCATCCATTCCATAGTGTGGATGCACCCTGAGTTGGCTCCAGTCACTGCTGATGGTTTCCAGCTAAGGCTAAGCCCAAACTGGAGCTGCAATTCCCAGATAGCCTCTCTCCATTGAGACTACATTTCCCATAGTGCTTAGAGAGAGGAGGAGGGGGCAACACAAATAGCCATAGGAAGGCATCCTGGCAGAGTCTGTCTATGAGATGGGAGGAGATTTAGCTCTAGGGTGAAAAGATAAATAGAGAGAGAGAGATAAACAAAAATAAATGCGCCTACAAAGCCATGGAGCCTGGTAAGTGCTGGAGATGGGGCTGGAGGAGGAGCTCTTTGCAAGCCATCGCTGAATATTTTTTGGAATATTTATAATTATTTTGCAATTTATTTATATTTAAGGACTGGAGGGTCTCATGGCTGGGATCTAGGTAGCAAGGGGGGAAATGCCAAAATACCTAGGGCATGGATCTACACTGTTATATAAACGCAGTTTGGAACTGCATTATATATCAGTGTGGATCCATCCTGGATTGCATTGATTAGTTATCCAATGATTGGGGACCAATAGTGTTTAGGATTTTGGATTTTGTTTTCCTTCTCCTGGATTCTGGGGAATTTTGCATATGTATCCTTCAGATTGCACAGTTACAGCAGTTAAGTACCACTTCAGTTGCCATGGCTACATTTTATGTAATTCTGGAACTGGAGGTTTGTTGTGATGCATCTACACGATGGGTAATCCACTTTATATCCGTGGATTGTTGTAGGTTTTTCAGGCTATATGGCCATGTTCAAGAAGCATTCTCTCCTGACGTTTCGCCTGCATCTATGGCAGGCCACTGCACTGTTATAGCAGTTTGATACCACTTCAGTTGCCATGGCTACGTATTATGTAATGCTGGGACTGGAGGTTTGTTGTGATGCATCTACACGATGAGTAATCCACTTTAAATCCGTGTGTTGTTGTAGGTTTTTCGGGCTATATGGCCATGTTCTAGAAGCATTCTCTCCTGACGTTTCGCCTGCATCTATGGCAAGCCACTGCACTGTTATACCAGTTTGATACTCCTTCAGTTGCCATGGCTACATTTTATGTAATGCTAGGACTGGAGGTTTGTTGTGATGCATCTACACGATGAGTAATCCACTTTAAATCCATGCGTTTTTGTAGGTTTTTCAGGCTATATGTCCATGTTCTAGAAGCATTCTCTCCTGACGTTTCGCCTGCATCTATGGCAGGCCACTGCACTGTTATAGCAGTTTGATACCACTTCAGTTGCCATGGCTACATTTTATGTAATGCTGGGACTGGAGGTTTGTTGTGATGCATCCACACTATAAGTAATCCACTTTAAAACCCGGCTCCTGCCTCCTGCAGAATTCTAAGGTTTGTAGTTTAGTGAGGCTGTTAAAGCCCCCTCCCAAAACTACAAACTCCAGAATTCTGCAGGAGGCAGGAACTGGATTTAAAGTGGATTCATTCTCTAGTGTGATGAGATCAACAGTTTGCCGCCACTTTTCATTGCCATGGCTCAGCATTATTCTGGGAGTTGTCCTTTTGGCGATTAATTGGTTGGCTACATAAAAGCAAAATTCCCATACCAGTTAAAGTGGTGTCAAACTGAATTAATTCTATAGTGCAGATGCATCCCTAGATAAACATCTCACCAGACTACAAATCAGAAAGCAAAGGTGGCTCTGTCTCAGCCAACCAAATGGAGGATTTCAGATTTAGGAGGGTATTCAGATAAGGGATGCTCAATCTCTGATTATGTAATAAAGCTATTGATAATGCAAGGAGTTTTCATTGTGTTGTCGAAGGCTTTCATGGCTGGAATCACTGGGCTGTTGTAGGTTTTTTCGGGCAATATGGCCATGTTCTAGAGGCATTCTCTCCTGACATTTCACCTGCATCTATGGCAAGCATCCTCAGAGGTTGTGAGGTCCTCATAACCTCTGAGGATGCTTGCCATAGATGCAGCCGAAACGTCAGGAGAGAATGCCTCTAGAACATGGCCATATAGCCCAAAAATACCTACAACAACCCAGTTTTTTTAATTGTTTACTTTTTCCTTTTGAAGTTCTTCTTGTCTTTCTAGCATATTTTTATTTATGCATGTTAGTTTCTTAATCATTTTATTGTACATACAGCCCACTCACTGTTATTGTGATTGTTCATTGCATTCTTATGTTTTGTGTTCATTGCTTATTGTATTTATCATGTTTTTGTATTTTACTGTGTTGTTGCTTGCGTTTAAGTTTTTATTTTATTGTATTTTACTGTATTGTAATTTCTGTTCGGGCTTGGCCTCATGTAAACCGCCCCGAGTCCCCATTGGGGGAGATGGTGGCAGGGTATAAATAAAGATGATGATGATTATTATTATTATTGAACACGCTGTCTCTATTCCTAATTTATCTAGCCCAGTGTTCCTCAACCTTCCTAATGCCGTGACCCCTTAATACGGTTCCTCCTGTTGTGGTGACCCCCAACCATAAAATTATTTTCTTTGCTACTTCATAACTGTAGTTTTGCTCCTGTTATGAATTGTGATGTAAATATCTGATATGCAGGATATATTTTCATTCATGGGATCAAATTTTGAACAAATACCCAATACGCCCAAATTTGAATATTGGTGAGGTTTGGGGGGGGGGTTGATTTTGTCATTTGGGAGTTGTAGTTCCTGGGGATTATGGTTCACTTACAATCATAGAGCTTTCCAAACTCCACCAATGATAGAATTGAACCAAATTTGGCATACAGAACTCCCATGACTGGGAGGGTTTGGTAGGTATTGACCTTGAGTTTTGGAGTTGTAGTTCACCTGCATCCAGAGAGCACTGTGGACTCAAACAATGATGGATCTGGACCAAACTTGGCACAGATATTCAATATGACCAAATGTGAACACTGGTGGTGTTTGGGGAAAACAGACCTTGACATTTGGGAGTTGTCATTACTGGGATTTATAGTTCACCCAGAATAAAAAGAGCATTCTGAATCCCACCAACGATAGAATTGGGCCAAACTTCCCACACAGAGCCCCCATGACCAACAGAAAGTACTGTGTTTTCTGGTGTCTTTGGCAACCCTTCTGACACCCACTCGGTTCACCACCCGCCCCGGGGTCCCGACCCTGAGGTTGAGAAAGGCTGATCTCGATATTATTCCCAGGCTGTTTGCTTGCAGTTTTGTATTCTGCATTTCTCATTTTAGCTGTGTTTTATGAAAAGCCATAACTGCACCTTTGTTTTACCTCTAGTTTAAAAAGCACTTTGATTCTCTGTTATAATCTCGTCTTGTTTGCCCGCTAACGAGCACAAATTAAAAGCAGGTCTGTTTAAATAAGACAATAAATAAATATACTGCATGTTACGAAAGACAATTTCCCCCTAAGCAACCATCCTGCTGAAATTAAAAGCTCTTCTTCAGCTGCTGATAGAAGACTAGCAGGAAGGCTGCCAGTCTAACCTCTCTTAGTCCCCATCTACACTGATTTAATGCAGTTTCAAACTGGTATTGAAGAAAGTGGTGTTGCTGTGCAGATGATTACATGGATAATCACATAGGATGGAGATTACATAAACCGCAAAGCACTGGTGCATATTAATGTCTGGGTTGCTGTGAGTTTTCTGGATTGTATGGCTATGTTCCAGAACCAATATATTTATTATTTATTTATTTAAACATTTATATTCCATCCTTCTCAACCCGAAGGTGACTCAGGGTGGAGAAAGACAAATATACAGCAAACATTCAATGCCAGAACATAAAATAAACAATATTCAATGCCAGAACATAAAATAAACTATAAATATATACAAGCACTAAAATCAGTTATATCTACTTTAAAATCAATTGTTTAAAAGCATCTCAAGAAAACCATATCAGATCTTATAGTTACAACTCTGGGACAAAAGCTATCTCTCAGTCTGTTTGTCCTTGTCTTTGTCACCCTTTACCATCTGCCAGATGGGAATAATTTTTAAAAAGAATATTCTGAGTGAGATGGATCCTTAAGAAACAATAAAAGTCTTCTCAAGGTCATAAATTAGTCCAGTGCCCCCTCCAAAATGTGGTATAAATGCCCCTGACACATTTGGGGCAGGGGTTATACTTACACATTCCGCGGAAATGGGACTAAAATGAGATTTGGAAGACCACAAAATTGGCTGAGGCAGCTCCATTCCACTTTGTCTACCTTGCCTAGATGACTTGAAGGCATGTGTGCTCTCATGCACACACACACATAATGTCGAAATCAGATGGGTTTCGACATATTGGAGCATGAATGAATGAATGATGACAGACTTTAATTTTTACAGGTGAAAACTGTATCAAGGAAGAAAACGAAGAGGACACTCCCGAGCCAATGGTTTCTACAACGGTGGATCCTGGAGAACTCCCTGAGATGCTGTTAGAGGAGAGCACCGACTCCTTGGATTCTGAGCACCCCAATGCTCCTCGAGGAGACTTGGAGGAACCTGGGGATGCCTTGGAGGAACCTGGGGAGAACGGTCCCTCGGGGATCTACCTGGAACACCGGCCGTTCAAGTGCGACATGTGCACCAAATCCTTCCGCCACAGCTCCAGCCTTTTGACGCACCGACGCCTCCACACAGGGGAGAAGCCGTACAAATGCACCGAATGCGGGAAGAGCTTCAACACCAGCTCGGCCCTCATTGTGCACCGCCGGACCCACACGGGGGAGAAGTCGTACGCCTGCTCGAACTGCGGGCGATGCTTCAGCGAAGGCTCAGTTTTGATCAAGCATTGGCGCATCCACACTGGGGAGAAACCCTACAAGTGCTCCTTCTGCAACCGGGGCTTCCGGCAGAGCTCTCAGTTGCGGGCCCACGAGCGGACCCACACGGGAGAGAAGCCCTACAAGTGCCGGGACTGCGGGAAGTGCTTCAGCACCAGCTCCAACCTCTCTGCCCACCAGCGGACCCATACGGGCGAGAAGCCCTATATCTGCACTGAGTGCGACCGCCGCTTCGGCCACAAGTCCCACCTCAGGTGCCACCTAAAGACCCACACGGAGAAGCTCCACACATGTCCTGACTGCCCAGCCAGCTTCCGCATGACCCAGCAGCTCCTGGTCCACCAGAAGTCTCACCAGGAGGACCGGCGTTATAAATGCCTCTTGTGCGGGAAGACCTTCAGCTACAGCTCGGCCCTCCTGGCCCACCAGCGGATGCACACAGGGGACCGGCCTTTCAAGTGCCTTGAGTGCGGACGGAGCTTCGTCCGCAACTCGGACTTGAACAAGCACCAGAGGATCCATACAGGGGAGAAGCCCTACGAATGCCCAGAGTGTGGAAAGAAGTTCAACCAGAACTCCCACCTGGCCAGCCACCGGAGAGTCCACTTTAAAGGGACCGACACAAATCCGGACACAGAAGAGGGTACTCCAGTTAAACAAGAAATAGAGTCAACCTGAGGTTACAGTACACAGAACTGCTGCTATTATATGTTATGAAAGTTGTACACAAACCCAGTATTCGGTACCAATGAGCACCAGGGATGGGGAACTGTGAGTCTGTTTTAAAATATGAGTAAACATGCAGAGAATTGCACAAAAGGACATTTTAAAAAAGAATGCATGTTACTGCAAAAACAAACTCTGCTCTGTAGAAATTTCAGTTTTGTGCCCTCTAATGCCTTATTCCAGGGATGGGTAAAGCATGACTTTTGGGTTCATGTGTCCCTCAAATATGCTTTGTTGTCCTCAGCACCTCCAAAATCCCCATATTGCCTTTTTCTGTCCCAAAAGAAAGAGAAAATGGAAAGACACTAGGCATAAAATTTTGCCTTATAAATAATCTGCCTCCTTTTAAGCAAAACAAGAAAAAACTACCCATTGTGGAGAAGTGGAAATGGTTTTTTTTCCCATGTGAGGAGCGACTTGAAAAACTGCAATTTGCTTCTGATGTGGGAGAATTGGCAAAGATGTTGCCCATGGGACACCTGGATGTTTGATGTTTTACCATCCTTGTGGGAGGCTTCTCTCATATCCCCACATGGGGAACTGGAGCTGACAGAGGGAGCACAACCCACTCTCCTTCGATTCGAACCACTGACCTGTTGGTCATCAGTCCTGCCGGCACAAGGGTTTAACCCTTTACACTCTACTAGAAATGGGTTTCCAGCCACTTTGGGATTTTTGCCTTGTTAAGTAATCTGTGACATTCCCAAAGAGTCCTGGAGCATAAAGTGGCCACTGAGCTGCCACATCTGCCTTATACAAACTTGCCTATAATTGTTTTGAATAGTTTTCATTTTCTTCAAGTCAAAGGCAAAAAGACATTCAAAAGCTTGAGGCAATGTCTTTGTGACAATGTGTTGTCAAAGTCTTTCATGGCCAGAATCACTGGTTTGCTGGGAGTTTTCTAGGCTGTATGGCCAAAGACAAGAGGTATCCTCTCATCTCTGCAGGAGTCTACCATATACCATGCAGCTGTGGACAAGTCTACATAGGGACCACCAAACACAGCATGGCCCAGACACGAATCAAGGAACATGAAAGGCACTGCAGACTACTTCAACCAGAGAAGTCAGCCATAGCAGAGCACCTGATGAACCAACCTGGACACAGCATATTATTTGGGAACACAAAAATGCTGGGCTACTCTAACATCCACCATGTCAGGCTACACAGAGAAACCACTGAAGTCCAGAAGCATATGAGCAATTTCAACAAAAAGGAGAAAACCATGAAAATGAACAAAATTTGCCTACCAATATTAAAAATTCTAGAATCAGAACAATAAATAAAGAAAAACTCTCCGAAAACAGGGGGATTTCAGACAGGAAAGAATCAGGGCCAGTTAACACCTTCCAACAAAGGATCCCCAGGCAGTAGGCAGCTGGGCTTTGATGCTACAAGGCTATTCAATGCTAATCAAGGCGGCCAATTACAACATTCACACTTGCCTCAAGTAGACAAGACTTCTTTCTCCCATTCCACAGATATATAAATCTCACTTGCCTCATTTCCAACAGAGCTCACAACCTCTGAGGATGCCTGCCATAGATGTGGGCAAAACGTCAGGAGATAATGCTTCTTGAACATGGCCATACAGCCCAGAAAACTCACAGCAACCCAGTCTTTGTGACAGTTAGAAATTCTAACTGGATTCTGAGATCTTGCCAGTCATTGCTTTCATGTGTAAAGACTATCTCTGCTTGCAGGATGGGAAAAACTTGATTTTTTAAATAAAAGAAATAGAACACTAAATTCCCAGGGTGCTGAAATTTGTGATCCATATAATTCGTCTTATTCAAGTGTGCAATGCACAGTTTTGAACCTTATATTTAAGACAGCATAGGCAGAGTGGTGATCTCAAAATAGCCATGCAAATTTCTGAGTCAAAGCAAAAACCCACTGTTTGTTTTTTTTATTTCAAAACCATTGCATAAAATAGTTTATCTAAAACTGATAAAATAAAGGGATCACAAAGTGGCTAGATAGTTTTAGACCAAAAACAGGCAACAGCGACCACATTGTAGTTTTAAACGATTCTTCCTCTGTTCATGAGCAGGGTATTATGGGCAAGCATACAGATGCAGAGTTGTCTGTTCTGCATTTCGCCAGGTTGTCTTTTGATCTGCCCACTCCACTTCTGAGTCTATTCAGGGACTTCCAAGTTTCCCATTCTTGGTTCGTCCCTGGAGGAAAACCTTTGTAGGGTGTGGGCATCCAATTGGGATTTCCTGGTTTAGCTGCACAGAAGGATATTCTTACTGTTGCTGGAGGAACATTAAGATGAGCGGTGGTTCTCATTAAGCTTTTCCTTGATTTGAGTCTACTGGGAGGAGGCTGATAGCCATGCAGTGGGTGGCTTTCTCAGTGTTCAGCCTTATTTCTCTCGCAATTGGCAGCAATTTCCCGTCGCACATCGGGGGGGGGGGGGCAATGTCAGCTAGCTTATAGAGCTGGCATGAGCAAACTTAAACTTTGGGGGCCACATGGCGGGCTGGAGTGGGTGGCCCGGGAAAGGGTGCCCCTTCCCCCCCCCCCCCTTCCTCTTCTCTTTCAAAGGCAGAAAGAAAAGGAAAGACTGGAAACGTTTGTATCCCTTGGTCAAGATGAGATGGTGGATGGGAGAGATAAAGTGTATCCATTAGACCCTGTATTGCCTACTCCTGATATATAACCTAGAATCCCAGAGCTGGAAGAGACCGCCAAGGGCCATCCAGTCCAACCTCCTGCCATGCAAGAAGGCACAATCAAAGCACTCCCAATAAACAGCCTCTGCAGAAAAGCCTCCAGACAAGGAGACTCCACCACACCCCGAGGGAGATGATGCCACTCTCCAACAGCTTGTACTCTCAGGAAGTTCTTCCAAATCTTTTCAGTTGAATTCCTTTCGCTGTCATTTGAAACCATTGTTCCTTTGTGCCCTGGTCTCTAGAGCAGCAAAAAGTCAGTTTTCCCCCTTCTCCTCAATCTTGAAACATGGTTCGGAAGGAAGGAAGGAAGGAAGGAAGGAAGGAAGGAAGGAAGGGTGGAAGGAAGGGTGGAAGGAAGGGTGGAAGGAAGGGTGGAAGGGAATGGAGATGGAAAGGAAGGGAGGGGAATGGAGGGGGAAAGACAAAAGTGAAGGAAGGAAGGAGGAAAGATGGAAGGGAGGAAGGACGAAAGGGGTGGAAGGAAAGGGAGGGAGGGAGGGAGGGAAGGAAGAAGGAAAGAGAGAAGGAAGAATGAAAGGGTGGAAGAGAAGGAAGGAAAAGAGGGAGGAAGGAAGGATAGGAAGGTGAGAGAGAAGAGAGCCTGAGAAGAGTCCAAGGGCCACATCTGTCCCTTGGGCCTGGATTTGCCCGTACCTGTTATAGAGTCTATCAACAGGTGTAGGTTTAAGACATCCTGTGGTTACATGTCTCACTTAGTGCTATATTCACGTGGGTAGATTTATGCCAGACTCAGCATACTCAGCAGTTGAGTAAGACAAGGCCAGGGCTGATGTTTTTATTAGTTTTGGGTCTGCGCCCCATGAACCCACTGTTGAACAAAGTATTTATTATGACCATCCAAAATACTATGCAAGTATACAAGCTTTTGAGTTTAATCCAATCTCTGCATAGATTGTCAAGAGTCAAGTTATGTGTAACAGCTGTATCTTTAATTCAGCCAAATCTCTTAGACAATGCAAATAATTTTGTGCCTTAGTAAAACAAATAAAAGGCTTGCAACCACCACACAGCTAGAGACATTAATTTTATGTAATGCAAGGGTGTCAAAGTAATTTTCAGCCTTTTTGTGCGTATGTTATTCAGCTTCATGGAAATTACCCTATGTATTGAGGATAAAGTCTCATTGGTAAAGTCTTAGCTCTGTCCCTGGCCAGACCCAGAGCCATGGAAAGAGTCGCTCTTGACTGAAAGCAGCAGGAGAGAAAACATAGATCAAAGTTGATGAATCGGCCTCGAAAAACGCCACCCGGTCCTCTTCATAGTCCAGAAAAATCCTAACCCTCCTGAGGCTGCTGAATGGGGTCAGGATGGTCACAGGACAGGTAAGAGCCTCGAGGCGGTCCCCACACTGTTGCAAAGCCCAGATCTGCTCTTCAGGGCTAGGGACAATCTCCCCTTTTCTCTTCACAGACTCTTTGGCAAAACCCACAGCCCAGTATCGCCCTTTTCCCACTTCCACCTCCCAGTAATGTCTTCCTGAGGTGAGTCCCTCGCAGCCCAGCACACAGGGGTAAGGGTCAAATCTTTCTGGGTTG
This sequence comes from Anolis sagrei, assembly GCF_037176765.1. Classification (NCBI taxonomy): domain Eukaryota; kingdom Metazoa; phylum Chordata; class Lepidosauria; order Squamata; family Anolidae; genus Anolis; species Anolis sagrei. The sequence continues at coordinate 24,657,519 of NC_090022.1, forward strand.
TCAGGAAGGTCCTGCCAGATGTCTCCCAGTTTCACGCTCTTCTGATCGGCCGACAGAACGAGGAAGGGGTTTGCAGTATCTGGATCCAGAGTCACTTTCACTTGATGGGTAGAGAGAGTTCAAAAGAAAGTTACGTACATACGGAACAGAAGATGTGTTATCAAAGGTATCATGGCTGGAATCACTGGGTTGCTGTGAGTTTTCCAAGTTGTATGTCTCTGTTCCAGAGGGATTCCCTCCTGATGTTTCGCCCACATCTATGGCAGACATCCTCAGAGGTTGTGAGGCCTGTTGGAAACTAGGCAAGTGGAGTTTATATATCTGTGGAATGCCCAGGGTGGGAGAAAGAACTCTTGTGTGAATGTTGCAATTGGCCAACCTGATTAGCATTGAATATCCTTGCAGCTTCAAAGCTTGGCTGCTTCCTGCCTGGGGGAATTTTTCGTTGAGAGGTGCTAGCTACCAGAATAAAAAAACCCTCTATAATCAGGACAGTAAATAAAAAACAACACTCATAAAACAGGGTGATTCCAGACAGGAAACAATCAGGGCCAGCGAACACCTCCCAACAAAGGATTCCCCTAGGCAGGAAACAGCCAGGCTTTGAAGCTGTAAGGCTATTCAATGCCAATCAAAGTGATTAATTGCAACATTCACACTTGCAGACAAGAGTTCTTTCTCCCACCCTGGACCTTCCACAGATATATAACCCTCCCTTGCTTAGTTTCCAATATACCTCACAACCAGGGCCAGCGAACACCTCCCAACAAAGGATTCCCCCAGGCAGGAAGCAGCCAGGCTTTGAAGCTGTAAGGCTATTCAATGCTAATCAAAGTGATTAATTGCAATATTCACACTTGCAGACAAGAGTTCTTTCTTCCACCCTGGACCTTCCACAGATATATAACCCTCCATTGCTTAGTTTCCAATATATCTCACAACCTCTGAGGATACTTGCCACAGACGCCAGGAGAGAATACCTCTGGAACATGGCCATATAACCCAGAAAACTCATAGCAACCCAATTGCCTCTGTAATTGCCAGAACATATTACTAACCTTTTCTGCCCCTTTTTTTCACTTCAGTATACGGCAGCTTGAACAATTGTGTCCTGCCTTTTGGGAATTTCAGCTTTTCTTTCAGTAAAGATGTGCTTTCTAACTCAGTGGAGAGAAGACCTAGGAAAAAGAAATAAATGGGCCCCAGACAGTGGTGTGAATTATAAATGGTGTTGCCATGGAGTTGCCATGAAATAGCACAGACATACAGATAGATAGCTTGCAGTAACCGGAATATCTGGTATATGTTGTTGCTGCCTTCCCTTGCTCCTCATCCCTTTCTCCCCTAAATAAATATGCAAACTAAGGACCCTTCCACATAGCTCTATATCCCAGAATATCAAGGCAGAATATTCCACATATTCTGAGTGTGGACTCAGATAACCCAGTTCAAAACAGATATTGTGGGATTTTCTGCCTTGATATTCTGGAATAATAGGGCTGTGTGGAAGGCTCCAATAGCTCTTTGGCTGAAACCTTTAAATACCTTTATCTACACTGAAAATTCCAGAATTCCATATAACATTGCCATAGGAATTAAAGTGGAATATACGTAGTACTATAATAATGGAAAGAATCAGTCTTGGGGCAAGAGCATCCAAAGCATCTTTTTGTTTATTCCTAGAAGTCAGCTAAAGTGGAAAGACCCTCGCAACAAGGCTGAGAAATGGAAAACCTCTTGTAAGAAAGGAGTCCAAGCTTTAGCAGGGAAAATCGTTTTCTTGATCAATAAGAGAAACTACTGGAAAGTGTCTCTCAAAATCCCATAAACACATTCCCCTTATGTTAACTCCTTAATACCTTTGAAGTCTTTGAGCATCTTTTTTAGATGCCTGCTTTGTTCAGAAAAGCTCTTCAGTCTCATTTCCAGATCAGGAGAACGTTCCACCAAATGTTGGGGTCTCTGCTTATCACATCTGGAAGAGAGAAGAGGAATAAGGATCTTTTCCGCCAACAGACTGAGGATCCTCAAATATTTATTTATTTATTTATCGTGTCAGGAGCGAACTAAAGAGTTGTATTGCATTAAAAACAAACAAACAAAACACAAAGTTTGCAAGCTTGGTAGTTGATTAAATGTCCTTTAATCAGTAGCTGGCCACTTGGAGTGCCCTTGGTGTTACTATAAGAAGGTCCTCCATTGTGCATGTAGCAGGGCTCAAATTGCATTGCAGCAAGTGGTCAGTGGTTTGCTCTTCTCCACACTCGCATGTCGTGGATTCCTCTTTGTAGCCCCATTTCTTAAGGTTGGCTCTGCATCTCGTGGTGCCAGAGCGCGGTCTGTTCAGCGCCTTCCATGTGTGCCCAGGAGGGAGTCTCTCATTTGGTATCAGCCATTGATTGAGGTTCTGGGTTTGAGCCTGCCACTTTTGGACTCTCGCTTGCTGGGGTGTTCCAGTGAGTGTCTCTATAGATCTTAGAAAACTATTTCTTGATTTAAGTCGCTGACATGCTGGCTGATACCCAAACAGGGGGTGGGCCGGAGATGTCACTGCCTTAGTCCTTTCACTATTGACTGCTACTTCCCAGAGGATATCAGGTGGTGCAATACCGGCTAAACAGTGTAATTTCTCCAGTGGTGTAGGGCGCAGACACCCCGTGATAATGCGGCATGTCTCATTAAGAGGCACATGCACTGTTTTAGCGTGGTGAGATGTGTTCCACACTGGGCATGCATACTCAGCAGCAGAGTAGCATAGCGCAAGGGCAGATGTCTTCAATGTGTCTGGTTGTGATCCCTAGATTGTGCCAGTCAGCTTTCGTATGATGTTGTTTCTAGCACCCACTTTTTGTTTGATGTTCAGGCAGTGCTTCTTGTAGGTCAGAGCATGGTCCATGGTAACTCTCAGGTATTTGGGTGTGCTGCAATGCTCCAGTGGGATTCCTTCCCAGGTAATCCTCAAAGCTCAGGATGCTTGTCTGTTCTTAAGGTGAAAAGCACATGTCTGTGTTTTAGATGGATTAGGGATCAGCCGGTTTTCCCTGTAATAGGCAGTAAGAGCACCTAGAATTTTGGAGAGCTTCTGTTCAACCACCTCAAAGCTCCCTGTTTGAGCAGTGATGGCACGATTGTTGTTGTTGTTGTTGTTGTTGACGATGCTAACAACAACAACAATAGAATCTAGGTTCTTGTGGGTTTTTTCAGGCTATAGAGCCATGTTCTAGAGGCATTTCTCCTGACGTTTCGCCTGCATCTATGGCAAGCATCCTCAGAGGTTGAGAAGGTCTGTTGGAAGTAGGAAAAATGGGTTTATATATCTGTGGAATGGCTGGGGTGGGGCAAGGAGCTCTTCCCTGCTGCAGTTAAGTGTGAACAAAATCTGGCTACCAGTATTAAAAAACTCTAAAATTATAACAGCTAAACAACAGAGAGGAAAAAACCAGGCACAGATTAACACCTCCCAGCAACAGATTTTCCCAGACTCAGGCAGGCCTTCAAATGCTAATGAAGGTGATCAGCCAAACATTCACACCTAACTGCAGCAGGGAAGAGCTCCTTGCCCCACCCCAGCCATTCCACAGATATATAAACCCATTTTTCCTACTTCCAACAGACCTTCTCAACCTCTGAGGATGCTTGCCATAGATGCAGGCGAAACGTCAGGAGAAATGCCTCTAGAACATGGCTCTATAGCCTGAAAAAACCCACAAGAACCTAGTGATTCCAGCCATGAAAGCCTTCGACAATACAATAATAGAATCATTGTCTTGAAAGCGACCCAAGGAGCCATTGATCGTACTGTATGCTGCAATTAGATTCTCAGATACAGGCTGGAATAGATATATTTTTGATGAAAAATAAATGTAAGCCTGAAATGTTTTAGGAAGAGTAATGTCTCTTGCATCAGTGGGAACATGAAGATGAAAAAAGTGTTTAACTGATTATTTTGCTGTGTAGACCATTCAAAAACAGAGGGAAATGGAGGGCTCACATACCTGCTGCTGATGTTGTTAAGATCCTATAGACAGAAGAGAGAATGGGACATGAGAATGACAATAATTCAAAAATATTAACTTTTCTAAAATTAAGCTTTGAGTTTTACTCCGTAATACAGGTTGAAAATCTAAAATGTTTGGGACCAGCAATATTTTGAATTTTGAAGGTTTTTTGGATTTGGAATACCTGTATTTGCAATATGGGCATAATGAGATATCTTGGAGATGGGACCCAGACAGAAACACAAAACATAACTTATAGACATATCCTGAAGGTGTTTTTGTGTGTGTGTGTCAGGAGGGACTTCAGAAACTGCAAGTCGCTTCTGGTGTGAGAGAATTGGCTGCCTGCAAGGACGTTGCCCATAGGACACCCAGATGTTTTAATGTTTTACCATCCTTATGGGAGGCTTCTTTCATGTCCCTGTGTGGGGAGCTGGAGCTGACAAAAGGAGCTCAACCCGCTCTCCCCGGATTTGAACCGCTGACCTCTTTGGTCAGCAGTCCTGCTGGCACAAGAGTTTAGCCCACTGCACCACTGGGGGCTCCTAATCCTGAACATAATTACTTGTAAAAAAATCTTGAAGGTAATTTTATAAAGTATTTGTAATAATTTTGTGCATGAAACAAAGTCTGGGTACAATCGGAAAAGGGAGTTACTATCTCAGCTACTCATACAGACAATCTTATTTTCTGCAGGCTAAACATATTTAAAAAATAATATTTTCCCCATGCTCTGGTTTAGCTGTGATAACATTTATGCCCCAGAGGAAATGACTTATGTTTACTGACCTGGAGGAATTCATCCATTGGCTGCCTGTTCTTCTCTTCCATCTCATATATGAGGCCACTAAGGTTGGAAATCTCCTCCGAGAGCCTGGAAAGGATGGTATTCCTTTTCATTTTCACATCCTTCTCTAGTTGCTCTAGCCGGGCCAGTAAGAGGTCTTCTTGGTCCTCTAGAAACTGGTGGAGCTGCTCAAATTCATACATTATCTTCTTTCCTTCAAATTCTAATTTTTCCTGTAATTGGCAGATTAAGAAGAGGGGATTATGCAGGACAACAGAGATCAAAAACCCCTTTGAGTTAATTTCAGATATAACAACATATACAAGGTTATGAAAAGGGAGCATGGAGCAATAACATTAGAACTGTAATTCTGTTTTATTTCAATGGTACAAAGCCCAGCTGAAGTATAGTTGTGGATGCACCCTGTTGCTGAAAGGTAAAACTGAGTGAATACTAACTTTATATGTCCAAATGCTGTGACTTAAGAAGAAAGACAGACATAATATAAAAACAGAGCTTGTAGCAAGTTATCCCCAGACATGACTTTATGATGGGCTTTAGAAGAACTGGTAAATCACCGGCAATGATAAGAGGTACAAACTGAAATGCTGTCAGTTCGAAGCCCTGGTTCGGCATGAGCTCCTGACTGTCAGCCCAGCTCACTATTTACCTAAGCAGTTTGAAAACAGCTTGAGTTGTAAGTAGAGAAATTAGGTACAGCTAAAAAAAGCAAGCAAGGGAGGTATTTTACAACACCATAAAGAAAAAGATCAGAAAATGCCTGGTGACCAAACAGAAGGAAGAAGTCCTGACAGCTCTTCGTCATATAGGTTGGAGCAACAGAACCTCCCTGTGGCTGGATTCGAGCACAACCACCAAGGCGCAAAAAAAAGCTGGACGTCAACACAACATACCTCCTTTCTGTTCTATATGTCTCTGTCTTTTCTGTCCAAAAATGGCATTGAATGTTTGATGTGTATATGTACTGTGATCCACCCTGAGACCCTTTGAGGAATATAAATAAAGTGTTATTATTATATATATGACTTCCATTTTTTTATATAAATAAATCTGTTTTCATATTGGTGCTTTAACCTGCCATTTAAAGCAAAAGGCAAGGAATAATCATTGGTATGACACTCTGTTGTTTGAAAGGCAGACTGCCTGGCTGGCATAGCTTTGTGTTTGCTTTTATTTACTGTCAAGTCACCTTCTATTTATGGTGATCCCACAAATGATCATGATACCAAAGATCATAAACTATCCTTCTAAGTTCTTGCAAATGCAGGGCTGTGGCTTCCTTGACTGAATCAGTCCATCTGTCATACAGTTCCTTATTGATTATGGCCTTCCATTTTATTAGGTATTAGCTTGGGTACCCGCCGTTGCCCAGGTTATTTGAAAAAGCACACCATCATCCCCACACCCCTCAGGGACATTCTCATGGGAAACTACACTTTGAGCAGGGATCTCCTGGTCATTCTCTGCATCAATACCACTGACCAAACCATTGCCATCTTGAAACTCATCTTGCAACTCATTGACATCACTCCCCACATCCAAAGCACCCTGGTCCTGGAATCACAGGCTGAGCTCCAACATCAATTGGGTGGTGGGTGGTGGGTGATATTTTGTTTGTGGAAGACACTGGCTGGGCTCTTGTACATGTTACTTACAGCAAAGTACAGAGGAACACATCTAAAGCTTAGTGGCAGTATCACACCCACTTTGCATGACATTTACAGTGACATGTAAATAAAATAACCTTCCCGATGTCTGACTGCCACCCAAGGTGTCATGCCCATATGAGCAAACACAGAAAGCTAAGCAAGAGCAGAATCTCTGGGTGCATCTTCACTGCAGAAATAATGCAGTTTGATGTCAGCTTCACTCCCATGGCTCAATGTTCTGGAATCTTAGGATTTGTAATTAAGTGAAGCAGCAGCAATCTTTGGCAAAGAAGAAGAAGAAGAGGAAGAAGAAGAGGAGGAGGAGGAGGAAGAAGAAGAAGAGGAAGAAGAAGAGGAAGAAGAAGAAGAAGAGGAAGAAGAAGAGGAAGAAGAGGAAGAGGAGGAGGAGGAGGAAGAGGAGGAGGAGGAGGAGGAGGAGGAAGCCACCATTAGAACAAATGCCATCAAAGCCAGAATTGAAAATTCAACCACAGATCCCAAGTGCAGACTCTGCAAGGAAGCAGATGAAACAATAGATCACATCCTCAGCTGCTGCAAGAAGATCGCGCAAACAGGCTACAAGCAGAGGCATAACACCGTTGCTCAGATGATTCATTGGAACTTGTGCCACAAATAACATCTGCTTGCGACAAAGAACTGGTGGGATCACAAGCCAGAAAACATTACAGAGAATGAACACGTCAAGCTACTCTGGGACTTCCGGATTCAGACAGACAGAGTTTTGGAGCACAACATTCCTGACCTCACAATCGTGTTAAAAAACAAAGTATGGATTGTCAATGTTGCAATCCCAGGGGACAGCAGGATTGAATAGAAACAACTGGAAAAGCTGACACGATATGAGGATTTAAAGATCGAACTGCAAAGACTCTGGCACAAATCAGTCAAGGTGGTCAAGTGTGATTGGCATGCTGGGTGCAGTGCCTAAAGACCTTGGCCTGCACTTAAACACAATCAGCGCTGACAAGATTACCATCTGCCAGCTGCAAAAGGCCACCCTACTGGAATCTACACACATTATTTGCATGTTTTTGAACTGCTAGGTTAGCAGGAGCTAGGGCTAACAGCAGGAGCTCACCCTGACCAGCGGCTTCAAACTGCCAAACTTTAGATCAGCAGATTAACGGCTGAACCCATTGCGCCACCACAGCAAAAGACCTTGTGAAAACTACAGTCCCTATGATTCCATAGTATTGTGCCATGTCACAAAAGTGGTATCCAACTACAGTAATTCTACAGTGTAGATGGACCCTCTGTTTCTCTAAAGTCATTGGTGATACCCAACCAATAAAGTCCCTATTATTGGGTATTTGGGGGCCAAGGTGGGGTGAGGTGGGGGGACGGCGACTGGCCATTGATTTTTTGCCCACCAAGAAAGAATAGGCTTAAAAACCCATTAGATTCTGTTAAATATGTAAAGGTATTAATTAAAAACTGCAGACTTACTAATGATTTCCAGCTTCTTTTCTCTTCGGCCACTTTTAATGCGAGGAATTTGTCTCTCTTTTGCTTCCAACTTTTCAACTCCTTTTGAAATTCTTCCTTTTGAACAGAGAAATGATTGAACTGTAGTTTAGCGCATTTGTGTGGAGAGGTAGGAGAAAATTAATTGTACTGGAGGATCTAAAAATGCCAGGAGAAGTATGTTGTCCTGGAATCTTTAGGTCCTCCAGCACAAACCTATGGTCAGTTTCCAAGGCATAGAGCTGTGGTGCAAAATCTGTTTCCTATAGAGAATGTGTTAATCAAATCCTGCGAATAAACAAATAAGCAAAAATTAAACCCATAATATTGGTGACCTGACTGTACTTCAGTTGGATTGCTGTGAGTTTTCCGGGCTGTATGGCCATATTCCAGAAGCATTCTGTCCTGATGTTTTGCCGACATCTATGGCAGGCATCCTCAGAAGTTGTGAGGTCTGTTGGAAACTAGGCAAGTGAAGTTTATATACAGTATCTGTGGAATGTCCAGGGTTGGAGAAAAAACTCTTGTCTGCTTGAAGCAAATATGAATGTTGCAATTGGCCACCTTGATTCGCATTTAACGGTCCTGCAGCTTCAAAGCCTGGATGCTTCCTGCCTGGGGGATCCTTTGTTGGGAGGTGTTAGCTGGCCCTGATTAATTCTTGTCTGGAATTCCCCCATTCTTTGAATGTTGCTTCAGTTCCAATTGTTTGCTGATTAAGGCTGTTTCTGCAGAAATATTGCAATTTGACACCATATTAACAGCCACAACTCAATGCTATGGATTTCTGAGATTTGCAATTGGGTCAAGGTCTATTTTCCCCAAACTTCATCAGTGTTCACATTTGAGCATATTGAATATTTGTTCCAAGTTTGGTCCAGATCTGTCATTGTTTGAGTCTACAATGCTCTCTGGGTGTAGGTGAACTACAACTCCAAAACTCAACGTTAATGCCCACCAAACCTTTCCAGTATTTTCTGTTAGTCATGGGAATTCTGTGTGCCAAGTCTGGTTCTATTCCATCGTTGGTGGAGTTCAGAATGCTCTTTGATTGTAGGCAAACTATAAATCCTAGCAACTACAACTATAACAAAATCAATCTCCCCACAACCCCACCAGTATTAAATCTGGGCATATCGGGTATTTGTGCCAAATTTGGTCCAGTGAATGAAAATACATCCTGAATATAAGATATTTACATTATGATTCATAATAGTAGCAAAATTACAGTTATGAAGTAGCAACTAAAATAATGCTATGGTTGGGGGTCCCCACAACATGAAGAATGTATTAAGGGGTTGTAGCATTAGGAAGGTTGAGAAACACTGATCTACACTGTAGAATTAATGCGGTTTGACACCACTTCTACTGCCCTGGTTCAATGTTACAGAATCCTGGGATTTGTAGTTTGATGTGGCAGCAGCAGAGAAGGCATACAGAACTGCAACTCCCATTATTCCGTAGCACTGAGCCATGGTAGCTGGAGTGGGGTCAAACTGTATTAATACTACAGTACGGACACTAACACGTTCAATGTTGCCAAAGAAGTTACCTTGTACTCCCGAGCAGCCTCTTCTATAGGGATCGCAGTGTGATGCCGGTGCTCCTTGGACAGTTGGCACACCAGGCAGATGGGCACTTTGTCATCTTTGCAGAAGATCTTCAGGAGCTCCAGGTGGCTCTCACATACCCTCCTGCCGTCTTCTTGCCCATCCAGATTCAAGCATTTGATTATCTCTACCATTTTTGCCAGGTGATGGTTTTCAGTGGGGTTCCTTCGCGGGCTGCTTTCCCCACAAAATGGGCAAGAGACATTGTCCCCCAGTTCCCCCCAGCACTGAGCCAGGCAGGCTTGGCAGAAATTGTGCCCACAATGTATGGCCACCGGGTCTTTGAAGTACTGCAAACAGAGAGAGCAGGAGGCTTCTTTGCTCAGCTGTTCTATAAGCAGGCTTGTGTCCATTTTTCCTTCTTCTGAGGAAGCTGAAGCTGACTTTCGCTTTCCTCTTTCCGACTGGACTTGTTTTGACTCATTCCTTCTCTCTCCTCCCTCCCATTGGCAGCAAGCTTTGTTTTGGAGACAACAGATTCCTCTAAGGAGGAAGTTGGCCTGAATTTAAATCAAAGTTCACTTATAGCATAAATTAAGTCCAGCATTTGAACTTGAATAAGCAGCTGATTACTTTAACTGTCCTGGATCAATGCTATGGAGTTCTCAGAGATGTAGTTTTACAAGGTCTTTAGTTTACCCAGGAGTGCACCAAACTACAGCTCCCAGGATTCCATAACACTGAGCCATTGCCTTTGAAGTGGTCTCAAACTAAATTAATTCTACAGGGGACATCTGTTGCTACTAAGAGTTTGCAACATACTTTTCCTAAGTTTTGGAAAGGATCAGGGCTGTTTCTGTTGCAGCTGACACAATTAATTGATTAGTTAATTGAGTGTACTGTTATCTCATGTATATAGTAAGCCACTGTGTGTTTTGTTTTTTGAGCATTGTGTTCTACAAGAAAGGAGATTCCATCTGAACATGAGGAAGAACTTCCTGACTGTGAGAGCCGTTCAGCAGTGGAACTTTCTGCACCGGAGTGTGGTGGAGGCTCCTTCTTTGGAAGCTTTTAAACAGGCTGGATGGCCATCTGTCAGGGTGATTTGAATGCAATATTCCTGTTTCTTGGCAAGGGGTTGGACTGGATGGCCCATGAAGTCTCTTCCAACTCTATGATTCTAAAGCTTTGCTTGAGAGCTCATTCTGAGCTGAAAAGCCTTTGTTTGGTGCAGTTCTGCAAGCATCCTGAAGATAAAGATTGTTAACAGCAAGACAAGGTCACTCTACGGACAACTGAGTAAGGAGACTGTATATTGTTTTTGTTACAAGTCTGCATATCGCCGTTGGATGAGGAAAACTCACCGAAGATATTGTTTATGTTATGTTTTGGTGAGAGCAATTCTTCTGTCTTGTTTTGTATGCAGTGAATACAACTTCATTTCTTTTCTACTTAAAGCAAAAGACCCGTGTGTTTTCTTTTATGAGTTACTTTATCACCCTTAGACTTACAAGGGCTAGAGTCATTCTGCGGGCTACTTATGCTAAACGCTGACAACATGCACCCAAAGTTTGCTTATATGCAGAATTGAAGGACATAATCTGATGCAAGTCAGACCATTAAAATCAGGCATGAGCAAACATGTGACCTCCAGATGTTTTGGGCTTCAACTCCCACCATTCCTAACAGTCTTGGGCTCCTTCCTTTCCCCCTCAGCCGCTTAAGCTTGGGCCCTCCAGATGTTTTGGGCTTCAACTCCCACCATTCCTAACAGCCTCAGGCTCCTTTCCTTTTCCCCCTCAGGAAAGGGCCTGAGGCTGTTAGGAATGGTGGGAGTTGGAGTCCAAAACATCTGGAGGGCCAAATCTTCATGTGTGTCATTAGCTATTTTGCTTGACTTATTTGCCTTGAGGGCTTGGAGAAAGTTGGGACATAAATGACAGCATTGTTTGGAAGGGATGGCTAAAGAACATGTAAAACAACATGTCACATGACTCCACAGCATTGAGTCACAGCAGGGAAAGTGTTGGAAATCAACATGAACACTACAGTGTAGAATGACACATCCTTAGTGTGGGGAGAAAATCCGCAGCTTTTTTTTAAATTCTAGTACACAGAGAAGTTACTTTTTCCCCCTTCATCAGGGGGAGCACTGTAGCTCAATCCTCTCTGCTCCCTGACCATCCAGTTGCAAAGGAGTGGTGGGTAGAAAAGGAAGGATGGGAGACATAAGAAGAGAGAGATGGGAGGGAGGGAGAAAAACAGGAGGGAAGAATAAAGGAAGGAAAGTGGGAAGAAAGCAAAGAAGGAGGGAGAAAGAAGGGAGGGAGGGAGGTGGGAAGGAAATAAGGAAGCAAAGGAGGGAGAAGGAGGGAGAAAGAGGGAAGAAAGGAAAAAAGAAGGAAGGATGGAAGGAAGGTAGAAAAAGAGAAAGAGAGAAGGAAGGTGGGCAGAAAAGTAAAGAAAGGAGACAGATAGATAAAAAGAGAGAGATGGGAGGTAAGGAGAAAGACAGTAGGGAGGGAAGAAAAAAGGAAGGAAGGTGATAAGAAAGAAAACAAAGAAGACGGGAGGGAGAAAGAAAGTAAAGGAAGGTGGCAAGGAAGAAAGCAAAGAAGGGCGGGAGAAAGAAAGGAGGGAAGGAAGGAAAAAAGGAGGGAGAAAGGAAGAATAGAAGGAAGTAGGAAACAAAAAGGGAGAGAAAGATGATGGGCTGAAAAGAAAGGAAGGGAGACAGATAAAAAGAGATGGAAGGGAGAGAGGCGGGGGAAGAAAGAAGGTAAGAAAGGAAGGATAAAGGGAGGAAGAGCTGGAATTAATAAAACAGAGAAGAAGGGAGGGAGAAAAGGAGGGAAGGAAAAAAGAGGGAGAAAGGAAGAGTGGGAAAGAAGCAGTAAAGAGGAAAGAGAGAGGAGGAAGGAAGGTGAGAAGGAAGAAAACAGAGCAAGAGAAGGAGGGAGAAAGGAAGGGGGAAGGGTAGGAAAAAAGTGAATGGAGGTTAGAAAGGAAGAAGAGAGGGAAGGAAGCAGGAATGAGAGGAGGGAGGGGGAAGGAAGAAAGCAAGAAAGGAAGGAAGGGGGGAGGGTGGAAGGGAAAGAGAATAATAATAACAACAATAATAAAACTTTATTTATATGCCGCCCTATCTCCCTAAAGGGACTCCGGGTGGTTTCCAACAAAAAAGGGCAAACATACAATTCCAGAAGGAAGGAAGCAGGAAAGGAGGAGGGAAGAGAAGGAAGGAAGCAGTAAAGAGAGGAGGGAGGGAGAAAGGAAGGAAAGGGAGGAGGAGGAGATGGCAGGGAGGGAGGAAGAAAAGAAGGAAAAGGGAGAAGGGAGGGGGAAAAAGAGGGGGAATGGAAGGAGAGAGAGGAGGAAGCAGGAAAGAGGGTAGAAGGGAAGTGAGGAGGAAACAGCAGCGAGAAGAGGGAGACCTGGGAGGAAGAGAGAGACAGAGGGAGGGAGGGAGGAAGAAGGGATGGAAGGAAAAAAAGGAGTGGGGGTGAAAGAAAGCAGAGAAGGAAGGAATTAGGAAAGAATGGAGGGATAGAGGGAAGGAAGGAACCAGGAAAGAGGAGGGTGGGAGAAGGAAAGGGAGGATGAGATGACAGAGAGGAGGAAGAAAGGAAGGAAAAAGGAGAAGGCAAGGAAGAAAGGAAGGAGAAGGGAAGGAGAGAGGAAAGGAAATAGGGAAAGAGGGTGGGAAGGGAAAGGAGGAGGAGAGGACAGAGAGGTGGTAGGGAGGGAGGGAAGTAGGAAGGAAGGAAGGAAAGAAGAAAAAAGAGGAGAGGAAAAAGGAGGGAGAAGGAAAAGAGAAGGAAACAGGGAGGGAAGGGAAAGGAGAAGGAGGAGAAGATAAGAGGAAGGGAGGGAGGGAAGAGAAAGGAAGAGAAGACAGCGAGGAAGGAGGGAGGGGAGAAAGGAAGGAGATGGAAAGGAGAGAGGAAAGGAAACATCGGGAGAGGGAGGGAAGGGAAAGGAGGAAGAGGAAAGGATAGAGAGGAGGGAGGGTGGGAAGTAAAAGGAATAGGAAGAGAGGATAGAGAAGAGGTAGGAAGAAAGTCAAAGTGAGGGGAGAAAGGAGGAAGACGAGAAGGAAAGAGGGAAGGAAAGAGGGAGAGAGTGAGGAAAGGGAGAGGAGGAGGAGAAGATAGGAGAGAGGGAGGGAAGGGAAAGAAGAAGAGAGGACAAAGGAGGGAGGGAGGCGAAGGGAGAGGAAAAAGGAGGGAGACGGGAAGGAGAGAAGGGAAGGAAACAGAGAGAGAGGGAGGAAAGGGAAAGGAGGAAGAGAAGAAGAGGAGGGAGGGAAGGGAAAGGAAAGCAAGAGGAAGAAAAGGTAGAGAGGAGGGAGGAAGGGGAGAAAGGGAGAAGAGAAGGAGAGAGGGAAGGAAACGGAGAGAGAGAGAGGGAAGGGGGGGGGAGGAGGAGGAGGAGGAGATAGAGAGGAGGGAAGGGAAAGGAGAAGGGAGGATAGAGAAGAGGAAGGAAGGAAGGCAAAGGGAGAGGAGAAAGGAAGGAGACGAGAAGGAGAGAAGGGAAGGAAACAGGGAGAGAGGGAGGGAAGGGAAAGGAGGAAGAGAAGAAGAGGAGGGAGGGAAGGGAAAGGAAAGGAAAGGAAGAGGAAGAAAAGGTAGAGAGGAGGGAGGAAGGGAGGAAGGGGAGAAAGGGAGAAGAGAAGGAGAGAGGGAAGGAAACAGGGAGAGAGAGAGGGAAGGGGGGGAGGAGGAGGAGGAGGAGATAGGAGGGAAGGGAAAGGAGAAGGGAGGATAGAGAAGAGGAAGGAAGGAAGGCAAAGGGAGAGGAGAAAGGAAGGAGACGAGAAGGAGAGAAGGGAAGGAAACAGGGAGAGAGGGAGGGAAGGGAAAGGAGGAAGAGAAGAAGAGGAGGGAGGGAAGGGAAAGGAAAGGAAAGGAAGAGGAAGAAAAGGTAGAGAGGAGGGAGGAAGGGAGGAAGGGGAGAAAGGGAGAAGAGAAGGAGAGAGGGAAGGAAACAGGGAGAGAGAGAGGGAAGGGGGGGAGGAGGAGGAGGAGGAGATAGGAGGGAAGGGAAAGGAGAAGGGAGGATAGAGAAGAGGAAGGAAGGAAGGCAAAGGGAGAGGAGAAAGGAAGGAGACGAGAAGGAGAGAAGGGAAGGAAACAGGGAGAGAGGGAGGGAAGGGAAAGGAGGAAGAGGAGGGAGTGAGGGAGGGGAAAGGAAGAGGAAGGGAGGATAGAGAGGAGGGAGGAAGGAAGGGGAGAAAGGGAGAAGAGAAGGAGAGAGAGAAGGAAAGGGAGAGAGAGGGAAGGTAAAGGAGGAGAAGATAGGAGGGAAGGGAAAGGAGAAGAGGATACAGAGGAGGGAGGAAGGAAGGCAAAGGGAGAGGAGAAAGGAGGGAGACGGGAAGGAGAGAAGGGAAGGAAACAGGGAGAGGAAGGGAGGATAGAGAGGAGGAAGGAAGGAAGGGGAGAAAAGGAGAAGAGAAGGAGAGAGGGAAGGAAACAGGGAGAGAGGGAGGGAAGGAAAAGGAGGAAGAGGAGGAGAGGAGGGAAGGGAAAGGAAGAGGAAGAGAGGATAGAGAGGAGGAAGGAAGGAAGGGGAGAAAGGGCGAAGAGACGAAGAGAGGGAAGGAAACAGGGAGAGAGGGAGGGAAGGGAAAGGAGGAGGAGAGAAAAGAGGAAGGGAGGGAGGAAACAGAGAGGGAAGGAGAAGGAGAGGGCAGAGAGAAGGGAGGGGAGAGGGCGGAGTCCGGCGGCCATGGAGGACCCGATGGAGAGCCTGCAGAAGGAGGCCACTTGCTCCATCTGCCTGGAGTACTTCCGCGAGCCGGTCTCCATCCCGTGCGGGCACAGCTTCTGCCGGAGCTGCATCGCCCAGTGCTGGAAGGAGCGCAGCCTCAGTTTCCCGTGCCCGCAGTGCCGGGAGGTGGCCCTGCAGAGGAACTTCAGGCCCAACCGGGAGCTGGGCAACGTGGTGGAGATCACCAAGCGGCTCGGCCTCCACGCCTTGGACGCGGCCGCGGGCGGGGAGGGCGCCGGGCGGAGGGAGCGGGAGGGCGGCCGCCTGTGCGAGAGGCACCGGGAGGCGCTGAAGCTCTTCTGCGGGGAGGAGGAGCAGCTCATCTGCTGCATCTGCAGGGAGTCCCGCGCCCACCGCACCCACGCCGTCTTCCCCGCCGAGGAGGCCTCCCAGGACTATAAGGTCCGCCAGGCAGGGCACTGCACCTCCCAGCATCCTTCCACAAGCCCTCCAAAGCAGGCCAGGGCCAACTTGGGCCCTCCAGGTGTTTTGGACTCCAACTCCCACCATTCCTAACAGCCTCAGGCCCCTTCCTTTTCCCCCTCCGCCGCTACGGCGGAGGGGGAAAAGGAAGGGGCCTGAGGCTGTTAGGAATGGTGGGAGTTGGAGTCCAAAACACCTGGAGGGCCCAAGTTGGCCCAGACCTATCCTAGAGCCAAACCCTAGCAGATAACAAGGGCCCACTCTATACTGAGAGTGAAAATATTGTATTGTTGATGGCTTTCATGGCCGAAATCACTGGGTTATTGTAGATTTTTTGGGGTTCTATGGCCATGTCCTAGAAGCATTCTCTCCTGACGTTTCGCCTGCATCTATGGCAAGCATCCTCAGAGGTGGTGAGGTCCGTTGGAAGCTAGAAAATTGGGTTTCTATATCTGTGGAGAAAGAGGACACAGAAATGCTGGACCACTATAACAACCACCATGTCAGGCTACACATAGAAGCCACAACCACCATGTCAGGCTACACAGAAATCTGGACGGCCATCTGTCAGGGGTGCTTTGAATGCAATTTTCCTGTTTCTTGGCGGGGGGGGGGGGGGGGGGTTGGACTGGATGGCCCATGAGGTCTCTTCCAACTCTAGGGTTCTAGGAAATCCACAGGCATGTGGACAATTTCAACAGAAAGGAAGAAACCATGAGAATGAACAAAATCTGGCTACCAGTATTAAAAACTCTGAAATTAGGACAGTGAATGAACAACAGCAAAAAACAGGGGAACTCCAGACAAGAAACAATCAGGGACAGATATTTTTTATTTATTTATCATGTCATTAGCAACCAGACATTTACGTCTGATCTCACTACCTCTGAGGATGCTTGCCATAGATGCAGATGAAACGTCAGGAGAGAATGCCTCTAGAACAGTGGTTCTCAACCTGGGGTCCCCAGATGTTTTTGGCCTACAACTCCCAGAAATCCCAGCCAGTTTACCAGCTGTTAGGATTTCTGGGAGTTGAAGGCCAAAAACATCTGGGGACCCCAGGTTGAGAACCACTGCTCTAGAACATGACCATATAGACCGAAAAAACCTACAACAACCCTTTGTTGTTGTTGTTGTTGTTGTTGTCCCCCACCCTGGACTTTCCATTGATATATAAACCCAGTTTTCCTAGTTTCCAAGAGACCTCACAACCTCTGACGGTGCTTGCCACAGATGCAGGCGAAACGTCAGAAGAGAATGCTTCTAGAACATGGCCATATAGCCCAAAAAACCAACACAATCCAGTGAAAATATTATTTCACACAGAGATCTAGAAGTAGATTCAGGTCTACTGCCTTTCCATTTTGCACTAAAGGACAGAAATATAGGAAATACTGCTGTCTTGCTGTTACTGCATCGGGAAATTTAAATCTCCCACGTCTGGAAGGTGTCAGACTCTAGTAAGAAACTACAAGACAAGCAGATCCAACTTTCCGCCCCCTCATTGCAGGAAGGATGACTACAACCAAAGTCATAGGCACTTTTTGTGATGCAAAGCTGAGAGACTGGAGATCAGGAAAGAACAGCCAGCAGGAAGCTAAACAGAATTCAAAGTTTGGGTTGTTGTGTGTTTTCCGGGCTGTACGGCCATGTTCCAGAAGCCTCCTCTCTTGATGTTTCTCCTGTGAGGGCCTCACAACCTCTGAAGAAGCCTGCCATAGATGGAGGCGAAATGTCAGGAGAGAAGGCTTCTGGAATGTGGCCATACAGCCCGAAAAACACACAACAACCCAATGATTCTGGCCATGAAAGCCTTCAACAATACATAGAATTAAAAAACAATCATAACAGATTAGAGGGATGATGGGCCAAAACTGACAAAATGAATTTCAACAGGGACAAATGCAAGACGCTCCACTTAGGCAGAAAAAAATGAAATGCAAAGACGCAGAATGAGAGATGCCTGACTCGAGAGCAGTACATGTGAAAAAGATCTTGGAGTTTTCATGGACAACAAGTTGAACATGAGCCAACTATGTCATTTGGTGGCTAAAAAAGCCACTGGGATTTTGGCCTGCATCAATAGGAGTATAGTGTCTAGATCCAGGGAAGTCCTGCTCCCCCTCTATTCTGCCTTGGTTAGACCACATCTGGAATATTGTGTCCAATTCTGGGCACCACAATTGAAGGTAGATATTGACAAGCTGGAATGTGTCCAGAGGAGGGCAACTCAAATGAGCAAGAGTCTAGAGAACAAGCCCTATGAGGAGCAGCTTAAAGACCTGGGCATGTTTAGCCTGCAGAAGAGTAGGCTGAGAGGAGACATGATAGCCATGTATAAAACATGTGAGGGGAAGTCATAGGGTGGAGGGAGCAGTCTTGTTTTCTGCTACCCTGGAGACTAGGAGCTTCCATCTAAACATTAGGAACTGTGAGAGCTGTTCAACAGTGGAACTCTGTGCCATGGAGTGTTGTGGAGGCTTCTTCTTTGGAGGATTTTAAGCAAAGGCTGGATGGCCATCTGTCGGGGGTGCATCGAATGTGATTTTCCTGCTTCTTGGCAGAGGGTTGGACTGGATGGCCCATGAGGTCTCTTCCAACTCTATGATTCTAGGAAATCACACAGGGATCTAGAAGTATATCCAGTTCTACTGCCTTTCCATTCTGCACTAAAGGACAGAAAGATACGAAACATTGCTGTCTTGCAGTTACTACATCAGGAGATTTAAATCTCCCACGTCTGGAAGGTGCCAGACTGTTGATGTAGTAAGAAACTACAAGAAAAGCGCATTCAATTTTCCACCCCCTCATTGCAGGAAGAATTACTAGAACCAGAGTCATAGGCACTCTTTGTGATGCTCAGCTTTGTTTTTATCGTGTCAGAAGCAACTTGAGAAACTGCAAGTTGCTTCTGGTGTGAGAGAATTAGCCGTCTGCATAGACGCTGCCCAGGGGATGCCGGGATGTGTTACCATCCTGTGACAGGCTTTACTCATGTCCCCGCATGGGAAGCTGGAGCTGCCAGACGGAGGGCTCACCCCGCGGATTCGAACCCCGACCTTCAGGTCAGCAGTTCAGCCAGCATGAGGGTTTAACCTATTGTGCTACCACAGCTCCATGATGCTCAGCTGAGATACTGGAGATCAGGAAAGAACATCAAGAAGCTAAACACAAATATCCTGAAATGTTAGAATTAACCCTATTATCTGAATGGTAATGAATGATTAGAGAATAAGGGTCCATCTGCACTGTAGAATGCAGTTTGACACCACTTTGACTGCCATGGCTCAATGCTATGGAATCCTGGAGAGGTGTAGTTTGGTGAGGCATTGTATTTTTATGTGCCATGCCACTTTTTTGCTGAATTAGAGGGCGGGGAATGAAGTTAATGGCAGTAAAAATATATATAGTTTGTTTCTCTTTGTTTAGAAAGAAATCCAGACCCGGCTACAGAGTTTGAAGGAGGAGAGGGAGACCCTCCTGGGGCTGAATTTGGCTGGAGAACTTACACACCAGGAATATCTGGTCAGTACTGAATGCAGTGATACAACATAACCAGATTGCTGTTGGTCATTGCAGTATCTTACTTGTATTTTTTTACTTTCAACATGAATCACACCAAGATTTCTAATTATATTAAGACATTTGAATGAAAAGCTTTGAAAAATATGAAAGAAGCAATCACCTTTTAAATATAAAATGTACTTTGCCTTTTGTGGCTAGTGTGAAACTAGAATGTTGGCTATAGTAGACTCTCAATTAAATTGAGAAATACTTTTACTTAATGTGTTGTATTTAGGCGATCCCTTGTTGTCAGAGTATGATGGCCTTCCAAGTCTAGTGTCTTGGCGGTGGGTCAGTAGGCATGTTCTTCCACAGCGAGGGCATTGGATTCCAGGTGGAAGGCAGTCCCTGTCAGCATTGGCTTGATGCGCCTTGCTCTTGGCATGTCAAGCCAAGAGGCTCTTGGCCTCTTCAAATTCCGCAGCACTGCTGGTCGCAGCTGACCTCCAGTTAGAGTGCTCAAGGGTCAGGGCTTCCCAGTTCTCGGTGGAAAGTGCCACAGTTTTTAAGGTTAGTTTTAAGTCCATCTTTAAATCTCCTTTCCTGTCCACCAACTTTACATTTTCTGTTCCTGAGTTGGGAGTAGAGTAACTGCTTTGGAAGATGGTGATCGGGCATTCAGACAACGTGGCCAATCCTGCAGAGTTGATGGCGGAGGAGTATTGCTTCAGTGCTGATGGTCTTTACTTCTTCCAGTACACTGGCATTTGTCCGTCTGTCTTCCCAAGAAATTTGCAGGATTTTTTGGCGCCAGCACTGATGGAATAATTCCTGGAGTTGAGTGTGATGTCTGTAGACAGTCTACATTTTATTGTCGGAGGCTTTCATGGCCGGAATCACTGGGTTGTTGTAGGTTTTTTCAGGCTATATGGCCATGTTCTAGAGGCATTCTCTCTGACGTTTCACCTGCATCTATGGCAAGCATCCTCTGAGGTTGTGAGGCAAGGACAACCTCTGAGGATGCTTGCCATAGATGCAGGTGAAACGTCAGGAGAGAATGCCTCTAGGACATGGCCATATAGCCGAAAAAAACTACAACAACCCAGTCTACATTTTGCAGGCATATCACAGGGTTGGGAGGACAAATAAACAAGCACCTTGGCCTCTCTACAGATGCCCCGGTCCTCAAACACTCTCTGCTTCATTCAGAAAAATGCTGTACTCACAGAGCTCAGGCGGTGTTGTTTTTCAGTGTCAGTGTTGACTTTTGTGGAAAGGTGGCTGCCAAGGTAGCGGAAATAGTCAACATTTTCTAATGTTGCACCATTAAGCTGTATTTGTGGCATTGCAGATGGGTTGGTTGGTGACTGCTGGAAGAGTACTTTGGTTTTCTCGCTGTTTAATGAGAGGCTGAGCTTCTCGTATGCTTCTGCAAAGGTGTCTAGAGTGGCTTGTAGGTCTTCTTCTGAATACACACAGGCTACGTTATCATCAGAATATTGGAGTTTTATAACAGGTGTTGTTGTGACCTTGGTTGTTTTTATAATACAGTAAAAGTTTGTTGCATTAAGTTAAATTTGTGTTTATTTGCTTTTAATTAGTATATTTCAATATTAATATCAGATCAATACAGAGTTTATGCTATGGTATACTATGAGGTATAGTATTAGTTAGGCCTATTTTTAATAGTAACTGTTAAGCAAACATAAATTACATTTACCCAGTATTTCCAGTGCTACCAATTAGCGGAGTAGTTTAATCTACACTGCCATATAATGCAGTATAAAATGGCATTACATGGCAGTGAAGATGGGACCAGAGTCAATTGTATGTATTTATATTTTCCCTTATGTTCACTTTGGTTTCTGCTCAGAAAAAGATGGTATATAGAAGTACAAAAATTCCAATATCCTTATCCATGTGTATTTATTTAGGAAGATGGCATCTTACACAGAATCCCAAGTATTTTATTTTCAGTGCCCTAAGAAATGTACTTCTTACCTTTATATCTTCTATTACAGAATCAAACGGAAGGCGAAAGACAGAAAGCTATGTCTGAGTTTGGGCAAATGCATCTCTTTCTGGAACAGCAAGAAAAGCTTCTGCTGGGGCAGCTGAACGAACTGGAGAGGGAGATTGTTAAGCGCCAGAAGGAACACAGTGCCAAGTTTTCCGAAGAGATTTTCTCTCTCAATGCGATGATCGATGAAGTAGAAGAGAAGTGTGAGCAGCCAGATAGCGAATTCCTTCAGGTGAGTTCAGGTGGTTCTTGGGGGAAACCTTGAGAAAGAAGATATGTTGACATAAGCAACCGACAGGAGGAAACCATGAAAATGAACAAAATCTGCCTAGCAATATTTAAAAAACTCTAAATTCAGGACAGTGAATAAAGAGCAACACTCAAAAACAGGGGAATTCCAGACAAGAATCAATCAGGGCCAGCTAACA
The DNA here is from genome assembly GCF_037176765.1 of Anolis sagrei. Classification (NCBI taxonomy): domain Eukaryota; kingdom Metazoa; phylum Chordata; class Lepidosauria; order Squamata; family Anolidae; genus Anolis; species Anolis sagrei. The sequence goes on from NC_090022.1 coordinate 24,679,159, forward strand.
CCTCCCAACAAAGAATTCTCCCAGGTAGCAACCAGCCAGGCTTTGAAGCTACAAGGCCATTCTATGCTAATAAAGCTGGCCAACTGCAACATTCACAGTTGCCTCAAGCAGACAAGATTTCTTTCTCCCACGCTGGATCTCCACAGATACATAAACCTCACTTGCCTAGTTTCCAACACACCCCTCAACCTTTGAGGGTGCCTGCTATAGATATGGATGAAACGTCAGGAGAGAATGCTTCCATACAGCCTGGAAAACTCACAGCGAACCTGTTGACATAAGGTTTCTTTAGTTAGTCCTTTCGGCTAAAGTTCAAGCTTGATTTCCTCCTGAGTCATTTGTCTTTACTTCTGGCAGTCTGTGATATTTTTAATAACTCATCTCAAACAACACATTTCAGATTACTTGGTTATTTTCATGCTAACTTTCTTTAGTGTCCAGCTTTCACACATACAGCCTCTGATGATGCAGGCGAAATGTCAGGAGAGAATGCTTCTAGAACATGCCCATATAACCCAAAAAACCTACAACAACACATTTAAAATCAAATCCATGCTTAATCAAATCCACCAAAATGAAACTCACAAGGGTATTGGCTGTATGCAAAAATATCAACAGGTTTAAAATAAGGTAGTTTTTTTATTTACTGTTTTTCACTTTTATGGCAGTTCTGTGATCCTAGCCCCAGTGAGACCGTACTTTCATTCCAAGGCTTGTCTATTATTTATAATTCAAAGATGGGCAGTACTTTCCAAGCCTGTCTCTCTGTATCTCAGGTAAAAGTGCCTACAATGAGAAGCCTTTCACTGTGATGAACTATTCCTGTCTTTCTCTCCCCAGTTATATTTCTTTTTCTCTTCTCTTCTTTTCTCTTCTCTTATCTAGGATATCAGAAGCACACTGTGCAGGTATGTGCCTCCATCATTGCTCAACCAGAGGTGTCACTTCCTTGATTTCTTTTTCTGGTTTCTGGTAGAAATACAGGATAAAATCAGAATATTGATCTATCTGACACAAAAGTGGGCATCCACCAAGAACTCACCCATTTTCCACCATCCTCGGGATCTCATGCCCCACACGCTTAAACCCAGTGGTTAAAAACAGCTATAAAACAGAGTGGGTTTCTTTCCCCCTTTCCCCCTCCAGCCTCCCTATTTCTTGAAAATCTCCCAAAAGCAGTCTCCCTTTCAAAAGAGGGAAAGGATTTAAGTTTCCTTTAAAAGCCATAACAGAACGGGAAGTAAATGATACCACTTGTGATCTTGATTTCAGCTGATTTTGACCTTGTGGAGCTTCTGACCTTTTTCTCAAAGTTTGTAAGGTGCTGGGTAGCATGACTCGGGGATAATTACCAAAAGGTGGAAAGATTTATTTATTTCGTGTCAAAAACATTGCATAAATAAATTAGTATAAAACTGGATAAAAAGGAGGGAACACAAGCGGCTAAATAATTTTTGACCAATAACAGGCAACAGCGACTGCATTGTCTGTAGCTTTAAACAATTCTTCCTCTGTGCATGAGGCTGGGCATTGTGGGCAAGCATACAGATACAGAGTTGTTTGTTCTGCTCCACAGTCACACAAAGTGGAGGATGATTCTAGGTAGTGCCAATTTGCCAGGTTGTCTTTTGATCTTCCCACTCCACTTCTGAGGCCGGATCCAGACAGGCCTTTATTCCAGGAGAATCCACATTTAAAAACGTGGATTTTTGTGGGGGCCTGTCCACACCCACCCCAGAAAGTGCACGCTTTCTGTGGTGGGTGTCCAGATGTTCTCTCAGGACTAGCCTGAGAGAACTTACGGAGGCCCGCCCACCCACCCACTCCCCTCCCCACAGCCCCCAGATCCTTTTGAAAACTAAAAAAAACCTTACCCACTATCTAAATAATTTGCTACAAACCAGGCTTAGTCCCGGATTTATTCAGAACTGTCCAGAATATTGTCTGAGTAAGACAAGGCCAGGGCTGATGTTCTTACTAATTTTGGATCTGCACCCCATGCGCTGCCAGTAAGCTTCCACAGGATATTATTGCGTGCAGCTACTTTGTGCTTGGTGTTCATACAGTGTTTCCTAAATGTTAGTGTTTGATCTAACGCAAATACGGAAAGAGCCTCCTCGAAGACTGAGTAAATACAGTTGGGCGTCCCCTGGGCAACATTTCTTGTAAATGACAAATCTTTCCAACCCAAAAACATTGCTTTACTAGAGGGAAAGATTAGACTCTCATATTTCAGTTTATTGGTGGAAACAGATTTCCCTGTATCACTATATATTCTAGGACACCGTCTCCAGAATTTTAATCAACAGTGGCTTCTTTTTTCTATGACCAAAACTCGAGTCAATATATCTCTAAAATGCTACATTCATCTACTGTCTGAAGGCCTGGTCCCAGAACCATGATTTTAATTTTTTTCGAAAAGCCAGGAGGGAGAGAGTGGATCCAGTGAAATTATCAGAAATTGATATGATTGTTCTCCTTCTAGGTTTGATAGAGACCCATTTGAACCACCTAAGGAAATGCCATGCAAAATCGAAAAGAGACTAAATGAATTCTCTGAAAAGAACAATGCTCTCACAGAAATCGTGAAGAACCTCAAAGGTATGGTCAATCTGCTTGTCAAATTAGAAGTGATGCTTGAAATCAAAAGTTACAGGATGGAGGCTGCTAGTCAGCCTCCCAGGTGCTCTGGAGAAGTCAGATCTGGACATGGATGCAAGTGATTTGGATCTCACTTTAAGAGAAAGGGGAAAAATAAATTCAGTAAAGAAATACAAGCCATTTGTATTACTGTAATGCACTCTACGGGGGCTGCCTTTGAAAAGTGTGCAGAACAATAAAAGCTGGCCATAGAATCATGCTGGAGGACCTAGAAATTCCTAGAGAACATATTAGTCAAATCCATAAATAATTAAATCTGCAAAATAAACTTATTACCAATATTTATAAAAAAATATTGGAATGGGAAATGGAAAAGGAGAGGGTTAAGGACTGCATGGTAAAATGGGCGGCCAACGTTGGCCACACAATAAGTTTGGATAATTGGGAAAAAATGTGGACAAGGAAAATAAAATTCACTTATTCGTATAATATTCAGGAAAACTGGTATAAAATGTTTTTTCAGTGGTATATAATGCCGAACAAACTTTCAAAATGTTATAAAAATACAAATGAAAAGTTTTGGAAATGCGAAAAAGAAAGAGGAACTTTCCATCACATGTGGTGGAGCTGTGAAATAACCCAAAAATATTGGAGGGAGATACATAAAGCAATTCAAAAAACGTTCCCTTCCCTCTTGGTCCTCATAAATTTTCTCCGGTTCTTATATTTTATTTATATATAAAACACTACTCCATTGGTTTTCATGCAATTACATGTTGTAAATAATTGACCTATTTTTCTTGCTTTACAATATGCTTCTCCTTGTGCAACAAATGTGATTCCTTGATACATGTTATGTTTGTCTTAACTTTATACAAATAATGAAAAATCCTCTTTTTCTTAATGTTCATTTATTTATTTACTATATTTATATACCGCCCCTCTCCGCCCAAAGGCGACTTGGAGTGGTTCACAAATTGGTAACAATTCGATGCCTCAACAATTATAACAAGTAAAAATAATCAAGAAATTCTGTTAAAAACAATAGCATATGATATAAAAAAAATATAAAATCCGTACAAAGCCTTAAAACATTATCGTGAGTGTCTCCATGTCAAATCTTAATACAGTTATTGAACTCATTTGCATTAAATGAAATTATGTTTATTCTATCTTTGGTTTGGTCGTGTCAGGAGTGACTTGAGAAACTGCAAGTCGCTTCTGTTGTGAGAGAATTGGCCGTCTGCAAGGACGTTGCCCAGGGGACGCCTGGATGATTTGATGTTTTTATCATCCTTGTGGGAGGCTTCTCTCATGTCCCCATATGAGGAGCTGGAGCTGATAGAGGGAGCTCATCCACCTCTCCCCAGATTCGAACCTGCAACCTGTCGGTCTTCAGTCCTGCCGGCACAGGGGTTTAACTCACTGCACCACCGGGGGCTTCACATTCTATCTGATATTAACCAAATAATCTCCTCCCTTGTCCTCCCCACTCCCGCAGCCCAAGAAAGGCAAAGAGTTCCTAAATAATGGCACCACTGAAATGATGCTACCACTAATCGCAAATGAGTCCCTTTCTCCGGCTCTTCCTCTTCTTCCTCTTTTTCATCGACTTCTGTCTCCTCCTGTATTTTCTGTTCTTTTCTTCTGGTCTGCTGTCTTCTGTTTCTTTGCCATCCCCCTTGTAGAGTCTGCTGTCTTCTGTTTTGTTACTGAACCTCCTCTGGATCATGGTCTTCAGTAAAATCTTTATTATACTTCCAAAGGACTGATGACTTCTTATGCTGTGGCGGCCTTTCCTGATGAAAAGCAAAAGAAAACCCAGCCCCTTCCTACGACCGCATCATCAAACCCTGTTCTTCTAGAAATAAGAGCTATGTTTCAAGAGCTGAAAGCTGGCCTGGATCTTTTGAAAGATGAAATTAAATCAATGGAAGAGGATATTTAACCTTAGGATGCCAGGATTGGATGGAATCCAAAGTATCCAAAATTGATGTGGATTGTAAGTCTGTGAGGAAAAGAGCAGACAAAAACTCAGATAAAATTTCACATTTGGAGGAAGTTCAGGAAGAGGTCTTCAATAAAATGGACTTGATGGAGCTGAAGGCCAATGAAAATACAATCAGAATTAGAGGCTTGCTGGAAATGTGGAAAGAGGAGATTTGAAATCTTATCTGGTAACCCTAATAGCAGTTCTCATTGGAGCGAAGGAGACAAATGCGGTCTACGCAACTATTCCAACAGCGTGCAGAGTCAATATAACGTACGCAAGAGTGAAAAAAGTACCAAGAGACTGCATCCTACAGTCGATTTGATACTCCAAAAGCAATATGAAACACCAGTTACAGTGGCAGGAAGCAGAATCTTGATGGTTAAAGAAATATCAGTGAAGCTGTATAAGAAAAGGAATATATTTGCACCTCTGGTACATATGCTGAAGAAAGCGGGAATTTTCTTCAGATGGCAGTTTTCACAAGGAGTGCCTTTTTATTATAAAGGAAAGAGACCTTCAATCCTGAACTCCTCAAAGGCAGAGCAATTATTGGGGGGAAACACTTTCCTGAAAGAAGTTATTTTCCCACAGATTCCTCCAGTGGCAATTTAGCGTGAGTTGTATTGTTGAAGGCTTTCATAGCTGGTATCACTGGGTTTTGTAGATTGCTCAGGCTATATGGCCATATTCTAGAAGCATTCCCTCCTGACGTTTCTCCTGCATCTATGACAAGCATCATAGACCTCACAACCTCTGAGGATGCTTGCCATAGATGCAGGCAAAACGTCAGGAGATAATGTTTCTAGAACATAGCCATATATCCCAAAAAACCTACAACAACTTAGTGTGAGTTTCTGGGAATTGTAGTCCAAAAGAAAGTTAAAAACTCAATCCCTACTTTTTCTTGACTGGTAATTAGCTTGTCTCATGTAGATCAGAGATTCTGGCTCCTTCCACACTGTAATTATATCCCAGGACCCAATCCCAGATTATATTCTTATCCCAGATTATCAAGTCTCATATAATCCAATTTAAAGCAGATAATCTGGGACTAAATCCTGGGATATAGGGCGCTGTAGAAGGAGACTCAGAGGAAGTGCCATGCAGAAGTTGGATAGTTTTGATTCTTTTTTGAAATGTGCCCCTACCTTCTTCTTTTTAGATACTCTGCCATCAGAACTGGGAACAGAATGGGGTAAGTATGCATCGAAGATAATTGAAAAAGATTTTATTTACATTTAGATGTATAGGAAAGTTGTATAGATGCAGAAGGATCTGTGCCAGAGCAAGCTAGATGTTTCTGGTTTGCTTGTTTTATCCAGGCTGTGTTTAGAAATGCTAGCAGCAATACTATTACAAATTCACAATATGTTGTTGTTTTTTTTGTTGTGTGAGGAGTGACTTGAGAAACTGCAAGTTGCTTCTGGTGTGAGAGAATTGGCCGTCTGCAAGGACGTTGCCCAGGGGACGCCCGGATGATTTTGATGTTTTTATCATCCTTGTGGGAGGCTTCTCTCATGTCCCCGCATGAGGAGCTGGAGCTGATAGAGGGAGTTCATCCGCCTCTCCCGGATTTGAACCTGCAACCTGTCGGTCTTCAGTCCTGCCAGCACAGGGGTTTAACCCACTGCACCACTGGGGGCTCCACAATATGGTTAATACCCATAATATAGAGGTCTTTAAACAGGTTGGGTGGGCATTTTTCCAGAGTACTTTAGCTCTGTTTTCCGGACTGGCAGAAGGCTGGAATAGATGTCTCGGTGGTCCTTTCCAATTCTAAGGTGCTATGAGTCTCTGTAGCAGGATTGTATAATATGTATCAATATGCATGTTGTTAGACTGCAGCTTCCATCAGCCGTAGCCTGAATAGTCATTGCTGAGGGATCATCGGAGTTGCAACATTTGAGCCTCCCTAATAATAATAATAATAATAATAATAATAATAATAATAATAATAATAATTTATTATTTTATTTATATCCTGCCACCATCTCTCCCCCCACCCAGTGTTTCCCATTTATGCCACAAAGATTCTCAGGGAACTATGTGAAAGATCCAGCCATGTTATTGGATAATATGTACTGTTCCTGTTGCAAAAGACTTGCACTTCAAGCTGAGATATAGCCACATCTGTTTATTTTATTGCTCAGAATATATCAATACATTTTATAGATGTTAAATTTCAAGAAAGTATATACCCAGAAATGTGGTGAAGTTATATTAATGCATATGTTAACCTTCCCTTATATGACAAGTATTTCCTTAACTCACTTTTTGCCTATTTGTTCCCTTTCATTTTTCATAATCATGTTTTTAAAATCTAATAAAAATCCAGTTTGAGCATTCCTTATCCAGAATTCCAGAGTTTGAAATAACCCAAAATTGTCCACATGGGTAGTAGAGGCAGCCATACCATTGCTTTCTGATGGTTCAGTGTACACAGACCTTACTTCATACACAGTTATGAAAAATATTGTATACAATTACTTTCAGGCTATCTGAAAGATGTATATGAAACATATTTATTCATTTTTAATTTATTTCAAACATTTTTACCCCGCCCTTCTCAACCCCTGGGGAGACTCAGGGCGGCTTACAATTGGCAATAATTCAATGCCGCATCATAAAATACAGAATAACAAATATAACAATTAAACATGAACATTAATAAATAAAGATTAAAACAGTATACTTACACTCTGATTAGCTTTTGCCCGTCCGGTGGCTGTTTAGTTAGCCATCTACTAATGATTACTCCGCTTAACTTATCCAAATCCTCTTCCATGCCATAGTCAAACATTATCAATTGTCCTTTAACCTGATTGCCCGAAGGCCTGGTTCCACAGCCATCTTTTAACCTTTTTTCTAAAGGTGAGGAGGGATGACGATGACCTAATTTCCCCGGGGAGCAAATTCCACAGGCGGAGGGCCACCACCGAGAAGGCCCTGTCCCCCGTCCCCCGTCCCTGTCAAGCGTGTTTGATACAAAAACAAATTTCTTGTTTAGACGTGGGTTCCATTTCCGACATATTATGCACATATATGCAGACATAGGTTTTCCAAAATTAACATGTCGTAAGCATTTCAAATAAAGAATACTCAACCTGCATTTTAAACAATGAGAAATCTGACAAATATTGTAGAGTTGGAAGAGACAACAAGAGTCATCCAGTCCAACCCCATTCTGCCATGCAGGAACACTACCATCGGGGCTTCTTCCAACTCTACGATTCTTTGAAATCGCTCCTGACAGATGACCATCCATCTAGCCATCTATCAAACAGCCCTAACTAACAGGAATTTCTGCCTAATGTTTAGGTGAAATCTCTACCTGCCACTTGAATCCATTGGTCTTTGTCCTAATCTCGAGAGCAGTGATGCCCATCCTTCGGGCTTCCAAGTGTTTTGGACTTCAGCTCCCATAATTCCTAACATCTGGTAAGATGGCTGGGGTTTCTGGGAGTTGAAGTCCAAAACACCTGGAGGCCCAAAGGTTGGAAACCACTGCTCTAGAGCAGCAGAAAATAAGCTTGTTCCATCCTCAATATAACATCCTTTCAACTATTTAATCATGGCTATCATGTCTCTTCTCAACCTTCTCCAAGCTATACATATCCAAACCCCTAAACTGCTTTTCATAGGACTTGGTTTCCAGATATTTTACGATGTTGGTCACCCTTTCCAGTTTGTCAATGTCCTTTCTGAATTGAATAAATATTAATGTTATTTAAAAAACAATTGTGATATAGTGTGTCTCTCTTCCCATGTTCCTATCCCCTTCCTCTCTGCAGTCAACGTCACTCTTGACACAGACACAGCAAACCCTCAAGTCATCATCTCCGAGGATCGAAAAAGTGCCAGATGGGACGTCACCAGGACAGAGCTGCCACACAACCCGAAGCGCTTCAAGTCCTCCTGCTGCGTGCTGGGCTGTGAATGGTTTGATTCTGGGAGGCATTACTGGGAGGTCAACGTGGAGGATGGTGGCATCTGGGCTGTCGGTGTGGCCCGGGGCTCTGTGAGGAGGAAGACCGAGTTGAAGCTCACTCCCGAGGAAGGGATTTGGGCCCTGCAGGGCGACTTTGGCCAATACCAAGCCCTCACGAACCCTGTGACCCCTCTGCCCCTTAGCTCCACCCCCAGAAGGATCCGGGTAGCCCTGGACTACGAAAGGGGCCAGGTGGAATTTTTCAATGCTGAGACCAAGGACTCCATCTTCCTTTTCCCCTCAGCTTCATTCTCTGGGGAGAGTGTGTACCCCTTTTTTAAAGTCTTGCTTGCCCAGTTGACCCTGGATGGCTAAAGGGTTACCTTTACAAGATCAGACCTTCATCTCAGCATGACTGGCCATGCCGGGTGGGGGGATTACGGAAGCTGTGTTCCAAAAAAGTAACTTTCCCAAGCTGTGCTGGAAAATCACTCAAGGCAGATTAGTCTCCCTTAAGTTCTCTTTAAGGTACAAGAGATTTTTTTAAAATGCCACCTTTTTAATTGCATGCTGAAAGTAAATTTGTGAGCACAGAACCATGATGAAGTAATATTCAAGGATTTTTTTTTTGTAACGAAGGTCAAGATAATTCACATATGTGCTTGTGGGCAGTGCCAAATTGATCCTGTGGCTAGAATGGACCTGGACCATTTGGTTTCGTCAAATATCACTTCATGCAAAACAGGTCCTGCCTTGTTAGATCACTCAATTCAGCTTCAGTTCTGATCTAGAAGCCAGGTTTGTAGCCAAGTCCTTACATTTCGCCGGCCAAGGCCGAGTATCATCATCACCAAAGGTAGTTTACATAGAGCTGACATGCTTTATTTTTCACCTACTGGTGTCTTAAAACTTTTTTTTTCTTTTATAGTGATAAATACTGTGAATGTCTTAATGTTGTTTTGTGTTTTTTCAATGTTGTTTAGTCAATGGGTTGAGAGGGGAATAAAAATAGTAAGGTCAGATCACATGGTAAAGACAAGCTGCTTAAGAAGGCAAGAGCTATGTCTCATCAGACTTCTGGCCTAAATTTCTGTTCCCACAGTGCCCAAACTATTGGTATAGTCCATAAGCAAGACTTGAAAGCAACAGCACTTTCCTGCTCCATGGTAACTAATAAAGGAAAAGGTAATATGTCTGAGGAACATGACTACTAACAACGAATACAGTTTCATCATCTGTGAATATTTCCAATCCCCTTTTGGGCTGCCCCAACTGGTCAGCCACTATTACAACTTGTGGTATCCACCTTTACAGGTGACTTAGGGTCCATCTACACCATTGAATTAATGCAGATTGACACCACTTTAGTTGTGTTGACTCCGTGCTATGAAATCCTGGAAACTAGTTTGGCAAGGCATCACCGCTTTTTGGCAGAGAAAACTATTATTCCCAGGATTCCATAGCATTGAGTCATCGCAACTAAAGTGGTGTCAATCTGCATTAATTCCACTTTATAGATGCACTCATGGTGTATGGAAGAACTACTTAGCTGTCTCTTTCCTGAATATTCTGTTATTCAGCTTCAAGGGATAACATTTCCTTATCTACACCATACATAGTGTACACTTCTGCCATATCTCCTATAGTTATCCATCTTTTCCAAGCTGAGCAACCCCAAACATTGTAATTTTTCCATCTTTCAGACTTAATCAAGTACTTGATTGTTGTTGTGTTTTCCTCTGCATTTCTGCCTTGTTTAGATGTCAGTTAACATGTGACAAATGTTGAACGATTAATCAGTAGAGTCTCACTTTCTGTGCGTAACTGGTTATTGTGGTCATGGTGGGATGTTTTCAGGAGCCAATGTTGTCGTATTGATGCGTAAAATAGTTTCTGTGTCAATGTGAAGGTTGACTTTTCATATGAGATGGATGTGAGAAGTATAAGCACTTTGGGCATTAATAAATTAACCAGATGTGGTTCATCAAAGCCTGCTTTTAATTATTCCATTGATGGTGTACTGAAGGTACAGAAAAAAGATCAGTAATGGAGGGGTTCTACACTGGAGATAAGCTGCTGCAAGACTGGGAGCACATTAGCCATACTGAAGATTTGTCCAGCCAACACTGGGAAAGCATATTCTGGGAGCTGAAGTCCAAAGCTATGCGCACAGGTACACTATAGAATTAATGCAGTTTGACACAACTTTAAATGCCATCACTCAATGGTATGGAATCAGAGGAGTTGTTTGCACTAGAACTCTTATCAGAAAAGGCTAAAGACTTTGTAAAACTCCAACTCCACGGATTCCTTAGCAAATTGACCCTGCTGTTATTAGCAATTGAATATATTGCTATTCAATTCAATAAATAAATAAATAAATATCCAATAATAATATTGAATTACAATATAGAGTTTGTGTTGAGTTTGTGGGCCTTCAAGTCTGCCTACCAGGTCTCTTCAACCTGTGGCCTTCCAGGATTTAGGTCTCCAACTTTCAGAAGCCCTACTTACTTACTTGAGCAATCCCTCATTGTCCGAGTAGGATTGTCTTCCAAGATTGGTGTACTGGCGGTGGGTATGTAGGTGACTGTGGAGCCCTATTCTTGACTTGCATGTTCTCCTGCAGTGAGGGCATTGGTTTCCAGGTGGAAGACAGTCCCGGTCGGGGTTGGCTTGACGCGCCTTCGTCTTGGCACGTTTCTCTCTTTCACCCTCCATACGTGCCTCCTCGAATTCTGCAGCACTGCTGGTCACAGCTGACCTCCAGTTGGAGCGCTCAAGGGCCAGGGCTTCCCAGTTCTCAGTCTCTATGCCACAGTTTTTAAGGTTGGCTTTGACCCGATCTTTAAATCTCTTTTCCTGCCCACCAACATTCTGTTTTCCATTCTTGAGTTCGGAATAGAGCAACTGCATTGGGAGATGGTGGTGGGCATCCGGATGTGGCCGGTCCAGCGGAGTTGATGGCGAAGGACCATTGCTTTAATGCTGGTGGTCTTTGCTTCTTCCAGCACGCTAACATTTGTTCCCTTGTCTTCCCAAGAGATTTGCAGGATTTTTTGGAGGCAACACTGATGGAATCATTCCAGGAGCTGCATGTGATGTCTGTAGACAGTCCACGCTTTGCAGGCATATAGTAGAAGCCCTAACAAGCTTGTTCAATGGTCAGGAATTCTGGAAGCGGAGGTCCAAAACACCTGGAGGGTTACAGTTTGAAGAAGCCTGGCCTAGATCACCTTCAGGACTCAGTGTTTTAAGACCTCAGCTCCTAGAGTCCAGCTTGGCCAATTGTCAGGAATTCTGGGAGTGGAAGTCTAAGCAGACTACATTGTGTTTGTGTGTCTTCACATCTAATCCAATTTAGAGCTGTCATGCTTCCCCCCCCCCCCCCCAGACTTTGGCTCCCAGAATCCTCAGCCAACTTGGCCAACGACCAGGATTTCTGGGAGCTGAAGTCCAAAACACCTGGAGGGTTACAGTGTGAAGAAGCCTAGCCAAGATCATCTTCAGGCATCACTGTTTTGAGACCTCAACTCCTGGAGTCCAGAATCATAGAGATGGAAGACACCTCATGGGCCATTCTGTCCAACCCCCTGCCAAGAAGCAAGCCAAGAAGCACCCCCAACAGATGGCCATGCAGCCTCTGTTTAAAAGCCTCCAAAGAAGGAGCCTCCACTACACTCCGGGGCAGAGAGTTCAACTGCTGAACAGCTCTCACAGTCAGGAAGTTCTTCCTGATATTCAGATGAAAACTCCTTTCTTGTAGTTTGAAGCCATTGTTCTGCATCCTGATCTCCAGGGCAGCAGAAAACAAGCTTGCTCCCTCCTCCCTGTGGCTTCCTCTCACATATTTATACATGGTTATCATATCTCCTCTCAGCCTTCTCTTCTTTAGGCTAAACATGCCCAGCTCTTTAAGCCGGTCCTCATAGGGCTTGTTCTCTAGACCCTTGATCATTTTAGTCGCCTTCCTCTTGACAATTGGCCAATTGTCAGGAAGTCCAAGCAGACTACATTGTGTTTGTGTGTCTTCCAATCCAATCCAATTTAGATCCGTCATGTTTTTGTCCAGACTTCAGCTCCCAGAATCCTCAGCCAGCTTGGGCAACGACCAGGAATTCTGGGAGTTGAAGTCCAAATCATTGGTTCTATGAACTGAGCGTTGGCAGAAATGGTCAGCGGTGATTGGCTGATGCTGGCCAACCAATCGGATTCGCGCCGGAAGTGGGGCATAGCAACAAAGGCCCCACTTCCGGCTGGGCTGAGTGGCGCGACATGGCTGCGGAGGAGAGCCCGCTGGAGACCCTTCAGCGGGAGATCACGTGCTCCATCTGCCTGAGCTACTTCAGGGAGCCGGTCTCCATCGAGTGCGGGCACAACTTCTGCCAGTCCTGCATCACGCAGTGCTGGGGCCGCGCCGGCGAGGAGAACACCTCCTGCCCGCAGTGCCGCCGCTGGTCCCGCAAGCGCAGCTTCAGGCCCAACCGGGAGCTGGGCAACGTGGTGGAGGTGGCCAAGCGGCTCCGGCTGGAGGCCTCTTCCTCCGCTTCCGCCTCTTCCTCCTCTTTCTCCTCCCCGTCCTCCTCCTCCTCGCCCTCCTCGCAGGCCAGGCCTCGCCTCTGCCAGAAGCACCAGGAGCCCCTCAAGCTCTTCTGCGAGAAGGACGAGACGCCCGTCTGCGTCATCTGCAGGGAGTCCCGCGCCCACAAGGCCCACCCCATGCTCCCCATCGAGGAGGCCGCCCAGGACTACAAGGTAAAAGGGACGGGGAGGGGGCTGGCTCTCTGCCGGGAGGGCTTGGCTTGTGCCCTCGTAGAATCATAGAGCCATCCAGTCCTTACTTACTTAGGCGATCCCTCGTTGAACGAGTAAGATGGTCTTCCTCGATGACTATTTTTGTGGGTTTGTATTATTATTATTATTATTACTTTATTTGTACCCCGCTAGCATCTCCCAAGGGATTCGATGCGGCTTACACAGGCCGAAGCCCCAAAAACACAATACAACAATACAATACCCAAAGCAAATTAAAAACAGTTAAGCAGGAAAACAATAACAGTAACAATACAACAAGATACTATTAAAACTGGGCCGGCCGAAGTAGGGGTACAGGGTTAAAAGTGCTGATGTGGCAGGAGGGATATGGGATTAAATATAAGTGCGGTGTACAGTGTGCAGTGATCTTGGTTCTACTAAGGTGCTTCTAGGATTTGGTGCTGGAGGTTCCTAAAACAGCCAGGTTTTCAATTCCTTCCTGAAGACTGCCAGTGTAGGGGCTTGTCTGAGATCTTTCAGGAGGGCGTTCCAGAGCCGGGGGGCCACCACAGAAAAGGCCCTGTCTCGCGTCCCCTCCAAGCGCGCTTGCAACGCGGGCGGGATCACGAGCAGGGCCTCTCCAGATGACCGGAGTGAGCGTGTGGGTTCGTAGACAGCGATACGGTCACGCAGGTTTGTAGGTGGCTGTGGAGCCCTATTCTTGACCCGCATCTTCTCCCACAGTGAAGGCATTGGTTTCGGCTTGACGCGCCTTCCTCCTGGCACGTTTCTCTCTTTCACCCTCCACTCGTGCCTCCTCGAATTCTGCAGCACTGCTGGTCACAGCTGACCTCCAGCTGGAGCGCTCAAGGGCCAGGGCTTCCCAGTTCTTAGTGTCTATGCCAGAGTTTTTAAGGTTGGCTTTGAGGCCATCTTTAAATCTCTTTTCCTGCCCACCAACATTCCGTTTTCCGTTCTTAAGTTCAGAGTAGAGCAACTGCTTTGGGAGACGGTGGTCAGGCATCCGGACAACCTGGCCGGCCCAGCGGAGTTGATGGCAGAGGACCATCGCTTCAATGCTGGTGGTCTTTGCTTCTTCCAGCACACTGACGTTTGTCCGCTTGTCTTCCCAAGAGATTTGCAGGATTTTCCGGAGGCAGCGCTGACGGAATCGTTCCAGGAGTTGCATGTGACATCTGTAGACAGTCCACGTTTCGCAGGCATATAGCAGGGCTGGGAGGACAATAGCTTTATAGACAAGCACCTTGGTATCCCTTGGTATGGATGTCCTGGTCCTCAAACACTCTCTGCTTCATTCGAGAAAATGCTGCACTCGCAGAGCTCAGGCGGTGTTGTATTTCGGTGTCGATGTTGACTTTGGTGGAGAGGTGGCTGCCAAGGTAGCGGAAATGGTCAACATTTTCTAATGTTACACCATTAAGCTGTATCTCTGGCACTGGACAGGAATGGGTTGGTGACTGCTGGAACAGCACTTTGGTTTTCTCGATGTTCAGTGACAGGCCAAGCTTCGTGTATGCTTCTGCGAAGGTGTGGCTTGTAGATCTTCTTCTGAATGCGCACAGACGACATTGTCATCAGCATACTGGAGTTCTATAACAGATGTTGTTGTAACCTTGGTTTTGGCTTTCAGTCTGCTGAGGTTAAACAGCTTGCCATCTGTCCGATAGATGATTTCCACTCCGGTCCAACCCCCATGCCAAGAAGCAGGAAAATCGCTGCTTTATACTTTATTTAGAATCTTGTTCTCAAGTGATATATAGTTTTGCCTACAGATTCTGTTGAATGAACTATGGTTACATTCTTGTGTTGTACTCATGAATAACAGGAAGTTTAGCATTGGGTTTAGAGTGTGCCTACACTGTAGAACTAATACATTTTGACACCACTTTAATTGCCATGGCTCAATTTGATGGAATCATGAGTTTGCCGTTATCTTTTGCCTTCTCTGCCAAGCAGTGCTGGTGCCTCAGTATAATATGGTTTCCAGAATTCCACTGCATGGAGTCATAGCCATTGAAGTGGTGTGAAACTGCATTTTTCTACGATGTAGATGCAACTTAACTGACAAGTAACTTGAATGCGCATTCATGCATACACAACTGGAAATTGGGCCTCACAAAATCTCTAAAGGGTAAAAAATACCTTGTTTAATGCCCTCACAATGATATCCTTTTCTGCCTTCAGAAACAAATTTCCATTCATGTGAAAGCTCTGAAGGAAATAAGAGAGAAAATGAAGGAATCGAAAGAAGATTTGGAGTTTAGAAGCCAAGCTGATCAGGTGGGGATTTGCCTCTACTACCAGGGAAGAACATGGGAGATTTTCATTCCTTTTATTATTGAGGTGTGGGACGTTTGTACCTTGAGAAACCTCAATCTATGTGTCCCTGGGCTATAGATATACCCCAGTCATCATCATTCTGTTACATTCCAGATGTGTTGAACTACAACATCCCAACTGGTATGGAGGTTGAAGTTGTAGTTAGTGCATTTGGGGGATGCCAGGTATGGGGAACCTCCTTCTTTCTTAAGGGTTGCTGTGGATAAAATAAAGAAACAAGGGACCTGTATTCATCAAACTTAGTTGTCTTCAGGCAAAATGAGATATTAAATAAATATCCAGTTAGGCTGGGCTATTGATTTACGCTTGGAGCGAGCAATTTATAACCTTTTGGGTGTTAGTAGTAGTGTCTTTAGATCAGGGGTCCTCAAACTAAGGCCCGAGAGCCGGATATGGCCCTCCAAGGTCATTTACCCGGCCCTCGCTCAGGGTCAACCTAAGTCTGAAACAACTTGAAAGCACACAACAAGAATCCTATCTTATCAGCCAAAAGCAGGCCCCACACTTTCCATTGAAATACTAATAAGTTTATATTTGTTAAAACTATTCTTCATTTTAATTATTGTATTGTTTTAAGTGGGTTTTTTTGCACTACAAATAAGATATTTGCCGTGAGCATAGGAATTCATTCATGCTTTTTTCAAATTATAATCTAGCCCTCCAACAGTTTGAGGGACTGTGACCTGGCGCTCTGTTTTAAAAGTTTGTGGACCCCTGCTTTAGACCCAAGTCCAGTAACTGCTCTAGTGGCACCTGATGGCATACTACTGCTAGAACTAAGCAAATAGAAATCTGATGGGAAACTATAACATCCCCAAGATAAGAGTGTATGGTATTGTATAGTATTGTAGCTAGTATATCTTTCATAAAATTAATAATACTGCATTTAGATGGTATTTGGGGGTGTAGCTATGATTGTCTGTTTCAGCATAAAAGAAATAAGGGACTCCTGTATCACTTTTGAGATTTTAACTTTGTGGCATAACATTTTATTCATTTTCCAGTCAGTCTCAAATGTGCTATTGGTTTCCTTTATGTACTTAAAACTATTTACATATTGCTGTTCCTGTTATACAATTAGGCCTCCAAGTTTGCTGGGGTTATAGGAGTGCAGGACCCCCACAAAAAGTGAAAAAAACTGAATTAAAACGCTGTATTTTAACCAAAGAGAACACATCTCTGGGAATCTCTGTGTCCTCCAGTGTGGCTCTGTGGTCAACTTTTGAGAAAGTTGATCTTAATCATATCGTTCTGTTGGAGGACCTTGAGTTTCCTAGAGAGACCATAATAATCCTAAACAAATCTGCAAATTTGAAACCTGCAAATGTGTGTGAACAAACATATAGTGGCTTACAAGATTAATCGTAGTACTTAATAATTCTACTGAGCACAGTGGTTGACAAATTCACTGTGCTGCTTATACTTTTTAAAAGAAGTGCACTTGTGTCATTACCCTAAGCTCTCAGAAGACCAGCCAGATGTCCCTGACATCTTCAGCATCATGAGCAGATATCTAAGCATCTTGGGTGAATCTGTACTGTTAAAATAATGCAGTTTTGACACCACTTTTCATGCCATAGCTCAATTCTATAAAATACCGAGAGTTCTAGTTTGGTGAGACACCAGCCCTCTTTGACAGAGAAGGTGAAAGACCTTGTAATAATACAGCTCTCATGATTCCATCACATTGAGTCATGGCAGTTAAAGTAGAGTCAAACTGCATTAATTATATAGTACATATGTCCCTAAGAAATATGAATGAGATAAGATCACCATGATCAACATCAATACTATCTCAATCATGTATTTTTCCCCCATTTGGGCTGCCCTTTCCCTTCTGCTTTGTGTCACAGGATGACGTTCACATTGAGAGGCAGAAGGTAGAAGCTGAATTTAACAAAATCCACGAGTTTTTGGAAAAAATTGAACGAATCCTGATTATCATGTTGAAGCGATATGACAAGGAGATTGTTCAAAAGAGAGACGGAGCGGTTAAGAAACTATCGCAGGAAATTGATATCCTGGATGCCTTGATTACTGACGTGGAGAACAAATGTCAACAGCCTGCGAGTGAGTTCCTGCAGGTGAGACTCTCACAGGATTGGAAAGTCTGTTTGGACTCCAATATGGTGCATCTCTTAGGATGTTGGATCAGGACTTGGGAATTCAAGGCTCCATTCAACTCTAAGCTACAAAGTTCATCACTACTTCATTTGCTCGCCAGTTTTCTATTTAATTACAGGCAGTCCACAGATTACAAACAAGATAGGTTCTGTAGTTTGTTCTTAACATTGAATTTGTGCTAAAATGTGCAAGGATACATATGTGGAGTTTGCTCGTTATTATTATTACATATATTTTACACTGTTTTATTATTACATTTATTATTTTACTCTCTTTATTATTATTGGAAGGATACGTAAGCACATTTACATAGAAGAAGGTTAGAATAATGGTTTAATCAAGGAAGTCAACATCATGTTTACTGTCTCTTTTTATTAAACCAGATTTCCTGGGACACAGAACAATAAAAGCAAATTGTACATGGGGAGATAGCCAATATGATGGTTTTATTGTAGGACAGTCTTATCTTAAATTACAGTTTTATGTAAATATTCAAAAACATTTAACCTACTGATGCCTCAATTAATGTAATTTTATAGGTATTTATTTTTGTTTTGAAGTTTGCCAGTAGCTGCTGAGTTTCCCATCCTTGGCTTATAAGTCAATAACTTTTCTCAGTTTTTTTGTGGTAAAATTAGGTGCCTCAGCTTATACAGGGTGAGGCAGCATAACTTCCTTTTTTCAAAACTTAATAAAACCTATTGTATGAATCAGAATTTCTAAATTTGTTTTATAATGTAGGCGCATACCTAAAGTTTTGTTTTACGTAGTTTTGAAGATCAAATTATGTAGGTGATGTCCCCCATTCTCCATACTCTGAGTAAACCAATTTCTGGCGTTTATCATGACTCTTGCCAGCATAACAGGCGTTATGTTGGCAATTTCTTCCTGGATGTTGGTCTTCAAATCTTGTAGGGTCCTTGGACAGTTCACATAAACACGGGATTTCAAAAAACCCCATAGAAAAAAATGACAAGGAGCCAAATCTGGAGAGCGGGCCGACCACTCTAAATCTGCTCGAAAAGTAGCAACATACAATACAGTATGACAAAACAATTACAACAATAAATAAAACATTAAGTTAAAATCAACTTAAAAACATTATTCTCAACCGTATAGTCATTTCCAGTCCAAACAAATATCCATATTTGTTCATCCATCCCATCCATTCTGCTTTGTGAATTCTTTTTTATTTAGATAGATCCCTGAGGCCAAGAGATTTCAACTAGTGTTCCAATGACTTGTAAGTGAGGATGGTATATGTTTCAAGTACCAATCTTTGCTAAATTGTGTTATCTTTGTATGCAAGCATTTCTTTAGGCAATATTTTAATCATAAATGTCAGACTGACCTTTTGTCTTTTCTTCTCCTGCCTTCCCCAGGACATTAGGACCATTGTGTACCGGTAAGTAATTTCTCTAGACTGCATCATTTTTATTTTAGTGGAAATAGTCTTAACAAAGATTTTTCAGCAGGGAGATTAACAGAAAACCTGCCCTCTTTCTTTGCCATTTTCAAGGCCATTCTTTTGGATAGTGAAGTATGTCCCTCACCTATTTAGGATTACGACTACCATTATCCATGACCTTTCTGGTGAAGAAATGTGTGTTGTAGTCCAGAGTATTAAGAAAATGCCAACTTCTCTGTCTCTCCCAGCAATGCTCCAAAAATGTTGGAAAGCTGCAACAAAGGCTGTCATTTTCCATATTGCTAGATTGGCTTAAACACCTCCATTATTTAAATGGAAATACTCTGTCTAAAATTGAAACAGTTATTACAGTCCAGATTTGGTCCTGCAGCTTAAAGGTTCATTTAATATTAGGGACACTGGATATTGATTAAGATTCTGAAAATAGCATTCATGAATATTCTGTGGCATCACATTGTCTGTATCTCTGATTTGGGAAGGGGTGGGATTTCAGATTGTAGTGTTAATCCCTTCCATTAATGCAGATTGTGAGATGTTGACTGCAGTGTCATGTTTACATGTTTTCTGTTGTAGATGTAAGGCTGGACAGCTGTCTCGCTCGGTGGAAGTTCCTTCTTCACCAACGGAACTAGAGAAGAAGCTTGGACATTTCAGTCTGAAAAATACAGTTATCAAGGAAGCCCTGGAGCAATGTCGAGGTACTGAGACAAGCAAATGAGACTTGAAATATTCTGGAATTCCATCACATTTGCTACTTTTGAAGCAAAGGAATGGAAAGTTTCAGTTTCAGTTTTGTTCATGTGTATATTTCTATGGCTTTGAGCACTCTCTGTTTTCTTCGAAAGAAACACGATGTTTGTGTCCAGAATCAATTCAGGAATGACCTACTAGAACTGGGAAGAAGAAAGGTTTTAGCAACAGACAGAAAGGGATGCATGGGTGGAGAAAAGAAACAAAATAGATTTAGGGTAAGAATGTGTAGCACTGTGAGAACCTCTGTGGTATATTAAAGCACAGTAGACTCATAGAATTAGAAGAGACCACAGGAGCCACTCTTTTCCACATGTGACAACACAATCAAAGCACCCCCAACAGATAGCCATTCAGCCTCTGCTTAAAAATCACCAGAGAAGGAGACCTCACCACATGCCAAGACAGCATATTCCGCTGTTGAACAGCTCTTCCCGTTGGAAAGTTCTTCCTAATATTTCCTGCTATTTCAATCCATTGCTCCGTGAACAGCAAGAAACAAGCCTGCCCCCTCCTCAATGTGACATCTTTTCAAGTATTTAAAATAATACACTTTCTTTACATTCCACTCTTCTCCCGTAGGGGACTCAGAGCGGATTACAGCATTTACATACATAGACAAACATTCAGTGCCTTTACAATAATATACAAATGAAACACACAAACAAAGGCATAGGCTTCTTCTTTTCATTTCTGGCTTCTGGATGTGGTGCTTCATCTCTGGCTCTGGGGAGGTGCTCTCCTCCATTTTTGAAATTAGTGTGCATCTTGCCCCGGATGGCACAGTGGGTTAAACCCTTGTGCCAGCAGGACTGAAGACCGACAGGTCGCAGGTTCGAATCTGGGGAGAGTGCAGATGAGCTCCCTCTGTCAGCTCCGGCTCCCCATGTGGGGATATGAGAGAAGCCGCTCACAAGGATGGCAAAACATCAAAACATTCAGCCATTTCCTGGGCAACATCCTTGCAGACAGGCAATTTCCTCACACCAGAAATGACTTGCTGTTTCTCAAGTTGCTCCTGTCACGAAAAAAAATCTTACATTTGATGGTGTCTTAAAATGTACAAAATAAAATATGTCCTCCAAGATTTTTTAAAAATTAATTTAATTTACATGTCAACTTTCTTTTGAGATGGGTCCAAGGTAGCTTTCAGTTATTTAAAGCAATCTTGAATTAAAATCTTGTTTTACAAAAGAGGTCCATGGTTAAAGAGTTTAAAAATATCATTAAAAACTAAGAAACACATCACATGATTTCAGACACACTGTTGTTGCTTATTTTAAATCTAAAAGTCCTGCCTGAATAAATGATAAATCTTTCCCATCTGCAGGTGGAAAATTAAAATGCCTGTCACTGTCATATGCAAGGATATTTCTTCTAATTTCCCTGCTTTATGGTTTATAATTTTTCCCCAGAGTGGGCTTGTATATTTCTCTTGCTTCTGTTTCCATTCTTTGTTAAGTAAGAGCAAATTTAGTGCTTCATTTCTGTGTCTGTTCCACAGTTTCCTGACATTTTCTCTTCTTTCCCTTTAGCGACTATGATTTCAGAATTAGCAAAAGCAAGGTCAATCGAAACGGCAGCTATAAAAGGTAAGTTCGTTTCCAGTGAACTGCACTAGGTGATACCATCAGGGGATGTGATGCCAAAATAAATATACAATGCTTGTGCAATGTTTCGGCAGAAATGTATTATTTTTTAATTTTTTATATTCCTGTTATTAGATATAACCACAAAATTATTTTTCGCAAACCCAGTTCACATGTATTGTAACGATATCTCTACAAGGCTAAAACTCTATGCTAATTTACTTTTCAAACCTTCTTATGCATCTGTGCTCCAATCAGAGCTGTCATTATTACCCAACAACAATGGCTCTTTGAATGAGATAGTATCATCTGCATGAACTACAAGCACGCATTGTTGTTTTTGTTACTACTAGTTTATTAAAGTTACTGATTTTGCCAAATGTTCTGGTATTTTCATTACAATATTGTGGCAGTATGAATTGCACTTGGTTACACCAATTGTAATGACTCAACTAACTGGGATATTCTTTCCCTAAGAATAATATTTATTTGGGCCTCTTATTCAGTTCCTAGAAACACCTTCCACGTTGTAGGAAGGGGCATTGAGAACAGGAAGGAAGCATCCTTTAACACAGAACTTTCCAAACGTTTCATGTTGTTGACACTCTTTTTAGACATGCATCATTTTACGACACAGCATAAGTTTTATTAGCAAACCAAAGGTTAAGCCAACACCAGTATAACTGCAATCTTGTTTTTAAAAAGCTTTTAAAAGTTTGGGATACCATAGGGAAGGAGTAATGTTTACATTGCTACCTCTGCCCCTGTTTTGAAGATTTCACCTCCCTTTCTATCCCAGTGACAGTTGAATTTTGAACAATTTGTCCTGTCGTTGAAACAAGGTTTCTTTGGAGACATCCTTTTCCCATTATAATCTTATAGGAGTGAATTTTGGCTCCTAGGCACATATTTCCTCTCACTTTTTGTTGTCTCAGGGATACAGACAGCATTAAAAACCTCACAGTGGCTCTAACCCTACAAAATACTAACCAAAAAAATGCAACTTGGACAAATGTTTGTCTCAACATATTATTTATTTGTACCTGTACACATAAATGCTTAAGCATTTTCAAATACTGCAAAAGGCCCAGTGCACATTTCTGACTGGCATACCTGCTCCCAGGTTTGTAACTAGAAGTCATATGTACATCGGATGTTTGTAACTCGGGGACTGCCCTTATACTTAGAACTACAAAAACAAAAATCAATTTACATGATGTTAATTTAAAATGGCATTTCCTAGAGGCCCTATGCTGTCTTGTGTTGGAATTTTCCAGATTTCTTTTTTTTTTTAAAGATCTCAAACTTTTTTGAATTGCTGCAGTTGTAAGTCGCCCTGAGTCCCCATTTGGGAGTTGAGAAGGACGAGTTAGAAATGTTGGAAATAAATAATAGCCTTCCTTATGGTTGTGCTCACCTGACTGAGCTGTTTCTTTTTCCTTAGCGAGTGTTACTATGGACCCCAAGACAGCTCACCCGCTTCTAGTGGTCAGCGAAGACAAGAAAAGTGTGAAACGGGGTGAAATGGTTCAGCCGCTGCCCAACAATCCTGAGAGATTCGATGCCACTCTGATCCTGCTGGGCCGTGAGCGCTTTGGCTCAGGAATCTATTACTGGGAGGTTATAGTGGGCAACGGGCAGGACTGGGCCCTTGGTGTTGCCAAGGAGTCTGTCAAGAGAAAGGGACCCATTATCACTTCCCCCGACCACGGGATTTGGGCCTTGGGGCTCAACGGCACAGAATACAAGGCTTTCTCCTCTCCTGAAACACGCTTGATCCTTGAGGAAGCCCCAGAGAAAATCCAAATATTTGTGCATTATGAGAGAGGGTGGGTGGCTTTTTTTGACGCCGATTACATGTCCCTCATTTTTATTTTCCGGTCAGCCAATTTCGGTGGAGAGAAAATCTTTCCTTTCTTTAAAGTGTGGGGTGTCACTACAGAGCTTAGAATGTGTCCCTGAAATAAAGCCTGATGTGTGCCACTCTGCTTCGGACCTGCAATTCCATTTATGCATACTTTTGAACAGAATCTCTGCAATGGCACAAACATCGGATTTCAGAGGGGAATGTTTTTAGAAAAAAAATGTTTGGATCCCATCTTTTTGCTCCATTAATAGAAGTAATTTTCAGACTTCTTAAGTTGAGTTGAGCTCATACAAAGTCCCTTACTGTGATGGTCTTTCTCCGTTCAATTTGTGTTTATGGAGCCAAAAGTTAGAATCTAAGCCAAAGACTTTTTAAAATAAAGAAAAGATCATAGAATCATAAAGTTGGGAAAGACCTTGTGGGTTATCCAGTTGAAGCCCTTTCCAAGAAACATTCAAAGCACCCCTGACAGATGGCCATCCAGCCTCTGGTTAAAATCCTCCAAAGAAGGGGCCTCCACCACACTCCGGGTCAAAGAGTTCCATGGCTGAAGTCACTAATGTTCTTTCTAATGTTCAGGTGGAATCTCCTTTCCTGTAGTTTGAAGCCATTCCACGTCCTAGTCTCCAGGGCAGCAGAAAACAAGCTTGCTCCCTCCTCCCTGTGACTTCGCTTCACATATTTATACATGGCCCTCATTATGTCTCCTCTCAGCCTTCTCTTCTGCAGCCTAAACATGCCCACGTCTTTAAGCCGCTCCTCGTAGGGCTTGTTCTCCAGACCCTTGATCATTTTAGTCGCCCTCCAGCTTGTCAACATCTCCCTTCAACTGCGGTGCCCAGAATTCGACACAGTATTCCAGGTGTGGTCTAACCAAGGCAGAATAGAGGGGTAACATGACTTCCCTGGATCTAGACACTAGACTCGTATTGATGCAGGCCAAAATCCCATTGGCTCTTTTAGCTGGTGCATGACACTGTTGACTCATCTTCACCTCCCTGTTCACGAAACTCCTAAGATCTTTTTCACACGTACTGCTGTTGAGCTGGGCATCCCCCATCCTGTTTCTTTGCATTTCAGTTTTTTCTGCCTAAGTTCTTCTTTATTTTCATAAATAATTTAAGAGAGACTCTTCTGCATCCTTGTCAATATTTCATTGTAAGCTGCAATATGGTTCTAGCTATCAGTTTGAAGCTGCAACTTGGTGTTAGCTCACTTTCACCCTTCTCTTAAAATTAGACTTCTTCGGAAAGAAGCCATTTTGATTATTTTATCTTGAAAAAAATGTTTCTACCTTTAATTGCACCTGAAAAAAATAGAATTCTCGTATTGGGAGTATTCTCTTCATATTCTTTCAATTACATTTATTTGGAAGAACATGGTGCTGAGATATAGAATATTCCCAGTACCCGAATGTTCAAGGGTTGCACTTTGCCCATCCAGTTTAAGAACACTGAAGTAAGTTGTGATGCCAGATTTCTTTTTGGGGGAAGTGGTGAAATAGCTGCCTCCTTACACTTGTACCAGGCAGTCTTATAGGAAAACACACATGAGATTTTACAAATACAAAGGACTTCCGACTATTAATGTTACATTTTAATTCAGTGTGTAGTCAAGCATATATTCATTCTGATGGTGGAGGCTCCTTCTTTGGAGGCTTTAAACAGAGTCTGGATGGCCATCTGTCGGGGGTGCTTTGAATGTGATTTTCCTGCTTCTTGGCAGGGGGTTGGACTGGATGGCCCATGAGGTCTCTTCCAACTCTATGATTCTATGATTTTAATAGGGCTTACACTTCGGTGCATACATATCACATAATGACATTTCTAAGATTGCTCAATTGCACCCTGCCTATCAAACCAATCGGACCAATCGGATTTGATTCTTTTATTGCTTGTCTCAAAGATTGTGAGCAAGCTTTGTCATTATCCTTCTGTCTTGAGAGGTGTGGCACGTAGATGAGGGGGAAAAAAAGGAGTGTCTCAAGTGGCAGAGCATATGCTGTGCGTGTACGTAAAAGGTCCAGATCTCAATCCCTGGTGGCCCAGAGACTATACCTTTCACAGTCCTTCACCTAGCTTGATCGGGGGATTTTAGGCATTGTAATTCAAAAAGTATTTTTTATGAACTTTTGGAAATCTTTTTTATTCACTTCTCCAGCTGCACCGTATTTCTTTCCATTGTAGATTTTGGGTAGTAGTTTTGAGCATCTCAAATCCACGACACTCATTTCCTACCTAACACTGAGCCTTTTTGCAGGAAATTCTTGAACCAGAAGTGACAGGAATTCAAGCTTGAGCTTTTTGCATATAAATAGATGCTCTACTGCTGGGTTTGCTCTCTTCCTTTATGCACCTTTGGCATTATGCAATTACTGTTTTTATAGCATATGTCATAGCATTACAGTTTTATTTATGTTTTTTGAAAGCTAATATTTGATCTCTTTTACTTCAAAGGCAGGTTAACAACATGTGTCCCTTCAGGTACAATTAAACTACAGTTCCCATCATCCCTCATCATTAGCAATGCTTGTTAGAGATGATGGGACTTGCAATCTGGGGGCATGTGGAGGGCTGTGCGTTCCTCCACCCCTAACCTTTTTGATTTCTGTTACAGTAGAGCAGATTCTGATGGGAAATTAGGGGAAATGTTTTAATTGTAGGCGTAGCCCAACACTACAGCCAGTTATCTAGTCTGATGCTGGATTCTTCATTAGTGGAGTTTTTGTGGCTGGGGCTAGATAGCCATGCAGAAGGGATGCTTTAGCTATGGATCTCCTTTTTCAATAACGCATGTGGATTTGGTGGCCTGCAGCTCAGGTGGCCAATGTTGAGAGGTTAGAGAGGCACATTAGATCCTCTTGAAGGAGAACTGCATTCCCCGCAAGTGTCTTTGTAGTGATCCAAAATGCCTTCTAATGGGTGTGTTGGGGATTTTGACTGCTATTAGCTCGTCTTGAGCCATTTTAGACCCAGGAGATGTCTTTTTAACAGCATGAAGTGACTCAAAATCTCATCCTGTTCATTTCCTCCGTGGTTAAAAAAAAAACATTCCTAGACCTCATATGCCTTGGAGGAGCATGACAAAATGCCCTCCAAGGGCATATTAGGGCAAAAAACGCATTATTCTTTAACATCTGGGACTACAAAAGGAACTGTATGGACCACATGGTGTGTTCATGGTCACACCATGCTCATTCTGACCTATTGCTTGTGTAATCCCCTCTCCAGAAGTCAGTTGCATATCTGTCCTGAATTTTTTTCCAATGATGGTGAAACACAGAACACCTCTGTCATCTTTATCCTTATCCATTTCTGACTGCCTGTAGTTCTGTTACAGAAGGAAGACACAAGAAATCAGAGGCTAAAAAGAAAGCAAGGGTATTCATTTGGCTAGATATGCCCCTCAGAGGAAAGAGGGGAATGGAGAAAATTCAAGAAGTAGCACATGACCTTGGAGAAATGACTGCTTGGGACCACTCTCAGAATCTTCCAGCCAACATGGCTGTTACCTCTTGGTTGGGGGATTCTGGGAGATCTCAGAAAAATAAAAATAAAAACCATACGTGTGCTACAGTATGCTTTAAGGTTTGTTTCTCAGAAAAATCCTTGGGAGTTGCTGTGGTGGGGAGGAAATGGAATTCGGGGGGAAAATCGGCTCTTAGAGTGCTTCATAAGAAATCCCCAACAGTAAATAAAGCATAGTTTGAGGTCCTGAGCAGCTTCAGTAAGTGAAGAAAACAAAGCTTGAGTTGTTTTTAGTCTCTTTGACTTTAATCGAAGGAAATGGGAATGTTTGCTGAATTGTCGCAGTCCTGTCGTACACTTATTCAGTGGTTCTCAACCTGTGGGTCCCCAGATGTTTTGGCTGTCAACTCCCAGAAATCCTAACAGCTGGTAAACTGGCTGGGATGTCTGGGAGTTGTAGGCCAAAACACCTGGGGACCCACAGGTTGAGAACCACTGCATTTATTTGGGAAACAATCTTATTACATGTAGGGGGAGCTTTTCCGGAAAAAAAAGAATAGAATTGTACTATAAGGGATCTACAGACTATCCCTACATTATGATAAACCTTGCAGATTTGGAACATGTGTTTTTTTCTTTTGTTCAAGGTGAGAAGATTTGTACATATTTTGATCTGAGGAAAAAAATTGTCATTGCATTAAAAAAATCTCTTTTGTGAGCTCAGAAGCTTCCTGTCTGCTGATTGTTAAGATCTTGATCATTACCTTAGCTTGAATGATGGGTTAGGCAGTCACTTTATTCCTGGTGAGGGTTGGAAATTTAATTCTCAATTTATGAACTCAGAACTTTGTCTGGAAGTCAGTCTAGAACACTAATGCAAACTTGAAGATCTAAGGCCGAAATGCAGTAGATTCTGAAATTTTGAACTGAAATAGTAAGCCATACAGATAGAATAATAGAATAATAGAGTTGGAGGAGACCTCATAGGCCATCCAGTCCAACCCCCTGCCAAGAAGCAGGAATATTGCACTAAAAGCACCCCTGACAGATGGCCATCTAGCCTCTGTTTAAAAACCTCCAAAGAAGGAGCTTCCACCACACTCTGGGGCAGAGAGTTCCACCGCTGAATGTCTCTCAGTCAGGAAGTTCTTCTGCATGTTCAGATGGAATCTCCTTTCTTGTAGTTTGAAGCCATTGTTCTACGTTCTAGTCCCCAGGGCAGCAGAAAACAAGCTTGCTCCCTCCTCCCTGTGACTTCCTCTCACATATTTATACATGGCTATCATGTCTCCTCTCAGCCTTTTCTTCTTCAGGCTAAACATGTCCAGGTCTTTAAGCCGCTCCTCATAGGGTTTGTTCTCCAGACCCTTGATCATTTTACTCACCCTCCTCTGGACACATTCCAGCTTGTCAACATCTCTCTTGAATTGTGGCACCCTGAATTGGACACAATATTCCAGGTGTGGTCTTACCAAGGCGGAATAGAAGGGGTAGCATTACTTCCCTAGATTTAGACACTATGCTCCTATTAATGCAGGCCAAAATCCCATTGGCTCATGTTTAACTTGTCGACGAGGACTCCAAGATCTTTTTCACACATACTGCTCTCGAACCAGGCATCCCCCATTCTGTATCTTTGCATTTCATTTTTTCTGCCTAAGTCACCACAGTATGATAGTCACACCCTCATTTTGGGGGTGGCATAAGTGGCATTTTATGTTCCTTGTCTAATGTCACTGCCCTTTGGGGCCTATTTTTCCCATATTTGTTTCTCCAAAAGTAAGGCAGTTTAAGAACTATAAAATGGAGGCCTGTGGAACGGTTTGGGCTCAACTGATAACAGCAATATTTGTCTGCAACATTTCTACCTCGCCCTTATCAACCCCTGAGGGGGAACTCAGAGTGGCTAACACTGGCAACAATTTGATGCTGCAATATCACAATATAAAACCGTGAACACATAATATATTAAAAACAATAACATTAATTATACAGTCATAAGGGTTGGAGAAGGCCTGGGCCAACTTGGGCCCTGCAGGTGTTTTGGGCTTCAACTCCCACAATTCCTAAAAGTTGCAGGCTGTTAGGAATTGTGGGAGTTAAAATCCAAAACACCTGTAGGGCCCAGGTTGGCCCAGGCCTGCTTACTGCTGAGGGAGAAAAGGAAAGGGCCTGAGGCTGTTAGACCTGGACAAACTGCCCAAGTTAGAGCTACATGGACCAAAAACAGTGGTGAGTTGGGATTCTGGGAACTGTAGTGTAGAGTAGTGTTTCCAAGTGTTATTGGAACCTTTCAAGTCCTCTTCTTGATAGGAAGCCTCTAAAGCTTTAGAGCCCTTCCCACCAGCCTCTGGTTTCCGCTTTGGCTGGCCATGCCTATTCCTGGGAAGTGAGGAGGAGAATGGGACAGTGGGATTGGGCGGGAAAACTCCTTGTCTCCGCCTTTTCCTCCTGTCAATCATTTTAGGCTTGGAAGAAGGCCCGTGAACGAAGCCTAGTTTTCTATTTGGTTAGCCACGCCCCCCTTCCCGAGAAGCTGACTGGGATTGGACAAGAGGGTGGCACGGTGCCCGCCTTTTTCCTCCTGTCAATCACTTTTAGGCTTTCTCTGAAAGGCCAGTGAAGACTAGAGAAGCCTCTTTTCCCCCTGGTCTGGCCACGCCCCCATCCTGTGAAGCTGACTGGGATTGGGCGAGAAGGCGGCGCGGTACCCGCCTTTTCCCTCCTGTCAATCATTTTTAGGCCTTCTCTGGGAGGGCAGTGAAGACTAGAGAAGCCTCGTTTCCACCTGGTCTGGCCACGCCCCCATCCTGAGACGCTGACTGGGATTGGGCGAGAAGGCGGCAAAGTCCCCGCCTTTTCACTCCTGTCAATCACGTTTTAGGCCTTCTAGTGTTAGACTAGAAAAGCCTTGTTTCCGCTTGACCTAACCACGCCCCCTTCCTGAGAAGCTGACTGGGATTGGGCGAGAAGGCGGCAAAGTCCTCGCCTTTTCCCTCCTGTCAATCACGTTTTAGGCCTTTGCTTGGAAGGCCGGTGTTAGACTAGACCTAGCCACGCCCCCTTCCTGAGAAGCTGACTGGGATTGGGCGAGAAGTCAGCACGGTGCCTGCCTTTTCCCTCCTGTCAATCACGTCTTAGGCCTTCTAGTGTTAGACTAGAAAAGCCTTGTTTCCACTTGACCTAGCCACGCCCCCTTCCTGAGAAACCGAGTGGGATTGGGCGAAAAGTCGGCGCGGTACCCGCCTTTTCCCTCCTGTCTATCACGTTTTAGGCCTTCTAGTGTTAGACTAGAAAAGCCTTGTTTCCGCTTGACCTAGCCACGCCCCCTTCCTGAGAAACCGACTGGGATTGGGCGAGAAGGCGGCGCGGTACCCGCCTTTTTCCTCCTGTCAATCACGCTTTAGGCCTTCTAGTGTTAGACTAGTAAAGCCTTGTTTCCGCTTGACCTAGCCACGCCCCCTTCCTGAGAAACCGACTGGGATTGGGCGAGAAGGCGGCTCGGTGCCCACCTTTTCCGTCCTGTCAATCATTCTTTAGGCCTTCTCTGCTTGGAAGGGTTAGCGTTGTCCAATCGGCGCCTCGTTTCCGCTTGGGCCGGCCACGCCCCCTTCCTGGGAAGCGGCTGAGCCAATCAGGGCGGCGCAGAGGGCGCGCGCCGTTCTCTCCTCGCGGGGCTCTTCCGCCAGCCAGCCAGTCAGTGAGCGTTCGGCGTCCATGATGAGCGGAGGCCTGGGCGGCTTGACGGCGGAGCAGCAGCTCCAGCAACGTCTCCTCCGCAGCCGGCTGCGGTCCTCGCAGCTCCACCTGGGCGGAGGTGGCGGCGGCGGCGGGGGAGTGGGAGGAGGAGGCCTCGGGGTGGGCGTCGGCGGCGGGGCCGGGGTGAGCCTGCTGATGGGCGGCCCTCTTCCGGCGCCGCTGCTCTCCCCGCCTTCCCCGCCGGACTCCCCTCCGCCGGGCACCACTCCGGCCGAGATCCCCGCGGGGCCGCGCTACCCGAGCGAGACGTGGTGCTCCTTCTGCCGCGTCTACTGCCCGGACCCGATCTGCCTGCCCTGCGGCCACAACTTCTGCACGGCCTGCATCGGGCAGCGCCTCGGCGAGCCCAAGCTCAACATCTCCTGCCTGGAGTGCGGCGCCACCTCCCGGAAGAGGAACCTGCGGCCCATCAAGCCGCCGCCGCTGCTGGCCAGCCTGGTCGCCCCAGAGAGGCCCAAGCGGCAGAGGGTCGAGGCCGCGCCACCGCCGCCGCCCCCTCCACCGCAGCCGCTTCCCATGGCTCCTCTGGCTCCCATCATCGCTCCCGCCCCTTCGCCGCCGCCCCCGCCGAGAGCGGCCACCCCTCCGCCGCCGACCACGCCGCCCAAGGCCTTGCCCTCGGCCCCCGCCACCCCCGACGTCTCCCCAACCGCCGTCGCCGTGGAGACCGTTGCCATGACAGCGGCCGCGGCGGCGGCGGCTTTCCGAAGAGCGCCCCTGACCCCCGGAAGCGGAGGCAGCGGAGATGGAGGCAGCCCCGGAGGGAGGCTCTGCGAGAAGCACCAGGCCGTGCTCCAGTTCTTCTGCGAGGAGGACCAGGCCCCCATCTGCGCCCACTGCGACCGCTCCGAGGAGCACCGCGCCCACACCATCTTCCACGTCGAGAGGGCCGCCCGCGACTATCGGGTAAGGAGAACCCACAAGGGAAGGAAAAGAAGGAAGGAAGGGAGGTCCCCAAACGCCACCCACTTGCACATCCCCCAGGGCAGCAACAGGGCAAGGGTTAGCAAGGGAAAAAGGTTTATTTGTTTATTTCTATGCCGCCTTTCTCAGCCCACTTGGGAGCAGTTCGATGACACACAGTCATTTTCCTACTTCCAACAGACCTCACTACCTCTGAGGATGCTTGCCATAGATGCAGGCGAAACCTCAGGAGAAAATGCCTCTAGAGCATGGCCATAGAGCCTGGAAAACCTACAACAACCCAGTCATAAAAACAGTTTATTTATTTAGGTTCTTGTAGGTTTTTTCGGGCTATAGGGCCATGTTCTAGAGGCATTTCTCCTGACAATTCGCCTGCATCTATGGCAAGCATCCTCAGAGGTAGTGAGGTCTGTTGGAATTAGGACAATGGCTTTATATATCTGTGGAATGGCTGGAGTGGGGCAGAGAGCTCTTCTCTGTTAGAGCTAGGTGTGAATGTTTCAACTGACCACCTTCATTAGCATTTGAAGGCCTAGCTGAGCCTGGGAAAATCCCCTGTTGAGAGGTGTTGAGAGGGATCCTCTCACCTCTGCAGGAGTCTACCGTATACCATGCAGCTGTGGACAAGTCTACATAGGGACCACCAAACGCAGCATGGCCCAAACACGAATCAAGGAACATGAAAGGCACTGCAGACTACTTCAACCAGAGAAGTCAGCCATAGCAGAGCACCTGATGAATCAACCTGGACACAGCATATTATTTGAGAACACAGAAATGCTGGACCACTCCAACAACCACCATGTCAGACTACACAGAGAAGCCATTGAAATCCACAAGCATGTGGACAATTTCAACAGAAAGGAAGAGACCATGAAAATGAACAAAATCTGGCTACCAGTATTAAAAAACTCTAAAATTACAACAGCAAAACAGCAGAGAGAAAACAACCAGGCACATCTTAACACCTCTCAACAGGGGATTTTCCCAGGCTCAGCCAGGCCTTCAAATGCTAATGAAGGTGGTCAGTTGAAACATTCACACCTAGCTCCAGCAGGGAAGAGCTCCTTGCCCCACCCCAGCCATTCCACAGATATATAAACCCATTGTCCTAATTCCAACAGACCTCACTACCTCTGAGGATGCTTGCCATAGATGCAGGAGAAACGTCAGGAGAAATGCCTCTAGAACATGGCCCTATAGCCCGAAAAAATCCACAAGAACCTAGTGATTCCAGCCATGAAAGCCTTCGACAATACGCTTGTTTGTTTGTTTATTTCTATGCCGCCTTTCTCAGACTCAAGGTGGCTTACGATTAGGAGCAGTTCAATGCCACACAGTCATAAAAACAATTTGTTTATTTATTATATTTGTATACCGCCCTTCTCAGCCCGGAGGCGACTCAAGGCGGTTTACAGAGGCAACAATTCAATGCCCAACAACACCATAAAAACATTTTAAACATTTAAAAACATTAACATATAATATAAAACCATAACAAGAGCAATAAAACACCATAAAAGCATTTAACAACATTAACATATAATATAAAACCATAACAAGACCAATAACACACCATGAAAACATTTAAGACATTTAACAACATTAACATATAATATAAAACCATAACAAGACCAATAACACACCATAGAAACATTTAAAACAGTTAACAACATTAACTTATAATATAAAACCATAACAAGCTCAATAACACACCATGAAAACATTTAAGACATTTAATAACATGAACATTAACATATATATATATATATATATATATATATATATATAAATGCTCTGTGTGCAATGAGTACCCTAAAAACAAAAGAACCAATGAATGAAATCACACCAAATTTGACAACAAAACGTCTCACATCACAAGGAGTGACCATCACTCAAAAAATTATGATTTTCTC
Source organism: Anolis sagrei (assembly GCF_037176765.1). Lineage (NCBI taxonomy): Eukaryota > Metazoa > Chordata > Lepidosauria > Squamata > Anolidae > Anolis > Anolis sagrei. The sequence continues at coordinate 24,712,622 of NC_090022.1, forward strand.
ATTTGGGAGTTGTAGTTGCTGGGATTTATAGAAAAATGGGGGAAAGAAGTAAAAAGGTAGAGAAGGAAGGAAGGAAAGAAGAAAAGGGAAGGAAGGAAGGAAGGAAGGAAAGGGAGCAAAGGAAGGAGAGGAAGAAGGAGAGGAAGAGGGAGGGAAGGTTGGCCACAGCAACACGTGGCGGGGACAGCTAGTACAATATAAAACCATAACTAAATCAATAAGACACCATGAAAACATTTAAGACATTTAAAAACATTAACATATAATATAAAACCATAACAAGATCAGTGACATAAATAATTTGCATCTCCTAGTTAAAACATTGTCCAAACTCATCATCCAGTTGTTCCATATTCCTACGTCTGGTACACTGCATTTTCAAACGCTTGCTCAAAAAGCCAAGTCTTGACTTTTTCTCCGGAATGTTAAAAGGGAGAAGGCCGATCTAATGTCACTAGAAAGGGCGTTCCATAGCCAAGGGGCCACCACTGAGAAGGCCCTGTCTCGTCTCCGCCAAACGTATTTGTGATGCAGGCGGGATCGTTCAGACAGGTAAGTTGGGTCAGAACCGTTTAGGGCTATACCAGTTAAAAACATTAGCACACATTATAAAAAACCATATACAATCATTAAAAAACATATAATAACCAGCAACTTCCTGTTAATTAATATTCCAAAAGCATTGTCTAAGCCGTTCCATGTTCACTCTTTCCTAGTTCCATGTTTATCTATTATGCTGCCTTTCCAAAAGCTTGTTCAAAAGCTTTTCAGCTGCAGGCCAGGAAAAGGAAAACCAGCCACTTTAGCAAGCCTGGCAAATGCTGCTTTGTTATAAGTAAATGTTAATTTTATGTCTGTTTTATATAGTAGTAATAATTATTATATTTATTTACACCCTTCATTATATTTATTTATTATTATTATTTACAGCATTTATATACCGCTTTTCTCACCCCTGGGGGGACTCAAAGCGGTTTACACATAGATGGCAAAATTTAATGCCTTGCATTGAATATTTATTTACAACCTGCCCGTACCTTGGGAAGTCAGACTTGGCCATGGTGGTTCACGCTCTCGTTACATCCAGGATAGACTACTGCAATGTGCTCTATGTGGGGATGCCTTTGAAGATTGCTTGGAAGCTTCAAATAGTCCAACGAGAGGCAGCCAGGTTAATAACTGGGGCCTCATAAAGGGAGCACGCAACTCCCATGTTACACCATCTCCACTGGCTGCCTGTTTGCTACCAGACACAATTCAAAGTGCTGGCTTTGGTCTATAAAGTCCTAAACGGCCCCGGCCCAATTTAGCTGTCCAAATGCATCTCCCTTTATGAACCACCATAAAGACTAAGATCTTCTGGGGAGGCCCTGTTCTTGGTCCCGCCACAATCACAGGTGCATTTGACGGGACGAGAGACAGGACCTTCTCAGTGATTGCCCCCTGGCTATGGAACTCCCTTCCTGGCAATAATAGATCGACCCCCTCCCTCCGGTCCTTCAGAAGGATAGTGAAGACCTGGCTGTGGGACCAAGCCTTTGCGGCAGTGCAATGAGGCAATAATAGAATGGTGTCCTGAGGTGGTTTTTACGCAACTGATTTTAAAGTGGATATAAGTGATATTATGTTTGTGTATATTTATGGTTTGATGTCCTGGCATTGAACGTTTGACGTATATTTGTTGTGCTCCGCCCTGAGTCTCCTTCGGGGTGAGAAGGGTGAAATATAAATGATTCAAATAATAAATAAAAATAGTGATTTCCCCTGAAGGGGACACAAAACAACTTAACATAAAAGCATCAGCATTTAAAATATGCAAATATACCAATATCAAAACAGGATTAAATATAAACTGTATTATAAAAATTCCCAGTTAGAAACCATTAAGACAGAGTCAAAGTTTATTTGTTTATTTATTTTCTGCATTTATAAACCCACTTTTCTCACCCCTGAGGGGACTTAAAGTAATGTATAACAAGTAATGGCAAGATTCAATGCCAACATATATACAAAATTAAATGAACATATAATTAAACTAATTACTAAAAGGATAACTATAAATTATACCTTAAAATCATATTACACATAGAATATATGCAGACATTTAAAGTTGAAAACTACAGCATTCCCTGACATGATCTTAAAAACCTTCATCTTTAAAAGCCTATTTAAATAAAAAGGTTTTTACATTTCCACCGGAAGGACAGCAGGGAGGGGGGCATTCTGGCTTCCCTGGGAAGAAGGGAGTTCCCACCAATCAAGCTTGAGCTGGAGGTGGGATCGAGAGAAGGGCCTCTCCTGAAGATCTCAGGGCCGGGCAGGTTCATACAAGGGGATGAGGTTGACCAAATAGCCTGTACTTGAACATCTAGGGCAGTGGTTCTCAACTTGTGGGTCTCCAGGTGTTTTGGCCTATAACTCCCAGAAATCCCAGCCAGTTTACCAAGCACACAGGTTGAGAATCACTGGTCTAGGACTTTAAAGGTCATAACCAGCACTTTGAATTGTGCCTGGAAACAATCTGACAGCCGGTAGAGCTGCTGCAACAGGGGAGTTGTCCACTCCCTGTAGCCAGCCCCAGTGAACAATCTAACTGCAACTCTTTGGACCAGCTGAAGTTTCTGAGCACTCTTCAGAGGCAGCCTCACATAGAGCGCGGTACAGTAATCCAGATGGGATGTAACTAAGGCATGTTCTACCATAGCCAGATCTGGCTTCTCAAGGCACATGTGCAGTTGGTACACAAGTTTTAATTGTGCAAAAGCCCTCCCAGCCAAATCCAATACCTGGTCCTCGAGGTTCAGCGCTGAGTCCAGGAGGTCCCCCAAACTGCGGACCTGTGTCTTCATGGGGAGTATGACTCCATCCAGCACAGACTGCATCCCTATTCCCTGGTCTGCTTTCCGACTGACCAGGAGCAGTTCTGTCTTGTCTGGATTAAGTTTCAATTTGCCCTCATTTAGTCCATAATAACAATATTTTATTATTTATTACCTGCCTCTCCTCTTGACTTGAGGGACACAACATAGTCAAACACATCTCTAAAATCCTATATTAAAACATAGTTAAAATGCAAGCATGATAACATAATATTCACCACATAATAGTCCCGCTTGATTGAGACCTGAAGCAGCTTACATCACTGGTTTATAGCATCCCAAGTTCCCACAGAAACAGGGTATTCAAGATCAGATGGGATCTGATAGATCTGCATTTTTTTTAAAGAAAAAAATTTGGAGGAAGATTTGTTTAAAATGATTTACATTTGGCATCTGTTGTTGATTTGAACCAATCTACCTAGGTAGCTTTCCAAACTGTTATCTTTCCAGGAAAGTATTGGCTGTAATGCAGAGGTGGAGGAGAAGGAGGTGAACAATTTCAGGAGGAGCATTTAGATCAGGGTTCTTGTTTATTTGGGATTTTTGGTTGTTTTTTATCATTGTAGATATTAAATCAACTAGTGTTGCATTGAAAGCAAGTTTAAAAATACCTGTTCCCTAGCAACCTCAAAGTGTTAAGCAATCCTTTCGAATATTCATCAGTAGAGGGTTAGGGATTGTTATACAATAACTCGTCAACCTGTTTGATTTCCACTCACTATAGTATTGTATCATATCATAGTTGCTACTGCATATTAGCCACACCTCCAAATTTTGGTTGGCAAAATTGTATTTTTGCTATTCCTCGCATAATAGTTGCACCCTTGATTCACTCACTTGTGCCTAGATGGCTCGGGAAGTCTTGCCCACCCACGTGGCTGCCCCCTTTGCAGCTGCAATTAGGACAGATGTGTGGACAGGTGAGGCATGTCTTTTCTGAGCTGTGGGGCTTCCCTCGGCTAACAGCACATTTTTTCACCTCATAATAGTCATCATATAATAAATGGAAAAAGTGTGACTGCTATAGAGTGAAATATGGTATTTATTTATTTATTTATTTATTTATTATTTGCACTTGTTAACCGCCACTCTCAGCCCGAGGGCGACTCGTGGCGGTGTACAAAACATAGAACATAGAAAGGACAACGGTTTACAATAGATCAAGATCATAACACAACATCTTACGAATACACAACTAATTAAACTAAAAATCCGCTTCGTCTTGTTTGGGGTCATAATCAATCTCATAGTCATAGTCCATTCCGGTGGTCATTCCAAAAACATAGTACTTAATTGAAGGCCTTTTCGAAGAGCCAGGTTTTCAGGCCCTTGCGGAAGGCCATGAGGGAAGGCGCCTGTCTGATTTCAGCAGGGAGGGAGTTCCATAGCCGGGGGGCCACCACCGAGAAGGCCCGCTCTCTCGTCCCCGCCAGGCGTGCCTGTGAGGCAGGCGGGACCGAGAGAAGGGCCTCCCCAGATGATCTCAAGGTCCTCGTGGGCTCGTAGGCCAAGATGCGGTTCTCAAGGTATTTTGGGCCGGAACCGTTTAGGGCTTTGTAGGATAACACCAGCACCTTAAATTGGGCCCGGTAGCAAATCGGCAGCCAGTGGAGCTGGGACAACAAGGGCGTTGTGTGCTCCCTGCGTCCCGCTCCGGTTAACAACATGGCTGCCGCGCGCTGGACTAGCTGGAGCTTCCGGGCCGTCTTCAAGGGCAGCCCCACGTAGAGAGCGTTGCAGTAGTCAAGGCGGGATGTGACCAAAGCGTGTACCACCGTGGCCAAGTCAGACTTCCCAAGATACGGGCGCAGCTGGCGCACGAGCCGAAGCTGTGCAAATGCTCCCCTGGTCACCGCTGAAACCTGGGGATCCAGGCTCAGCGATGAGTCCAGGGTCACACCCAAGCTGCGAACCTGCGCCTTCAAGGGGAGTGCGACCCCGTCCAGCACAGGCTGTAACCCTATACCCTGCTCGGCCTTGCGACTGACCAGGAGTACCTCTGTCTTGTCTGGATTTATTTAGGACTTGTTCTTCCAGGTCCAAAGAGACAATGCAACTCATCAATCAGTTTGTGAGCATTATTTCCTCCTAAGAATGTTGAATAAAAGCTTGGATGTTCTAAATGGCGTCTGTATGATTAGTAAGATTTAGTGTGTTTTTTTTCTAGCTTGTAGATGTGGAATTAAGGTTGAGAAATTCTTTTAGAAAATAAAATAAAGGATGGTCCAAAAGTTGCCATGCATAGGGGAAATGGGAAAAGGTAGCTAAATTTATCTTTATTTACAAAATATTAATTACAAAATTTTACAAAATATTTGCAAAATACCATATTTTCTTAGTCTGTATAAAAATATAAAATATCTATATCTATAAATTTCCTACTGGCGTCCAACGGGGAAGCAAAACTCTAAAACCCCTCCACAAAACTCCACCAAAATTGCCATGCCCCAAGGACAACCCACTAGGTACAAACTAATCCAGTCAGAAATCAAAACAACACAACCACACACAGAAAAAACGGCAAAACAACTGAGCATGCGCACTGGCGCAAAGTCCCCAGCGCGCGCACACACATGGCCGAACGGCCAACGCACTTCCCTCCCTCCCTTGCCCCGCCCAGCACGAACACGTCACCGCTCTTCCCCACGCCACACACACACACACAAACAACGCAACTTCCCCCCGCCCCCTTCCCTCCACCCCCTCCTTCATCTTACTCCTCCCACGCTGCCTCCAAGCTTCACCGCGCCGCATCCCCACTGGAAAGACACGCCCCCTCCCTTCGCCCCACCCCTTCCCTCCCTGAGACACTCCTGGAAGGAAAGGGGTGGGGCGAAGGGAGGGGGCGTGTCTAACCAGGGAGGGAGGAGGGAAGGAGTGAGTCACGGAGGAAAGGGGTGGGGTGAAGGGAGGGGGCGTGTCTTCAAAGTTGCCCCCTCCCTTCTCCCCACCCCTTCCCTCCCTGAGTCACTCCTTCCCTCCTCCCACCCCCTCCGGAAAGACACGCCCCCTCCCTTCGCCCCACCCCTTTCCTTCCAGGAGTCAATCAGGGAGGGAAGGGGTGGGGCGAAGGGAGGGGGCGTGTCTTTCCAGAGGGGGTGGGAGGAGGGAAGGAGTGACTCAGGGAGGGAAGGGGTGGGAAGAAGGGAGGGGGCGACTTTGAAGACACAATGATGGATCCGGACCAAAGCATTCAATACGCCCAAATATCCACACAGATGGAGTTTGAGGGAAATAGACCTTGACATTTGGGAGTTATAGTCACTGGGATTCAGAGTTCACCAACACTCAAAGAGCATCCTGAACCCCACCAACGACAGAATTGGGGCAAACATGCCACACTGAACCCCCATGAACAACAGAAGATACTCAAGTTTACACACAAGCATAAAGAAGGGGGAGGAAGGAGGGATGCCAGAGAGAGAGAGGGGGGGGGGGAAGGAAGGAGTGTGAGAGAGAGAAAGAGGGAATGAGGACGAGTGAAGGAAGGAAGAGAGGCCAGGCAGAGACTTCAAAACTCTTACTAAAGGCCACAGCAACGCGTGGCAGGGCACAGCTATTATCTATATAAAATGTTAAAAGTATGAGTTCATTAATTTTCCCTATATATGGAGAATTTTGGTATTTTCGCGTTTTAATTGAAGAGATGTAATTAATATACATTGCCAAATATAAAGTTTTAGACGCCAGAGAGAGAGAGTCATTCTAAGCTTTGGAAGGATGAGAGGGGAATGTAGAACTGGGGCTTGGGCCTGCAGGGTGTAGTCTGTATAATGGCAATTGGGACAAAAACAGTTGCCCATCTGTGTTTCCATATCTATGCCAAGAGTTCCATGCTGTTACTACCTCTAATCTCCTCCCTCCTATCTCAAGCCATTTTTATTTGCTCAGGAGCGGGTTCAGAAACAGCTAGAGCTTCTGAAGCAGGAGAAGAACACCCTATCGAATCAGAAGCTAACAGGAGAGAGGAAAATCCTGGAATACATGGTAGGTGCTATTAGCCATAAAGAACAGATTCACAAGGGTTAGTTTTTTGTCTATTACTATTTTGATCTTTCTCATGCATTCTCATTCTATTTAACCTATTGACTTTGCACCTAGGTTTGCAATGCAATCAAGTTTTATATTGACTCATGATAAGCTGTAGAGCTTTAATTGATGTGGCAAACTTCTGGTAAAGTGCTAATTGTTTTCAACACAGAATTAGTACAGTAGTTTGAGAAATTTAAAGAAGGTGTTTGTATTTTTGAAGAAAGAATTTAGATTCTACTTTTAAACAGTGCTATTTATATCGGGTTGTATAAAGGAACAACCAATTGTTTTGATTTTCAGTTGTTTAATATGTGACAGCTACCATTCAGGTAAGCATTCAGATTTTATCCTACAGCATCCATGACTGGGTTCCATACCTCAGGGAATGTTTGCTGCAGGTAGGAGCCCTCAAACGGGGGTGGGGGTTGCTGAGCTGTTTAAGCTGCTCCTGTTGCCTCTGACCAGGGCTTACTATTTACCTGGTCTAGAATTTACAGAAAGGGGGTTGCAGATACTAGATATCAGCTGACCACTGTTCCCTCCAGATCTTCTTAAAATTGAGAGTTGCAGTGCAAACATTTACCAGTTTAGAGAATGCCTTCTTCCAACCTTACTTTGGACTCTGTTGTCTTTGTTATTCTATGCCAGTGGTTCTTAACTTGTGGGTCGAGGGCCACCAGTGGGCCGTGAGGATGAAAACCTGGTCCGCGAGCCTCCTTCCTATTTTATTTTATTTCCGCTCCTTTCATGCCGCGTGCCACCCCTACTCTGTCGCTGGCCAGCCTTGACCCCTTGGGTAGACCACATCAGCTCTAGATTATTAAATATGGTTTTCTGTGGGCGAGCAGATGGCGACTATTGAATGGCTTATGTTCTATATCAGAAACTAGAGCTGATTCCATCTATCTAATGCAGTTTTCTGAATCAGCACCCCAAATAACCAAACCAAATCTAAAGTTGCCCAAAAACCCATTTGTAACCCTTTGGTACTAATGTTGGAGAGTGGTCACTGGTAAAAGTGGTCCCTGGTCAAAGTACTTCCTGGTCAAGTGGTCCCTGGTCAAAATGGTTCCTGGTCAAAATGGTTCCTGGTCAAAAAAAGGTTGGGAATCACTGTTCTGTATTATTCCCATATCTTCTCTGTGTGTTACCAGGAAAGGATAATTTCCTGGCAGTGGGTTTTCTCCCAGATGACCCATGGGCCACAGTCACCTCTCTCAGATAACTCAAATGCCTCTGCTTTCTTTTGCTGAGGAAAAAAGTCATGTGTAATGATAGTGCAGATTTTGGAGGTGCTTGTATAAGTGGTGTGAGCATATTTCCCTGTATTTTAATATTTTTTCAGGAATTTTCTCTGTTTTTACCACAAAAATACCTGAACATCATTTCAATCTAAAAATATATATAGAGAGAGGGATGGGAGACTGGTGGTGGCTTTAGGAGCCACATGAAGTCCATAGGCAGCATTGCCCATCCTGGTCTGACATCTCACTTTCTTGTTTTCTGAGCACTCTAGTACCTTTTGTTTTGCCTTATCTACCTAAAAAAAGATTCTTTAACGTTCTCCTTCCTCGCTTTGCCTGTGATTGTTATAGGAGAAGGTCCAGACAGAGAGACAGGAGATTGTGTCTGAGTTTGAGCACCTGCACCAGTTTTTGAAAGACCAGGAACAGCTGCTCCTGACCCAACTGGAAGAAATACGTAAAGAGATAGAAAGCCGGAAAGACGATATGGTCACCAAACTCTCAGAAGAGCTGTCCCGTCTTGGTGACGTAATCACTGAGATGGAGGCAAAATGTAAACAGCCGGCCAGTGAATTTTTGCAGGTGAGATTTGCTATCAGCAGAGAAATCTCTTTTTCCTCATTCACTTGGGCCTGGACCTGAACCTTGCAGTGGGTTATGGGCCTTGGACATTGAACCTCCAGAGATCTCTCACGTATTTCAATATGGGGCTTGCTATTTACTTGCCAGTACATTTGCTTGGTCAAGGGTGAGCAGGACTCCCATCAGCTGGCCATTAGCTGTTTGGGTGGGGGGTTCACTATTATCCAAAATATTTCCCACTTTCATGGAATGTTAGAAAATAAGCATTCCATAAGAAAATATTGGGGATTTAGCTCAAGTTGGGCCCTTCTGGACTTCCCCAAGGGACAGCTGGACCTCTGTAGCTCCTCCCATTGTGGAATGCTATGACATCATAGCACTCTGCTGTTGGCAGATATACTTCCAGGTCATTCAGGTGACCTGAAGGCTGTTGAGAAGCTGGCCTGGATGACCCCATTCCTTCAGGTTCATGTCGGGACACATCGGGTATGGTGACATGCAGACCTCTAGTACGTACAGTTGTGTTAATATGGTTTTTTTCTTAAGGGTGTTCGGGTACTTGGGCTGATGTGCTGGTGATGGGACTGATTTCGAAGTCACTCTTGAAGAGTCAGTCTATGGAATCAGGCTGATAAGAGTGCATGCTGAGGATGACAAGGGGGTTGGGTGCAATGGGAGGGAATAATGGGTCTGTGATGAACAAGAGGGGAAATGTTTTTGGAAAAAAAAAAGAAGTGGTGGGATATGAGTGCCTGCAAAAAAGCCTGCATTTTCTGGGATCTCCTTAGGGTCTTCCTGTGGTCCACTCCATGGCGAACATCATTTGTAGCTATTCCAAGGATGTGAGGCTGGTTTGTTCATTTGTTTTTTTAAAAAAATCGAGCACACCTCCTGCGCGCTTGAACTCTTGGCACAGAATCTTTTTCTTTTAATTATTTTGCAACCGGCCCTCTGATCACCAGCAACAAGGACAAGATGTTTAGGTAACCTGTGACGTGCAGAGAGTCTCTCTGAAGCACTACGGGTGATGATGACGAGACGCAGTGATCCTGGGACGGGGAATTATGGGCCCCCCCGGGGTCTCTCCTTTTGGGCCTGGGCTCTTTCTGGGAGGAAGGTGCCATTGCTCAAGTCAGGTGCGCCCCCTGTTCAGCAACGAAGTGGTGTGCCAACTGGACAGTCCAGGTCACTTGGGCATCAGGAGCTGGTGGCCCCAGGCGAGGCAAAGGCCGGTGGGCAGGCCCTGGAGGGGGCCAACAGCCAGCCTGCTTACCGGCAAGAAGGGTGGGAGAACAGTCCGGGGAGGAGAAGGCTGCTAAAAAGCCACTAGGGCAGACCTTCTCCTCAGAGAAACAGTTGCACCGCCAGGGAGAGCAACGTGGCCTGAAGGCTCCCGTGTGTAACCAGAGCATCCCCCATCTCTTGTCCTGGAGCACACACCCGCTGTTCCACTTCCGGGATCACAGGTAAGAGCCTGAGGGTGACTGGGGGGGCAGGCTACTTAACCCCTGCCCTGTAAGCACCAGAGGCTAGAAAAAAAGCTTCCATCCTCATGCCTTTAACAGCGGTTTTGGAGTCCTTTGCAGCCTGAAACAGGGTGGGCAGAGGCATATGCACCCTATTAGCCTGTGACGCACCCTATGATGAAATGCATTGTGGGATTTAGTTCCTCTTCTCTCTCTTTCCTTCCCTCTTTTAGGATATTAAAACGAACATGAACAGGTATGTGTGCTTCTTATGTTCCTCCTTATCAGCAAGTAAATTCCACACTCCTCTATTTCAGTTCATAGTCTAAGGCAGTGGTTCTCAACGTGTGCGTCCCCACGTGTTTTGGCCTACGATTCCCAGAAATCCCAGCCAGTTTACCAGCTGTTAGGATTTCTGAGAGTTGAAGGCCAAAACATCTGGGGACCCACAGGTTGAGAACTACTAGTCTAAGACAAGTAGTGCCCCTTTCACTTTCTGATTTTGCTTGAACCACTGCAATAAAATGTATGTCGGCGGTAGTCTTCAAATTGAATTCACACAACAGGTTGGCATACTGTAGGGACAGCTGCATGTACTTTGATTCCATAAAGTGCCAAGAGTAAAATATGAGACAGGAGAATCAAAACCTGGGGATAGGGATGTTCTTTACTCAGGTACTTGTCTATCATCCATCAACTGCAGTGAGAAATCAAATAATGCTGTGTCCCATGCTAGTGCAGAATAACCTGATAATTTGTATTCCTGGACCAAATTTTCATTTGTTTCCTGTTGTGCTACCTTAATGGCCCCAAAAGCCGCCACTGGAAGCATTCGCTGCACTGTGTGCTTGGATTGGGCTGTAGGATTTCTGAAAGATGGAAGACAGTATTTTATGAAATTTTAAGACTTTATCCTAATACATTGGTTCTTGACTTGTGGGTCCCCAGGCGATTTGGCCTACAACTACCAGAATTCCCAGCCAGTTTACCAGCTGTTAGTATTTTTGGGAGTTAGAGGCCAAAATATCTGGGGACCCACAGATTGAGAACCACTGTCCTAATAAAACAGGAACCAATGTTACTTTTATTTATTTCATTCCTTGGGACCAACATGGCCATATTCAAGGCAAGTAGGGATTTTTCTGTTGTTTGGCACTCAGACATGGATTGTCATAAATCAGGAAGAAAGGAGGTGGCTCATTGAACTTTTTTTAAAAGTAGGAATGTTGCTTTCCTCTTTCAAAAATGCAGATGTGTAGCACAACAGTTTCAGCTCTCAGAAGAAGCTTCTAAGCTTGAAAGCAGATTGGATGACGTCTCAAGGAAAGGGGAAGCTTTGAAGGAAACACTAAAGAGATTCCAAGGTATTATGCGTAGGATTTTTTGCTCTACTTTACAGCTGGGAAAGCACGTCTAACGATGTACCTGTCAGTAATAATAAAAAAAGACAGCAGTGTCCGATATTTTTGAAACTATATAATTAGAGCTGTTTAATCCCATTTTCACTTCCATGGTTCCATTCTGTGAAATCCTGGCATTTGTATGAGGTTGCTTGACATATGCCAGAAAGATCTAGTTTAGTGAGGCCCAGGACTCCCCCTGTCTGAGAATTGTTAAGGCCCCTCCATAAACTACAGGATTTAATGTGGGATGCTAACTCTATTCCTGTTCATAAAAGTGTAGTGTAATCATCTCTTAAATGATGAATGTTTCTTTATCTATTTTTCCCCTTTTGTAGATAATATGATATATGCTGTGGAGAAAGGAGAGATGAGAACACTGAATGATAAAGGTGGGTTGGATAGTAACATTTTCTGAGTTGTTATTCTGATTTTCTTCCAGTCAGTGTCTTAATACATCCAAATGAAACAGTGTTGATGGGATTTGGGATTCCATGAAAGAGGAAAACTCTTAAAAGGAAATTTGTATAAAAATATTGCTTGATTGAACCCAGGGCAGATATGATTGGGCCAAAGTAATGCAGATTCTATGCAGGTGTTTTAACCTTGTATTTGATTCTTGTGGAGGAAATTGATAGGGGGCTAACTTATTGCTGGAACTGTAAAGACGATACGCCAATAAAGAGATGACATGTGCAGACTGTTAATACTGTACCTGTTATGCACTCTCCATGTGGTTTTTAAAAGGTTATTGGTACTTTGCAGTTTCTCCTACATTAAGATAATGGTAATGTGACTGAAATGTGTGAATCGGATCTGCTTTGCAATGGACCCTCAACATTACCAACTTTATCCTTTTTTGAGTTTGAAAGTTGTGAAGTAACCATTTATGGAGCCCAGTTTATTTGTGGACCCCTAGCAGTCGCATCAGTGTGGCCAATGGTAGATGGAGCATAGCTGTTTCTGTTCAACGGTATTTGGAGGCCGCCCACACCAGGGCTATCTTAGTTTATGCTGACTACCAATGGATTGCTGTAGGGCAGTAGTTCTCAACTTTGGGGTCCCCAGATGTTTTAGCCTACAACTTCCAGAAATCCCAGGCAGTTTACCAGCTGTTAGGATTTCTGGGCGTTGAAGGTCAAAACATCTGGGGACCTACAGGTTGAGAACCACTGCTGTAGGGTCTCTGGCAGAGTTCTTTCCTCACATTGCTGACCAAGATTCTTTTACCTGATGTGTTGGGGATTTTATGATTAGCAGATAATTATGATATATACTCGAGTATAAGCTGACCCAAATATAAGCTGAGGCATCTAATTTTACTACAAAAACCTGGGAAAACTTATTAACTTGAGTATGAGCCGAGGGTGGGAAATGCAGGAGCTACTGGTAAATTTCAAAATAAAAATAAATATCCATAAAATTACATTAATTGAGACATCGGTAAGTTAAATGTTTTTGAATATTTACATAAATCTAATTTAAGATAAGACTGTCCCACTCTGATTAAAATATTCTGACATTCTTCAATGTAAATGTGCTTACGTAGCCTTCCAATAATAGAGTAAAATAATGTAATAAAAATAATAATAGGGTAAAATAATGCAAATGTAATGATAACAGTAGTAATAGAGAAAAATAATAAATGTAATAATAATAAAGTAAGCATGTAAATGTAATAATAATAATAATAACAGTAAAATAATAAATAATCCTGACTCGAGTATAAGCTGAGGGGGGCTTTTTCAGCCTAAGAAACAGTTGGAAAACTCAGCTTATACGTGAGTATTTATGGTAGGCAGTTACCCACTGAGGTTTCTGTGATTCCATTACCTTCAGAAGGTCCTGCTGAGACACCATTGGGAATTCCAGTGAGTTGGTTAGTGGCAGAATCCCATCACCCACTAGTGTACTTGGGGTGTTTGGGAGTTGTTGCGCAATACCTAGCTAGTGATCTGAAACAGAGAAGCAGAATGATAGTTGAGAGAAGTGGAACAGAAACGTAAACTACAATGAGAAATGTAGCTGTTGAGATATGTAGAAATTGTTCCCCTCTCTCTCCCTAAAACTGATGGTGCTTCTTTCCACTTGCAGCAGATGCGATGAGACAATGGATGGCGAGGTGTGGACAATCCCATCGTAAGCTGCCTGCTTTGCAGTATGTCCCCGAGGTGCCCAAAGAGTTGGATTCCACAGCTTTGGTTCTGGGCTGTGATGGTTTCACTTCTGGGAGATACTTTTGGGAATTGGAAGTGGGCGATGGAGAATTCTGGGCTTTGGGGGTCACTCGGGACCCTTCCAAGAAAGGGGGGATGGTAGACTTCAGCCCAGAAGAGGGGATCTGGGCTGTGGGGCTGTGGAAGGGGCAGCATTGGGCTCTCACTTCTCCTGTGACTGCCCTGTCCCTTAGCAAGCCCCCCAGAAGGATCCGTGTGTCCCTGGACTATGTAGGGGAGTGTGTGACTTTTACGGACGCAGACACAGAAGACCCCATCTTCACATTCCCTCCAGCATCTTTCAATGGGACGCGCACCCATCCTTTGCTGTGGGTTGTTGGGTTCCCAGCTGAGGCAGTATTTCTGAGGCGCATGGGGGTGAAATACCCAACTGCACTCCATGAAATGGATGTCCTTGGTCCATGAGTTTTAACTTCTTTCTGTGGGCTCAGTGAAGGAAACACCAGTTGTAACCTACTGGAGTAGATAGTTGAGCTATTTGGGGAGAGGAAAATAGGAAGTCTAGAGGTTTATATAACAAAACAAACCTCTACCTCATCAATTGGAGAATGTGAAGAGGCAGAGGAGGAGGCAGAAAAGCTCCCCTTACTCCACAGCCTTATGATGATTTACTTTACATGAGAAGGATATGTAGGCCTTGACAAACAGCATCACTGTTAGGTTATCTTGATTTCTACAAAGGGATTGTCATGATGCCTTTTGTGTAGTAAGATGAATCTTGCTTGATTGGAAAAAATGTTCTACTTCTAGCTATTAAACTTTGAAATTTTATGTGTTTTTTTATTACTTCACATTTACCATTTTATCAAATTGCCTTTAACTTCAATGCCTATGAACTTATATTTCATTGGAAGATAGAGATCCCAGTTAACCATTGATGGCAAGAAGTTTTATGTACTACAGGCATCCTTAAAACAAATTAACATATCCAAATTTTAACAGATGTGACAGTTTTGTCTGTGAATAACATTATTCTCCACTCACTGTACAGGTAACACCTTGATCTCATTCTAGCCCGAACTAATTTAATTGGTTTGGAGATAAAATTGACAATTTAGAATAACAACCTATGTGTCCTGATCTTCTTGGAAGTAAAATAAACAAAAGTGTCAAATGTCTTGTAAGGAACCTTATGATAACACTGGCCAACACATATTTTGGTGCCCTACATGTTAGCCCTGTTTCTGGGTGTAGTTGATCTACTGATTCCAAAACTGGCAGTAGCAGTAGTAGTAGTAGTAGTAGTAGTCATAACAGTACAGTAGACTTGCTTATCCAACATAAACGGGCCAGAAGAACATTAGATAAACGAAAATGTTGAGTAATGAGGGATTAAGGAAAAGCCTATTAAACATAAAATTATATTATGATTTTACAAATTGAGCCCAAAGCATCATGTTTTACAACAAATCGACAGGAAAAGCAGTTCAATACACAGTAATGTTATGTAGTAATTACTGTACTTATTAATTTAGCACCAAAACATTGCAACATATTGAAAAAGCTGCCAATCCAGGTGGGAGTAGACTGCATTGGATAATACAGAACATTGGATGAGTGAAGTTTGGATAAGCGAGAGACTACTGTAATAAAATGCAAATATTCAATGTCTGAACATAACAACAATACATACACAATAACTAAAATTGACAACCCAACATATAAAAGCAAATTACAACTTAACAATTAAAATTGAATTAAAAGCACAACCAGTTATATCAGACATGAAACAAGCATCGAACAGAAGCATCAGTTTTTCCCTATCTAGTTATTGAGATACAGAACAATACAATACAAAACCATTATAAATAACACACCAAGCAAAATAAAGTCACAACATTTAAAACACATATCTAAGAAACTAGAGCTGATGTGGTCTATCTAATCCAATTTTCTGAATTGGCACCCCAAATATTCCCCAAAAGAGATCTAAAAAATCAAAACAGTTTTTTTCCTGTTGGCCTGTGTAATTGTTGAGATGGCTACATGATGTCATATAAACAATCCTCTACACAAACAACATGCAATGCTTGTTGTCCCTTAGGGGTGATCTGTGGCAATTCACCAGGAGGTATGCCTTGTTTGCCATGGGTTTTTTGTGTGTAAACATAATACGTTGCAGAAAAGTGGATCCCAGTTTTGTTAATACTAGTAACGGGAAAGTACGGGCCCAAGTAGATCCTAACTGCTGACAAAATGTAGTGAGCTAAAGGGTTTACCTGAATAAAATATATTTTTGGAGGAACACTGCAAGCAAGACATTTTTGATAGATTGCATCTTCCTCAAGATTTATCTCTACTCTCTATTTTATCCCTCTGCTCCAGTTTACAAAGCAGTAAGAGAGTGCCTGTTGCAGAAAGAGGAGTCCAAGAGGGATCTACTACCTAGAGATAGCAGTGTTAAATTCAGTGACAGGTCTCCCATCAGAATGTGGTGCTTACCTGCTTTTTAAGGGTTCCATAAAGTATCTTCCTACAACCTTTGGATGTGTTGAACTACATCTTCCAACTCCTTCAGCCAGCTTGTGCTGAATGGGGATTGTGGCAGGTTTGGAAGGCGTGGGGAAGTTAAGCATCTCCCATGTTGATTTTAGAAGGATCTATTAGTGGATCTTGTGATAGGAACATTCAACTATAGGAGAGATATCTTCATTTTGGTGATAGATGAAGGGGTAGACATCTGCATGCCAGTTCTCGCCCTTGTTTGACAACTGCCCCCCTTCCCAACCTCTTCATTTGAGATCTGTCTGAAATTTCCTTCTCTGGGATGTACCACAATGGGATGTTTTTTAAATACACAAGACATTTCACACTCTGCATTTACCATAACAAGCCACAGTTTCATTCCTTCCAGTAATCCCAGGGAGAAAAAGTATCAGTGAATAATGCTGACATCTTCATTGAGTGGGCCCTCAGTATCTAAGACATTTTGGTTCAGAGACCCCACTTTGGATACCAAAAATGCAGATATTAAACGGCTTCATTGTGAGCAGAGTTATTTCAGCAGGTTCGCATTCACGTTGTTACAATATGTGACACGGTGATCCGCAGTTGATTTAATTTGAGGCTCTGAGGCACTGTGTTATAGTGTGGAAGAAATAAGGGAATTAGTTCTCCTGCCCTTGTGGATAAATCTTGAGGAAAAAGCTGCTTGCAAACAAGGTGTTGGGGGAATGCAGCGGAAATTACCAAAGGAATGAAAGTATAGATGGCAGAAACAATAATAGGAGAGGGAAAATATGCAAGATTCACTGGAAGTCTCAAACTCTTCTGCAAAGATGAACAGAAGCTGATGTGTGCAGCCTGTAAAAAATCCATGGACCTTCACACTCCTATTTTTGTTCCTGTTGAGGAAACTGTCAGGGATTATAAGGTAAGAAATAGGGCAAATCACACTCCTTTCAGCTTCATTTGGATATTGGTTTATAAGAATCTCACAATTCTATATACTAGCTTTTGTGCCAAATGGTCACCATTTATTAATTTATAAATAATTCAGTACTGTGCACATACAACAAACTCCTGCCTTTGGGTTATTTTCAATAATGGTTTGTAATCCTAATGATTGGATTATTGGATGCAGACCCTATAGCACATGATAAAAGTTAAAGATTCATTCTTAGGGGAGAAAAAATCACAGTCACATGTGTATTTGCATATTATTTTTTTACTGCATTCAAAACTATTATTTCCCATCGATTAGCCAGTTAGAAAAACACAAAAATAATATGAACAATGTATTGTCGAAGGCTTTCATGGCCGCAATCACTGGATTGTTGTAGGTTTTTTCAGGCTATATGGCCATGTTCTAGAGCAGGGGTCCACAAACTTTTTAAACGGGGGGCCAGGTCACAGTCCCTCAAACTGTTGGCGGGCCGAATTATAATTAAAAAAAACCATGAATTAATTCCTATGCACACTGCAAATACCTTATTTGTAGTGCAAAAAACAATAATTAAAATTAAGAACAATTTTAACAAATGTAAACTTATTAGTATTTCAATGGAAAGTGTGAGTCTGCTTTTGGCTGATGAGATAGGATTTTTGTTGTTATTGTGTGCTTTCAAGTAGTTTCATACTTAGGTTGACCCAAAGCGAGGGCCGGGTAAATGACCTTGGAGGGCCGCATCCGGCCCCCAGACCTTAGTTTGAGGACCCCTGTTCTAGAGGCATTATCTCCTGATGTCAGGAGAGAATGCCTCTAGAACATGGCTATATAGCCCGAAAAAACTTACAACAATCCATAATATGAACACTTGACAAATATCTTTTCTTGAAGTTTACTTTGCCTGGAAAAATGTAGACTAAAACCCCTTGCACTGAAGGTTTCCTCATGCTATCTGTATCACGTGCTCCATATTGCTTTGGTCAAATTGAATTACTTTACTTTTACATATGTTTTGAATTGTGATTCAAAATCCTATGCTCAAAGATCTTTAAAGCAGGATCTTTAAATATATATACACAAACACATCCAGGTGCATCAGAACAACAGATGAAAGCATTTGTGGTGTTGTTGCTGTGTACTATCAAGTCATTTCTAGGGGCAAACATACTTGGCCATGAGTGGCAGTCTACGATCTATATAAGGGACACATAACTATGTACAATGGGCCCTTGGTATCTGCTGGGGTTTGGTTCAAGTACCCCTAATGGATATCAAAATCCAAGCCAGCTGAAATCCCATTATATACATTAGTGTAGTAAAATGACATTCCTTATACAAAATGACAAAGTCAAGGTTTGCTTATTGAAATTTGGAGGAATGTTTTCAATCCGTGGATGGCGAAATCCATGGATGAACCTGTAGATGTGGATGGCAAACTATATGACTATGTTTCCAAATGCCTTTACCTTGTCATTTACTATTCCAGCCAAAGTGGTGATCCATGAACTGGTGCCAGTCTGTGACACATTTCCAGGAAAGAAACAGTTATACTAAGTTGACTCGATTGTTAACAAGATAGTTACATTTTTCACACAACCCTAAGGGTCTGTATTTTTCATTTGCCTTTGAATGCTAGTATGTATCCCAACTTGTCAGTGAATGTGCTAATGGTTGGCTGGGCCACTCCCTGCTGATTTTCCATGCAAATCCTTATGCTGTGAGGTAAGAAGTTTAACCTGTCATTCCAGCTAAAAGGCAAGAAAGAAAACATGATGTGTTGTTGAACGCTTTTATGGCCAGAATCACTAGCTTGCTGTGAGTTTTCTGGGCTGTATGGCCTTTTTCCAGAAGCATTCTCTCCTGATGTTTTGACCACATCTGTGAAAGGCATCCTCAGAGGTTGTGCAGTCTGTTGGAAAGTGGACAAGTGAAATTTATATATCTGTGAAATGTCCAGGGTGGGAGAAAGACCATGTCAGAGTACACAGAGAAGCAATTGAAATCTGCAAGCATGAGGACAGTTTCAACAGAAAGGAAGAAACCATGAAAATGAACAAAATCTGGCTACCAATATTTTTAAAAAAACTCTAAAATCAGGACAGTAAATAAAGGGCAACACTAAAAAAACAAGGGAATTCCAGATAATCAGGGCCACCTAATACCTTCCAACAAAGGATTCCCCTAGGCAGCAACCAGCCAGGCTTTGAAGCTGCAAGGCCATTCAATGTTAATCAAGGTAGCCAATTGCAACATTCACACTTGCCTCAAACATACAAGAGTTTTTTCTCTCACCCTGGACATTCCATAGATATATAAGCCTGATTTTCCTAGTTTCCAACAGACCTCGCAACCTCTGAGGATGCTTGCCATAGATGTGGATGAAACATCAGGAGAGAATGCTTCTGGAACATACAGCCCAGAAAACTCACAGCAACCCAGAAAACATGATGTTAATCTTGCCTTCAATGCATTTCACTTTAGCTGTTGTAACTAAGGGTGCATCTACACTCCAGAACTATCACTGTTTGATACCACTTTAACTAGTATGGGATAATTATGTGGAATTATAGGGATTATAGTTTGGTGAGGTATCAGCATTATTTGTCAAAGAAGGCTAAAGATGTAAAACTACAGCTCTCATGATTTCATAGCATTGAAACATTAGGTCTAGCCTTGTCTTACTCAACTGCCGAGTATTCCTGCCCTGTTTGGCATAAGTCTGCCCATGCAAAGCAAGTGAACATAGCATTGAATGAAACATGCAGAATAATCACAGGATGTCTTAAACCTCCACCTGTTGATAAACTCTACAAGCTAGCTGGCATTCCCCCCCCCCCTCCGATGTGTGATGGGAAGTTTCTGCTAAATGTGAAAGAAATAAGGTTGAACACTGTGAAAGCCACCCACTACATGGCTACCAGCTTCTTCCTAGTAGACTCAAATCAAGGAAAAGCTTTATGAGAAGTACCACTCCTCTTGACGTCCCCCCAGCAACAGCAAGGATATCGCTCTGGGCAGCTAAACCAGGAAACCCCAACTGGATGCCCCCCGTGAGGGTCTTCCTCCAAGGGCGAACTAAGAACGGGCAACTTGGAGGTCCCTGAACAGACTCAGAAGTGGAGTGGGCAGATCAAAAGACAACCTGGCGAAATGGCACTACCTAAAAGAATCCCACACCTTGTGTGGCTGTGGAGCATAACAGACAACTTGGCATCTGTATGCTTGTCCACTATGCCCTGCCTCATGTACAGAGGCTATGGACAATGCCATTGGTGTTGCCCATTTTTGGTCAAAAGATATTTAGCCACTTGTGCTCCTATTTTTATCGGTTATATACTAATTTATGCAATGCTTTTGATACTAAATAAATAAATAAATAGCATTGAGCCTTGGCAGTTAAAATGATATCAAACTGCATTAATGATATAACATAGATGCACCCTTTGGAGTCACCATATGCCAGACATGACTTGAAGGAATCCAATAGCAAGAGAACTTATGAAATTCATGATTTTGGAGGTCAACAGGCTGCTTGAAGACACATACACATACACACACATCTTTGAACTGTTTGCATAATAATAGTGATAATGATAGTGGTAGTGATTATGATGATGAGAATAATAATAGAGCTATATTATCCCATGATAACTAGGAAGCGGATAATATGGAGCAATTCTATGAGTCAGTTTTCCCCCATGAGTCAGATCATGAGTGTTCTTGATCCTGTTTCTTGTGACAAAAGTGCCACTTGATTTTCTTAAGCACGTCAAAAACCTGAAAGCTGGCAGCACAGCAAGGAGCATGGTATTTAAAAGCTGTCAAAAATAAATGCATTTGCCATTGGAAAGACAATTCCTTCCTTCATTATTATTTTGCCAGTCACCTTATGAGTCTTGAAAAATACTAAAAATAACATTGCAATGGTTCAAATACTGCAGGAGAATGCAATTGATTACTCTTTGTTATTTTCACTTGAAAGTTCAAGATGCCTTCTCTCTGAAGGTGATATTTCAAGAGCTCTTTGGGGCAGGGATCTGGAAGAGCTCCCAGAAGTCTGACACATTTCTGGTTTACGAACCATTCTGGCCACTCCTGAGGCTAAGGAGTCCGAGGCAAAATTAACCTTCCACCTTTAGTTTTGAGGTGATATATGTTCACTGCAGACATTATACTTTCTTAAGTTCTTTTAACATTTCTTGGTGCATTAGCACAGCAAAGTCAACAACACACCTATAAGGAAAGGTATTGTTGACCCTATACTATAGGTAAGAAGCTACATCCGGGAAAATAGTGTAAAGTCTAATGCCAATCGAATCTGGAATCCAACTCAAGATTTGACACCACGTTAACAACCATGGCTCAGTGCTATGGAATCCTGGAAGCTGCAGTTTTTGCAAGGTTTTTTAGCCTTCTCTGGCAGAGTCCTGGTGCCTTATGAAACTACAGCTCTCAAAATTCCATAGCATTGAGCCATAGCAGATAAAGTGGGATCAAACTGCATTAATTCTACAGTGTAGATGCACACTGGGACTAGTAGGGAAAAACTTCCTGATCAGAGGGAAAGACATTCCTGGCAGGCTCAGGGCTTAGCAGCTATTGTTAGAAATGAATCACGGTCCCACTCTGGCCCTGCTGAGACTGATGAAATGCAACCAGTCACGAGGTCGTGAGGCTTCGGAAAGTTGTGTTTCACCTCTTCAACCCAAACATGTTGTGGCAGCGCTATGACTTTTCTTCTCCTTTCATCAAACACTAAAGAGACCTGAACTGTTCCTGTTTTGTTCAGGGACTGACTTGCTGCTAATTTAAGAAACCAGAAACCTCAGAGATGACCTCGCAACACCAGCTGGCTTCTGGCAAGGGAACGCCTGCCTTGGGTTTCGTGCCAAGCATTCGCTCTCTATACTTTGCTGTGAAAGGAGGCGAAGGAGACAACGCTTCAGCTGGCCAGGAAGAAGCTATGGCTGCCGTCTTCCTCCCTGGGAACCTCCAAGATGAAGCCACTTGCTCTGTCTGCCTTGAGTACTTCAAGGACCCTGTGTCCATTGAGTGTGGACACAACTTCTGCAGAGCTTGCATCACCAAGAGCTGGAAGAGTTTGGAAGGGGAGTTCCCCTGTCCCCAGTGCAGAGAGCCCTTCAAGGAGAGGAACTTCAGGCCCAACAGACAGCTGGCCAACATGTCTGAGATCATCAGCCAGTTCATCCTACACGGTGGAAAGGGCCTGGAGGAAGATGGGCTCTGTGAGAAGCACAAAGAGGCTCTTAAACTCTACTGCAAGGATGACCAAAAGACCATCTGCGTGGTGTGTGACCGCTCTCGGGACCACCGACCTCACAGCGTGGTCCCTGTAGAAGAGGCAGCCCAGGAATACAAGGTAGAAGAGGTGTCCTGGAAAAGTGAATTTTTAGGGGATATAGTTCCAGAATCCGTCAGTCGGTGAAGCCACTGGCCATGTTGATGTGGATTCTGGAGCTATAGTTCAATTGGTTCTTTTGGCTAATGGACTCTGGAAAATGTAGTGCATTTAGACCAGCGTTTCTCAACCTGGAGATCAGGACCCCTGGGGGGTTGCAAGGAGGTGTCAGAGGGGTTACCAAAGATCATCAAAAAACATATTTTCTCTTGGTCATTCTGTGTCGGAAGTTTGGCCCAATTCTATCATTGGTGGGGTCCAGTATGCTCTTTGATTGTAGGTGAACTATAAATCCCAGCAACTAAAACCCCCAAATGTCAAGGTCTATTTTCCCCAAACTCCACTAGTATTGACGTTTGGGCATATTGAGGATTTGTGCCAAGTTTGGTCCAGATCCAATATTGTTGAAGTCCACAGTGCTCTCTGAATGTAGGTGAACTACAACTGCAAAACTCAAGGTCAGTGTCTACCCAACCCTTCCAGTATTTTCTGTTGGTCATGGCAGTTCTGTGTGCCACGTTTGGTTTAATTCCATTGCTGGTGAAGTTCAGAATGATTGTAGGTGAGCATAAATCCCAGCAACTACAACTCCCAAATGACAAAATCAACCCCTCCCCCAACAGTATTCAAATGTGGGTGTATCGAGTATTAGTGCCAAATTTGTGAATGAAAATACATCTTGCATATCAGATGTTTACTTTATGATTCATAACAGCAGCAAAATTAGAGTTATGAAGTAGCAATGAAAATAATTTAATGTTTGAGGGTCACCACATCATGAGGAACTGTATTAAGGAGTTGCGGGATTATGAAGGTTGAGAACCACTGATTTAGACTAATTCAGACTAAAGTTCCAAAATAACAAGAATGTAGACTTGCCAGTTGTCTAGAGAACAATTTGAGCTGCTCCTATGCCATGTGGCTTGCAGGAACTAGCTATAGAAGCTTTCTTTGGCATAGAATTTAACATGATCATTGGATAAGTACATTGTTACTTATCCCTCCTGCTCCCAGAAGGCAATATATAAATATTGCAAAAAACAACAATATGACAAAAGACTAGATACCTAATGGAAGTGTTCAAGATCAGGCATGGTATCAAAAGTGGAAGTGCTGCACATTTATCATTTAGATTTCCTTGCTATTTGTTCAAGGATTTTCTTAATTGCAAACACTTATCTGCCAAGATTGTCATTGTCAGGCAGGAAAAGGTTAAACAAGTAATCAAACTCCTGATCTATTTCTGGGAGGGAGGCTTCCCAAAGTGGGAATCAGATCCCCGGTTGCCCTGGGTTCTCTGGTGAGCAGGAGCCAAGGCTGCTCTTCATGTCATTGGTAGGAAAACAGTTGCTTAAAATAGAATATGCAGCTGATAAAGGTGGAAGATCTGAAGAGCAGATGGCCTAGTGCACCCCTAGAACTTGACTTGGGGGTGTTCAAAATCATCTCTGCATACCTTCCCTTGCACAAATAGGACCTCACTACCTCTGAGGATGCTTGCCATAGATGCAGGCGAAACGTCAGGAGAAATGCCTCTAGAACATGGCCCTATAGCCCGAAAAAACCCACAAGAACCTAGCCCAATAAGTGCTTGCCACATACCCATGCATGCTTATCTACAGTTTTTTGTGTGTGTTGCAGTTGGAAGTCTTTTCTAACTTACAGCATCTCTGGGTGAATGTATTATGAAGTTTTCATCAAAATATTTATTCAGAGGGGGTTGCCTTTGCCTTCCTTGAGGATCTGACTTGTCCAAATTTGGTTTCCATGGCCAAGCAGAAATTCAAACCCTGAGCTCTTAGTGTCCTGGTCCAACAATCAAACTGCTACAACATTCTGGGGTTCATCTGGATCCCTCAGTGTTTATATTTTGAATGCATCTGGGATAGGATTTCAAATTTGAGGGGAACACAGTTCCTGTGAGTGGATATGTTTACTCCCATGTATAGGGAATGACTTTCCCACTTCATTTTCGGCTTACTTTAGTTTCTGCAAATTGAGTTCAAAGTACAAACATAGTTTTCACCAAATTAACTCATCACAAGGAGTGAAAGCTTGGGAGTGATCTTGGATTCATCATTGAGCCTGGAGTTCCAGGTTTCAGCGGTGGCCGGGGAGCTTTCATAGAATCATAGAATCAAAGAGTTGGGAGAGACCTCATGGGCCATCCAGTCCAACCCCCTGCCAAGAAGCAGGAATATTGCATTCAAATCACCCCTGACAGATGGCCATCCAGCCTCTGTTTAAAAGCCTCCAAAGAAGGAGCCTCCACCACACTCCGAGGCAGAGAATTCCACTGCTGAACGGCTCTCACAGTCAGGAAGTTCATCCTCATGTTCAGATGGAATCTCCTCTCTTGTAGTTTGAAGCCATTGTTCTGCGTCCAAATTTGCACAACTAAAACTTGTGTGCCAGTTTCGCCCGCACCTTGGGAAATCAGACTTGGCCATGATGGTCCACGCTCTGTATAGATTAGTGCAATGCATTCTATGTGGGGTTGCCTTTGAAGACTGTTCAGAAGCTCCAATTAGTCCAATGGGTGGCAGTGAGGTTGCTCACTGGAGCGATGTACAGGAAGTATACAACCCCTCTGTTACATCAGTTTCACTGGCTGCCAGTTTGCTTATGAGCACAATTCAAAGTGCTGGCTTTAGTCTATAAAGGCCTAAGTGAGTGGTTCTCAACCTGTGGGTCGCCAGGTGTTTTGGCCTACAACTCCCAGAAATCCCAGCCAGTTTACCAGCTGTTAGGATTTCTGGGAGTTGAAAGACAAAACATCTGGGACCCACAGGTTGAGAACCACTGACTAAATGTATGACAGTACTGCAGCCACAATTCAGCAAACAGGTAAGCTGGGTTCCAGCCGAGTTTACATGTCTGAACGTATCTCCCCCTGTGAACCACCTTGGAAATTAAGATCTTCTGTGGAGGCCCTGCTCTCGGTCCCACCTTCTTCTCAAGCTCGACTGGTGGGACAAGAGACAGGGTCTTCTCAGTGGTGAACCCTCGGCTGTGGATCTCCCTCCGTAGAGACATTAAATCGGTGCCCTCCCTCCTAGCCTTCAGAAAGAGAGTAAAAACTGTGGGATCAGGCTTTTGAAGAAGCAGTGCAATAATATACTGTAACATAATTGGAATATGTGTGACTACAAAACAGCCTTAGATTATGACTTTTGGATGGTGTGTTTTAATATTGAATGTAATTTTAAATGTTCTATATGTATTACTTTTAAATCCAATTGATTTTAGGCTTAATGTTAATATGTGTTTAAAGCATTGAATGATTGCCATATGTAAGCTTCCTTGAGTCCCTCTTGGGGTAGAGAAAGGTGGGGTATAAATAGGGTAAATAAATAAATAGAAGCGCAGAATATTGTCCCTCCTATTAGGGTGCTGCAAAAGCAAACTACTGCACTTTCTTCTAGCTTGTGAATTCTTCCTCATTAATAACCTTTGCCATCTTGATTGCCCTTTGAAGTTCCTTGGCCGCAGGTGTTAGAGGGTATTGTACAGTCAGTTTGGCATAGTAATTAATGCAGAGGAAGGAATATTGCCTCGGTCCAGATGCTACTCACCTGCAAATCCCAGCATCCCTAGCTAACATAGCAATGCTGAGCAGTTTTGGGAATTGTTGCTTCATCATATTTGCAGTACTGCATGATTTCCATCCTTGCTGAGACATGTTTGAAATCGATCCTGATCCATTAAACTCTCTAGGAAACCTAGTTGTGTTTATGCCTCTAAACCGACCTACCTTATAGAGTGGTTGTGAGGGTAAATCAGAAGAAAATAATGAGGTAGCCTGCTTCAAGGAAAGATAAGATATAATTATAGCTAAAATAAATATTAATGTTTCATACATGTAGAAAAATAAAAAGAGCAGACAATGGGATTGCCTGCACCAAGTACAGATATAACAGTGTTTGAGGATAGGTTTCCTGTCTTCCAAATCTAACGCTGCAGCTTTGAGGCAACGCTGAACCCTGGAAACATCTAATTTTAGAAATGAAATGTGGGAGGTACCCAATACTCATCAAGTGCCAGAGGGAGCAGCAAGCCAGGAGAAATTGCCAACAGCTGTATGATATTTCTCAGCTTTGGTGTCAGGTATGACATTTGACTTGACACACCTGGCACCCAGATCCTCATATAAGCACAAGTCTCCAAACTGCCAGGGTATAATCCTGGAGATGGGGAAGATTACTGCACAACCTGACATCAGCCTTATTACCTGTATCCCCTAGAATTGCCCCATTCAGCGTGAATTTTAGGCTGAATGAGGGCACCATTCCTTAGCATAGCCTGTCCCATAAGGTTGGGCAGAGCATAATGAGAAGTACATGTACGAGGGTTGAATGAAAAGTAATGCCTCCACCTTTGCTCTTGGGTTTGGATGGGAATATTTTAATAAATCAAACACAAGCAATCCTTAGAATGTGCTCTTTAACTACCATTATTCACTCACATAACTACCATTATTCACTCACATAATCACCAGACAATTGGATACATTTCTGCCAATGATGAACAAGTTTCTGAAGCCCTCATGGAAGAAGTTGACAATTTGTTTCCGCAACCAACGTCTCACAGTTCTCTCAAGGTACCCATCGTGCACAGATCTTCCGATAGCCAAGCAAAGCAATAATGTGACCCACACGTTCTTGTGAAATGCCGATTATACTTGAAATTTCTCTCTGAGTGATACGACAATTGTCCTGAATCAATCTGTCAACTTTTGCTTGTGAAACTCGGTTGTTGCTGTCACAGGATGTCCAACGCATTGTTTGTCACGCAAATCAGATGTTCCCACCTCAACATCTTTAAACTTACTCGCCCAACGACACACAGTACTCACATCAACACAATCACCATAAACAGCTTGCATTCTCTGATGAATCTCCTTTGGGGTGACACCTTCTGCTGTCAAGAATTCAATGATTGCACGTTGCTTAAGTCGCATTGACCAACCGTCTGTGCAGGATTCCATAGTTTAACAATACAACCATTCAATGCTAAGGCTTCCTTCCAAAATGGAACTGTAGAGGAGAGTCTACTGAACAAGCCAGTACCTGCCACGTACCAATACTGCCATCTGTTGAGGAGTTACGAAGGTGGAGGCATTACTTTTCATTCAACCCTCGTATGTTGCCCATTCAGTAGAATTGCTTGGATGTTTAAAAAGAGTCATAAATATATTCAGGTGTTTTGTTTTGTTTTGTTTTTGGATATACATTTGCATAGTCAACTCTAATTCATTAGATATATGAAGCATTACTTAAATAGGCTTGTGGGATGCAGGCTACAAAATCTCATTCTAAATAGCACTTGTTGGGATTTAAAATTCCACAAGATCCCTTATAGTTGTTGTTTTCCTCTGGCAAAGACTAATGCAGTTGTTCTACCTCTCCCTGAAATTGTGTGCTATCCTGTAAAATAAAAGGAAATGAAAAAATTCTGAATATGGAGCACCCTTCATTTCTGTTCCATCAACACTTCTGTGACTGGCATTATTTTCACCGTAATTGTGGGTATATTTACACTGTAAAATGAATGCAGTTTGACAACACTTTTAACTGCTATGGCTCAATGCTACAGAATTATGTTGGGCAAAGCAAGAGCACGTTTTGGCAGGGATGGCTAGTAAAACTACAACTGCCATGATTTCAGATAGGACTTTTTCCCAATCCCAGGTGCCTGAAGGGAGAAGTTGCTGCATTCAGAGCCTAACTATGCTATGGAAGATCTGAACTCCCAATCCAGCACTTTAACATCTGTATTCTTTAATCTAGGGTCATACATTACAAAATACTTTTTGTTAATAGATGGTAAATTGCAGCCTAGTGTAGTTAATGGGCAAATCTTTACTTCTTTCTGTCTCTGTCACTTTTTAAACTTGGATATAGGCTTGTCATTTTCTTGTTGTATTTATTGGTCTTTAAGGTACAGGAAAAAAAGGGAAGTGAATACCTTCAAACTGATAAACTTTTTTCCCCCTTATATTTTAGGAACAAATTCAGAACCGTTTGGATTTCCTGAAAAAAGAGAGACAAGAGCTCTTGGAATTCAAAATGCAGGATGACCAAAAAAGCCAAGATCTCTTGGTGAGTGCTTACGGTTACTCAGAAAAAAGTAGCAAATCAGGGTAGCTTTGAATGAGATGTATATATATGGTTTTGGAATTTTTTAAGGGGATCAAGTTACACTGTCAATTGGCAGTTGGAAAAATTGCCTGATCCTCTGCCTATCAATAGCTGAGATTTTTCTGAGAATTGTAGTACAAAAATAACTTTTCCAATGTGCTGATTTGACTTATCAACTAAATTCACAATCATGCAGGGCCAATTGGTGTAATAATAATAGAACCTATGTCAGATTTTTATTTTTAAAATGCTGTTTCTTATTTTATGATGCCATGTATTGTCTGAACTCAGCTATTTTCACTCTTAACATACAATCTTTTTTTAAAAAAAACATTTTAAAATTGTTATTTCAGTTTTGGGATTATATTCCTTCTAATATTTTGTCACAGTTGTTTGCACTTCTGGTTCAACCCATGCCCTAAATTTAATGCATGATGAACATTTTGCTCTTCAGGAATATCTAGGTCAGTGTTTCTCAACCTTCCTAATTTCAGGACCCCTTAGTATAGTTCCTTGTGTTTTGGTGACCCCGCCCCCCAACCATAACATTATTTTCGTTGCTACTTCATAACTGTAATTTTGCTACTGTTATGAATCTTCATGTAAATATCTGATAGGCAGGATATATTTTGATTCACTGGACCAAACTTGGCACAGATACCCAATACGCCTGAATTTTAATACTGGTGGGGTTGGGGGGATTTATTTTGTCATTTGGGATTGGAGTTGCTGGGATTTATAGTTCACCTACAATCAAAGAGCATTCTGAACTCCACCAGCAATGGAATTGAACCAAACTTGGCACATAGAACTTCCATTACCAACAGAAAATACTGGAAGGGTTTAGTGGGCATTGACCTTGAGTTTTGGAGTTGCAGTTCACCCGCATCCAGAGAGCAATGTGGACTCTGGACCAAACTTGGCACAGATACCCAATACACCTGAATTTTAATACTGGTGGGGTTGGGGGGATTTATTTTGTCATTTGGGATTGGAGTTGCTGGGATTTATAGTTCACCTACAGTCAAGCATTCTGAACCCCACTAATGAAAGAATTGGGCCGAACTTCCCACACAGAACTTCCATGTCCAACAAAAAATGCTGTGTTTTCTGATGGTCTTTGGTGACCCCTCTGACACCCCCTCATGACCCACCCGGGGGTACCGACCCCCAGGTTGAGAAATAGGTTCTCCGGTGTGACTATGTGGTCAATTTTTTTCAGTCATGTTGAACAACCTAGAGATTTCTAGAGGTATCACCTCTTTAGAAATCTTTAGTTCCTCCAATGTGATTATATGACTAGCTTCCAATGGATATTGACCATAGAGTCAAGCAATGAAAGGATAAAGGTAATTGGAAGGCTTCTGTGACAACAACATATACATCGTGGAACCATTTCAAAATGAGCAGAAGGACCCAAGTCAGTGAATGGAAACACGTGCCTTTTGCCATAACACAGAACTTCAACATACCACAGGGATGCATTTCACTCCCCCACCCCTTGTCTTCTACCATCTTCCTTTTATTTAGGGAATTTAGATGTCAAATACAGAATTTTTCATGCTGATCATCATTTCTTTTGTTTTTAAAGAAAACTATAGAAGTTGAGAGACAGAAGGTCCTCTCTGAATTTGAAAGCCTGCGCCAGTTTCTGCAAGAGCAAGAACAGCTCCTTCTGGGTCAACTGGACAAGATGGAGAAGGGCATCACCAAGAGGCAGAATGAGAACATCACAGAATTTTCCAAGGAGATTTCACTCCTCAACAAGCTGATTGCTGACCTGGAGGAGAAAATCCAAGAGCCTGTGCTTGATTTCCTTAAGGTAAGACCTAAAATCTCACAACCTCTGAGGATGCTTGCCATAGATGCAGGCGAAACTTCAGGAGAGAATGCTTCTAGAACATGGCCATATAGCCCCAAAACCCCACAATAACCCAAGATGTGTATTGTTTTTCTATAAAATGCATTTTTCCAAGCCTTGTACTGAAGTGATTTGATACATTTTGATAGTTTTGATACATACATACCATTCTATTCAAAGCCAACAATGTACTGTCACATATAACCTATTTCTCAATTTTGGGGATTTGGTACCTTTTGAAAACAAACTGCTCATTTAGGAAGGGAATTAGGCAAGGCTGCATTTTACTATCCTCTTTGTTTAACTTGTACGCTGAACATATACATTAAAGCATGATTAAACTCAGAGGAAAGAGGTGTAAAACTGGAAGAAGGAACACCATTAATTTAAGATGCACAGGTGGGTGATTTGGAGGTCTCTTATTCATAGGGGCACTATAAATTGAGGTCAACTTGATGGCAGTTAGCCACAACAAAGAAACAATTCTCTTGTGAAGCTGCAAAGATTTCTGAGGCCCCATCTACACTGCCACATAATCCAGTTTCCAAATCCAGATTATCTGCTTTGAACTGGATTATATGCAAACTCATATAATCCAGTTAAAAACAGATAATCTGGATTCAGAAAGTGAATTTTGTAGCAGTGTAGATCCAGATCGAGACACTTCACTTTGAAACTGTGGGGAGAACATCATAGGCTGGTCCTTTAGACCTGGGTTGGAGGAACATGCAGCCCTCCAGAAATTGTTGGACTACAATGCCAATGTCTAATAGTCATGAATGATGGGAGTTATAAAAGGTAAAGGTTCCCCCTTGACATTAAGTCTGGTTGAGTCTGACTTGGGGGTGGTACTCATCTCAATTTCTAAGCCGAAGAGCCAGCGTTGTCCGTAGACGCCTCCAAGGTCATGTGGTCAGCATGACTGCATGGAGCGCCATTACCTTCCCACTGAGGCAGTACCTATCTGCTCACATTTGCATGTTTTCAAACTGTTAGGTTGGCAGAAACTGGGGCTAATAATGGGATGTCACCCCATCCTGCAGATGGGAGTTATAGAACAATAATATTCATGGAGCTATACATTACATATCCTCTGATCCAGACAAAAGCATCTCCTACTGGTAGACAATCCCATTAACCCTTTTTTGTTCTGTTGTAGTAGTAGTTGTTGTTAATAATAATAATATACCATTTTTCTCTTAAAGAGTCTCAAAGCAGTGAACAATAATACAAACAATACAGTATATGATTTAGGACCCAAAGACTATAAACATTATTTAAATACAGTACTATTTGAAAATGAATTAAAATGATTAAAACTAATTTAAAATATTGACAACACCACACAACACCCTCTGACTCCTTCTTTAAAAGCCTGCCTGAATAAAAAAGTGTGTATTGAAATGTTCCAGTTTCTCTCTTTCCAGTTATCTCCCTTTGTCCTTGGTCTATTCAGGTTGTGCTTACTTAGTACTTACTTAGGCGATCCCTCGTTGGACGAGTAAGATGGTCTTCCATTATGGATTTCCTTGTGGGTCCGTATGTGGCTGTGGAGCCCTATTCTTGCTCTGCATCTTCTTCCGCAGTGAGGGCATTGGGTTCCAGGTGGAAGGCGGTCCCGGTCGGGGTTGGCTTGACGCGCTTTCCTCCTGGCACGTTTCTCTCTTTCACCCTCCACTCGTGCCTCCTCAAATTCTGCAGCACTGCTGGTCACAGCTGTCCTCCAGCTGGAGTGCTCAAGGGCCAGGGCTTCCCAGTTCTCAGTGTCTATGCCAGAGTTTTTAAGGTTGGCTTTGAGCCCATCTTTAAATCTCTTTTCCTGCCCACCAACATTCCGTTTTCCATTCTTAAGTTCGGAGTAGAGCAACTGTTTTGGGAGACGGTGGTCAGGCATCCGGACAACGTGGCCGGCCCAGCGGAGTTGATGTTGGAGGACCATCGCTTCAATGCTGGTGGTCTTTGCTTCTTCCAGCACACTGACGTTTGTCCGCTTGTCTTCCCAGGAGATTTGCAGGATTTTCCAGAGGCAGCGCTGATGGAAAGGTTCCAGGAGTTGCATGTGACGTCTGTAGACAGTCCACGTCTCACAGGCATAGAGCAGGGTTGGGAGGACAATAGCTTTATAGACAAGCACCTTGGTCTCCCTACGGATGTCCCGGTCCTCAAACACTCTCTGCTTCATTCGGGAAAGTGCTGCACTTGCAGAGCTCAGGCGGTGTTGTATTTCAGCGTCGATGTTGACTTTGGTGGAGAGGTGGCTGCCAAGGTAGCGGAAATGGTCCACATTTTCTAATGTTATGCCATTAAGCTGTATTACTGGCATTGGAGAGGGATGGGCTGGTGACTGCTGGAACAGCACCTTGGTTTTCTCAATGTTCAGTGACAGGCCGAGCTTCTCATATGCTTCTGCGAAGGTGTTTAGAGTGGCTTGTAGATCTTCTTCTGAATGCGCACAGACGACATTGTCATCAGCATACTGGAGTTCTATAACAGCTGTTGTTGTAACCTTGGTTTTGGCTTTCAGTCTGCTGAGGTTGAATAGCTTGCCATCTGTCCGATAGATTATTTCCACTCCAGTGGGAAGCCTCCCGTCAACAAGGTGAAGTATCATAGCGATGAAGATGGAGAATACAGTTGGGGCAATAACACATCCCTGTTTGACACCGGATTCCACTTTAAATGGGTCACTTTGGGAGCCATTGCTGTCCAAGACTGTTGCCATCATGTCATCATGGAGGAGCCGCAGGATGTTCACAAATTTGTTTGGGCACCCGATTTTGTGGAGGATGGTCCAGAGAGCGCTGCGATTCACTGTGTCGAATGCCTTTGCAAGGTCGATGAATGCCATGTACAGAGGTTGGTTTTGTTCCCTGCATTTTTCTTGGAGCTGTCGTGCAGTGAAGATCATGTCCACGGTTCCACTGGAGGGGCGGAAGCCATTCTGAGATTCTGGGAGGGTGTCTTCTGAGAGGGGCAGAAGGCGGTTTGCAAGGATTCTTGCGAGGATTTTCCCAGCGGAGGTTAGAAGGGAGAGACCTCGATAGTTTCCGCAGTCTGTTCTTTCCCCTTTTTTGAAGAGGGTGATGATGGTGGCGTCCTTGAAATCTGCTGGGATTTTCTCGGTCACCCACACTTTTTCTATGAGCTGGTGGAGTTGGTGTGTCAGCTCAGGTCCTCCCTCTTTAAAGATTTCAGCAGGGATCCCATCTGGTCCACTGGCTTTGTTATTCTTCTGTTGGTTGATGGCATTGCTGACTTCTTCCAAACTAGGCAGTGCTGCAAGCTCATCCCTGGTTTGTTGTTGTGGGATTTGTGAGAGGACCTCTTCGGCCACATTGGAGCTGCGGTTCAGGAGGCTTTGGTAGTGTTCTTTCCAATGTAGTGCAATTGAGTTTTGGTCCTTCAGGAGTTTGGTTCCATCTGATGAGCGTAGAGGCTGTATGCCATGGTTTCTTGGTCCGTAGATGACTTTTGTGGCTTTGAAAAATCCCTGAGCATTATGGGTATCTGCCAGGTGTTGGATTTCTTCGGCCTTCTTTGTCCACCAGATGTTCTTGAGGTCTCTTGTCCTTCTTTGGACTTCAGCTTTTGCACTGGCATAGATCTTTTTCTTAGCAGCACAGTTGATGTCTCTCTGCCATGCTTGGAAGGCTTTCCTTTTCTTGTCAATTAGCTGTTGGATCTCGATGTCATTTTCATCAAACCAGTCTTGATGTTTCTTGGCTTGGTATCCAATAGTTTCTTCGCAGGCTTGAATGATGGAGGTCTTCAGTTTGTTCCAATGTTCCTCGACATTTTCAGGTTGTGCAAACTGTGTCCATAATGCAATATTCCACACTGAATTTCCCCTTTCCAGAAGGCTCAGGCAAAAGCAAACTGTTGCAGCCTCTCTTAGCCTATGTGTTCTTCCTCTACAAGTTATTTTGTCCTCTTGACCATGTTCGAAAGTTGCTTGGCCATACATATCCCTGCTTTCACCTATGAAGTGTTAAAGATTATGGCATAAAATGCGTCAATAAAGAGGGAAAAGGCTAGGAGAATGATCACTGTGGCAAATATATTACAATATGGTTTTTCTTCTGTTTTTCTTCCAGGATGTAACAAGTGTCATCATGAGGTATGGAACTGCATTTTCATGTTCTGTTGCTTTTTTTTAATGAATCACCCAAAAGGTCATTGGCACCCATTCAGATAAATGCCATCCCAGACTCATGCTAAGCCACCTCCCTCTTGAGTCAGCACACATCTCAGGCTCCTTATAGCTTCTTGGTTGGGAATATGATCCCTCTCCTTTCAGACCGTCTCTGATTTCCTTCACCTACAATGGCAGTGAGACGGGCAGGTGCTGGACAGAAATAGGGACTGCGGTGGGTCAGGGAGAGTCAAAGAGCTGTGCTTTGTTTATTTATGTGGCGCAAATCCATTTCAGTGCAAGGTCTTCACTTGAGGCATTGGGATAATATTCAATCCCTTCTTCCTCAGAGAAGTCTGAATCACATCACTACCTCTAATGTAGGAATCTGCTTGTGGGTGTTTTTCATATTGGAGGCCTTCAAAGTGGGTCTTATGAAGCTTAGAAAAGTTTATCTAAAATTCTTAGGAGTTGAAGTATTTTCAATTTTAGTCTATCTGTATTTACATATGTATGCGTAATGAAATTTCATGGAGATAGGATGCAATTTTCAACACAACGGTCATTCATTTTTTTCATATATATCTTATACACATAGTCTGAAGGCAATTTAATATATAATATTTTAAATATTTTTTTTTGCATGGAACAAAATGAACCATCCACCAGGTTGCAAAGGTGTCACTGTTTTAGCCACCTGTGTGGACAGTTTTGGGTTTTGGAGTATTTTGGCATTGCAGATAAGAGATGCACAATCTTTACATGAAAATTATCTTCCAAAAAAGTAAAGTTTAGCTGTTTTGTGTACTTGTATTAGTCTACTCCATGTATGGGAAGGCTGTGACTGTTCTTTAGGAAAGGCATGACCTTGTTAGAAATTATAACCTTTTAGAAAACCACTGGTCACATAACCTTTTGGAAAATTGCATTTATTACCATATGGGAAAACATGGAATCTCATGAGAAGACTTATTAAAAACTTACTTGAGTCAACCTACTCCTTAGTGGTATATATCCAGTAGTATTCATGCAAGGCAATTAGGTTTCTCTGCTATTAAATTGATATAGCTAGATATCTCTTTGAACTGTTAGGGACAAAGATATGCCAATGCACGAAAACATATATAGCAGACTGAGTTTCAGAAGTGTTTCTTTTAGTTGTCCAAAAAACATCGACTCTCCCTTAAAACTTCTTGGTTTAAATCATGCTCTCAAGAGACCAAAAATAAGTACCGGTAGAATTGTTTAAAAATAACATGGTTGGTTTACTCACAAACTTCATGTATTAAGTATGCGGGTACACTGCATATCAATCCAGTTACAGATAGGATTCGAAGTAGTTTCTCTGTGCAGGTAACACAGGGCATCTTTCTTATAATCAACAGTCCAAAGTCTAAAGCATCTCTCCAGTCTGAGAGTCTAATGGAGTCTGTTCTCTTAAGCAGTGGTTCCCAACCTTTTTCTGACCAGGGACTAAATGACCACGGCCCACTTCACCAGATCCCACTTTGACTAGGGACCACTCTCCAACATTAGTACCAAAAGGGTTACGAATTGGTTCTTGTCAACTTTAGATTCGGTTTGGTTATTTGGGGTGCTGATTCAGAAAATTGCATTGGATAGACTACATCAGCTCTAGTTTCTGATACAGAACATATGCCATCCAGTAGTTACCATCTGCTCGCCCACAGAAAATCATATTTAATAGTCTAGAGCCGATGTGGTAGTAGTAATCTTTAGTGGATAGTCAGCCTCTCCCCTCCCAACATTCCCATTGCCTCAGCACTATAAGACGGTTTTGGGATACCAGTCATTCTCATTGCCATGTGGTTTCAAGGCAATGGTGTAGTAATGGTGAGGCCACAGACAATCTTTTCATTCTTGTGGACCACTGGTGGTCCACGGACCACAGGTTGGGAACCACTGCTCTAAAGCACTCCATTTCCACAGACTGTATTGTACTGCTTCTGATGCAAAACATGCACACTTCTACAATGGAGTCTAAGCTGAACATCCCCAGATCTCATCACATGGTCTGCAGCCCACCCACAACAAAGAGTTTAAGGAAAACTGCATACCAATACACACACACACAATACAGTAAGAAATCTCAATTATATAAAAACAAATAACTAGTATAGGAGGCTTGTAGAAGGTTGCTATTTCCAACGCATCCAGATGTTGTTGGACTGCAACTCCCATCACTCCTTCCCAGTATAGTCAAAGGTGACCCAACTTGGGAGTTATGGCCCAACAGTATCTGATGTCCTCTTGCTGGTGCAGACTATCATCAACCAGACCAGTGATTTGTTCTCTTTTCTTTTAAAACTGCTAGAAGTGATGATCTTAAATGTCAGAAACCCATCCTTGTCTCTGCTGACATGAAAGGTCATGTCTGCAATTTCTCGCTGAAGACTGTGGTCCTCAAGGGAGTGCTAAAGAAATTCAAAGGTAAGAGGAAAAAAACCCAGTATGTAGTTTTAACTTTAGCATCTAATGAAGTGAAATTGCCTTGTGGTTTGGGAGAGCAAGTATTGGCAGGAAACAATAA
The DNA here is from genome assembly GCF_037176765.1 of Anolis sagrei. NCBI lineage: Eukaryota > Metazoa > Chordata > Lepidosauria > Squamata > Anolidae > Anolis > Anolis sagrei. Next base: position 24,749,953 of record NC_090022.1, read on the forward strand.
GATGTATAATACAACTTAACAACAGGTGCCTCTTTTGATTCCCCTCTTCATTCCCACATAAAGAAACAAACACATACAATGGGGCTTTTAGTGATCCGCAGAAACCTCCAAATTTCAAATAACTGCTCACTTACAACAGGATACATTGCGTATGTGTAGTTAATACAAGGATACGATCTTACCACAAAGCCAGATGTAGACTCTCTCCCTGTATCAACTCTGGGGACAATATTACATGAGCCAATAATATCACCTACAACATCAGAGGTACGTATATGCCATCCTATGCCAGCAATGCCCCTCTCCACTCCACTTTGGATAAACAGTGAAGTCTCTACACAAGAGAACAGATGGACACAGACTTGATATTAGCGATGGCAATACCCCAAAACCAGTTCCAGGAATGGAAAATGGCCCTTCAAATATTCTGGAGAATCAATATTTTGAAATTCAATGGGGGATACTGAATATGGAGTAGATGGCTTGGACAAAACCATTTTCAAGTACTCTGTAGCCCTGAGCTTCATTTATAGGCTTTCTTTTCTTTCAGATCATCTGCGGGATGAACTGGGGAAAGGCGAAAAAGGTAAATGCTAGAAGCTGAACATACAAAACAGTCATTATTGACATCTCTTCACTTACACAGATTTTAGTACATATACAATTTTCAGAAAACAGGGAAGAAGCAGTCCTGTTATTTCTGGACATGGACTGGAGGGTTAATGTGCGACTTATTATCAGTTCAAAGCACTTTGCAAGTCAATGCAGAATGTTGAATATACAACTCCATCACATTGAGATGGGAAAGCAGAGGTGACCGTCTTTTCAACTTAGGTAATTGCCCTTCTAGATTGTCAGTCGTCCAGTTTCGAGTTCTGTCTCCTCATCACACATGCCTCCCTCTTTGTTCACCTGTGTTGCCCTCGAACAGCTTTATCACACGTGGAAACCTAAGAGCTGGTAGTACATTCATCTTACAATCATCACATGGAGAATACTTTTCTCTGCCCTCTCCGTATTACTTTTTTTTTAAAAAAATCAGGGAAAACTTCAATATCTGAAAGCCAAAAGATCCCTTGCCCTGCCCAAAGCCCCTTACATTAAAAGAGACTGACACCACTTGAAAGCCTCTTCTTTCCATAAGATAAAATTGCCCTGTCCAAGCCCCGCATGATAAAGGAGACCGAAGGGGTGGGTAATTAAATGGTATAGTAAAACTTTGACGGATCCCATCTCACCTGCTTTTCAGCTGGAACCAAGGGAGTAATTCATGGTAGGAGGTAGGAGCTCTGAACACAATTGCTGGCCCATGTTCAGAGTTTCCATTTTTCAGGACATTTCTGCCACTTTTCAGTCACAGATGGCTATGCATGACGTCCGGAAGTAGTTTAACATCATATGATGAGCTCCATGTCTCTCCATTCTTGAAAAGAGGTTGAAGTGTCCTACAACAGGGAAATTTCTCAATGTGATGAGGTCCCTGAACACGATTGCCGGAGTTCCCTCCTTTTAGGACACTTCTGCCTCTTTTCAACCACAGAGGGTTATGCATGACGTCCAGAAGTAGTTTAAGGTCATGTGATGAGCTCCGTTCCTCTCCATGCTAAAAGAGGCTGAAGTGTCCTACAACAGGGAAATTTCTCAGTGTGATGAGGTCCTTAGAGTAGGATAATCGAACTTTGGCTTGCAAAGTGTAATACTACAAAATTATTTTAAAGGAATAACTCAGTACAAGGAAGACGGGAAGGAAAGAAAAAGATTCAACAAGATGTAAAATGGGAAAAATGGAGAAATTACTCTTTGAGTACAGCTCCAAGAATTCCCCTAGCCATCACAACCAGGGGGATTCTGGGAATTATACTTATCACAAATACATTTTGAAAATACATTTGAATGATATTCTTCCCAACACCACACACTTCCTTTCCCTATCATTGCTATCATTCTGATTGTTGGCTGAGCGCTTTTCTCCTGCCTCCTAGAGGATCTGATCCTGGACCCAGAGACAGCCAATCACCTCCTCGTCCTCTCTGCAGACCTAAAGGCCGTGAAGATGGGCTGCCGAAAGCAAGAGCTACCTGACAACCCCAAACGCTTTGACACCAACTCTCGCGTTCTGGCCACCGAGGGATTCAAGTCAGGGAGGCATTATTGGGAGGTGGAGGTGGGCTCTGCGGATGGGTGGGCCTTTGGAGTAGCCAAGGAATCTGTCCGAAGGAAAGGACTGACCCAGTTTTGTCCTGAGGAGGGCATCTGGGCCTTGCAGCAAAATGGGGGGCGATACTGGGCAGTCACTACCCCTCAGCGTACTCCCATTTTCCTTCCCGAGAAAATCACCAAAATCAGAATCTACTTAGACTATGAAGGAGAAGAAGTGTCCTTTTACAAAGCTGACAACATGCAGCATCTTTTCACTTTTAATGTTGCCTTCACAGAAAGGATATTTCCTCTCTTCTCAGTTTGCTCCACTATGACTTATATTAAACTTTGCTCATGAAATGAATAGGACACATAGTTGGAGAGATATTGAGCTGTCATGTGTACACACAATGTGGCAGAATGGTGCTTGTCATACATGTCAAGGTCTTAATCGTGGTGATCACTATGGTCTAGCCCCATGAGCATGAGACATAATGTGCCTGGCAAAATGATGCTTCTCTTCCTCTCAAGGTCTTATTGGTGGTGACATGATGTGCCTGGCAGTGTGGAAACAATGCTTGAAAAAACTACATGCAGCAGCTTTTACGCTGGTTGTGTGTTTGTGTGCCTGATGCTGACATAGGGCTTGGAAAATTTGCTCTTTTTTTGGCCAGCATGTCTGGAAAAGTCTGGGAATGGCCATCCTGACTGGAGATTCTGAGAGCTCTAGTCCAAAAAGGAAATTTCCCAAGCTTTGTGCTTGCCAGTGTGTGCTGAAAGTTAAAAGATGTGCAAGTCAATGATTTGAGTGATATACCTAGCTTGCTGTATTTGCACAGAGACTAATCTAAATAGACCTTAATTTCTGATATGCTATTTCCAATCCCACCTTGTTATGATTGGTGCTCGAGAAGATTACGTACTTTCTCTTCCTGAATAAAGGTAAGAAGGAACTTGTTGAAAGACGACCCTTACCTGCTCCCTTTGTTGTTGTTCATTCGTTCAGTCGTCTCCGACTCTTCGTGACCTCATGGACCAGCCTACGCCAGAGCTCCCTGTCGGCCGTTACCACCCCCAGCTCCCTCAAGGTCAGTCCAGTCACTTCAAGGATGCCATCCATCCATCTTGCCCTTGGTCGGCCCCTCTTCCTTTTGCCTTCCACTTTCCCCAGCATGTCTTCTCTAGGCTTTCCTTTCTCCTCATGATGTGGCCAAAGTACTTCAACTTTGTCTCTAGTATCTTTCCCTCCAGTGAGCAGTCGGGCTTTATTTCCTGGAGGATGGACTGGTTGGATCTTCTCGCAGTCCAAGGCACTCTCAGAACTTTCCTCCAACACCACAGCTCAAAAGCATCAATCTTCCTTCGCTCAGCCTTCCCTAAGGTCCAGCTCTCACATCCGTAGGTTACTACAGGGAATACCATGGCTTTGACTAGGCGGATCTTTGTTGCCAGTCTGATGTCTCTACTCTTCACTATTTTATCGAGACTGGACATTGCTCTCCTCCCAAGAAGTAAGCGTCTTCTGATTTCCTGGCCACAGTCTGCATCTGCAGTAATCTTTGCACCTAGAAATACAAAGTCTGTCACGGCCTCCACGGTTTCTCCCTCTATTTTCCAGTTGTCAATCATTCTTGTTGCCATAATCTTGGTTTTTTTGACGTTTAGCTGCAACCCGGCTTTTGCGCTTTCTTCTTTCACCTTGATTAGAAGGCTCCTCAGCTCCTCCTCGCTTTCAGCCATCAGAGTGGTGTCATCTGCATATCTAAGGTTGTTAATGTTTCTTCCAGCAATTTTCACCCCAGCTTTGCATTCCTCAAGCCCCGCACATCCTCGCATGATGTGTTCTGCATACAAGTTAAAAAGGTTGGGTGAGAGTATGCAGCCTTGCCGTACGCCTTTCCCAATCTTGAACCAGTCTGTTGTTCCGTGGTCAGTTCTGACTGTTGCTATTTGGTCCTTGTACAGATTCCTCAGGAGAGAGACAAGGTGGCTTGGGATGCCCATCCCACCAAGAACCTGCCACAATTTATTATGATCCACACAGTCAAAGGCTTTAGAATAGTCAATGAAGCAGAAGTAGATGTTTTTCTGAAACTCCCTGCCTTTCTCCATTATCCAGCGGATATTGGCAATCTGGTCTCTCGTTCCTCTGCCTTTTCTAAACCCAGCTTGAACATCTGGCAACTCTCGCTCCATGTATTGCTGGAGTCTTCCTTGCAGGATCTTGAGCATTACCTTACTGGCATGAGAAATAAGGGCCACTGTACGGAAGTTTGAGCAGTCTTTCGCATTTCCCTTTTTTGGTATGGGGATATAAGTTGATTTTTTCCAGTCTGATGGCCATTCTTGTGTTTTCCATATTTGCTGGCAAATGGCATGCATCACCTTGACAGCATCATCTTTTAAGATTTTAAACAGTTCAGCTGGGATCCCATCATCTCCTGCTGCCTTGTTGTTAGCAATGCTTCTTAAGGCCCATTCAACCTCACTCCTCAGGATGTCTGGTTCTAATTCATTCACCACACCGTCAAAGCTATCCTCGATATTGTTATCCTTCCTATACAGATCTTCTGTATAGTCTCGCCACCTTCTCTTGATCTCTTCAGCTTCTGTTAGGTCCCTGCCATCTTTGTTTCTTATCATACCAATTTTTGCCTGAAATTTACCTCCAATGTTTCTAATTTTCTGGAAGAGGTCTCTTGTCCTTCCTATTCTGTTGTCTTCTTCCACTTCCATGCATTGCTTGTTTAAAAATAGTTCCTTATCTCTTCTGGCTAACCTCTGGAATTGCGCATTTAACTGGGCATATCTCCCCTTACTATCACTGTTTCCTTTTGCTTTCCTCCTTTCTTGGGCTACTTCCAGTGTCTCAGCAGACAACCATTTTGCCTTCTTGGTTTTCTTTTTCTTTGGGACGTACTTTGTTGCCGCCTCCTGAACAATGTCGCGGACTTCTGTCCATAGTTCTTCTGGGACTCTGTTTACTAAATCTAGTCCTTCAAATCTGTTCTTCACTTCCACTGTATATTCGCTAGGAATGTTAGTGAGATCATATCTAACTGGTCTGTGTATTTTCCCTGATCTCTTTAGTTTTATTCTAAATTGGGCAATAAGAAGTTCGTGATCTGAGCTACAGTCAGCCCCAGGTCTTGTTTTCACCGACTGGATGGATGTCCGCCACCTTTGGCTGCAAAGGATGTAGTCAATCTGATTTCGGTGTTGACCATCTGGTGAGGTCCATGTATAAAGCCGTCTTTTAGGTTGTTGGAAGAGAGTATTCGTTATACACAGCGAGTTTTCCTGGCAGAATTCTATCAGCCTGCGTCCCGCTTCATTTTGTTCTCCCAGACCATGCTTGCCTGTGATCCCAGTTGTCATTTGACTTCCCACCTTGGCATTCCAGTCTCCTGTAATGAAAATAATGTCTCTTTTTGGTGTATTATCCAGTAGGTCCTGCAGATCCTCATAGAACTGATCTACTTCTGCTTCTTCAGCAGCTGTGGTTGAGGCGTATATTTGGATCACTGTGATGTTGAAAGGCTTTCCTTGCACTTTCCTGTTCCCTTTAACCACCATTTGGTTGGGACTAACCATAGTTTCTTGCTGGCTGCACTTTCACAGGTCTTAAATTGCATGACACACATGAGTCGCCTTCGGGCTGAGAGTGGCGGTTAACAAGTGCAAATAATAAATAAATAATAAATAATAAAAAGGAAGACATTGTTAAACTAAAGCTTCCATCATCCTGCATCATTCACTATGCTAGTAATGCATAGTAGGAGTTGTAATTGAGGATATCAGGTTGGCAATCTCTGCTCTAACATAGTAGACACTGCTTATTTTGGTTTGGAAAGTATTAGAAACATAGCCCATCCTCTGTGTTTTGTGAGCAGCTTATGTTCTGAAGTTCTGCTTCTGTGGTGGGACTTGAAAATTCAAAGTGAGCAGATCATGACTTTAGTTCAAAGATTTAATTTGGTTGGGACTAACCATAGTTTCTTGCTGGCTGCACTTTCACAGGTCTTAAATTGCATGACACACATGAAGCACTACTTTGTATCTTAAATTCCAGTGTTTGGGGTATTAAAATACATCTATATAGGTGTTATCAAGAAAACACCTGGACTCAAGTGATCCGTGGATGGAGTTCCATCATAACGAGTGAAGTGACAAGTGGGGTGCCATAGGGGTCTGCCCTGGGCCCAGTACTATCCAACATCTTTATCAATGACTTAGAGGATGGAATAGAAAGTATGTTTATCAAATTTGCAGATGACACCAAATTGGGAGGGATCGCTGTAATACTCCAGAGGACAGGATCAGAATCCAAAACACCTTAAAATTTGAACTGGAAGACCATTGTGGTCTCTTCCAATTCAAACTACAACAGAGGAGATTCCATCTGAACATGAGGAAGAACTTCCTGACTGTGAGAGCCGTTCAGCAGTGGAACTCTCTGCCCCGGAGTGTGGTGGAGGCTCCTTCTTTGGAAGCTTTTAAACAGAGGCTGGATGGCCATCTGTCAGGGGTGATTTGAATGCAATATTCCTGCTTCTTGGCAGGGGGTTGGACTGGATGGCCCAAGAGGTCTCTTCCAACTCTTTGATTCTATGATTCTAATGATATGATACACAAAAAGGAAACAAAGAAATAGCCAAATGAAATCACAACAAAAATACATTTTTATTTCCTGTTTAGAAAGCATTTTATTTACTTTCAATAGGAATGCCACGTGTGAGACTTCTCACTTCCGGTTTAAACTGTGATCATTTTTCATAAAGCAGAAAGTTCCCAGCATTTTCCAGTCATTTTTCAACAAGACCTTTGCAAAACATTGAAACATTGTGGAGTATGTAGATATTATTTGTATTTTGCATGTATCTTCCACCTTTTTGTGCCGAATGATTGAATTCAGTGATACAAAACTGTTTGCATGGTGAATCTTTGAAAGCTGGTCATTTTTGAGAGCGCATTTACAAGAAATACACCCTGACTTGTTATGCCTTCATAATATTGCAAGCGCTGTTTTCTGTTTCAGCTTGGCCCTTCGCTGACAAGGTCTGATGAGACTTTGTCATGGAATGGATCTACAAATCAGATCTATAACTGCAGAACTATCAAATGTTGGTTTTGCATTTAAGTCTCCAGAAGTCCCCAGTTTGGCTGTTTGTGAAGGATTCTGGGAGGTGAAGTCCAAAACACCTGGAAGATAAAAGATGGCGTGCCACTGTATTAGAGTTTAGGATGAAGTTGGAGCTGGTTTACATAATTCTGTTAAACACAGGCCCCTTCCACATTGCTGAATAAAATCCCACATTATCTACTTTGAACTGGGATATATGGCAGTGTGGACTCTGGTAACCTGGGGTCCTTCTACACAGTCCTATACCCCAAATATCAAGGCAGAAAATCCCACATTATCTGAGTATGGACTCAGATAACCCAGTTCAAAGCAGGTAATGTGGGATTTTCTACCTTGATATTTTAGGATATAGGGCGGTGTGGAAGGGCCCCCAGTTCAAAGCAGATATTGTTAGGTTTTCTCTCTTGATATTCTGCATTGTATGGCTGTGTGAAAGGGCCCACAGACAAAGTTTGGCTGGCATGGTTACTACATGAATAGGAGACCGCAAATCTGAAGGATATTGCACTGCTCATCCAGTACTGTTTTCATTGTATTTGCTTCTATGTACCCATAATAAACCTCCTAATTCAAGATGTATATTTGTAAATAAATCAGTGATTACCAAGACACTGAAATTTGCTAGTGTTCTTTCCCTGATCTGATTATAAAAACTGATCTGAATGTGGAAAAAAACACCTGGACAAACAAAATGGGAGAAGTAGCTTTTCAATGAATATCTCATGGAGTCTCAACCAAGTCAACATAGTTTGTGGCAGCCACAAAATGAAGTTTCTGGAGTATATCAACTACTTTCAAAGTAAGGACAGCACAATTAAACAGGAAATAACACTTTCAGAACAGAAACAGATTTTTTCCCCCAAATTTTGTTACATAGTGTAATTATCAGCCAGTGTCCAACTGATCATTTCTGTGCAAAATATTAGAGTGGAGTGTCTGGATGGAATAGATCATTTACACACATTTCAGTCTGGGTTCTGGCCTGGTTATGGAACAGAGACAGCTTTGGTTGCCTTGATGGATGACCTACGCAAGGAACCCATAGGGGACACATGTTCTAGTGGGTTTCTCAGCAGTTTCTGATACTCATGCATCAATCAATCAATCAATCAATCAATACTATGAACAGTGGTTTGGGCTGCCTCACTGACATCCCAGTTGTGAGACACTGTTTTACAGTGTCTTTGTTCCCTTACTTGGGAGGTGAACCTAGATGTTAGGGCTCAGAGTGTTTGATTCGTTTGGCCTATGGGTTCTTTTAATTCCCCAGCTGCAACCGTACCTCATGAAGTCTGACCTGACCACGGTGGTCTATGCCTTAGTTACCTCTAGATTGGATATTGCAATGCACTCTACATGGGGCTGCCCTTGAAGATGGCCCGGAAACATCAACTGGTCTAGCGATCGGCTGCCAGACTTTTTACTGGAGCGAATGATAGGAACCAGTGTTAGTGAGATATGATCTCACTAACATTCCTAGCGAATATGCAGTGGAAGTGAAGAACAGATTTAAGGGACTCAATTTAGTAAATAGAGTCCCAGAAGTATGGACAGAAGTCCGCGACATTGTTCAGGAGGCGACAACAAAGTACGTCCCAAAGAAAAAGAAAACCAAGAAAGCAAAATGGTTGTCTTCTGAGACACTGGAAGTAGCCCAAGAAAAGGAGGAAAGCGAAAGGAAATAGTGATAAGGGGAGATATGCCCAGTTAAATGCACAATTCCAGAGGTTAGCCAGATGAGATAAGAAACTATTTTTAAACAAGCAATGCATGGAAGTGGAAGAAGACAACAAAATAGGAAGGACAAGGGACCTCTTCCAGAAAATTAGAAACATTGGAGGTAAATTTCAGGCAAAAATTGGCATGATAAGTGTGCTGGTACAGCTGTACCAGAAACTCCCACTTTATTTGCCTTGTATTAAGTGTTTGCTTGCAGCCCAAGTCTTGGGATTCTGCAAGTCTTCCTGTTAAAATTTGCAGTTATAGGGCAGGCCCCCTGTCCATCATCGTTAAGTTTGGTTCCGCCCCCTGTTCAGGACAATTGTGAAGGGAAAGGAGCCATTTTCAGTCAGTCTCAGCAAGGAAAGTCAATGTACAGGACATGTACAGACTTCTCCTGTACCAAGGCTTCAACCCTTAAGACCTCCCGGGGGAGAACAGGCTTAAGGGCAAAAGGATTCCCAAAGATTCTTAGGGAAACAGCCCTAAAGATCTGAGGAATTTCGGAGGGAAAAAACAGCTTTGAACATCTAAGAACTGCAGCTGAAGTGACTACAGGCCTACTGGTAGGTCCACTCGGTGCTTTGAGACGCAGATCAACCCGGTAGTGGAGCCCACATCAGTTAGGTTTAGGATCACAGTTAGCCTGGGAGAAGTTTGGAAAGGGATTTTCCTTTAGAATAAAGTAACAGTTAGAAGCCACCAGTTGCACAAAGCCTGGAAGCATTTGTTTAACCCTTTGAAGACAAAAGAAGTTTCTGTTGATTGTTGGCCAATAAAAGACTTTGTTATATTTTACGAGCCCTCTAGAGACTGTTTATGGTGAAAATCCTTGCGAATTTCTCTTCGGGCCCCCTGGCTTCCCGCTGGGCTAAAGTTGCACGTTCTGTTTTAAAGGCAATTCGTTTCAAGCCCAGCGCGCGACGGAACAATAAGAAACAAAGATGGCAGGGACCTAACAGAAGCTCAAGAAATCAAGAGAAGGTGGCGAGACTATACAGAAAATCTGTATAAGAAGGATAATAATATCGAGAATAGTTTTAGATAGAATCATAGAATCAAAGAGTTGGAAGAGACGTCATGGGCCATCCAGTCTAACTCCCTGCCAAGAAGCAGGAATGTTGCATTCAAATCACCCCTGACAGATGGCCATCCAGCCTCTGTTTAAAAGCTTCCAAAGAAGGAGCCTCCACCACACTCCGGGGCAGAGAGTTCCACTGTTGAACGGCTCTCACAGTCAGGAAGTTCTTCCTCGTGTTCAGATGGAATCTCCTCTCTTGTAGTTTGAAGCCATTGTTCTGCGTCCTAGTCTCCAGGGAAGCAGAAAACAAGCTTGTTCCCTCCTCCCTGTGGCTTCCTCTCACATATTTATACATGGCTATCATATCTCCTCTCAGCCTTCTCTTCTTCAGGCTAAACATGCTCAGCTCCTTAAGCCACTCCTCATAGGGCTTGTTCTCCAGACCCTTGATCATTTTAGTTGCCCTCCTCTGGACACATTCCAGCTTGTCAATATCTCTCTTGAATTGTGGTGCCCAGAATTGGACACAATATTCCAGGTGTGGTCTAACCAAAGTGGAATAGAGGGGTAGCATTACTTCCCTAGATCTAGACACTATGCTCCTCTTGATGCAGGCCAAAATCCCATTGGCTTTTTTTGCCGCCACATCACATTGTTGGCTCATGTTTAACTTGTTGTCCACGAGGACTCCAAGATCGTTTGACGGAGTGGTGAGTGAATTAGAACCAGACAGCCTGAGGAGTGAGGTTGAATGGGCCTTAATAAGCATTGCTAACAACAAGGCAGCAGGAGACGACGGGATCCCAGTCGAACTGTTTAAAATCTGGAAAGAGGATGCTGTCAAGGTGATGCATGCCATATACCAGCAAATATGGAAAACACAAGAATGGCCATCAGACTGGAATAAATCAACTTATATCCCCATACTAAAAAAGGGAAATGCTAAAGAATGCTCAAACTTTTGTACAGCTGCCCTTATTTCTCACGCAAGTAAGGTAATGCTCAAGACTCCAGCAATGCATGGAGAGAGAGTTGCCAGGTTTACAAGCTGGGTTTAGAAAAGGCAGAGGAACAGGAAACCAAATTGCCAATATCTGGATGCTGGATAATGGAGAGAGGCAGGGAGTTTCAGAAAAACATCTATTTCTGTTTCATTGCCTATTCTAAAGCCTTTGACTGTGTGGTTCATAATAAATTGTAGTTTTCCTATTTGTTGTTGTTCATTCGTCTCCGACTCTTCGTGACCTCATGGACCAGTCCACGCCAGAGCTCCCTGTCAGCCGTCACCACCCCATCTTCTTCAAGGTCAGTCCAGTCACTTCAAGGATGCCATCCCTCCATCTTGTCCTTGGTCAGCTCCTCTTCCTTTTACCTTCCACTTTCCCTAGCATAATTGTCTTCTCCAAGCTTTCCTGTCTCCTCATGTTGTGGCCAAAGTACTTCAGCTCTGTCTCTACTATTCTTCCCTCCAGTGAGCAGTCGGGCTTTATTTCCTGGAGGATGGACTGGTTGGACCTTCTCGCAGTCCAAGGCACTCTCAGCACTTTCCTCCAACACCACAGCTCAAAAGCATCTCTCTTCCTTCGCTCAGCCTTCCCTAAGGTTCAGCTCTCACACCCGTAGGTGACTACAGGGAAGACCATGGCTTTGACTAGGCGGATCTTTGTTGCCAGTCTGATGTCTCTACTCTTCACTATTTTATCGAGACTGGACATTGCTCTCCTCCCAAGAAGTAAGCGTCTTCTGATTTCCTGGCCACAGTCTGCATCTGCAGTAATCTTTGCACCTAGAAATACAAAGTCTGTCACGGCCTCCACGTTTTCTCCCTCTATTTTCCAGTTGTCAATCATTCTTGCTGCCATAATCTTGGTTTTTTTGATGTTTAGCTGCAACCCGGCTTTTGTGCTTTCTTCTTTCACCTTGATTAGAAGGCTCCTCAGCTCCCCCTCGCTTTCGGCCATCAGAGTGGTGTCATCTGCATATCTGAGGTTGTTAATGTTTCTTCCAGCAATTTTCACCCCAGCTTTGCATTCATCCAGCTCCGCACATCGCATGATGTGTTCTGCATACAAGTTAAAAAGGTTGGGTGAGAGTATTTTCCTATTAAACATTCATAATACCTACACTTGTAGTACACATTCTGACCGCCAGGTGGCACTGCATCCACGCTGTTTCCTCTCCTTTCCTTTTTTTGTAAACGTCATAGTAAAGGAGGGTGAGTCTCCCCTCGTTTTTGAGCAAGCGTCTTCAAGCTGCTGCTTGCAAAATGCAGAAGGGACACAAATGGAGACTCAGAGCGCCATTTTCAGTCTAAAGGAAGGTCCTAAATGGCCGCCAGTGAATATAATCCAACATTACCAGAGACCAATAAGAACCCTAGAAGGCAAAAGCAAGAGCTTCCAGGAAGCGGAAGCCTTGTATATAGAAAATAGCACCAGGCGTAGCATGTAGGCTCCATAGCTCAGGGGTTAGAGCACTGGTCTTGTAAACCAGGGGTCGCGAGTTCAAATCTCGCTGGGGCCTTAATTTTTTTTTATTCTGTTCCTTTTGTCATTTTAGACAATGTATGAATCAAACATATTCAGGAGAAGCTCTGTTGGCTATACAGCAATATACAAGAAAATCCACAAAAGAAGGACATGCAAATTATTATTATTAGCAGCAGCAGTAGTAAATAAGGCCAGGTGCCCTTCCAGACAGGCTTTATATACCAGGATCTGATCCCAGGTTTTCTGCTTTAATCTGGATTATATGAGTCCCAGATAATCTGGGATAAACCTGGGATCAGATCCTGGGATATAGGGCCTACATATTACTGTTTTCTGAATGCATTTGTGGTTTCCCTTTGCCTACACAGAATTAATGAACAGAAATATCCATTAAAGTAATGGACTAAATTATGTATTTAGGCAAGAAAATTAGGTCCTATTTTTACAAAAGAAAACTTCTAAGCAGAGGCCTGGAGATCCAGAAGCCAAGTCAACTCCAGCAGACAAGAGTCCTTTGTCCCACCCTGGGCATTCCACAGATATATAAACCCCTTTTCCTAGTTCCAACAGGCCTCACTACCTCTGAGGATGCTTGCCATAGATGCAGGCGAAACGTCAGCAGAGAATGCCTCTAGACCATGGCCATATAGCCCGAAAAAACCTACAACAACCCAAGTCATCTAATGTTAGGTTGGATCTGCATTGGCATATACTGCAGTTTGAAACTGCATGGCATGCTCAGTGTAGACCCATATAATGCAGTTCAATGCAGTTGAACTGCATAATATGGGTCATTATATGGCAGTGTAGAACCAGCCTTACATAAATGTAACTCAAGAGATCCTGTTCATCAATCCAGAGCAGACATGGGCAAATTTGGGCCCTCCAGGTGTTTTGGACTTCAACTCCAACAATTCCTAACAGCCTCAGGCCCTTAAGGCTGTTAGGAATTGTGGGAGTTGAAGTCCAAAACACCTAGAGGACCCAAGTTTGCCCATGCCTGATCCAGAGGGTCTCCTATCTATCTATCTATCTATCTATCTATCTATCTATCTATCTATTAGATGACCAACCTGCATATATCCCTTTTCCAGAATTAGGAGCCAGCTGCATTAAACCACTACTGACCGAGAAGTCAGGAGTTCGAAACCAGCCCTGGTTGGTGTGAGCTCCCGGCCATTAATAATCCAGCTTACTGTTGACCTATGCAGCCCGAAAGAATAGGAAATTTAGGTACCGCTTTATGCGGGGAGGCTAATTTAACTAATTTATGACACCATAAATTATAACATCATTGGAAGGAAGGATATTAGAGCAAAGATGAAGTACTTTGGCCATATCACGAGAAGACAGGAAAGCCTAGAGAAGACAATGATGCAGGGGGGAAAAGAAGGAAAAAGGAAGAGGGGCCAACCAAGGCCAAGATGGATGGATGGTATCCTTGAAGTGACTGGCTTGACCTTGAAGGAGCTGGGGGTGGTGACGGCCGACAGGGAGCTCTGGCGTGGGCTGGTCCATGAGGTCACGAAGAGTCGGAAACGACTGAACGAACGAACAACAACAACAAATTACACCGTAAAACCTTCCAGCAGCATGCAGAAGAATGAGGAAGTACTCCATCAGGGGACTCAGTGTCACAAGTGGACAGTGAAGCGGCAGCTCCCCCTGTGGCCGGAATCGAGCATACCCTCATGAAGCTGGAAAAAGCTGGAATGTTAAATTGCCTCTGTCTATCTGTCTATATATGTTGTATGTCTATGGCATTGAATGTTTGCCATGTATATGTGCATTGTAATCTGCCCTGCATCCCCTGCGGGGTGAGAAGGGCGGAATATGAATAAGTAAATAAATTAATCCTATACTGTTTACCTTAGCTTTCAGATGGTTCAAATGGCCCAAACTTTGTGTCATGCACAATATTATTTTGTGTATAAAATGAAAGCTGGAATGTGTCTAGAGGAGGGCGACTAAAATGATAAAGGGTCTGGAGAACAAGCCCTATGAGGAACGGCTTAAGGAGCTGAGCATGTTTAGCCTGAAGAAGAGAAGGCTGAGAGGAGATATGATAGCCATGTATAAATATGTGAGAGGAAGCCACAGGGAGGAGGGAGCAAGCTTGTTTTCTGCTTCCTTGCAGACTAGGATGCGGAACAATGCCTTCAAACTACAAGAGAGGAGATTCCATCTGAACACGAGGAAGAACTTCCTGACTGTGAGAGCCGTTCAGCAGTGGAACTCTCTGCCGTGGAGTGTGGTGGAGGCTCCTTCTTTGGAATCTTTTAAACAGAGGCTGGATGGCCATCTGTCGGGGTGATTTGAATGCAATATTCCTGCTTCTTGGCAGGGGGTTGGACTGGATGGCCCATGAGGTCTCTTCCAACTCTTTGATTCTATGATTCTATGATTCTGCCCTTGCGCTATATGTATATCTGTGAATGCTGTGTTTAGATTCATGTCCAAGATATCGAATTATGTAGTATATGCAAATGCAAGTATTCCATAAAAAAACCCCTATATATGTCCCAAAAACACTTCTTGTGCTAAGTATTTTGGATAAAGGATACTCAACCTGTATACATATAGGAGTTTTGTGTGTTTTGCCTTTCTGCCAAGGATGCTATTGCATTTAATTAAGGAGGAATGGCAGTTCATAGAATCATAGAATCAAAGAGTTGGAAGAGACCTCATGGGCCATCCAGTCCAACCCCCTGCCAAGAAGACTTGATTTCAGGTGGAGAAAAATGTCCCTGTTAATTAACAAGTTTTAACTAACTGCAAAAGTATTAACTAACTGCAAAAGGGACAGATTCTCCAGCTGTTCCCTCCATTGTAGCAATGTTGGAAGTTATTACTTGGTTGGAAATCTACCAATAAATTTCAGGCTGTGAATAGGAAAGTGGAAGTTACAAAGTTGGAAAAAAATAAAATTAAAATGTAAAAAAATTAAGCAGATTCCATAGAGACTGTAATAGCGTGGGAACATCAACTAGGAAATTACAGAACGCTTTTATTACAAGTGGCTCGTTGGTCTAGGGGTATGATTCTCGCTTTGGGTGCGAGAGGTCCCGGGTTCAAATCCCGGACGAGCCCTATTTTTTTTTCTTATTTGCACCAAAGATACTTTGCAAATTTATCTTTAAAAACAAACAAAAACAAACAAAAACCCAAAAATACATATTGCAAAATGGATAGAGTAAAACAGGCATGTAATGCCTGTTTTACTCTATCCATTTTGCAATATGTATGTACCATTTAAAGCATATTATATCTTGTAATGGATGCATTTCAGTAAAATGCCAATACTTCTGATGCAAAGCCTTCTAGAAGTAATCCTCTTTCCATTTTGCTCCAAATTGGAATACAGGGAGAATGCAATATATATATATATATATATATATATATATATATATATAGCTAAAGGGTTTCCCCTTCCTCAAGGACATGTTTATATAGAGAGCAATGGATCTCCAGTGTACTGTAAGGGGAGGAAAAGCATATACAATTCATTGCAATACTAAGAAGACAATTTGATTAGACATTAGTACCATTCAGGAGCAGGAGTGGGCGTGTTCGTTTCTGTAGTGTAGTGGTTATCACGTTCGCCTAACACGCGAAAGGTCCCCGGTTCGAAACCGGGCAGAAACATCATTTTTTTTAAAAAAAAAAATCAGCATTATTAAAAAATTATATTCCTTTTTTTTGTGTGTCAAAGACTGAAAGGGGCCATTTCCAACTAATATATACATATTAAAGAAATCACATATACACTTAATTTATTTGCATGTTTATTCATAAGCCCTATTGAAACCATCTATGCTGATGATTGTGCCATCACCGCTCAAGCAGGGAGCTTTGAAGCTTTCCGAAGCTTTCCGAAGCTCTAGGTGCTCTCACTGCCTACTACAGGGAAAACCAGCTGATCCTTAGAATCATAGAATCATAGAATCATAGAATCATAGAATCATAGAATCAAAGAGTTGGAAGAGACCTCATGGGCCATCCAGTCCAACCCCCTGCCAAGAAGCAGGAATATTGCATTCAAATCACCCCTGACAGATGGACATCCAGCCTCTGCTTAAAAGCTTCCAAAGAAGGAGCCTCCACCACACTCCGGGGCAGAGAGTTCCACTGCTGAACGGCTCTCACAGTCAGGAAGTTCTTCCTAATGTTCAGATGGAATCTCCTCTCTTGTAGTTTGAAGCCATTGTTCCGCGTCCTAGTCTCCAAGGAAGCAGAAAACAAGCTTGCTCCCTCCTCCCTGTGGCTTCCTCTCACATATTTATACATGGCTATCATGTCTCCTCTCAGCCTTCTCTTCTTCAGGCTAAACATGCCCAGTTCCCTAAGCCGTTCCTCATAGGGCTTGTTCTCCAGACCCTTGATCATTTTAGTCGCCCTCCTCTGGACACATTCCAGCTTGTCAATATCTCTCTTGAATTGTGGTGCCCAGAATTGGACACAATATTCCAGATGTGGTCTAACCAAAGCAGAATAGAGGGGTAGCATTACTTCCTTAGATCTAGACACTATGCTCCTATTGATGCAGGCCAAAATCCCATTGGCTTTTTTTGCCGCCACATCACATTGTTGGCTCATGTTTAACTTGTTGTCCACGAGGACTCCAAGATCTTTTTCACACGTACTGCTCTCGAGCCAGGCGTCCCCCATTCTGTATCTTTGCATTTCATTTTTTCTGCCAAAGTGGAGTATCTTGCATTTGTCACTGTTGAACTTCATTTTGTTAGTTTTGGCCCATCTCTCTAATCTGTCAAGATCGTTTTGAATTCTGCTCCTGTCCTCTGGACTATTGGCTATCCCTCCCAATTTGGTGTCGTCTGCAAACTTGATGATCATGCCTTCTAGCCCTTCATCTAAGTCATTAATAAAGATGTTGAACAGGACCGGGCCCAGGACGGAACCCTGCGGCACTCCACTTGTCACTCCTTTCCAAGATGAGGAGGAAGCATTAGTGAGCACTCTCTGTGTTCGTCCACTTAACCAATTACAGATCCACCTCACCGTAGTTTTGCCTAGCCCACATTGGACCAGTTTCCTTGCCAGAAGGTCATGGGGGACCTTGTCGAAGGCCTTACTGAAATCCAGGTACGCTACATCCACGGCATTCCCCGCATCTACCCAGCTTGTAACTCTATCGAAGAAAGAGATCAGATTAGTCTGGCATGACTTGTTTTTGATAAATCCATGTTGACTATTAGCGATGACTGCATTTGTTTCTAAGTGTTTGCAGACCACTTCCTTAACAATCTTTTCCAGAATCTTGCCCGGTATCGACGTGAGGCTGACCGGACGGTAGTTGTTTGGGTCGTCCTTTTTTCCCTTCTTGAAGATTGGGACCACATTGGCCCTCCTCCAATCTGCTGGAACTTCTCCCGTTCTCCAAGAACTCTCAAAGATGGTTGCCAATGATTCCGAAATGACTTCCGCTAGTTCCTTCAATACTCTGGGGTGTAGTTGATCTGGCCCTGGGGACTTGAACTCATTAAGAGCGGCCAGGTATTCCTGGACGACTTCTTTCCCAATTTGGGGTTGGATGTCCTCCAATCCCTCATCCACTCCATCTTGCTGAGGTTGAAGACTCTCTTTTTGTGAGAAGACCGAGGCAAAAAAGGCATTAAGTAGTTCTGCCTTTTCCCTATCCCCTGTCAGCATTGCCCCATCTTCTCCTCGAAGAGGCCCTATCGCCTCCTTAATTTTCCTTTTTCTACTGACATAAGAATAGAAGCCCTTTTTATTGTTTTTAATGTCCCTGGCAAGCCTGAGCTCGTTTTGTGCTTTAGCCTTGCGGACCTTTTCCCTACAGGTGTTGGCTATTTGTTTGAATTCTTCTTTGGTGATTTCTCCCTTTTTCCACTTCTTGTGCATGTCTCTTTTGTGTCTTAGCACAGTTAGAAGTTCTTTGGACATCCATTCTGGCTTCTTTGCACTTGTCCTATTTTTTCTCTTTGTTGGCACGGTTTGCAATTGCGCCTTGAGTATTTCACTCTTGAGAAATTCCCATCCATCCGTAACTCCCTTGTCTTTTAGTATCTGTGTCCACGGAATGCTGCTCAGCGTTTCCTTCATTTTTTGGAAATCAGCTCTCCTAAAGTCCAAAATGCGGGTTTGACTTGTCTTAGTTTCGGCCTTCCTTTGTACCTCAAATTGCAGGAGCACATGGTCACTTGCCCCTAAGGATCCTACCACTTCGACCGCATCGATCAGGTCCTCCGCATTTGTTAGGATGAGATCAAGAGTAGCCAATCCCCTTGTTGCCTCTTCTACCTTCTGGACCATGAAATTGTCTGCAAGGCAAGCGAGGAATTTGTTGGACCTTGTACTCTTGGCCGAGTTTGTTTTCCAGCAAATATCGGGATAGTTGAAATCGCCCATGACTACTACATCTCTTTTCTGTGCCTGTTTGGTCAACTGTTGGCAGAAGACTTCATCAAGTTCTTCCTCCTGGCTTGGGGGTCTGTAGTAGACGCCTACAACGACATCTTTTTGAGTCCCAGTTCCCTTGATTCTTATCCAGATGATTTCAAGCTGGTTTCCCAGATTGCTGTCTTGAATCTCTTCTGCAGCATAAGAGTTTTTGACATATAAGGCTACTCCGCCTCCTCTCCCCTTTGTTCGGTTTCTGTGAAAGAGGTTATACCCCTCGATATCTACATTCCAACGATAGGAGTCATCCCACCAGGTTTCAGTGATCCCTATGTTATCATATTTGTGGTGTTGTGCTAAAAGTTGTGGTGTTGTGCTAAAACCCTTAACCCATCTAAAACACAGACATGTGCCTTTCATCTCAAGAACAGAGAAGAATCCCGAGCTCTGAAGATCACCTGGGAAGGAATCCCACTGGAGCATTGCAACACACCCAAATACCTGGGAGTCACCCTGGACCGTGCTCTGACCTACAAGAAGCACTGCCGGAACATCAAGCAAAAAGTGGGTGCTAGAAACAATATCATACGAAAGCTGACTGGCACAACCTGGGGATCACAACCAGATACAGTGAAGACATCTGCCCTTGCGCTGTGCTACTCTGCTGCTGAGTACGCATGCCCCGTGTGGAACACTTCTCACCACACTAAAACAGTGGATGTGGTTCTTAATGAGACATGCCGCATTATCACGGGGTGTCTGCGCCCTACACCACTGGAGAAATTACACTGTCTAGCCGGTATCGCACCACCTGACATCCGCCGGGAAGTGGCAGCCAATAGTGAAAGGACCAAGGCAGAGATATCTCCAGCTCATCCCCTGTTTCGGTATCAGCCAGCACATCAACGACTGAAATCCAGACATAGTTTTCTAAGATCTACAGAGACACTCGCCGGAACACCTCAGCAAGCGAGAGTCCAAAAGTGGCAGGCTCAAACTCAGAACCTCAACCGATGGCTGATACCAGATGAGAGACTCCCTCCTGGGCACACAGAGGACTGGGCAACTTGGAAGGCGCTGAACAGACTGCGCTCTGGCACCACGAGATGCAGAGCCAACCTTCAGAAATGGGGCCACAAAGTGGAATCCTTGACATGCGAGTGTGGAGAAGAGCAAACCACTGACCACCTGCTGCAATGCAACCTGAGCCCTGCCACATGCACAATGGAGGACCTTCTTGCGGCAACACCAGAAGCACTCCAAGTGGCCAGATACTGGTCAAAGGACATTTAATCAACTACCAAACTCACACATTTTGTATTTTCTCTGTTTGTTTGCTTAGTTCTGTTAGAAATGTAATATAATCGACTGGTTGCCTGACACGATAAATGCTGATGGCACACAAATTACTAATGTCAAAGCCTGTAATTTAGCACAAAAATCCAGATACTATCCAAGTAGCATTTTCAAGCAGAAAGGTGAAATAAAATATATTTTAAAAATCTACTGGCAGCGGTGGGATTCGAACCCACGCCCCCGAAGAGACTGGAGCCTTAATCCAGCGCCTTAGACCGCTCGGCCACGCTACCGTATACCCTTATTTGCTTACCGGCACTGCTCATGTTGTGCAGTTGTGCCTTTTCAGCAGCTCTGTGGTTTTGCACTGTTAGAACTAGACATAGAATAGATTTAGACTTATGTCCACCCTTCAATAGCTTGGATTGGAACAATACTGAGAGCAATGCTTTTGGGAGGTTGCCTTCTGAAATGCTTTAACTGGAGATCCTGCATTGAACAGGTGGTGGGACTTTATGGTGGTTGAACTACAAGAAAGGAGATTCCATCTGAACATGAGGAAGAACTTCCTGACTGTGAGAGCCGTTCAGCAGTGGTACTCACTGCCCCGGAGTTTGGTGGAGGATCCTTCTTTGGAAGCTTTTAAACAGAGGCTGGATGGCCATCTGTCAGGGGTGATTTGAATGCAATATTCCTGCTTCTTGGCAGAATGGGGTTGGACTGGATGGCCCATGAGGTCTCTTCCAACTCTAGGATTCTATGATTCTATGGCCTTAGAGCCACCTTCCATCCCTAAGTGTTGTCATGTCCAATGAGTGGATTCTCTTCCTAGTGTTACATGACTTCAATTCTGCTAAAATCATGGGTTCAGGGAGCCTCGAGCGTCTACCTTCCTAATGCCGCAACCCCTTGACACAGTTCCTCATGGTGTGGTGACCCCCAACCATAACATTATTTTCATTACTACTTCATACCTGGGAGTTATAATTACTGTTATGAATCGTAATGCAAATATCTGATATGCAGGATGTGTTTTCATTCACTGAACCAATACCCACTACGCCCAAATTTGAATATTGGTGGGGTTAGGGTGGGGATTTTGTCATTCAGGAGTTGTAGTTGCTGGGATTTATAGTTCACCTATAATCAAAGAGCATTTGAACTCCACCAACAATGGAATTGAACCAAACTTGGCACACAGAACTTCCATGACCAGCAGAAAATACTGGAAGGGTTTGGTGGACATTGACCTTGAGTTTGAGAGTTGTAGTTAACTTACCATACAGAAAGCACTGAGGACTCAAACAATGATACATCTGGACCAAAGTTGCCATGGATACTCAATATGCCCAAATGTGGAGTTTGGGGGGAAATAGACCTTGACATTTGAGAGTTGTAGTTTCTGGGATTTATAGTTCACCTACAATCAAAGAGCATTCTGATCCCCACTAATGATAGATTTGGGCCAAACGTCCCACACAGAACCCCATGACCAGCAGAAAAGACTGTGATGGATCTGGACCAAACTTGGCACGGATACTCAATATGCCCAAATGTGAACACTGGTGGAGATTGGGGGAAATAGGCATTGACATTTGGGAGTTGTAGTTGCTGGGATTTATAGTTCACCTACAATCACAGAGCATTCTGAATCCCACCAATGAGAGAATTGGGCCAAACGTCCCACACAGAACTCCCATGACCAGCAGAAAATACTGTGTTTTCTGATGGACTTTGGCAACCCCTCTGACACCTCCTTGCAACACCCTCCCCTCCCCCCGGGGTCCTGATCCCCAGGTTGAGAAACACTCGTCTAGCTAATCCAGCAGGTCAAATCAGGAAACAGACAGGTTAGAAGGCAAAAGCAGAGGTTCTTGTTCTTCCTGGACAGAAAGGTTGTCAGTGGTGCCTCCGCTCCCAAAGACTGACAAACCTCTACTGTGAACACTCAAGGTTATTTATAGTGCACTTGACAGAAAGAAGAACCAGTACAGAACAACTGAAAATTCCCATGCTGGTTTCCCTTTGGTCCTGGAAGGTGCTGGCTAGGATGCGCAGCCTCATTGGAAGAGGTGTGAGTCTGCGCCTGTCTCTGAGCCAATCAGAGGCGAGCTGGAACATTTAATAAACTACCATTTGAAGTCTTGTGTCCATTGTGAGTCCTTCCCAGAAACTGGGTGCGTCTGGGTAGAATGCGGTTTAATTAGTGGTTAATGGGTCCTGATGGTCCAATGCCAGCTAGACAAAGACGGTGCAGGCCAATGGACAAAAAGTGTTTGAGGGACATGTATTGTTGAAGGCTTTCATGGCCAGAATCACTAGGTTGTTGTGGACTTTTTGGGCTGTATGGCCATGTTCTAGAAGCATTATCTCCTGATGTTTCGCCTGCGTCTATGGCGGGCATCTTCAGAAGTAAAACAAATCAGGAGAGAATGCTTCTAGAATATGGCCATACAACCCGAAAAACCTACAAAAACCCAGTGATTCTGGCTATGAAAGCCTTTGACAATACATAGAACAAAGGTTTTTCCTCCTACCATAGACATTCCACAGGTATATATACACACTCCGGCTTGATGAATGCAAGGCTGGGGTAAAAATTGCTGGAAGAAACATTAACAACCTTAGATATGCAGATGATACCACTTTGATGGCCGAAAGCGAGGAGGAACTGAGGAGCCTTCTAATCAAGGTGAAAGAAGAAAGTGCAAAAGCTGGGTTGCAGTTAAACATCAAAAAACCAAGATTATGGCAACAAGAATGATTGATAACTGGCAAATAGAGGGAGAAAACGTGGAGGCCGTAACAGACTTTATATTTCTAGGTGCAAAGATTACTGCAGACGCAGATTGCAGCTAGGAAATCAGAAGATGCTTACTTCTTGGGAGGAGAGCAATGACCAATCTCGATAAAATAGTGAAGAGTAGAGACATCACATTGGCAACGAAGATCTGCATAGTAAAAGCAATGGTATTCCCTGTAGTCACCTATGGATGTGAGAGCTGGACCATAGGGAAGGTTAAGCGAAGGAAGATAGATGCTTTTTAATTGTGGTGCTGGAAGAAAGTTTTGAGGGTGCCTTGGACCATGAGAAGATCCAACCAGTCCATACTTCAGGAAATAAAGCCCACATGCTCATTGGAGGGAAGGATATCAGAGGCAAAGATGAAGTACTTTGGCCACATAATGAGAAGACAGGAAAGCTTAGAGAAGACAATGATGCTGGGGAAAATGGAAGGAAAAAGGAAGAGGGGCCAACCAAGGGCAAGATGGATGGATGGTATCCTTGAAGTGACTGACTCGACCTTGAAGGAGCTGGGGATGGTGACGGCCGACAGGGAGCTCTGGCGTGGACTGGTCCATGAAGTCACAAAGAGTCGGAAGTGACTGAATGAATGAACAACAACATATATACACTCCACTTGCTTTACTGCCACAGAACTTCTGAAGATGCCAGCCACAGACACAGGCAAAACATCAGGAGAGAATGCTTCTGGAACATGGTCATACAGCTCGAAAAACCTACAACAACCCAGTGTTTAGGGTACATTTACATACAACTGAGGGTTCCCAGAAGGAGTTCGGATAGGTGCTATAGACCAGCAATAGTAAGAAACCCAAGTAACCAGAATTCTCCTAGCTTGGCGCCATCTTTCCATCCTCAATAAGGGAGACAAATCCCCTACTCCCAGCCACAACAATTAATAGATTTGAGGCAGGGGGATGGTTAATACTCCACTATCTGCTGACACTCCTCTGAATCGCTCACAACCTGCCCAGAAATCCCTATCCCTAACATGAAGGAAATATGGGTTTAGTAGTATGACTATGCTTTTATGAAAGGATGCTGGCATATGTGTTTTTTACCAAATGCTATCATTATTTATTTACTTATTTAATTTTTAGTCCACCTTTCCCACAGTTTCCCAGATATGCACTTGCATGGCATTTTTCCTGGCTTGCAAAACCAGGGCAGTACTTTATTGGTTGTACTGAAGATCTGCGGCTGATTATCCTTTTTTAGAAAGTTATGGATGTTTGCCAAGATACCTTGCCATGTAATAAATATCCAGTTTTCTCTTGCTTTCTCTTTAGTTACAGGTTCCTCATCCCATAGCTTGCATTCCCCTGATAAGAAAGGGCAACCCTGTCCTTTTTGCATCATGTGTGCTGTGAAAATCTTCAACTTTGCCCCTGGTTCACCTCTCTCATGAACCACTTTTATGTGGCATCAGTCATAGGTCAGTTGCAAGGTGTTTGGAGGCAAGTGCACCAAAAGCTGCTCCAAAACACAGTGAGTGTCATAAGGGGGAAGTTTTACGATCATATTTCCAAATATTCATGTGAATTAACAGCTATCTTATTATTTCAGGCCATATCCATGCTAATTTTTTTCGTGTCAGGAGTGACTTGAGAAACGGCAAGTCGCTTCTGGTGTGAGAGAATTAGCCGTTTGCAAGAATGCTGCCCAGGAGAGGCCTGGATGTTTTGATATTTCTCCTTTGCCTATATTGAAAATACATAGCAGTACTTAGTTAGAGCATTAATGGTAACTGTGCCTGTTTGTACTACGGTTGGGCTATATACCTTTGTTGGTTCACAACCAGAGGGTGCTTGTGAGATAAGGCTATGTGCTAAGTTTCAGGAAATGAAACTTGAATTCACCTCTTTCCTCTGCCCCTTCAGGCAAGGAGCAAGGCATCTTTCCATCCAAGGTCTTTGTACAGTTTAAGAGAAATATGATCATAAAGCTCTCATTGCCAATCACTAAGCCTTGCGAAAGGCTTCTCAGCCTTTTAGAATGGTGGAGAAAACCTCGAAACCTGGGAAATTGCCACATGAAGGTGCAATGGGGACGCAGTCAAGGTCAGATTCAGCCTCAGGGCTTGATGTTTCACATATTTGTTCCACAATTTCAACAATGCTATTAATGCTGACATCACTTTGCATCAGGTACATAGGTACGGTTCCAACTTACTGGAAGACCAATTAGTCCACCGGTTCTCAGCCTGGGGGTCGGGACCTCTGGGGGTGCAAGGGGATGTCAGAGGGGTCGCCAAAGACCAGCAGAAAACACAGTATTTTCCATTGGTCATAGGGGTTCTGTGTGTGAAGTTTGGCCCAATTCTATCGTTGATAGCGTTCAGAGTGCTCTTTGATTGTAGGTGAACTATAAATCTCAGCAACTACAACTCCCAAATGACAACGTCTATTTTCCCCAAACTCCACCAGTGTTCACATTTGGGCATATTGTGTATTTGTGCCAAGTTTGTTCCAGATCCATCATTGTTTGAATCCACAGTGCTTTCTGGCTGTAGGTGAACTACAACTCCCAAACTCAAGGTCAATGCCCATCAAACCCTTCCAGTATTTCCTGTTGGCCATGAGAGTTCTATGTGCCAAGTTTGGTTCAATTCCATCGTTGGTGGAATTCAGAATTCTCTTTGATTGTAGGTGAACTATAAATCCCAGAAAACTACAGCTCCCAAATCACAAAATCAACCCCTCCCCCCAACCCTGCCAGTATTCAAATTTGGATGTATCGGGTATTTGTGCCTAATTTGGTCCAGTGACTGAAAATACATCCTGCATATAATATCTACGTGACGATTTGTAACAGTAGCAAAATAACAGTTGTGAAACAGCAACAAAGATAATGTTATGGTTGGGGGTCACCACAACATGAGGAACTGTATTAAGGGGTCACGGCATTAGGAAAGTTGAGAAACACTGAATTAATCCCATGACATCAGGCCATTCAATGACTAAATGCTTGGCTCAGAAGGAAAAGGTATACATTGCATTCTCTTGTTCCCCAATCGTTTCCTGAATCATCCAGGGTTTTTATAACAATTATTGTTGTTGTTGTTGTTATATTTTTTTATTCACCTTTCCTCATTGCTCGAGGCAGAATAATTAAAATATATAAACATTGTAAAAATAACACAAATACAAATAGAAACAAAGTCATAACAAATGAGCTAAATATAAATTTTATTAAATCAAAAGTTCTGGTTTTTGAAAGTAAATGTATAAAATATAAATGGTCTACTGACAAATTCACTCTAGAGCAGGTCAGAAGTTTCCAATATTTGGGCCTTACCTTCCATCACACCTGGAGAGGACATTCTGAAACAGTGATTCAAAAGGCAAAGTCCTGTCGAGCAGCTATAACAAGGTTTTATTACACCAAAGGAGGACAATATGTCCCGACGTCCCCACACACACACTAATTTATTTATTTATTTATTTCAGGCTTTTCTATCCCGTCCTATCTCAACCTCCGCAGAGGGACTCAGGACGGCTAACAAATAGGCACCCTATGGCGCCCACATCAAAAACATAAATATACAATTTAACAGCAATATAATAATAACAGTATAAAACAGTATAAAATTGGTGTTAAAAATCTTTAGCACCAAAATTGCCTCTAAACTCTTCTTTGATGCGGCCATATGGTGTGAAAATTTGACTGTAAACCTAGATAGAATGCAAGCAAGGTTTATAAGAAATCTTCTAATTGACTACCAGGACCTATGGTTAAAAACAATAGTATTTAAACTGGGAACAGGTTTACTACATCACTTCCCAAATGAAGCCTGCGAATCCCTTTGGGCGAGGAAAGTGGCCTCAATTGGACTATCAACATTCCTTTTGCTTCATTTGGGATTCAAAATGGCACAAGAATCACTGAAGCAAAGGTTTATTTATTTATTTATTATTTGGACTTATATGCCGCCACTCCCCTGGGGCTCAGAGTGGCTTACAAGAATGGCTAAAATCTAACAAAATTTAAAAGCAATTTAAAACAATTTTAAAACGGCAATATCAAACATTAAAAGCCTGTCGAAACAGGTATGTCTTACATGCCCTGCAGAAAGCTGGTAAGTCCCACAAGGCACTGACTTCAGGTGGCAGAGTATTCCAGAGTGATGGTGCCACTGCTGTGAAGGCCCTCCGTCTGGTTGCTGTTAGACACAAGGTCTTGACACTGGGAATTTCCAATAGATCTTGGTCTTCAGAACGGAGGGATCTCTGGGGTTGGTAGGGGGTGAGGCAGTCCCTCAGATACATCGGCCCCAGACCATGCAAGGCCTTAAAGGTGAGTACCATCACTTTGAAAGTGATCCGGTGCTCAATTGGTAACCAATGCAGCTGTAGTAAGATGGGTGTTATATGGCATCTCATCGGAATTCCCACAAGAAGCCGAGCAGCTGCGTTTTGTACCAGCTTGAGCTTCCGGATCACCGACAGAGGAAGGCCAATGTAGAGGGTGTTACAGTAGTCCAGTCTTGAGATTACCGTGGCCTGGATCACTGTAGCTAGGTCGTCCCTGGACAGGTAGGGGGCCAGCCGTCTAGCCTGCCGCAGATGAAAGAAGGCGGTTCTGCTAATGGCGGAGACCTGGGCCTCCGTCGTCAGCAGAGGGTCCAAAAGGACTCCCAGACTCTTTACCAATGATGATGGGCGTAGCGCCTCACCATCCAGGGTAGGCAGCTGGATATCCCCACTGCCCGGTCGACCCAGCCATAGGATCTTCGTCTTTGCTGGATTCACCCTCAACCTGCTGGCACGCAGCCATCCAGTAACGGCTTCGAGGCACTGATGGAAACAATTGGGTACAGAGTCTGGTCGGCCTTCCATCTTCAGCATCAGCTGAGTGTCATCGGCGTACTGATAACACTCAAGCCCAAACAAAACCTCGAACCAGCTGAGCAAGTGGTTGCGGGACATTGCCCTGGGAAAGCTTAGCGCCTGCTCAAATTCACCATGCCCCCTCCCCCAAGTCTTCAACTTACCATACAGAGAGCCATTACAGACATACAAATACCTAAAAAGTCTTACAGTGGTCAAATATTGCAGACTCTAATGTATTTCCATCAGAACTACTAAGAGGCAGATTGTCTGGAACTCTTTATGCCCAAAAACTATATCCCTGTGAAGGAAATGAAGTAGAAACAATAGAACACATTTTATTGAAGTGCCGCTGTTACACAGTGCAACATAGCCAACTTTTATATCCAATTTTGCCCCGTATGACCAGCCGTCCCCCGCAGATGATAGTTAGATATCTTTTAGAGGACAAGTGCCACAGGGTGACCCTCATAGTGGCGAAATTCCTCGCAGTGGCAACCAGGCTGAGAAAGGAACTAACCTTGGATAGGGGTATTACTTGAAACCATGTATCCTAATTTTGGACAATGAGATGAGAAAATTTTTAACAATTGTTTCTTCACTGATGGGTCTATGGACCGTAATAAATTTTTGATTGATTGACCCAGACAGCCTGACATCGATACAAGGAAAGATTCCAGAGCAGAGCTTTAAAGAGAAATCTGTAAGCACTTAGAAACAAAATCATAATCACAAAAAATGAACACAGGTTTCTCAAAAACATGCCATACCAGATAAACCTTATCTTTTTTTGGATAGAATTACAAGTTTGGTAGATGAAGGGAATGCTGTGGATGTAGCATATCTCACTTTCAGGAAGGCCTTTGGAAAGGTCCCTCATGATATTCTCACAAAGAAGCAAGTAAAATGTGGGCAGACGATGCTACTGTTAAGTGGATTGGGATTTGGTTAACTTGGCTGGATGTAATTTACCTGGCCGTGGAGACTTGAATTTATTTAGATTAGCTGGATATTCCGATACTGCCTGTTGGTCTAGAGCAGGGGGCCTCAAACTTTTCAAACAGAGGACCAGGTCACAGACCCTCAAACTGTTGGAGGGCCGGATTATAATTTGGAAAAAAAAATGAATGAATTCCTATGCACACTGTACATATCATATTTGTAGTGCCAAAAACACTTAAAAACAATACAATTTTAACAAATATAAACTTATTAGTATTTCAATAGGAAGTGGGGACCTGCTTTTGGCTGATGAGATAGGATTGTTGTTGTTTTGTGTGCTTTCAAGTCATTTCAGACATGTTGACCCTGAGCGAGGGCCAGGTAAATGACCTTGGAGGGCCGCATCTGGCCCCTGGGCCTTAGTTTGAGGACCCCTGGTCTAGAGAGTAGCACAAAAGTATACATATGTGGGCCCTTGTAGTCTCTTTCAACTCTGTGACTCTATGTTTCATGTGTTCACATGTGTTCACAAGTAAATAATCTAAATTTCATATTTATTTCTAGAATAGTTCATACGTGCATATTGACACTGCTCCTGGGATTCAACCATCTTAATCTGACCTTGCACATGACAAAACAACTGTATTCTCGTGTATAAATCAGCCTGTCTAATGTGGAACTTGCTGGACAGATCCCATTTTCTCTGGGCAAAAAGTGATTCTTTTACAGGGAAATCCCCTTTTTATTTCCCTGAAGTAATAGGTGACTGGAAATCTGTTTTTCCTCCAGCTGCTCCCTCAGTTACAGTAACTGTACATGCAAATATTGCTAAAACTTATTGGAGAACATCCGGAGCCCCATTATTCATCAGAAGAGTTAACCAGTCTCTTCCTACTCCTATGCCACTACTACCAACCTGAGATGTTTTGCTATCTCATGCAAATGCCAAATGGCACCTAACCTACTACTTACTACTTAGGCGATCCCTCGTTTTCTGAGGATGATTGTCTTCCAATATTCTTGTGGGTCCATATGTGGCTGTGGAGCCCTATTCTTGCTCTGCATCTTCTTCTGCAGTGAGGGTATTGGTTTCCAGGTGGAAGGCAGTCTCAGTCGGGGTTGGCTTGATGCGCCTTCCTCTTGGCACACTTCCCCCTTTCACCCTCCATTCATGACTCTTCAAATTATGCATCACTGCTGGTCACAGCTGACCTCCAGCTGGAGCTCTCAAGGGCCAGGGCTTCCCAGTTCTCAGTGCCTATGCCAGAGTTTTTAAGTTTGGCTTTGAGTTCATCTTTAAATCTCTTTTCCTGTCCACCAACATTCTGATTTCCGTTCTCGAGTTCGGAGTAGAGCAACTGCTTTGGGAGACGGAGGTCGGTCAGCCAAGATTCATGAAAGTGGTTCATTGTTTATAGCAACTCCTTCCAAGCATGTTGTTCAAATATAACTCAAATAGCTCCTTTTCAGTTGTTGCTGTTAATGAGAATCCTGTGAATGACTGGTCTATGGTACAAAGCATAGCTAACACAGTGAGGCCGTGTATATATCGTAACTGCAAAAAATAACTAAACCAGTTACAGGTACAACACAAAATTTAGGTCTGCATTTCAAAGACCTCCATTAAATTGCTCATCTCAACTGTAGGAAAGTTGAGTTCTCTTTCATGTGGTAGCCAATTTGTAGTTGTTGTTAACTGCCTTTGACTTCAGCTTCTAGTGATCCCATGAATGAGGGACCTCCAAGTCACATTATCCTACAGAGCTCTGCTCAGATCTTGCAGAGTCAATGCTGTTACATCTCTGCTTTAGCCTATCAATCATGGAATTCTAGCTTTTAAAAACATCAAAAAGGCAAATATAACAATTAAATCTCTCTATATAATTAAAGTGATGTGGGGGGTGGTATGTTTGTGGATTATTTCCTATAGGCTCCCACCTCCAGAGAGTCCTGTGATCTCCACTGACAATGGATCTGGACCAAACTTGGCACACAAACCCCCATAACCAATATAAAAGACTGGAGGATTTGGGTGGGAGTTCACCCTGAATTTCAGGAGTAATAGTTCACTCACATCCAGAGAGTACCATGAGCCCAACTGGTAGGCTTCGACCACATGGCCGGCCTCCATTTTTTCTCTCTTCTGCCTTTTGTCTCCTCCTGTGAAGATGCATTTTGCCATTCTCCAGGCAAGATGTAGCTGAATGCATATTTTCCTGATATCTTTACCTTTGCCTTCATTAGAATATGAGAATATGAGGTTTAGAAAGATAGTTAGCTCCAACAACTTTCCTATCCAGAACAATAAGTTGCCAAGCCAAATTCAAGGTGCAGGTTATGACCCTACGGTTCGGGCCCTGCCTATCTTCACCATCGTATCTCCCTCTATGAACTGGCGCGAACTTTAAGATCTTCCAGGGAGGCCCTCCTTTTGCTCCCACCACCGTCACAAGCACAGTTAGTGGGGACGAGCGAGAAGGCCTTCTCGATGGTGGCCCCCTGCCTCTGGAACACCCTTTCTAAAAAAAATTAGACAGGTCCCATCCCTCCCCTCCTTTTGTAAGAGCTTGAAGACCTGGTGGTTTAAACAAGCCTTTGAGAATGACGAGTTCTAGCTCAGCCCCAGATCTTGTTAAATATGGCCATATCTTTTTCTACCAATTACCCAGGTTACTTCCTCCTATTAGGCCTCGGAAATGAACAGCCATAGACTGTACCTATTATTATTGTTGCCTGCTTATAACATTGCACTTAATTCCCCGGGTCCTCTAAAAATTGCACTAGCCTCGGCACGACCTTTTAAAATTGCCTTGAACAAGTAGGATTATTTTAAATATATATGTGCTATTGTGATTTTTATGCCTATACTGTCTTGTTAATTTTATGTTTATGTTGTTTGCCTTGTATGTAATGATGTTGTTACTTGGAAACCGCTCTAAGTACCCTCAGGAAGATAGAGCAGTATATAAATAAAGTGCTCCCCGGTACTGTAGGTAATGCCCATATATGAATATCTATGTTTCCTCTCAAAACATGACACACACAAACTCTCACATTTAGACTCAAATGATTCTGTTATTAACACAGAAATCCTTATGTGCCATGACACTCTCCAAATATATTTAGTATATGTATTTGCCATGTAGATTATTTGATGATCAGAAATATCTTCACCTTCCTCCCTGGGATCAGTTTGATCTGACCATTTCCAGATTTGGTAGGGCTTTCCCCCTGAGTTCAATTTAAAAGTTGCTTCATGGGTAAAAAGAAGGTAAGTGTGGAATGTAACGTACTTCCTTATGTATTGGTTTTATGTTATTTTGTAACCTATCTTGCTTTGGGCAACAGTGTTGTATTGTGCTTCCTGTCACCTTTTCAGTGTGATGTCTATACAATGACAGGGCGGCCACTGAAAAAGTCCCAATAGAAAAAACTAGGTTTGGCCAGTTATGAATCCCCATTGGCCCAGAGTCAATTGGGCACTAGCTATAAAGCAAGGGAGCTCTCTCATATCTTTACATTGGCCACCAAAACATGGGTAAGTCCTATAAGTGGAACAGCCTTAGGAGGAGGGTATCTTTGGGGGCACTGAATGATGGTTATGATCTTTCTTACAGCCTTTTGTTATAAAAATGCCTTTAATTTCTTTGACTGTCTATATGACTGAATATTTTAATCCAAAAACACTATACAGACTTATTCTAGGTTTTTTTTTCCATGCCAGGAATGACTTGAGAAACTGCAAGTCGCTTCTGGTGTGAGAGAATTGGCTGTCTGCAAGGACATTGCCCAGGGAATGCCTGGATGTTTGATATTTTACCATCCTTGTGAGAGGCTTCTCTCATGTGTCCACATGGGGAGCTGGAGCTGACAAAGGGAGCTCAACCTGCTCGCCTCGCATTCAAACTGCTGACCTGTCAGTCAGCAGTCCCGCCAGCACAAGGGTTTAACCCATTGCACCACTGGCCCCTCTGTTCTAGGAGTATTGAAGGTAGATCTTGGATGACATCCAGTCTGGATCCAACAGATCCAGTGCCTTCATTGTATTATTACGATATACTTCTTTGTCAGTTTCTTTACGGGCCCAAACAGCACATGACATTAACCATGTGGCTGATCCTGTAGTGCAAGATTTTTCTTCCATAGATTGCTAATGTGAACCCCTAATCCTCAAGGGAGAAGGAAAGAAGGTGGTCTTTCCTAGATACTAATCTGCATTGTGATGTCTCCTGCATGGGAAATTCACTTCCATGAATGTGGATAAGAGCATTTATCCAGGTCTTAAAAGGCACCTTGATCTTGATTGGGATTGCGGGAAGGAAAGGCTTAAAGCTCTATATTTCTCACAAAAACTTAATTATCCAGATTTGTGGAAGCTTCAGCTCTTGTTTCTTAGAGCCCTTTCACACAGCCCTATATCCCAAAATATCAAGGCAGAAAATCCCACATTATCTTCTTTGAACTGGGTTATCTAAGGACCCTCACACACAGCCATATAACCCAGGATATCAAGGCAGAAAATCCCACAATATCTGCTTTGAACTGGGTTATCGGAATTCACACTACCATTTATTCCAGTTCAAAGCAGATAATCTGGGATTTTATTCAGCTGTGTGGAAGAGTCCACACTCAGATATTGTGGGATTTTCTGCCTTGATATTCAGGGATATAGGGGTGTATGGAAGGCCCTTAGGCCCCTTCCACACAGCTGAATAAAATCCCACATTTTCTGCTTTGAACTGGGATATATAGCAGTGTGGACTCTGATAACCCAGTTCAAAGCAGATATTGTGGAATTTTCTGCCTTCATATTCTGAGTTATCTAGCATTGTAGAAGGGCCCTTAGATATGTATGAGGTTATCATGGTTCTCTATGAGAAAGCAGATGGCAACTGGAAGATGGCACATGTTCTGTACAGGCAGTCCTCGAGTTACAAACATCTGACTTACAAACTACTAATGGTTAAGAACAGGGGTGAAACAACAGGAAGAAATCTAGCCTTGGGAAAGGGAATTCACTCCTGGAAGAGTTATTATGCATCATGGTGTGACTGTTATTGTTTATTGCTTTGTTTATGAGTTTATTTATTGTTTGTATTGCTGTGTTGTTTTATTGATGTATTTGGGTTCAGCCTCTTGTAAGCCGCACCGAGTCCTCCAGGTGATGGTAGCGGGGTATAAATAAAGGATTATTATTATTATTATTATTATAGCAAAAAGGTGTCTGAAGTGAAGCTTTATCACCAATCCTTGCTTCCACAACAAGCCAATTTTTTCAAAATCCAATTATTACAGGGACCGAAAGTGAGGTGAAACCTTCTGAACAGGGGCACAGACAGCTTAACAAATATCACAGGAGTGTTAGCCCTTCCCTATGATATCCAAAAATATATCATCCACATACATACCTACACTTCAAAAATGTACCTCTTCTGTCTTACATACACATTCAACTTAACAACAAACCTACACAACCTATCTTGTTTGTAACTTGGAGACTACCTGTATCTCCAAAGCTAGAGCCGACTGGGGGAAAGTGGTGCAATTTATGGAATTGGCAGGTCAAATACACTCAGAAACAGGTCTAACATTTGAGACACCAAAATGTGTGTTGGCCACATTATGTTATGAAGGGCAAAGGGAATCTGCCTTACTTTATCTCCCTAGTCTTCATCTTTTTCTTCATGGAAGTTCAGTTTTTGGCTTCAGATACAGGAGAGCCATAAAACAAAACAAGTGGGGGAAATTGGTGTCTTATGAGTTATGTGCTCATGCATTGTTGGCGCAAAGTGCATGTGAAGTAAATAGCTGAATCCAAGGGATGCAAGTGATTTAAGGGATGCCATTGTGTGGTCATACCGACAACACATCCAGTTCCATTTGGTAAATAGACTGTCATGAAGGGGACTCAGAGGGGCTTACAATATATATTTTTGTACAATATATTATATTATTAGCATAGTACAATATCAGTATTATATATTACTATATTGCATTAAACCATTATATTGTAATATTATTAGTAATATTACATGTAATTTAAATATATAATTATAATTATAATATTTTTTTATTATTACTAGTATTATACTGTATTACATTACCTATTTTGTGATCACCCAAAGAGAACACAGTGAAATGCTAGAGAAATGCTGCAGAGTCAAATGTGCCAAGATAGAGAGCTCATTCTACTAATAGTTGTTTTACTGATTTGCATACTCTTTTCCTGGAGCCCCAATGGCACAGTGGGTTAAACCACTGAGCTGCTGAACTTGCTGACCGAAAGGTCACAGTTTCAAATCCAGGGAGCTGCGTGAGCTCCCGCTGTTAGCCCCAGCTTCTACCAACCTAGCAGTTCGAAAACATGCAAATGTGAGTAGATCAATAGGTACCGCTCCAGTGGGAAGGTAACGGCGCTCCATGCAGTCATTTATTTATTTATTATTTGCACTTGTTAACCGCCACTCTCAAGCCCGAAGGCGACATGACCTTGGAGGTGTGTAACGGTGCTCCTTGTAGTCATGCTGGCCACATGACCCTGGAGGTGGTCTACGGACAATGACGGCTCTTCGGCTTAGAAATGGAGATCAGCACCAATCCCCAGAGTCGGGCACGACTGGACTTAATGTCAGGGGAAAACTTTTACTTTACCTTTCTCTTTTCCTGACAGGGTCATTTATTTTCTCTCTTCCAGCTTTTCTTCCCTTGTTGCTGCTTGTGGCAAGCTTCATCTCCAGAAACCATGCGAGCCACGAAGAAGAATGGGTGGGGTGCCTCCGCGACCCTGACTATGAAGAGCTGCTAAACACTGCTAAAAATGGGCTAAAGAAGACTTCAGATCCAAAGATTGTTGTGATTGTTGGGGCTGGAATAAGTGGACTCACTGCTGCCAAGTTACTGAAGGACGCTGGCCACCTGGTAATTAAACTCAATCGTCTTTTCACGGTAGCGGATGGACAGGGGACTGGTACCAGCAGCAAGGAGTAGCCTTCCTTGAATAGTACCTAGCATGCTATAATTATCAGGACATGGAGAGATTGGCATGCAGATTGGCACTTCATGCCGGCACCTAATGAAGACCTCATAAGAAACAAGTTTCAACTGTGGTTGAATATACTATGAGAGCCAGCATGGTGTAATGTTTTGAGGGTTGGACTCTGGAAATCAGGGTTCAAATCCCTACTTGGCCATGGAAACCCACTGGGCGACCTTGTACAAGTTACACTCTCTGTGACTCATAGGAAAGCAATGGTGAACCCCCTCAAAACAAGCCTTTCCCCCCAAAAACCCCCATGATGAATTCATCTTAGAGTAACCATAATTCAGAAATAATGTACTCCTTTGTAAAACTAGTATAACTAAGCATGCAGGTGTTATATGTTGTGTGTTCAAATTTGTGTTTCATTCAACAGAAATGTCTAATGTTTATAACCATTGCTATAGGCCACAGGCTTTGCATTTATGCCTATGTATGTTCTTTCTTTGGACCTTGAGGAAGGAGGTATCCTGTATGTTCCTTTGCAAGCCCCACCTTGATGCTTAATTAGGGGCAGCTAGGTCTTTGAGTAGTTGTGAGGTGCTCCTGGGCTCATTCAAATTATATTCAAATAGGAAGGAAGGAGGAAGGAACAACCTTGGACTGTGGGTACACTGGGGACAGAAGCTATTATTTATTCAATGTACTGTTGAAAGCTTTCATGGACTGAATCACTGGGTTTTTGTAGATTTTTCGGGCTATATGGCAATGTTCTGGAAGCATTCTCTCCTGACATTTCACCTGCATCTATGGCAAGCATCCTCAGAGGTGTGACACCTCAGAGGTGTCAGGAGAGAATGCTTCTAAAACATGGTCATATAGTCTGAAAAACCTACAACAACCTATTATTTATTCTCTTGGAGTTTCTTTTAAGTGGCCATCAGAATGAGCCCAGATGCATCCCTGCAAGTCAAGAATCATAGAATCAAAGAGTTGAAAGAGACCTCATGGGCCATCCAGTCCAACCCCCTGCCAAGAAGAAGGAATATTGCATTCAAATCACCCCTGACATCCAGCCTCTGTTTAAAAGCTTCCAAAGAAGGAGCCTCCACCACACTCCGGTACAGAGAGTTCCACTGCTGAACGGCTCTCACAGTCAGGAAGTTCTTCCTCGTGTTCAGATGGAATCTCCTTTCTTGTAGTTTGAAGCCATTGTCCCTTGTCCTAGTCTCCATGGAAGCAGAAAACAAGCTTGCTCCCTCCTCCCTGTGACTTCCTCTCACATATTTATACATGGCTATCATATCTCCTCTCAGCCTTCTCTTCTTCAGGCTAAACATGCCCAGCTCCTTAAGCTGCTCCTCATAGGGCTTGTTCTCCAGACCCTTGATCATTTTAGTCACTCTCCTCTGGGCACATTCCAGCTTGTCAATATCTCTCTTCAATTGTGGTGCCCGGAATTGGACACAAGAGATCCCTGGACAAAAAAAAAAAGGTTTGGAACCACTGTTCTAAAGACTTTGCTGTTGCATCTTCCTAAGGTTGGATCTACACAGCCATATAATCCAGATTATCAAAGCAGATAATCCAGATTGTCTGCTTTGAACTGGATTATATGAGTCTACAATGCCATATAATCCAATTCAAAGCAGATAATCTGAATTTTATTTGACTGTGTAGATGGGGCCTCTCTTAGTAGAATCTGAAAAACAGCTTTGTTTAAGAACTATGATTTTGGAACTGTAATCCTTTCCTTAGTGGTTCGTGGTCATGTTTGCTGTACATCAGTATAATCCAGAGTTATGTGTTCTTCAGAAATAGCGACCTAGAACGATCTGGCAAAGTGGTTTGAAATCAATCCATGGTGTTTTTTTTAATGTTCCTAGGTTTATATTCTGGAAGCCAGTGACCGTGTTGGGGGCCGGATAAAGACCTACCGAGAGAAGGACTGGTATGTGGATTTGGGCGCTATGCGCCTGCCCAAGCAGCACCGGTAAGCTAAAAAGAGCTCAGTGCAGGATGCATTAAGCTGAAATGGGGTGGTGGTATTTTTTAAAGAAACAAGAACAGCCATTTTATTGAGTGTTGACTGGTGGCGTCCATATCAACAGGGAAGTGCACTTGCTGTCGGTTTCATTCTAAACTTCAAAGGAACTTTCCATGGTGCTGATCACAATCCCAATGTATATACAGACGTTTGTATAGCTGCTTTAAAGTTAAGGTTAAGGATATGAGTTTATGGGGGCAAGAGACACGGAAAGTAAGAGTTTTAGTGGGTTGACTATGAAATAGGGTTTTTGAAAATGTCTTTCTTTCCCAAGCTCAATACATGACGTTGACATGCTGGCTGATACCCAAACAAGGGATGAGCTGGAGATGTCACTGCCTTGGTCCTTTCACTATTGGCTGCCACTTCCCGGTGGATGTCATGTGGTGCAATACTGGCTAGACAATGTAATTTCTCCAGTGGTGTAGGGCGCAGGCACCCCGTGATAATGTGGCATGTCTCATTAAGAGCCACATCCACTGTTTTAGCATGGTGAGATGTGTTCCACACTGGGCATGCGTACTCAGCACCAGAGTAGCATAGCGCAAGGGCAGATGTCTTCACTGTGTCTGGTTGTGATCCCCAGGTTGTGCCAGTCAGCTTTCATATGATATTGTTTCTAGCGCCCACTTTTTGCTTGATGTTCAGGCAGTGCTTCTTGTAGGTCAGGGCACGGTCCAGAGTGACTCCCAGGTATTTGGGTGTGCTGCAATGCTCCAGTGGGATTCCTTCCGAGGTGATCCTCAGATTATTCCTTATTGTTATTTATATTAAAATTCTCATCTTTTCTTGTTTCATATATTTTTTCAATAAAGTCCAGTCCATTTTCTTTTTAAGGTTACCTTATCAATGTGTTAATTGTTGTGTTAGTTTGTCCATACTCGTGAATTACACCATTTTTCTCAGCCATTGTAGGCATTTCCTTTACTCTCCAATATCGCGCAGTTAACCAGTTAAAGAGAATATCTTTGCTTCTTTCCAATTTTACATCCATAATGCCCAATAGAAAGTATTCTGGTTTAAACTGAATTTTTTCCTGTAGGATTTTCTGGGTAGTTACATGAATTTCTTTCCAATATCCTTTTGCTTTTTTTTTCAATTCCACCACATATGAAAGAAAGTAGCATTTTCTGATTCGCATTTCCAACAATTTGCTTTCCTGTTTTTTTAGCACTGTGATTTTGTCAGAGCTGATGTACCATTGGTATATCATTTTTTGCCAATTTCATATGCGTATGTATACTTCAGTTTACAGTTCCAGATCTTCTCCCAATCATCCATTCCAATATTATGTCCTATGTTTGCCGCCCACTTCACCATACATTCCTTAACTGTTTCTTTTTCTGTTGACCATATTAATCTTGTGATTAATCAAATCCACATAAGTCAAGCCTTCAAATGTGGAGGATCAAATATAGTTCTTCTCCATTTCTAATGTAAACATAATTAAATTATTTTTTTCTAGATTGTTGTAGGTTTTTCGGGCTATATGGCCATGTTCTAGAAGCATTCTCACCTGATGTTTTGCCTGCATCTATGGCAAGCATCCTCTGAGGATGCTTGCCATAGATGCAGGCAAAACATCAGGGGAGAATGCTTCTAGAACATGGCCATATAGCCTGAAAAACCTGCAACAACCCAGTGATTCCAGCTGTGAAAGCCTTTGACAATACATTATTTTTTTCTAGTTTATTGATGACTAACCAAATACATCACTTCCTTTGGAGTATCTTTTCTATCTCTGCACTTATGTAATGACCACATGCTTCTTTAGATAGGGATCAAGACAGCTGCCTCTGTTGACGTAGGGTTGACTAGAGGGTCAGGCACAATAAATACCTGTACTTCATAACCTGCTATTACGCTACCCTTTTGTGTTTAGAAGTAGTATATTGATAAGCATCTGAAATAGGGGACAGTGAGCAAAGAACCCCCATTGCATTAGAGACAGAGCAATAGGTACTGACATGAGTCTTATTTCTGTCCTGTGTTATCTGTCCTTATAATTTTACTGATTGTTTATTGATCTCCAGTATGTCGCCATCATCCCTGGATGCAGAAGTTTCACAAACTCTCCTGTGACATTGTCGTGAGCTTTAAGAAAACCTTCTCTCTCTTCTGGTTTTTCCTCCCAGAATTATTCGTGAATACCTTAAGCAATTCAACCTCTCGTTGAACCCATTTGTCCAGACGGATGAGGATGCCTGGTATTTGGTTAGAAACCAAAGGCAAAAGGTGGCAGCTGTGCATTCAAATGGCAACCTTTTTGGATACCAGCTGGATCCCAGTGAGAGGGGAAGGAGCCCTGATGAACTCTATGCCAGAACACTGGATAAGGTACGTCCTTGGAAAGAAATACCTGGATAAAATTCAGCTTCCACTTTGCACACTAAGGGCTGAAACTAATGTACCAGCTGCACTTTTTTTCGTGTCAGGAGCAACTTGAGATTAGTCTGGCATGATTTGTTTTTCATAAATCCATGTTGACTATTAGCAATGACTGCATTCATTTCTAAGTCTTTGCAGACCACTTCCTTAGTCTTAATATGCTGTTTTACTTATATTTTTTGAAATCTAAACAATGTATTCATGGGGGGATTGCATATACAGTATATCACTTCCCTTATCAGTTGCCTTCTTTCCTTTTGCACAGGTAACCAAAAATTGCACAGTTTTGAAGGAGAAATATGACTCTTATTCCACAAAGGTAAGGGAAAGTGAGCATTTGCTTGTCCATCAAAATAAAATATACTGTAACCTTTAGTATACTCAGGAAGTTTTGCCTCTTTTGTAGTAAGTCTATACTTTTTGTGCATATATATAACTTTGGTCACCAAATCTTGTTTTCCTGCAATTAGGAATACTTAATTAAAGAAGGAAATCTGAGTCGAGGGGCAGTGGATATGATTGGAGATCTTTTGAATGAAGATTCCGGATTCCACATTTCATTCCTTAACTCTGTCATGGAATATGTGATTTTTTCAGATGATGACAGGTAAATGGGAAGCATGTACAATCTCTTGACTGACAAGAATTGGGGGAAATGTTTCTTTTTTTAATAGCAAGGTCATTATTTTATTTCTCTCTCAGACTGTCTAGCACTCACCTCAAAAAGTCCAATGCATCTGTTGGTAACCAGCTGACTCTTGGTGGCAATCTACTGTATTTCCAATATTTTTTGCTTAACACTGGCATGTATTAGCAACTAAGATACTAGTCTAAGGTGGGGGTGGCAACTGATGGAGTTGAGTGCACACATTCATTATAATAGAACACTAGAGGATTGCAACCAACTAGCCCTCTGGTCTTTCCTGTCTCCCTGGAATGATGCTAGACTTATCCACAGGTCATAGCAACATCCATACTTTTGCCCCATAATAGGATCCTCATAGTATGCTTACTGTATGTACTGACTTATGAGGATCCAGACCACAACCAGTTTTGGAGAGGAGAAAGATATTTTCTTGGACAGGATGACAATGTAGGGAAAGGAGGATTAGCACAACATGTGGAGATGACTGGTTAGAATTGAGACATACCTAGAATCGTAGATTTGGAAGAAAACACAAAGGCCCTCCAGTCCAACCCTCTGCCATGCAGAAAACCACAACCAAAGCACCCCAGACAGATGACTCTGTTTGAAAGCTTCCAAAGGAAGAGCCTCCACTACACTCTGAAGCAGTGAGTTCCACTGTGGGACAAAGGACTCTTGTCTGCTGGAGCTAGGTGTCCTTTGTCTTTTATCTCACCCTGGTCATTTCATAGATATATAAACCCTTTTTCCTAGTTCCAACAGACCTGCTTTTGGCTGATGAGATAGGATTGTTGTTATTGTGTGTTTTCAAGTCATTTCAGACTTAGGTTGACCCTGAGCAAGGGCCAGGTAAATGACTTTGGAGGGGCGTATCCGGCCCTTGGGCCTTAGTTTGAGGACCCCTGCTCTAGACCATGGCCATATAGCCCGAAAAAAATTATTTATTTATTATTTATTTCAAAGTTTTATATACCAAGCTTCTCACCTCATAAGAGGGACTCAGCCCGGTTTCCAACCATAAAAACACATACAATCGGTAAAATATCAAAATACACATTACAATAAAACATTTAAAAAGCACATATATTTAAAACTACAGTGGTCAGTCGTCACACTAAAATCGAATAAACACTGTCTTTCATCCAGATCATTGTCTCATTCTTCGAAAAACTGTCTCCACAACCACGACTTCAACTGTTTTCTGAATGTCAGGATTGTTGGGGCGGTTCTAACCTCTGGCAGGAGAGAGTTCCAGAGTCGCGGGGCCACTACCGAGAAGGCCCTGTGCCTCGGTCCCACCAGCCGCGCTTGTGAGGCCGGTGGGACCGAGAGCAGGGCCCCTCCAGACGATCTTAGTAATCTTGATGGTTCATAGGGGAGAATACGTTCGGAGAGGTAAACCGGGCCGGAATCGTTTAGGGCTTTATAGGTTAACACCAGCACTTTGAATTGTGCTCGGAAGCTAATTGGCAGCCAGTGGAGCTAGTGTAACAGCGGAGTGGTGTGCTCTCTGTACCCAGCACCCATTAGTAATCTGGCTGCCTATAAAAAAAACCTATAACAACCCAGTGATTCCGGCCATGAAAGCCTTCGACAATACATACATGAAACTGATTTGTCGGGCAATACCCAGGAGGATAGCTGAGCCTAGGACTTTTTGGATATTGTTACATTTTTGTTCAGGCTTGAGCTATGGAGGTGCTTAGAGAGAGAAGAAGTTTGAAGCAGAGAGAGACAGAGTTTGGAGTGTGCTCTTTCTTCATGCGCTGCAGAAGGAATTTATAGTCAAAGAAATACCATTTTAAATCTCTCATAAAAGGACATATTGCGAGTCGATGCAACTGATCACATAATTGTATATATGTTGTTCTGAATTATGAACAGTAAACTACTAGTTCTTAACTGTTCATCTGCGCGGCATATTTTCTTTCTCTGGCAAGGCAGATCAAACGTGAACTATACGCAGGGGTGGCTCAACCCATTACGCAAAGTAAGCATTTGCAGTATAGTTGATTTTGCCCAGGGGCGCTCTTGAGGCACTCTTGAGGGAAAATAGACCTTGACATATGCGAGTTGTAGTTACTGGGATGTATAGTTCACCTAAAATCAAAGAGCATTCTGAACTCCACTAATGATGGAATTGAACCAAATATGGCACACAGAACTCCCATGACGAACAGAAAATATATATCAATGATTGGGGGGGGGGGGGGCGCACCAAAATACTGTTTGCTTACCATTGGAAATTACCTAGGGCCGCCTCTGACTATACATAATTTATTTTACATTATGTCACAGAATCTCCTTTCCTGTTCTTCTGCTATTACTTTTTGGTTTTGCTGCACATAGAAATGTTGTCATGAGTTGATCCACTCATTGTGTTATGAGAGATCTTACCTTTATTCTTTTCTCTTGGCTTCTTTAGTTTTGAGGAAATCACAGGTGGATTTGACCAGCTTCCTAACGCCTTCTACCGAGCAATGCCTGGAACCGTCCGTCTCAACAGCAGAGTAGAGAAGATTGTTCAGTCGGGCAAAAAAGTCAGGGTGCTTTTCCGCAGACCGGGCAAAAGTGCC
The DNA here is from genome assembly GCF_037176765.1 of Anolis sagrei. Taxonomy (NCBI): domain Eukaryota; kingdom Metazoa; phylum Chordata; class Lepidosauria; order Squamata; family Anolidae; genus Anolis; species Anolis sagrei. Next base: position 24,793,351 of record NC_090022.1, read on the forward strand.
CTAACATGGCTGACTGCCGATTACGTCCTTGTCACAGCTACGGCCAAAGCCACCCGGCTCATCAAATTCCACCCTCCCCTTTCTCATGTAAAGGCCCATGCCTTGCGCTCCTTCCATTATGCAAGCTCAACTAAGATTGTCTTGGCGTGCACCGACAGATTTTGGGAGAGAGAAGGGATTCGAGGTGGGAAGTCCACCACTGACCATCCATCCCGATTGATCTACTATCCGAACCACGATTTCGCCAGTGGCATTGGGGTCCTCCTGGTTTCTTACACCTGGCACGGAGATGCTAATTTCTTTCTTCCCCTCAGCGATGAAAAGTGTGTAGATGTGGTGTTGGATGACCTGTCAGAAGTGCACAATATCTCCAAAGATTATCTCAAATCTGTCTGCAACAGGCACGTGATTCAGAAATGGGCCCTAGACAAATTTTCCATGGGGGCTTTTGCCTCTCCCACTCCCTACCAGACCAGCCATCTTTTTAAGAGCTTGTCTCAGAATGAAGGGAGGATTCATTTTGCCGGAGAACATACAGCTCATCCTCATGCTTGGATTGACAGCACCATGAAATCTGCCATCAGAGCAGCAAGTGCCATTCACCTTGGGACTAGTAAGCCGGCATTGTAGAAGCTGGGAAAATAAGCTTTTGTTCTATCTACCCTTCAGGAGATGAGTTGGATACTTGGTGAACCTTCCATATTTTTAAACAACATTCCTGTTTGTTCTAGGAATAATGATAAACACTAATCAAATGCCATCTTTTGAAGGTTTCAGGTTGAATATCCACAGTGCACTGAAAGCTTCCTTTTATGATTGCATACATGACTAATGATGGTCGGGAACATTTACAGCCCCTCTGCTTAGTTTCAAAGTGTTTGTGGCAGCAATACAGCCACTGTCAAGAAATCATCAACAAGGGTGGGTCAGGTGATGATACAACTCTGTGCTTCATAATCAGTGGAAATGTACTGCAAATCTGATTGTTTGTATTTAAAGGTAATAAATAAATATTTTAAAAGTAAAGTTTTTTATGTCATGGTCTTATGATTTATTTATTTAGAACATTTGTATCCCGTCCTATTCTCAACCTCCGAAGAGGGACTCAGGGTGGCTAACAACAAGATAAAACACCAATAAAATACATAATTACATAAAATGATAATAAATATACATTTAAAAACAGTTTGCCAAGTTTAAAACATGCTCCAAATAGTCCAAAAAATGTGGTCCATACAATCTCATCTAAGCCAATAAAAACTGTCTGTTCTGCTAATGCTTGCTCCCACAGCTAAGTCTTAAGTGTCTTGCAAAAAGTCAGGAGGGAGGGACAGATCTAGTCTCTTTAGGGAGGGAGTTTTACAGCCAAGGGGTCACCACGGAGAAGGCCTTGTCTCTCGTCCCCACCAAGCGCAACTGTGATGGTGGCGGGACCGAGAGCAGGGCCTCCCCAGATGATTAAGTTCCTTGATGGTTCATAGAGAGAGACATGCTTGGACATGTAAAGTGGGCCAGAGCCGTTTAGGGATTTATAGGTCAAAACCAGCACTTTGAATTGTGCTTGGAAGCTAATAGGCAGCCAGTGGAGCTGGTGTAACAAGGGCGTTGTGCACTCCCTGTACCCGAAGAATGACCTGACACCCAAGGAAAAATGCATCACCCTAGAACAGCGTTTCTCAACCTGGGGGTTGGGATGGCCATCTACTGAGAATGTTTTAATTATGTATCCCTGCATAGGTTCCACTGGATGGCCCTTGTGGTCTCTTCCAATTCTATGAACATCTGGATTGCAGAGAATGCAAATGTCCAGGACATCTTGTCACAGTTGTCCTCACTATGGGAATGTTTTGTAGTTTTAATGCAGTTGGACACCACTTTAACTGCAATGACTCAATGCTATGGAATCATGGAGTTTATTGTTTGGTGAGGTACCAACCCTATTTGACAGAGACAACTAAAGACCTTGTAAAATTACAAGCTTCAACTATTTCAGTTAAACTGGTGTCAAACTGAATTAATTCTACAGTGTAGGCGCACCCTTAGGCTCTAGAGGCCCCCGGGCCTCAAACTAAGGCCCGGCGGCCTGATACAGCCCTCCAAGATAATTTACCCAGCCCTTGCTCAAGGTCTGAAATGACTCAAAAGCACACAACAACAACAACAACAATCCTATCTCATCAGCCAAAAGCAGGCCCACACTTCCCATTGAAATACTAAGTTTATATTTGTTAAAATTGTTCTTCATTTTAATTGTTGTATTGTTTTTAAGTGCTTTTTGCACTACAAACAAAATATGTGCAGTGTGCACAGGAATTGATTCATGTTTTTTTTTTCAAATTATAATCTGGCCCTCCAACAGTTTGAGGGACTGTGATCTGGCCCTCTGTTTAAAAAGTTTGAGGACCCCTGCTCTAGAGCAACAGAAAACAAGTTGTTTTCTGTTGTTCTAGAAGTTCTGAGAGTGCCTTGGACTGCGAGAAGATCCAACCAGTCCATCCTCCGGGAAATAAAGCCCGACTGCTCATTGGAGGGAAGGATACTAGAGACAAAGTTGAAGTACTTTGGCCACATCATGAGGAGACAGCAAAGCCTAGAGAAGACAATTATGCTGGGGAAAGTGGAAGGCAAAAGGAAGAGGGGCCAACCAAGGGCAAGATGGATGGATGGCATCCTTGAAGTGACTGGACTGACCTTGAAGGAGCTGGGGGTGGTGACGGCCGACAGGGAGCTCTGGCGTGGGCTGGTCCATGAGGTCACGAAGAGTCGGAGACGACTGAACGAATGAACAACAACAACAACAGAGATTCATGAGATGGGAGAGTGGGCAAGGTAGTGACTACAGAGCTGAGCATTGTCTCCCTTTGCTCTGTCTCTCTCTTCATCAGACACACTGCCTTCCTCCACCTCTCCTGGATTTGAGGCAACCTAGAAAATGAGAGCAATTGACTAATTAGACAATGCTACGGGGAGAAAAGGGGGCAGAGCCTTCAGTCATTGTGAGAATCGATTTCTCTGTAATGCTTGTCATGTCTAGACTGCGTGGGGTGGCCACTCCTATGACCACAAGTGGTCCCATCAGAAGGGTTCTAGATCTGTGTTAGCAGTATGGGGTTCAAGGGAATGGCCAGATTGCAGCTAGCTGGCCTTCCAGCCAGGCAGGCTTACACCAGGGAGTGCAACATCACATGTGACAGGCCGGGCCTTCGCGTCCACCACACCTTGTTAATTTCTGCTTTCTTGTGCTGCAATTCATCACTTTGCTGTCACCTTCCCACAACTGCCACTCTTCCATCAGGAACGCCACCCGAAACAGCTCTTCATTTGACCAGCAAGAGGAACTACCTGGTGTCGATACTTTACGCAATAACCAAAGATTGCAACAGTGGGATCATTGTTCATTAAGTTCCAGAGATGCCTAGATTTAAATACAGTTGGCCCTTCATATTCATAGATTCTGTATCAATGAATTCAATTATATTTTTTAAAATTTCAAAATCAAACCTTGATTTTGCTATTATATATAATATATTTCATTATGCCATTTTACTATATATAATACTGAATATAATGGTACTTGAGCACCCACAGATTTTTGTATCGGTGTATGTGGGTCGGTCTTTAGCACAGCAGGTTAACCGCCAGCTGCATTAAATCTTGCCAAACGAAAGGTTGACAGTTCAAAGCTCAGGTCAGCTCTTGGCCTTTAGACTAGTTTCTGCCTACCTAACAGTTTCAATGTGAAACTACATGTGAGTAGATAAATAAGTACTGCTTAAGTGGGGAGATATTTAAGGCACCCATGAGAAAATGCCAGAAAAATGCCAGTGATTTGATCAAGGAGGAAGTTTACAAACAAAGTTCTTCAGCAGGGAAAGTGGAGCAACAGCACACACCCCTCCCTCCATGGCCGGAACCAAGCACAGCCTCCAAGACGCCAAAGATGGGAAAGCCTATATCTATCTCTATGTATATAACATTGTCTGTCTTGTCATTGTATAATGGCATTGAATGTTTGCCATTTATGTGTTCTCTGATCCGCTCTGAGTCCCCTTCGGGGTGAGAAGGGTAGAATATAAATACTGTAAATAAAATAAATAAATATGTGAATATCAAGCACCCGCTGTGCATTGGCTAAAGACTCTTTCCATTTCCCAAAAATAAGTTAAGTGAATTAAATACCTTGAGTTCATGCTCAGGAGATGATAGTTCTGGCTAAGTGGGGTTGGTAGAGAGATGGAGATGTGATTTTCCAGACTTGGCATCTGCTGGATGTATTTCAGCTGATACGGTCTCCTTCTAATGTTCTCTCTGTTCTTACACATTCTAGTTTCTTTCATAACGTAGAGAGTTTCCCTAAGATTTTACAAAACACCCATAGCTCTGATACATATGTGCTTCCACACAGCTCTATTTACCATTCTTGCCAGACCAGAATAATTCTTCGGGAGAAATTATAAGTATAATTAATACCAAAAGAAGTAGATATACGCTATGTTTAAATTTAATGGCTTCTATTAGGTAAAGGTAAAGGTTTCCCTCTGACATTAAGTCCAGTCATGTCTGACCACGCTCATCTCCATTACTAAGCCGAAAAGCCATGTTGTCCGTAGACACCTCCAATGTAATGTGGCGGCATGACTGCATCATTACCTTCCTGCCAGAGCGGTACCTATTGATCTACTCACATTTGCCTGTTTTCAAACTGCTAGGGTGGCAGAAACTGGGGCTAACAGAGGGAGCTCACACCGCTCCCGGGATTCGAACCTGCAATCTCTCGATCAGCAAGTTCAGCAGCTCAGCAGTTTAACCCACTGCACCACCGGGGATGCCAATGGCTTCCATTATGTGACCCTTTTTGTTACCTGTCCTGCTTTCTGCAAATGTGCAGCTTCCTATGACCGTTCCTGGGTAGGTGTGTACATGGGCAGTGTCCCATAACAGGGTGGCCACCAAAAAAGTTTCACACGAGAAAGCCAGTTTTGGCAAATCTTGAATAATTGCTGGCTTAGAGAGCATTGCACTCTGGCTATAAAACAAGGGAGCTCACTGACATCTTTACCTTCACCATTGGAACATGGGCCAGCACCGTAAGTGAATGTATTTCCTTATAAAAATAATTTCAGGAGACATATCTTTTCCAACACTGAATGTTGACTGTGATATTCTGGATATGAAATTATAACTATGATTTTTCTAAGCATTTTGTTTTGAATGTAATAGATGCATAGAGTTATGATTATGAGTACCACTTATTGCTATTATGTATGGATTAAGTTGGCTATGGGTATTGTTGAATGTTCTTGCTATGCAAGTTTGCAAGACAATACTGGACAAAGTATTGTTGAAGGCTTCCATGGCCGGAATTACTGGGTTGTTGTAGGTTTTTTCGGGCTATATGGCCATGTTCTAGAGGCATTTTCTCCTGACGTTTCGCCTGCATCTATGGCAAGCATCCTCAGAGGTAGTGAGGTGACAAAATACTGGACAAAAATATGGAGATGCTTAAAGATATTCTATAGGATGATTTCCATAGGGTGGAGCCATGGTAATGAAGGTGGAATCAGAATGCAATTATTCTATAATGCAGATGGTCTCCAGTATTGCGTTCCACCTTTTTCTGGATGAGGAGCTGTGTTAATAACATTTTAAAAAAGAAATCCTGAGCAAAATCAAGCTTACTTACTTACTTAGGTGATCCCTTGTTCTCCAATTCTAGTGTCCTTGCGGTGGGTCCGTAGGTGGCTATGAAGCCCTATTCTTGATACGCATGTTCTTCTGCAATGAGGACATTGGTTTCCAGGTGGAAGATGGTCCCGGTCAGGGTTGGCTTGACACACCTCCCTCTTGGCACGTTTCTCCCTTCATGCCTCTACATTCATGCCTCTTCGAATTCTGCAACACTGCTGGTCACAGCTGACCTCCAGCTAGAGCGCTCAAGGGCCGGGGCTTCCCAGTTCTTGGTGTGTATACCACAGTTCTTAAGGTTGGCTTTAAGTCAACCTTTAAAACTCTTTTTCTGTCCACCAACTTTACATTTCTCATTCTTGTGTTCGGACTACAGTAACTGCTTTGGGAGATGGTCATCAGACATTTGGACAACGTAGCCAGTCTAGTGGTGTTGATGGTGTAGGAGCTATGTAAATAAGGTCACATGGAACAAAGTCCATAATTGCTATGGTTGCTTTGCTTTGCTTTGCTCCATCTCCTTTCTGTTAGTGTGTCAGCTGCAGTGTGTAAGTGTGTCATGCAAATATAAGGAGAAACCTCTGAGGCTGCTTCTACATTGCTATATAGAATCATAGAATCATAGAATCAAAGAGTTGGAAGAGACCTCATGGGCCATCCAGTCCAACCCACTGCCAAGAAGCAGGAATATTGCATTCAAAGCACCGCCGACAGATGGCCATCCAGCCTCTGTTTAAAAGCTTCCAAAGAAGGAGCTTCCACCACACTCCGGGGCAGAGAGTTCCACTGTTGAACGACTCTCATAGGGCTTGTTCTCCAGACCCTTGACTTTTTAAAATGGGATTAATTAAATTTAACAAGGAAATTTTACAAGCATTTTATAGAATGTGAATCACCAGAAAATTAAAAATGTAACAATATGTGTAGCTCAAGAAAAAAAAAACATTATTAGCATTCTTTGTTGAGTTGCTTTCTTGTTGCCTTACTAAGTCATTCCATTATTTTTCTTGCCTAGCAGTCTTTCCATTCTTGCTCCTTCTGGCAACGCTGGTTTCCAGCAATTATGCTGAGAAACAAGAAGAGTGGATGGAGTGCTTTCGTGATCCTGACTACGAGGAGCTGCTAAATATCGCCAGGAATGGTCTCAAGAAGACCTCCAAACCAAAGACGGTTGTGATTGTTGGTGCGGGAATCAGTGGACTTACTGCTGCCAAATTACTGAAAGATGCCGGACATCAGGTAACTATTGTTACTAAGGCTGCAGCTACACTGTAGCATTGATGCAGTTTGACATCACTTGAACTGCCAGAGCTCAATGCTATGTAATCCTGGGATTTGTAGTTTGATGCGGTAAGCACCCTTTGACAGAGGAAACAAATGACCTTGGAAAACTACAACTCTCATGATTATCGTTCATTCTGTTTGTTGGATCGTAAGGATAGTCTGGTTCAATTTCTTATATTTTCTGTTGCCTTTTGTCTTGGCTATCAGTTTTCCCCATTTCCCTTCCTATTTCCCCCTGGGGTATCCATTCATATATTTATTTTTCCTATCTGTGATGTAATCTTGAAGCATACAGTCTGCTAAATATTTGTACCATTTTATATATCCCAATTTTTATACTCTTTCAATCCCAGGGCAACTGTAGCTTGGGCCGCAGCTAACATATATTTAGTCATCTCACCCTAATCTTTATTATCACTTTCCCCTTCCAGTTTTAGAGTAAAAAAACTGTGTTTTTTTTATTCCACCCTATTTTTACTTGAATCCATTTCTGCCTTTATTTTTCTCCAGAATTCTTTTACTTTGGCACAGTCCCACCACATATGGGTAAATGTTCCGGTTTCCCCACATTCATGCCAATGGCTTTTAGATGTTCTTTTTGTAATATGGGCTATTTGCTGGGGGTGGGGGGTGGGGTCCTTTACCATTTTCTGTTGAAGGCAGGAAAGCTTGGAGAAGAGAATGATGCTGGGGAAAATGGAAGGAAAAAGGAAGAGGGTTTGATCAAGGGCAACACGGATGAATGTTATCCTTAAAGTGACTGGCTTGACTCTGAAGGAGCTGGGGATGGCCATGGCCAACAGGGAGTTCTGGCATGGGCTGGTTCATGAGATCATGAAGAGTTGGAAGCAACGGAATGAACAAACAACAAAAAAATTCCTTTGATCTTTAAATGTTTACTTTTTTATTGAATTTAGCCACAGTTCCAAGTCCTTTTGATTTCAGTTTATTTCCTCTTTCCATACTTCTAACAGGGTGGGTTTCTAATTACCTTGATTATCTATTAGTTTGTTATATATGCACCCCACAATTAATTTTCCCTTTCTCCATTTTCCATTGTAATATTTGAACTAAATGTGTCTCGAGTGTGAGGCATTAAAGAGTTACTCTCAACCAGGGGAATATGAGCTCAAACAAAATTCTTTTGCCTGTGCAGACAACACCTAAAATGGCTTGTTATTATTATGCAACCTCAAATTAATTCTGATTTAAGATCACCCAATAAGAGAGTCTTCTTGGCAAGATATATGCAGAGGAGGCTAGTTATTGCCTTCTTCTTGGGCAGACTATCCCAAGACCACCAAGGTAGTTTCTGTGACTGAGCAGGGATTCAAACTTATGGAGTCCTAGCTCTCAAACGACACTACATTGGTTCTCTAAGACACTTATTGCTTTACTTTAAATCTATGAAATTATCTTATGTTAAGTACACAATATTAGCCATTTCCATAATATTGATAGGAGCTCTGCAAAGCTTTTAACATATTTATTTCATGCACACACACACACACATACATTCAGTATTTATATTCCACCCTTCTCACCCCACAGGGGACTTAGGATGGATCACAACTCAAATATACATGGCAAACATTCAATGCCATAGACACACAACATATGTAGACAGACACACAAAGGCTATTTAACTTTCCAGCTTCATGAGGGTATGCTTTGAATTCCGGCCACCAGGGGAGTTGTCTCGTCACCATCCACTTGTGACACCGATTGAGTACTTCCTCATTCTTTTGCACGCTGCTGGAGAGTTTTATGATGTCATAAATTAGTTGAATTAGCCTCCCAGCATAAGCAGTATCTAAATTTCATACTTGATAGATGCAACTGTCTTTCGGGTTGTAGAGGTTGACAGCAAGCTAGACAAATGGTCGAGAGCTTACTCTGACATGGGCTGGCTTCGAACTCATGACCTTTCGGTCAGTAGTGATTTTAATGCAGCTGACTCTCAACCAGCTGTGCAAGCTATATATAAAGGATATATATATATATCGCCTAATTTCTGCTGTTGTAGTCCTACACTGAAGCCACTATACAAAACTTTGAAATAAGAGAATGCACAGAAAAGTATCGATTTCTCAAAAAAGAGATAAAACTTTAATTCTTGTGTATAATAAAGCTATCACTGGAGCAAGCGAGACTTTTGCATCACAAGATTTATGGTTATTTCCTTTCTACACTTTGCTTTCCCTGCTACTTGATCTGTATAATTCAGGATGACAAGGACCAAGTCTGGGATCTTCCACATACAAAGCAGGTGTATTATAACTTTTGTTGTTTATGTTTATCATGCATAGTTACATTTTATTTACTTCCAGAGCAGTGGTTCTCAACCTGTGAGTCCTCAGATGTTTTGACCTACAACTCTGAGAAATCCCAGTCAGTTTACTGGTTGTTAGGATTTCTGGGAGTTGAAGGCCACAATATCTGGGGACCCACAAGTTGGAGACCACTGTTCTAGAGGGACAATAAGGACATGGCATGGCATTATATTTTTATTCCTAGGTTCATATTCTGGAAGCCAGTGACCATGTGGGTGGTCGGATAAAAACCTATCGCGAGAAGGATTGGTATGTGGATCTGGGACCTATGCGTGTGCCCAAGCACCACAGGTAAGCAAGAAGAGGCATGACACCAGCCATACTACAAGGCTACTTTTCTACTTGATGCTACAAAGTGAGAGTGGAAGTAGACACTGATGTTTCTGATGTTTCAGAAACATCAGCAATCCATTACAGTTGGTAGCAGTCCACATGAATCCACTCCAAACTAACCTGAACTTCAAAGGAGCTGTCCAAGGTGCTGAACCCTACCCACAAAGAGGTCCAGAATCATGGTTTGCTGTTGTTAATTGTTGTCAAGTCAACTTTGGCTTATAGTGACCTCACGAATGAGATAGGAACCTCACTACCTCTGAGGATGCTTGCCATAGATGCAGGTAAAACATCAGGAGAGAATGCCTCTAGACCACGGCCATATAGCCCGAAAAAGCCTACAACAACGCAGTGATTCCAGCCATGAAAGCCTTCGACAATACAATAATAATAATAATAATAATAATAATAATGATAATGATGATGATGATGATGGGAATCAGGAGCTGTAAGGCTCAAAAATAACCCTCTCTGGGGGCGATTCCACCAAAATATAGCAGAGTGCAGAATGTACAGTTCATAAGCAGCAGAAACTTGCATGTAGTGAGCAAGGATTGGTTTCCATTCAACAGGATTGAACAGGATTGCAGATCCACAACACCATGGGATCAAAAATAATGGTTTATTAAAGATAAAAGAAATCCATTCTAGATAGGAAATGTTCTTGGAGCCGACTAGCTTCACTGAGCTATCTTCTAAGAAAAAGAAAAAAAGGAAAAAATAATAAAACTAACTATATCTACTACATCTTGCCTTAGACAATGGCAAGATGCTTCCTCACTCTGGAGAAGACAAAGGAGAAGAGGCCAGAAAATGGAGACGGGCAACATGTCCAGCCCAGGGCAATAAACATACCTTTTAAAAGAGGAAGTTACATTTCCCTGAAGAGATCACATTCCTAGGTATTCAAAGGGGAGGAGACAGTGGCATGCAAAGATGAAGAAAGCAACCCCCTTCTTAACCCCTTCTTAAAACAAACTAGCTAGAGGAAATTGGGGGGGGGGGGAATCCCTCGGTCTATCTAGGCTAACTACTCATTGAGAGCTGGAGACTTGTGCAGTCAGTGATGAAACCCAACAAATAATAACTACAGTAGTAATATTTCCAATGCATCAAGAAGCGTATGAATTGAGGATGAGCAGCTGATTAGGTGAGGAAAAATGAGAAAATATGTTTTTGAGATAGAATTATAAATAGTGAAACATGTAGACCTTATTCCTGTCCAAATCATGTGCCCATTTGATTTTTCCAGGCTTGTTGATTGACCTACAGCATCCCAGCATTTGAGGATATAAAATATAATCTACACTTGTGTTTTCAGAAGTGTTTCCCTCTTTTTCTGTTTTCCAGAATTGTTTATGAATATCTGAAGAAATTCAACCTCACGTTAAACCCATTTGCTCCTAATAATGACAACGCCTGGTATTTATTTAAAAACAGAAGGGAAAAGGTGGCAGCTATAAAAGCAAATAGTAACCTCTTCGGATATCAACTGGATCCCAAAGAAAGAGGAAAGTCACCCGATCAACTTTATTTGGGAACATTGGATAAGGTATGTCCTTTCTGAACAACTCTGGAAGGTTTTTTTTACACCAGGCTTTTTATAGTAGGATAATAAAGGAAAGAAACGAGAAAAGTGCCTTTTAGTGAAATTTAATGTCCTTTTAGTGAAATTTAAAATGGTCTTTCTTTGTCCTTGTGGAGAAACTTCCTTCAGCAGCCAAGAAGCAAATCAGTCCATCTTTCTCTCCTTCTCTCTTTTCATTTCAGCATAGCTCAAGCCTGAACAAAAATGCAATGGTATCCAAAAGTCCTAGGCTCAGCCATCACCCCATGCATTGCCTGACCAATCAGCTTCATGCATCTTATTTATTTATTTATTTATTACTTGCACTTATTTACCGCCACTCTCAGCCCAGGGGGCGACTCGTGGCGGTGAACAACAACATAGAAAAGACAATTTACAGTAATCAGAACAATACATAACATGCTACTACTACTTGACATATACTTATACTAAAAATCCGCTTCGTCATATCATGGGTCATAGTCAGTCTCATAGTCGTGGTCCATTCCGGTCATCATTGCCAAGATATAGCACTCAGTTAAAGGCCAACTCGAAGAGCCATGTTTTCAGGCTCTTACGAAAGGCCATAAGGGAGGGCGCCTGTCTAACTTCAGCAGGGAGGGCGTTCCACAGCCGGGGGGCCACCACCGAGAAGGCCCGCTCTCTCGTCCCCGCCAGGCGTGCCTGTGAGGCAGACGGGATCGAGAGAAGGGCCTCCCCGGATGATCTCAAGGTCCTCGTGGGCTCGTAGGCCAAGATGCGGTCTGCAAGGTATTTTGGGCCGGAACCGTTTAGGGCTTTGTAGGATAGTACCAGCACCTTAAATTGGGCCCGGTAGCAAATCGGCAGCCAGTGGAGCTGGGACAGCAGGGGCGTTGTGTGCTCCCTACGCCCTGCTCCTGTTAACAACATGGCTGCCGCGCGCTGGACTAGCTGGAGCTTCCGGGCCGTTTTCAAGGGCAGCCCCACGTAGAGAGCGTTGCAGTAGTCGAGGCGTGATGTGACCAAAGCGTGTACCACCGTGGCCAAGTTGACACACACACACACTCCTTGCATTCTCCAAAATTTCTCACTTGGCAAAAGACTAGGAACCTTATCAAAAAGACCCATGGATTCCCTGATTATCAGGGCGAATCCATGGGCTCCTGGTGGGGCATGTGGAGAAGCTACCGCTGTATGCCTTGCATCACCCGCCTTACCTTGCCCCTCAACCCATGGGGTGAAGCATGGCTTCCCCCATTTCTGCCCAGGTTCCCCCATTTCTGGGCAGGCAACACAGAAAGGCTCTTGTGTTACCACATTGTCATCGTCAGGCGTTGCTTCCTCTCCTTTTTTGGACATGGAACCTGACCAGAAGTGCCTATACCTCGTGTAAAACGCTCCGTGCCAAAAATGGAGGGAAAGCTGTGTACGATGAGCAAATCAGCACATCTGATGAGGTAGCATGACTGACTTTGAAGTTTAATCAGACTAAAGTCTCACAATAATTGGTTTGCTTGTTTTGTCTGTCTAAGAAAAGTGGTCTCTCCCACCTGTGGTTATTTTCCCCGGCCCTCTGTCAGGGGTTCTATGCAGTAGAATCATAGAATCAAAGAGTTGGAAGAGACCTCATGGGCCATCCAGTCCAACCTCCTGCCAAGAAGCAGGAATATTGCATTCAAATCACCCCTGACAGATGGCCATCCAGCCTCTGTTTAAAAGCTTCCAAAGCTTTTAAATAGAACTCCTTTTCTTGTGGAAGTGACAATTAGTTCTGTGATATGGCAGCAAAAGGCGCCAATGGGATTTTGGGCTGCATCAATAGGAGCATAGTGTCTACATCCAGGGAAGTCATGCTACCCCTCTATTCTGCCTTGGTTAGACCACACCTGGAATATTCTGTCAAATTCTGAGCACCACAATTGAAGAGAGATATTGACAAGCTGGAATGTGTCCAGAGGAGGGTGACTAAAATGATCAAGGGTCTGGAGAACAAGCCCTATGATAAGCGGCTTAAAGAGCTGGGCATGTTTAGCCTGAAAAAGAAAAGGTTGAGAGGAGACATGATGAGGGCCATGTATAAATATGTGAGAGGAAGTCATAGGGAGGGGGCAGCAAGCTTGTTTTCTGCTGCCTTGGAGACTAGGACTACAAACTACAAGAAAGGAGTTTCCATCTAAACATTAGGAAGAACTTCCTGACTGTGAGAGCCATTCAGCAGTGGAACTCTCTGCTCCAGAGTGTGGTGGAGGCTCCTTCTTTGGAAGCTTTTAAACAGAGGCTGGATGTCAGGGGTGATTTGAAAGCAATTTTCCTGCTTCTTAGCAAGGGGTTGGACTGGATGACCCACGAGGTCTTTTCCAACTCTATGATTCTATAGAGTAACTGTAAAATAAGATGCACTACACATCTGTAGTGGTCTCCTAGTCAAACAATAAAACATGCAGGTACTTTTGTTCTTTCCCAAATAAACAGGAAGGCTTTGCTTTCTCCTTTGTTGCAGCAGGATACAAAGTATATACAAACTTTACAGCTTCTTCTTCCTCACTACTCATAGCAGCAACTCTCCAAACCACCATCCATCCCTCATCAAACTTACGCAGTGTAACTACAACCTATATGCAGTGTTCCCTCACTTATCGCGGGTGTTATATTCCACTGCCCTACTCCCATTGCATTATATCCACCACACCCTAACCAACTCTTTTACAGGTGGTAAGGCCAGAGGTATTAACTCTGTAATCAATTAGAAAATGACAGGTAATTTCCAAATCCTGACAGCCTCTTAGTTCTTTTAGATTGGGAAGGTAAGAAACAACAAAATGCAATGGACCGATTTCTCTTCCTTGTTTGTGCTTTCATTCGCATGTACCTGTGTTTGATCTGGGACTGACCAAAGCCCTGCCTTTGACTTGTAGAGTCAAACACAACCTCTTTCATTTGGGACTTTTCACCTCATTTGTGGCGCATGACTCAGTTTCTCTTTTATTTTCTACACCGTTCCTCATTTTTGTGTCATGCAGTGTTTGCCTTCATCTAAACTCTGATTACTAATCTATGGCCAAATCTGACCTTCATCTATTCAATTTTGTGTGCTTTAAAACCTGTTACATATTAATAATTAGTTTAATCCCTTTCAAAGTTGTCCAAGGTGGTGGCCTTTGGCAGTAAATCCCATGATTTAAAACTATGTCCTCTATGTAGAAATACTTCTTTTTTATCTGCCATGAAGATCCGTTGTGAAGCCAATAATTGCTAATATATATTGTCGAATGCTTTCATGGCCAGAATCACTGGGTTGTTGTAGGTTTTTTTGGGCTGTATGGCCATGGTCTAGAGGCATTCTCTCCTGACATTTCGCCTGCATCTATGGCAAGCATCCTCAGAGGTAGTGAGGTCTGTTAGAACTAGGGAAAAGGGTTTATATATCTGTGGAATGACCAGGGTGAGACAAAGGACTCTTTTCTACTGGAATTAGGTGGAGCTAGATGTTTCAACTGACCACCTTGATTAGCATACAATGGCCTGACTGTACCTGGAGCAAACATTTGTTGAGTTATCCATATGTTCTGACATGGATAACAAATGAACGTACTGGTTAGTCCCAAGTAAACTACACTAGGAGCCCCCTTGTTTAACCCATTGCTGATGGAAAGGTTGGAGGTTCGAATCTGTGAGATGGAGTGAGCTCCCATCTGTCAGCTCCAGCTTCTCATGTGGGGATGTGAGAGAAGTCTTCCATGGGATGGTAAAACATCTGGGCATCCCCTGGGCAACATCCTTACAGATGGCCAATTCTCTCACACCAGATGCGTCTTGCAGTTTCTCAAGTCGCTCGTGCCACAAGAAAAAGACTACACTCATTGCATAAATTGTTGAATGGTGAGTTCAACAATCAGCCACTCTGAGTTCCGGAATGAGGGAGAGAGGGTGGGGTATAAAGCAAAGTAAATAAACAAATAGATAGATTTCATTAATACTAGAATCTTATGAATGATTAGATTCTCGCTGATATCTATGATTGTTGCTGTTTCTTTTAACCTGGAAACTGAATAAATACATAAAGAAGGTTGCATCTATAGGGTTTCCATAAGTTTCTTTACGATTTAAAATACATCCTGAATTTTCTTTTTCTTATCAGTTACTTTTATGGTTCTCTCCAGGTAACAAAAAACTGCACGCTTTTGAAGGCAAAGTATGATTCTTACTCCACCAAGGTAAGAGACATGGCTATGTGCTTGTCTTTACAATATATTCTAATCTATGCTGCAGTTATTGTGTTCATTCACCATTTGTTATGCTATACAAATAGACAAAACTTCATCAAAGGGTCACCTTATTTGCTGTGTGATCTGATAGGAGCAAAGCAAAGACTACAAGTACATTTTGGATTCACTCCATTAAGTTTTTGAGATATTTATCAAAACTACGTTGCTTTAGAATATAGATTTATGAAATGGCATTACACCAATTTGATATTTATTTTCAGGCTGCCATTCTAAACATTTTAATAAATCAGTAAACTTCAGCATTTTTCAGATGTTTGCTCTATATTACAAAGCAAATTGTAAGGGAGGAGGGAGCAAGCTTGTTTTCTGCTTCCCTGGAGACTAGGATGCGAAACAATGGCTTCAAACTACAAGAAAGGAGATTCCATCTGAACATTAGGAAGAACTTCCTGACTGTGAGAGCCGTTCAGCAGTGGAACTCTCTGCCCCGGAGTGTGGTGGAGGCTTCTTCTTTGGAAGCTTTCAAACAGAGGCTGGATGGCCATTTGTCAGGGGTGCTTTGGATGCAATTTCCCTGCTTCTTGGCAGGGGGTTGGACTGGATGGCCCATGAGGTTTCTTCCAACTCTAGGATTCTATGATTCTGTGATTCTATGCAAGGATTGTAGGTCAAACTTTGTTTAACTGAAATAATATGCAATCATCAACAGCAAAGGAGCCACGGGGCACAATGGGTTAAAACCTTGTGCCAGCTGAAGTGCTGATCTGAAGACTTGAAGGTCAGCGGCTCGAATCTGTGAGATGGGGTGAGCTCCTTTCTGTTAGCTCCAGCTTCCCATGCGGGGACATGAGAGAAGTCTCCCATTGGATGGTAACACATCCGAGTGTCCCCTGGGCAACGTCCTTGCAGATGGTCAATTCTCTCACACCAGAATCGACTCCAATTTGCTTCTGACACAATAAAAAAAAAATCAACAGCAAAACTAAGCAATAGAAAATACATTTCATTATTCTCTTGCACACTTCTAAAGGCTTTTTCAGTATAAGGACAGCACGTTATGAGAAAGGCAGAGCAGGCAAAGGCTAAGTGAATATAATGTTAATCATAGAGTAGTATTCTGGCTACTTAAATTCAAAACATGTAAAAGTCATTTAAATAAGATACTAGTGTCAATGATTGCAATGGTTGTTGTTCTGGCTAAAACATTTCTTTCAAAAGGGCCTTGTTTAGGGATGATATTGGGTTTACTCTCCTATCCTATTCCAAGTATGCTTTGCATGAAAGTCACTTTCTTTATGGACTTCTCACTGCTTTTACTCAAAGATAGTAAGGACTGATGGAGCATCACCAAGATACTCATTTCTGCAAAGAAGAAGGAATCTTTCACATGAAACAGAGTTTTATTTCTTTATTTATCTTGTCAGAAGCAAATTGAGAATGCAATTATAATGTCAAATAAAAAAACACAAAAAAGATTAAAAACTTGGCATTATACTAAATTTCCTTTGACCAGAGGCTACCCACTTGGAGTGCCCCTGGTGTCGCTGTAAGAAGGTCCTCCATTGTGCATGTGGCAGGGCTCAGACTGCATTGCAGTTGGTGGTCTGTAGTTTGCTCTTCCCCACACTCGCATGTCAGTATCCACTTTGTAGCCCCATTTCTCAAGGATAGCTCTGTATCTCATGGTGCCAGAACGCAATCTTCTCAGTACCTTCCAAGTCGCCCAGTCTCCTGTGTGCCCAGGGAGGAATTTCTCATCGGGTATCAGCCACTGATTGAGGTCCAGGTTTTTCGTCTGCCACTTTTGGACTCTTGCTTGCTAAGTTGTTCCTGTGAGTATCTCTGTAGATCTTAGGAAGCTAGTTATTGATTTAAGACGTTGGCATGCTGGCATGCAGACTTGCAGTATGGAACACAACATGAAACCGAATAATAGAAACATAGAGTTGTAAGAGACCACAAGGACCATCGTGTCAGGAACCGGTTTCCAGGCCTTGAGTCTTGGTGCAAAAAACCAGGATCCTGACATGTGATGCTGATAAGAATGTGCAGCTGGTGACCTTGGGGGGAAGCAGTTGGCATTTAGCGGGGAATATTGCGCGGGACTCTCAGTTGGCGGGAAAGGAGAATTCAATTTTGAGGGAGGGTATATAAGGGTTGAACCGCGGCTGCCGGTCAATCCTGGCTTTCTTCGTGTATGAATGTCCAGCAGTAAAAGTTCCTGGTTGATTACGGATTGGTGTCTTGTGTCGTTATTGGGAGCGGCTGCTGTGAGCTTACACCATCGGGTCCAACCTCTGCCATGTTGGAAAATACAATTAAGCAATGTAAAAGATGAACATTATTAAGATGTGTAAATGGGTGGCAAAATGAAACCATATGAAATCAAGACAGTAGATTTACATTTAATACGAAAGGCCACATTCCAAAGGTTGATCACAGCCTGATCCAAAATATCTTTTTTTGTGATGTGGCTCATATCTTTTCAGAATTCAACCCTGTTTTGAGTTCAATTGGAAAAGGAAGTCCTACTGTAATAATTTTGTGCTTTAACAGCCATTCTCCACCATTTTACATTCCTCTCCCATCAGGAATACTTAATCAAAGAAGGAAATCTGAGCAGAGGAGCCGTGGATATGATCGGTGCGCTCGGGAATGAAGAGGCTGCATTCCATCTTTCATTTTTTATCTCTGTATTCAGCCATGTGATTTTTTCAGACAATAACAGGTAAATGGAAAGAGTTTGTGTTCTTTTGACTGATAAGAACAAATATTTTTCTTAGGACTAAAAGCATCATTTTATTACTGTCTCACACTGAGTAGCTCCAAATGTGAAAAACTACAGACAGCTCTGAAGGTAAGGCAAGGATGTCAGTAATAGTGCCAAGAAAATTAGCATAGTATGGTCTTAAGCAGCGTTTCTCAACCTGGAGGTCGGGACCCCTGGGGGGGTCATGAGGGGATGTCAGAGGGGTCGCTAAAGACCATCAGAAAACACAGTATTTTCTGTTGGTCATGGGGGTTCTGTGAGGGAAGCTTGGCCCAATTCTCTCATTGGTGGGATTCAGAATGCTCTTTGATTGTAGGTGAACTATAAATCCCAGCAACTACAACTCCCAAATGTCAAGGTCTATTTTCCCCAAACTCCACCAGTGTTCACATTTTGGCATACTGAGTATTCGTGCCAAGTTTGGTCCAGATCCATCATTGTTTGGGTCCACAGTGCTCTCTGGCCTATCAAGTGGTACAATACCAGCTAAACAGTATAATTTCTCTGGTGTTGTGGGGCATAGACACCCTGTGATAATGTGGCATGTCTCATTAACAGCCACATCCACTGTTTTAACGTGGTGTGATGTATTCCACACTGGGCATGCATACTTAGCAGCAAAGGAGCAAGGGCAATAGTGCAATGACAATAAAGCTGTTCTGTTCTATTCTATAATGAATGTGGTTTGACTCCACTTTAGGTGCCATAGCTCAATGCTATGAAACCATGGCAGTTGTAGTTTAAGAAGACGCCAGCACTCTTTGGCAGAGAAGGCTACAAACCTTGGAAAACAAGATCCATGATTCCATATCAGTGAGGCATGGCAGTTAAAGTAGTGTCAATCTGCATTAATCCTTGACATAGTTTATGAAATGTGCCAAAGAATGTGTTTTGTTTTTGTTGCTTGCTGAGTTTTGCTCAGTAAACTAATCTAGTCACTGTTTTCCTTATTTCTTTCCTGTTCCTGTCTTGATCTTGATCTTAACAGTTAAAAACTGAAATGAGACCACTATACTGATCTGCAAACATCCTAGCATAGCTCAGAAAGAGAGATAAACAATGTGTTTGTATTTTGTTTTTTAAAAATAACCGCTTGATAAATTGGCCCATTCATTATTTTCATCTTTTCTTTCTTCATATCCTCTGGACTCCTTCAGTTTTGATGAAATCACAGGTGGGTTTGACAAGTTCCCCAACGCCTTCCTCCAAACACTGCCTGGAATAATTTGCCTCAACAACAAAGTAGAGAAGATTGTCCACTCGGGACGGAAAGCCACTGTGTTTTTCCGCAAGAAGGGCAAAAGCGCCTTGTCTTGGCTGACCGCTGACTACGTCCTTGTCACAGCTACACCCAAAGCCACCCGACTCATTGAATTCCAGCCTCCCCTTTCAAATGCAAAGGCTCATGGCCTTCGTTCCTTCCATTATGCAAGTGCCACTAAAATTGCCTTGGCTTGTACAGACAGATTTTGGGAGAGAGACGGGATTCGAGGTGGAAGGTCAATGACCGATCGGCCATCCCGAGCTATCTACTATCCAAACCACAATTTCACCAACGGCCTTGGGGTCCTCTTGGCTTATACCACCTGGGAGGATTCGAATTTCTTTCTTGCCCTCAGTGAGGAAAAGTGCGTTGATGTGGTGCTGGATGACCTATCACAATTGCACAATATCTCCAAAGACTATCTCAGATCTGTTTGCAGCAAACATGTGGTTTATAAATGGACCCTGGATCAATTCTCCATGGGGGCTATTACTGTTCCTGCTCCCTACCAGTCCAGTCAGTTTTTCAAGGCATTGGTCCAGAATGAAGGGAGGGTTTACTTTGCAGGAGAACATTTAGCTCTTCCGCATGCTTGGATCGAGAGTGGCATGAAATCCGCAATAAGAGCAGCAAGTGCCATTAATCTCAGGGCTGCTAAGCCTGCCTTGTAGAAGCTGGAAAAATGAACCTGTGTCACAATGATCCATAAAATAAATGACAGAATAGATAGACTTCCCACATTTTTAAAATACTGGGTATTTGTGGAAGTTGTTATGAAAGAGTATGGGTATATTCCCTATGTATTCAGCACAAAAAGATAGATATTGTCAATTGCACATATTCCCCATTAATTAAGGAATATGCGCAATTAACAAATGGAATGGCTACGGTTTACCATTTTGGATCATGTGGTTTTGATGTTTATGCTAGGATGTTTTAATGCTGTCTTAATTTTTAAATGTTGCTTATGCCTTATGTTTAATTGTTTTAATGATTTTGACTTATATGTTATTGTTTAGATATTATGACTTTTTACATGTATGTTTGGCATCGAATTTTGCCATTAGCACGTTGTAAACCACTTTGATTCCTCCCAGGGTGAAAAAAGCAGTATAAAAACTCATTAAATAAATAAATAAATATTATGAAAAAAGTGCACATGACCATTATTCCTTCAGTTCATTTTAGCAATGTTCTGCTATTTTAGTTTGATTATTTAATAGAATATATATCTGTGTATAGATTCCCAGTTAACTGGAACTAACCATTGGAACTCTCAAGCAACTGGCAAAAAATGAAAGAAATAATACTTTAAATACAAATTAAAATAACATCAATTTTTATAATACCATAAACTCAGTTTTCATAATACAGTAAAAACCATGTTGCATTACAAAAGGTTTGTCTACAGAATTTATGGTATATAGCAGACATGGGCAAACTTCAGCGCTCAGGGTGTTTTGTACTTCAACTCCTCCAGCTCCTTTCTAATCAACATTTTTTCATGAAATTTGAACACAATTCTACATTTTTATTATATAGTTTTCTTTGTTTGTACCCAATGTAATTATCCTTAATAGTTTTTGAAATATTATTTTAGAAGCACCTGAAAGTAGTCACATCACCGCACTTTCCCCCTTCAGAGCTTTCTCTTATGTCTGCCTTCTTGCTCCTCCCACTAAGGTATAAAAGGAAGACATGAAAGCAGATACGGGTAATTCCAAACACAGCTGTCTTTGTTGTGACTCAGCTTGACTCTGAATCTGAAGCTGAGTTCCTTGGGCCTCCTGAGACAGAATTCCTACAGGATGATGAGGAGGAGGATGGGTTACAGATTTCTGTACATTCTTCAGACAGGGCTGATGGTGGGGCTGCTGAAGGAGAAACAGCAAGTCAGTTCCCAGGGGAAAGGAATGTTAGTGAGACTGATAACGAGAGTGAAATCCCACACGGCCAGGTGGAGACGTCTTTGCCTTCCCACAGTGATCCAGTCCAGTTGGACCAAGAAAAGGGGTTGCATAGCCTTGAAGATAATGAATTAATAAGCAGACAAGATCGTCTGCAATTAAGGCTCTGGAGAAGCACTCGCTTGGCTAGCAAGTGAGAAGCCAAGGGTGCCAAAGTTCAACACAATGCGTTCATGTCTGCAAAGGGTATTTAGCCTTCTAGATGACAAACAGGGGTTGTCAGTTCAATGTAGCTCTTCCCATGCAAACTTCTGTGGATTAACTTTGGCTTTTAGCAGCACGCTTCTGGCTTCCTGAGTCTGAGATTTGGGTCTTGTTTTCAACTGTTTTCCATGGACTCTTGTTTGACCATTGTTAAAGGATTATGCTTCATGTTTTTGCCTTTGGATCTTGGGAACTTTGTCTTTACATTTAAGCCTTTGTTCTGCCTATGGAACTTTTGCATTTCTTATACTTTGTTTTGATTTTGCTTTTTTCTCAATAAACTACAAAACCTACAGCTTTGGTGTGGTGGTGTCTGGGAGCAAGGTGAGTTGCAACAGTCTTGCTGTGCAATTGTCTACTAGCTTGAGTTGCTCTTCTGAGACTTAAAGCATTGTTAGTGTTTCATTTCATCCCCATGACCACAGAAGATGCCTAAACGCCCATCAAAGCTACTGAACATTTTTGAGTTCATGACAAGAAAGAAAAAGCCACATATTGAAGACCACAAAGGCAGCAGGTTGAGAACCATTGTTGCAGCTGTTACTGATGAAAGGGCCTGAGATCAGGAATTGTGGGAGTTGAAGTCCAAAACACCTGGAGGGCCAAAGTTTGCCCATGCCTGCTATATAGTTTCAGGTTATAGTATTAATTCAGCCTGTTTATAATAGTAACTATCAAGCAATCCGAAACTACATTATTTGCCATCTACCCTTCCCCATGAGTGTTGGTTAACTAAGAGTCTACTGTTATACACACACACACACAGAGTACCCAAGCTTTAACTTTTCTACAATGCTTTGATTGTTTTCCTGCTGGCAGGAGATTGGATTGGATAGCCTTTGTGGTCTCTTTCAATACTTCCACCTATTGTTATCATTGTTATTATTATTACTACTAATATCTCACTTTTATCTAAATTGAAACCTATGCACCTATTACATAGTCTTCCAAACTGTGTGTCACAACTCGTTAGTATATTGGCTACAGTTTGTGGGAGCGACTTGTGAACCTAATGAGAAACTTCTGAGTCCATGTGAATTAAGCAATAAATTATATACATATATATATTTAAAATATAAATGAAACACTTTCATGAGCTATTTTGTGTCCCCGTACATTTTATTATGATGTTTTAGGAGGGCTGAATGAAATGTAATGCCTCCACCTTCGTAACTCCTCAACAGATGGCAGTACTGGATCAATGTTGTTGATAGTGTCATGGTAGTTTATTGTATAATATGTTTGTTGTGTGTTGTACACCGCCACGAGTCGCCCTAGGGCTGAGAGCGGCGGTTAACAAATGAAGCAAATAATAATAAATAAATACTGGTATGCAGCAGTTACTGGCTTGTTCACTAGACTCTCCTCTACAGTTCCATTTTGGAAGGAAACCTTTGCATTTAATGGTTGTGTTGTTAAAGTGCGAAATATGGAACCCTATGCAGACAGTCTGTCAATGCGACTTAAGCAATGGGCAGTCATTGAATTCTTGACAGCAGAAAGTGTCGCCCCAAAGGAGATTCATCAGAGAATGCAAGCTGTTTATGGTGATTGTGTTGATGTGAGTGCTGTGCTTCGTTTGGCAAGTAAGTTTAAAGATGTTGAGGTGGGAACTTCTGGCTTGCATGAGAAACAAAGAGTTGGACATCCTGTGACAGCAACCACCGAGTTTCACAAGCAAAAGGTTGACAGATTGATTCAGGATGATCGTCGTATCGCTTAGAGAGAAATTTCAAGCATAATCGGCATTACACAAAAATGTGTGGGTCACATTATTGCATTGCTTGGCTATCCGAAGATATGTGCACGATAGGTTGCGGAAACAGAGTGTCAACTTCTTCTGTGACAGCTTCATCATTGCCAGAAATGTATCCAGTTATCTAGTGATTATGTGGAAAAGTGAATAGTGTTGTATCGCTTATAAGGGTTTGATTTAGCCTAGGCATGGGCCAACTTTGGCCCTCCAGGTGTTTTGGACTCCAACTCCCACAATTCCTAACAGCCTCGGGCCCCTTCCTTTCCCCCCTCAGCCGCTTAAGAGGCTAAGGGGGAAAAGGAAAGGGCCTGAGGCTGATAGGAATTGCTTAAGCGGCTGAAGGGGGAAAAGAAGGGGCCTGAGGCTGTTAGGAATTGTGGGAGTTGGAGTCCAAAACACCTGGAGGGCCCAAGTTTGCCCATGCCTGGTTTAGCTTCTGGTTTGCTAGTAACTTGAACTATTGTGCCATAATATGATGCATGTCTAAAAAAAATGTGTCACCAACATAAAATGAGGTTGTATGTTTACCTGGTCCTATATCTCAGGATTGTAATCAACTACAGATGCGCTTGAGAGGGGAAAGGAAAATGCTGTGCTTAAAAAAGGTGTGTCACATGAAATGTTTAGAAAGCTCTGATCTATTGCATGATAGAGATGAAACACTAAGTCTATTGCGGTAGCTCTTTAAGCTTATGTGTGGTGCGTGCAATTGAAGAAGGGAAGAATGGATGCCCACATTTAAGTATTTCATTATCTTTTGCCCGCTAGAGCGCTCTGGGTTTTCTTATAGGAAAAAGGGGAAAAACGGAGGAAAACTGAAAGCCAGAGATTGGAGCAGAAAGGAACAAAGGATGGCAACAGAGAAAAAAATCAGGATCTGGAGAGCTATTATCTAAGCTTTGAGAAAGATTATGGGAAAGAGATGTTTATACAGGAATGATTATACTCAAGATTTCTGCTTGCCCTTTTAACTAAAAAAGAACAGAGAGGAAAACATATTTAACATTCCTGGCAATGCTGTAACTTTATTTATTTATTTATTTATTTATTTATTTATTTGCTTACAGTATTTATCTCCCACCCTTCTCACCCTGCAGGGGACTCAGGATGGATTACAATGTACGTATACATGGCAAACATTCAATGCCATAGACACACAACATATATAGACAGACACACAGAGGCTATTTAACATTCCAGCTTTTGATGAGGATATTCTGGACACTGGGGTAAGGTAGTTGGGTTTACTCTCTGTATTATGATTTCTATATTTTCATATTTTCTCCTGTATTTCTATATTCCCCCTAATGTTTTCTGACCTTGCCCTGAACCCTTTGCCCCCTTCCCCACTCCTTGGGGGAAATCTACAAGGAAACTGCCCTGCCTCTGGAAAAGCAATCAGCGATCATGAAAAGACCCTTATCTTTGGACATTCTTTGCATGGACAATAGTAAAGGAAATCCTTTTGTCTTGGGAGTTGGGCCACCATCAGGATTTCTGATTGGCAGACTTTTTCATCATATAACAATGGGGGGAATATGATCTTAGGAAAGTCCTCTTTTCCTCCAAGCCGTTTTTCTTTCAAACTTCTGCACAAAGAACTTCCACTCAAGTCTTCCCCTTTGTGTCATATCTGATGGTGACAGGAAAACCTGGATTTCTTTAACATATGTTTATTGCCTTCACTCATGAACACAGTAGAATGGCTTGGCTGGCAGACCCCCCACCCAGATCTCGCTAAACCTCAGGGACAATCTTGCCATAATCCAATCCAGAATGCATTGTCTCCCTTCATCCTGCCTCCCTCCCTTTTGATTCGCTGGAGCATCAAGGCAGCAGGAGCCTCCTGATAGGCAAACCTTGATTTTTTTTTTGTCATTTTATATAACAGTCTCCATTTTACTAACTACACCATGATAAAGAATGGGACTTTTGTATCCACAGGAGGAGCTGGAATAAAACCCAGCAGATACCAAATGTCAGCTTTATATTTTAAAAGATTTGCCTACAGATACAGTATATGTTTACATCACTAGATTTTTCATTATTGTCATAAAACACAAACACAGTGTTTTGTGTATGGTGTAGTTGTCTTTTTTTATTCCAGATATATTGGAGTTTAATTTTCAATCTTTTTATTCCATTGACTAGACTTTGATGCCACTTTAACTGCTTTGACTCAGTGCTATGGGATCACGGGACTTCAATTTTACAAAGTTTTTATTGTTCTCTGGTGAAAAATTCTGGGGCCTCACCAAACTACAACAAAACCAGTGTTATCAAAAAATCGACCCTCTTTTGTATTATGTTATTTAATTTATTTATTTATTATTTGGACTTATATGCTGCCACTCCCCTGGGGCTCGGAGCAGCTTACAAGAATGGCTAAAATCTAAAAAAATTTAAAAGCAATTTAAAACAATTTAAAAACGGCAATATCAAACATTAAAAGCCTGTCAAAACAGGTATGTCTTACATGCCCTGCGGAAAGCTGGTAAGTCCAGAAAGGCACAGACTTCAGGTGGCAGAGTATTCCAGGGTGATGGTGCCACTGCTGTAAAGGCTCTGCGTCTGGTTGCTGTTAGACGCAAGATCTTGACACTGGGAATTTCCAATAGATCTTGGTCCTCAGAACGGAGGGATCTCTGGGGTTGGTAGGGGGTGAGGCGGTCCCTCAGATACATCGGCCCCAGACCATGCAAGGCCTTAAAGGTGAGTACCATCACTTTATACTACCCTGATGAGGAAACATAACATACAAACTATCTACAGACCCGCCAAGGAAATCCAACAAATTTTGCATTCAGCAAAGGACAAGAGGGATCCTCTCACCTCTTGAAAAGAAACATAACATACAAACAATCTACAAACCCACCAAAAAAATCCAACAAATGCTACGTTCAGCAAAGGACAAGAGGGATCCTCTCACCTCTGCAGGAGTCTATGGTATAGCATGCAGCTGTGGACAAGTCTACATAGGGACCACCAAACGCAGCATGGCCCAAACACAATTCAAGGAACATGAAAGGCACTGCAGACAACTTCAACCAGAGAAGTCAACCATAGCAGAGCACCTGATGAACCAACCTGGACACAGCATATTGTTTAAGAACACAGAAATGCTGGACCACTCTCACAACCACCATGTCAGACTCCACAGAGAAGCCATTGAAATCCACAAGCATGTGGACAATTTCAACAGAAAGGAGGAAACCACGAAAATGAACAAAATCTGGCTACCACTATTTAAAAAACTCTAAAATTACCTCAGCGTAACAACAGAGAGGAAACAATCAGGGACAGCTAATCACCTCTCAACAAAAGATTCCCCCAGGCACTAACATGCCACACCAAAAAACTGCCAGGCCATTAAATGCTAATCAAGGTTGCCAGTTGAAACATTCACACCTAGCTCCAACAGACAAAAGTTCTTTGCCCCACCCTGGTCATTCCACAGATATACACACCTAGTTCCAACAGACCTCACTACCTCTGAGGATGCTCGCCATAGATGCAGGCAAAACGTCAGGAGAGAATGCCTCTAGAACATGCCATATAGCCTGAAAAAACCTACAACAACCCAATAATAACTTTATTTGTACGCCACCACCATCTCTCAGAAGGACTGGAATGTGTCCAGAGGAGGGCGACTAAAATGATCAAGGGTCTGGAGAACAAGCCCTATGAGTAGCGGCTTAAAGAGCTGGGCATGCTTAGCCTGAAGAAGAGAGGGTTGAGAGGAGACATGATAGCCATGTATAAATATGTGAGAGGAAGTCACAGGGATGAGGGAGCAAGCTTGTTTTCTGCTTCCCTGGAGACTAGGACACGGAACAATGGCTTCAAACTACAAGAAAGGAGATTCCATCTGAACATGAGGAAGAACTTCCTGACTGTGAGAGCTGTTCAGCAGTGGAACTCTCTGCCCCGGAGTGTGGTGGAGGGTCCTTCTTTGGAGGCTTTTAAACAGAGGCTGGATGGCCATCTGTCAGGGGTGCTTTGAATGCAATATTCCTGCTTCTTGGCTGAATGGGGTTGGACTGGATGGCCCATGAAGTCTCTTCCAACTCTTTGATTCTATGATTCTGGAGACTTGGATTCATTTTGATTCGCTAGATATACTGCCTTTTTACCGAGACAATAACACTAAAGCATACATATGTGGACTCATTTTGACCCTGCGAATTTCAGTCAGTTGCTCAGGAAACACACAAAAATCTGATAATCATAGAAACTTTGAGCAATTCAGGAAATGGTTGGGGAACAAGAGAATGCAATGTTCACCTTTTTCCTTCTGAGCCAAGCCTTTAGCCATTGAGTGGCCTGATGCAATGGGACTAATTGGTCTTCTGAGAATTTGCAACTGTACCTATGCACCTGATGCAAAGTGATGTCAGCATTAATAGTGTTGCTCAACTCATGGAGCAAAGATGAGAAACATCAATCCCTGAGGCTGAATTTGACCATAACTCCTTCCCCATTGCACCTTCATGTGGCAATTTCCCAGGTTTCGAGGGTTTTTTCCACCATTCTGAAAGACTGAGATGCCTTTCACAAGGCTTAGTGACTGGCAATGAGTGCTTTGCAACAATACTTCTCTTAAACTGTACAAAGATGCCTTGCCTGAAGGGGTAGAGGAAGGAGGTGAAATCAATTTTCATTTCCTGAAACTTACCTCATTAACTTATCTCACAAGCACCCTCTGGTTGTGAATCAACTAAGGTAGAACTGGTTTGGTGCCTCTCACTCACAACCCTTGCCTTGCCCCTATTGACTTTCCATTTGCAGTGCCCAGCAGGCACAAAATAGCAAAGTTTGCTGCTCAGTGCCTAGAACATGATATCCAGAGCAATAAAGCAACAGGAGAAGGGGAAGGGGGAGAAGAAAAATAGCTCATTCGTTTCCCACCTTTCTCCAATTGCCTCTGTGCTCTGGATATCATCACTCCAGGTGCCTAGTGATAAATACTGCCATTTCCATGCCCACTGGAAAAGGCAGATTCCTTCTTGATCCCAGGGAATGTATGATGATGGTATGTAATCAACTGTGCTGCTTCCTAATAAAAAGTAGATTACTCCTGAGTTTTGGGAATACTTAAGAGCAGTGTTTCTCAACCTGAGGGTCAGGACTACTGTGGGGGTTGTGAGGGGGGTTTCAGAGGGGTCACCAAATATCATCAGAATACACATATTTCTGATGGTCTCAGGAACCCTTTTGGCAGAGAAGACTGAAGAGCTCTCTGCCTGTCCTTCTCTTTCTTTTTGGTGTTGGTGAACTACAACTCCCAGAATTCAAAAGCAGGCTACCCTCCCCCCAACCCCACCAGTATTCAGTGCTGGCCATGTAGTTATTTTTAATAATGTCCTGATGTACTGCCATTGTTGTTATTTTGCTTATTGTTTGATTTGCTTAGTATTGCGGTGTTATGTTATTTTGCTTATTGTTTGATTTGCCTTGTTGTTGTGATGTTATATTCTCTATTGTATTGTGTTTGAGGCTTCGGCCTGTGTAAGCCGCATCGAGTCCTCCGGGAGATGCTAGCGGGGTACAAATAAAGTTAATAATAATAATAATAATAATAATAATAATAATAATAATAATATTGTGCCAAGTTTGGTACAGATCCATTGTTGGCTGGGTTCAGCGTGCTCTTTGATTGTAGGTGAACTATAAATCCCAGCAATTTCAACTCCCAAATGTCAAGTTCTATTTTCTCCCAACACCACCACTGTTCACATTTTGGGATGTTGAGTATTCATGCCAGGTTTGGTCCAGATCCATCGTTGTTTGAGTCTACAGCACTCTCTGGATGTAGGTGAACTATAACTCCAAAACTCAAGGTCAGTGCCCAACAAACCCTTACAGTATTTACTGTTGGTCATAGTAGTTCTGTGTGCCAAGTTTGGTTCAATTCCATTGTTGGTGGAGTCCAGAATGCTCTATGATTGTAGGTTAACTATAAATCCCAGCAACTATAACTCCCAAATGACAAAACCAACCCCCCCTCCCAACCCCACCAGTATTCAAATTTGGGCGTATAGGGTATTTGTGCCAAATATGGTCCAGTGAAGGAAAATACATCCTGTCTATCAGATATTTGCATGACGATTCATAACAGGAACAAAATTACAGTTATGAAGTAACAACAAAAAAAATTTTATGGTTGGGGATCACCACAACACGAGGAACTGTATTAAAGGGGTCGTGGCATTAGGAAGGTTGAGAAACACTGTGCTCAACGAAGAACAAAATAACCAAAACCACCCAAGTCCCACAAATCAAATCAAATCGACATATGTGCTAAAATATATAGGCTTAAATTATATATGGCTTCCATTACACTACCTTTTCTATTGTATTTTGTAACCTGTCCTGCTTTGTGCAACTGTGCGGCATTGTGCTTCCTGTGACCTTTTCTGGGTAGGTGTGAACATGGGCAGTGCCCCATAACCGTGTAGCCACTTGGAATGTTTGAGTTGAGAAAGCCAGTTTTGGCAAATCCTGAGTATCTGTTGGCTTAGAGTGTATTGCACCCTGGCTATAAAACAAAGGAGCTCACTTACATCTTTCCATTGATCATTGGAACATGGGCCAGCACCGTAAGTGAATAATTATGGGAGACATATCCTTTTCAACATTGAATGACTGAGATATTTTGGATATGAAATGATAACTATGATATTTCAGACAGCATTTTGTTTTGAACATAATAGATGCAAAGAGTTATGATTATGAGTACCACTTATTGCTATTATGTATGGAATAATTTGGCTGTGGGTATTGCGGAAGGAAGGAAGGAAGGAAGGAAGGAAGGAAGGAAGGAAGGAAGGAAGGAAGGAGAAAGAGAGAGATGGAAGGAAGGAAGGAAAGAGAGAAGGAAGAAAGGACAAAAGAGTAGAAGGGAAGGAAAGAGGAAGGGAGAAAGAGAGGGAAGGAGGGAGGGAAGGGAGAAGGAAGAAAGGACAAAAGGGTAGAAGGGGAGGAAGGAGGAAGGAAGGAAGAGAAAGAGGGAAGGAGGAAGGAAAGAGAGAAGGAAGGAAGGACAAAAGGGTAGAAGAGGAGGAAGGAGGAAGGAAGAGAAAGAGGGAAGGAGGAAGGAAAGAGAGAAGGAAGGAAGGACAAAAGGGTGGAGTACCACTTATTGCTATTATGTATGGAATAATTTGGCTGTGGGTATTGTTGAAGGAAGGAAGGAAGGAAGGAAGGAAAGAAGGAGAGAAGGTAGGAGAGAAGGAAGGAAGGATAGGATGGTGAGAGAGAGGAGGGCCTGAGAAAAGAGTCCAAGGGGCGCATCCAACCCCTGGTCCTGGGTTTGCCCATACCTGATCTAATTGCATGCCGGGCACTGTGGTTTGTGGAGGAGGCCCTCTTCTCAATCCCACCCCCGTCACAAATGTGGCTGGTGGGGACAAGAGAGGGGGTCTTCTCCGTGATCGCTCCCCATCTCTGGAACTCCCTTCCGAAAGAAATAAAAACGGCCCCCACCCTCCTCTCTTTCAAAAAGCTACTAAAAATGCACCTTTGCACTTTGGCATACGGGGAGGAGGAGGACTAGAGCTCTTTAGTAATGCAATTGAAAAGCAGGCTGTTCTGTCCGTACTTCGTGGCCATTATGGTACAGTAAAGACAAATGCTTACTGTGCTGACTACATTAGATGTTTTATTGTTGACCATGCTTTTAAATGTATTTGTATAGTGATTAGGTGTTCTATGGTTTTATCCTGATATTTAATCTTATTTGATTAGTACAATGTTGCTATTATTCCATATTATGTTTATTGCTCTTAATGTTTTGGTATATGTCGGGCATTTAATATTTGCCTTTGTATGTGTAAACCACCCTGAGTCCCCCCCCCCCTCCCCGGGGAGAGAGGGTGGTCTAAAAATAAAGTTTATTATTATTATGACGATGCCATCATGAAGAATGCAGTTTAGGGAAGGGGCATTTAGAAAGCAAGAGAGTTCGTGCAATTCACAAATCCCAGAAGTCCACTGGATGCAACCATAGCAGTTGAAATTGATGTCAAAGGACTATAATTGTGTCATTACAAAGTGATGGCTTATTTTAATGGGATTAATTAAGTTTAGCAAGAAAAATTTACAAGCATTTATAGAACCTGAATCACTGCAAAATTAAGAATGTAACAAAATGAACAAAAGGATACAAACTTATTAGCATTCTTTGTTGAATGTATTGTCGAAGGCTTCCATGGCTGGAATCACTGGGTCATTGTAGGGTTTTCAGGTTATATGACCATGTTCTAGAAGCATTCTCTGCTGATGTTTCACCTGCATCTATGGCAGGCATCCTCAGAGGTTGTGAGGTCTCAACCTCTGAGGATGCCTGCCATAGATGCAGGTGAAACGTCAGGAGGGAATGCTTCTAGAACATGGCCATATAGCCTGAGGAACCTACAACAATCCATTCTTTGCTAAGTTGCTTTCTTGTTGCCTTACTAAGTCATTCCATTATTTTTCCTGCCTAGCAGTCTTTCCATTCTTGCTCCTTCTGGCAACGCTGGTTTCCAGCAATTATGCGGAGAAACAAGAAGAGTGGATGGAGTGCTTTCGTGATCCTGACTATGAGGAGCTGCTAAATATCGCCAGGAATGGTCTCAAGAAGACCTCCAAGCCAAAGACGGTTGTAATTGTTGGTGCAGGAATTAGTGGACTTACTGCTGCCAAATTACTGAAAGATGCTGGACATCAGGTAGATATCGTTACTAAGGGTGCAGCTACACTGTAGCACGGATGCAGTTTGTGATCATTTGAATTGCCAGGGCTCAATGCTATGAAATCCTGGGATTGGTAGAGTTTCGCTTATCCAACTTTCGCTCATCCACCATTCTGTATTATCCAACACAGTCTACCTCCTGCCTGGATCCACAGCAGTTTCAATAAATTGTGATGTTTTGATGCTAAATTCAGAAATACAGTAATTACTACATAACATTACCATGAATTGAACTGCTTTTTCTTTTGATTGGTTGTAAAACATGATGTTTTGGTGCTTAATTTGTAAAATCATAATGTAATTTGACTTTTAATATGCTTTTCCTTAACCCCTCCTTATTATCCAACATTTTCACTTATCTAACGTTCTGCCAACCCATTTATTACTCTACTGTAATTTGGTGTTTCCAGCACCTTCTGGCAGAGGAAATGAACAACCTTGGAAAGCTACAACTCCCATGCATTGTGTTATGGCAGTTATAATAGTGTCAATTTGCATTAATTATATTATGTAGATAAGCTATACCCTAAGAAATACATGTCATTAAGGTTTTTCGGACTGTATGGCCATGTTCTAGAAGCATTATCTCCTGACGTTTTGCTTGCAACTGTGGCAAGCATCCTCAGAGGTTGTGAGGTTGTTGACAGCCTTCGACAATACTTGTAATTAATTTCAATGAAAAAAGAGAGGAAGACAAACTGAATGTTGTCTACATGTGTACAAAAATATTGTACTCACTTCATATCTGGTACTCGTATAAAATGCTACCCATTTGCATTTTGCAAGCATGCAATGCTTTTATTTTTTGAAAGAACATTTGTATGTTAATTGCATATTGGTGTTAGCACATCTCTGTCTATCAGCATTTAATTACCAGTCATGTTGCATCATAGAATTGCCAATGACCTGTAAAGGCATTTGTATATAATGTGGACATATGTATATTCATATACATAAGGCGGGGAACAGAGTGGCCACAGCTTTGTGCACAAAACAATTTGAAATATAGCAGACATATAGGACTGTCCTTTAACACCAAAGTAAATTCGTATGGGAAAACATAGGTTTATGGGCATTTCCTTTCCACACTTTGTTTTCCCTGCTATTTGATCTGCATAATTTAGGATGACAAGGACCAAGTCTGGAATCTTCCACATACAAGGCAGGTATCTTGTGAGTTTTGTCGTTTGTGGATATTATTATGCATAGTTACATTTTAATTACTTCTAGAGGAACAATAAAGACATGGCACCGTTGTCCAAAATCATGATTGCCTGCAATATATTTTTCCTAGGTTCATATTCTGGAAGCCAGTGACCGTGTGGGTGGTCGGATAAAGACCCATCGTGAGAAGGATTGGTATGTGGATGTGGGACCTATGCGTCTGCCCAAGCACCACAAGTAAGCAAAAGGAGACATGACAGCAGCGATAACACAAAGCTATTCTTCTTCTGTGATCTCAACAAATTATGTTTCTAAATGACAATCTGAGTAGAAGCCTATTTCTGAAACATCAGCAATACATTATTATTAACAGTAGATAGTAGGTGGTTTCCAGATGAATCCACTAACCTGAACTTCAAAGGAGCTATCCGAGGTGCTGAACCCTATCCCAAAGAAGTTCAGAATTACGGCCAGTTGTTAATTGTTGTCAAGTCAACTTTGACTTATTGCAGCCCCATGAATGGTAGACTTCCAAGTCATCCTATCATTATGAACCCAGCTCAGGTCTTGCAGACTCAGGGCAGTCATGGCTTCCTGGTCGTGTTTGCTGGCATGGCTGAATGGGCGCCTTTATTACCTTCCCACCAAAGTGCTACCTATTGATCTACTCACATTTGCATGTTTTAAAACTGCTAGGTTGGCAGGAGCTAGGAATAACAGCGAGAGCTCACCCTGACCCGTGGCTTCAAACTACCAATTTTTAGGTCGGCAGATTCAACAGTTCAATGGTTTAACCCATTGTACCACCATGGCCCCAGTGTGGAACACATTTTACCACATTAAAACAGTGGAGGTGGCTCTTAATGAGACATACCGCATTATCATGGGGTGTCTGTGCCCTACACCACTGGAGAAATTACACTGTTAAGCCAGTATTGCACCACCTGACATCTGTCGAGAAGTAGCAACCAATAGTGAAAAGACCAAGGCAGTGACATCTCCAGCCCATCCCCTGTTTCAGTATCAGCCAGCACACCAAGGACTTAAATCAAGAAATAGTTTTCTAAGATCTACAGAGACACTTGCTGGAAAATCTCAGCAAGTGAGAGTCCAACAGTGGCAGGCTAAAACCCAGAATCTTAATCAATGGCTCATACCAAATGAGAGACTCCCCCTTGGGCACACAGAAAACTGGGTTACTTGGAAGGTACTGAATAGGCTGCCCTCTGGCACCACGAGATGCAGAGCCAACCTTAAGAAATGGGGCTACAAAGTGGAATCCACGACATGCGAGTGTGGAGAAGAGCACACCACAGAGCACCTGCTGCAATGCAACCTGAGCCCTGCCACATGCACAATGGAAGACCTTCTTATAGCAACACCAGCTACTAGTCAAAGGACATTTAATCAAATACCAAGTTTGCAAACTTTGTGGTTTGTTTGTTTGTTTGTTATTGTAATGCAATACAACTGTTTGGTTCACTCCTGACACGATGAATAAATACATACCATGGCCCCTTACACTAAAACAAAGCACTACTAAAATACATATCACAAATACACACATGCACCTTGCACCACTGTGGAGAAGAAGAAGAAATGTGCAGACTGATGATGAGTAATTGATTAGAAGAAGGAAAATGAGAAAAAGTTTTATTGAGATTTCATAATAAATCGTGAAATATTTAGATCTTATTCCTGTCCTATACTATGTGCCCATCTCATTTCTGCAGGTTTGTTAATTGACCTTCAGCATGTCAGGATAAAACAATATAATCTACACTTATGTTTTAAGAAGTGTTTCCCTCTTTTTCTATTTTTCAGAATTGTTCGCGAATACCTGAAGCAATTCAACCTTGCTTTAAACCCGTTTATTCAGAATAATGACAATGCCTGGTATTTATTTAGAAACAGAAGGGAAAAGGTGGCAGTGGTGAAAGCAAATAGTAACCTCTTTGGATATGAACTGGATCCCAAAGAGAAAGGAAAGTCGCCTGATCAACTTTATTTGGGAACGTTGGATAGGGTATGTCCTTTCTGAACAAGACTTTGGAGTTATATCTACTCTCAGTTCTTGTGGGTTTTTTCGGGCTATATGGCCATGATCTAGAGGCATTTCTCCTGACGTTTCGCCTGCATCTATGGCAGGCATCCTCAGAGGTGAGGTCTGCTGGAGCTGGGGAAAAAGGGGTTTATATATCTGTGGAATGACCAGGGTGAGACAAAGGGCTTTTGTAAGTTGGGCTGGGTGTGAATCTTTCAACTGACCACCTTGATTAGCATACAATGGGCTGACTGTGCCTGGGGCAAACTCTTCTTGAAGGGTGATTAGATGTCCCTGCCTGTTTTTCTCTCTGCTGTTTTTGCTGTTGCAATTTTAGAGTTTTTTAATATTGGTAGCCAGATTTTGTTCATTTTCATGGTTTCTTCCTTTCTGTTGAAATTGTCCACATGTTTGTGGATTTCAATGGCTTCTCTGTGTCTATATCTACTCTTCCTCCTCACATGCCCGATACTGTTTAATTTAGAAGGGCATCATTCTCATTCTAGCACTGCAATTGCCTGTGTCACAAATACCCTAAAGACACCAGATGCCAACTGATATTGGAAACTTAAGCAAGGTCAGCCCTG
This sequence comes from Anolis sagrei, assembly GCF_037176765.1. NCBI lineage: Eukaryota > Metazoa > Chordata > Lepidosauria > Squamata > Anolidae > Anolis > Anolis sagrei. Next base: position 24,829,251 of record NC_090022.1, read on the forward strand.
GTTAGTTCTTGGATGGTAGCCCACTAGTGAATACCAGGTGCTGTAGGCTGTTTAAGAGGAAGAAACTGATGTAACTGTGTTGCAGTGGGTTTTTCGGGCTGTATGGCCATGTTGCAGGGTCCTTTTAGATTCGGAAGGTAAAAAACAACAATGCAGTGTTGTTTGTGCTCTCATTCACATGTACCCCTCAATACCTGTGTTTGATCTGGGCCTGGCCAAAGCAAACACAACCTCTTTCATTTGGGACTTTTCATCTCATTTGTGACATATGACTCAGTTTCTCTTTTATTTCATACACGGTTCCTCATTTTTGTGTCTTGTGTAGTGTTTGCCTTCATCTAAACTCTGCCCAAATCTGACCCTCGTCTATTCAATTTTGTGTGCTTTAAAAATTGCCACATATTAATAATTAGTTTAATCCCTTTCAAAGTTGTCCAAGGTGGTGGCCTTTGGCAGTAAATCCCATCATTTAAAACTATGCTTTGTATGTAGAAATACTTATTTTTATTAATCTGTCATGAAGGTCCTGCCATTCAAGTTCATTGGATGCCTTCTGGATTCTTATGTCTTTTCTCACTGCCCACTTTGTCGGTCCATTGCCTAATTTTATACGAACCTACTACATCTTTACTTTTGGGTTCTTGAAAGTAAAGAGCCTTACAGATTGTGCTCTTCCTCGATGGGATAGAAGGAAAAGCCTTGTAAAACAACAAAAGGCACATAAGATAAGCCAATCACTGGATTGCTGTGAGTTTTGTGGGCTGTATGGCCACGTTCCAGAAGCATTCTCTCCTGTCATTTCGCCCACATCTATGGCAGCCATCCTCAGAGGTTTTGAAGCCAATCATTGCTAATATAGTTAACATTTTCTGACACGGATAACAAATGAACATATTGGTTGGTTCCCAGTAGACTACACTCATTACATAAATTGTTGAATGGTGAGTTAACAATGAGATAAATCCCATTAATTCTAGAATCTTATGAATAATTAGATTCTTGCTGTTATGACTGTTGTTGTTTCTTTTAACTTGGAAAATTGGACAAAGACATTAAGAGGGTTCCTTTTGCTTATCAGTTATCTTTATTATTCTCTCCAGGTAACAAAAGATTGCACGGTTTTGAGGGCAAAGTATGATTCTTACTCCACCAAGGTAAGAGACATGGGCATGTGCTTGTCTTTAAAATATATTCTAATCTATGCTGCAATATATTGTGTTCATTTGCCTGTTTGTTATGCTGTACATTTGTACATACTTCATCCAAGAGTCACCTTATTTGGTGTGTGATCTAATAGGAGTAAAGCAAAGACTACAGTAAAAAAAAATTGGGATTCAATCCATGAACTATTTGAAATATTTATTTAAAAAAACCTTGCTTTAAAATGCAGATTTATGAAATGGCTTTGCACAAACTTGATATTTATTTTCAGACTGCCACTCTAAATGTTTTAATTGAAATAATCAGTAAACATCAGCATTTTTCAGATAATGGCCCATTTTGTGTTATAAAGCAAATGGTAAGGATTGTCAGGTCAAACTTCGTTTCATTGAAATCATGTGCAGTTATGAACCACAAACCTAAGTAATGTTGATGTTTTGATGAGATGTTTTCTGATAATGTTGAATTGTGGATTATTTTACACTATGTTTTGTATTTTGCACCTGTTTCTCTATGTTGTACACCGCAATGAGTCGCCCTAGGGCTGAGAATTGCAGTATATAAGCGCAGTAAATAAATAAATAAATAATCATCTTGTGCTTTAACAACCATTTTCTGCCATGTTTCATTTCCTTCCCATCAGGAATACTTAATCAAAGAAGGAAATCTGAGCAGAGGAGCCGTGGATATGATCGGTACACTCTCAAATCAAGAGGCTTCATTCTATCTTTCGTTTTTTAACTCTGTATTCAGTCATGTGACTTTTTCAGATGATAACAGGTAAACAAAAAGGGTTTGTGTTCTTTTGATTGACGTGGATTGAACAAATATTTTTCTTAGGACGAAAGGCATCATTTTATTAGTCTCTCACACTGAGTCACCCCAGATGTGAAAAACCAGTGGCCAAGAGGTAACATCAGTTAGCCGTTAAGATAGTCCATTTCCTAGCTGTTTTACTAAATAGAGAACTTGATGTTGGCATAAGGGTATACTGAGTCCTATCTTAAATATACTACTGCGGTATTTTTGCTCTTAAAGTTACACAACAGTGAGAACCAAGATGATGCAGTGGTTTGGATGCTAGATCATCTTTCTCAGGATCATGGTTCAAATGCCTGTTTGGCCACGAAAACCCATTGGGTGACCCTGGACAAGTCACAAGCCCTGTGATAGCCTTGCCTTAGAGTCTCCATATGTTAGAAATGACTTGAAGGCACACAACAACAACAACAACAACAACAACTCAATTTTGAAGTATTCAGACTGGTGGATATTAACTATGTTTCTGTTTGTATATCAGCCCAAGGGCCCTTCCACACAGTCCTATAACCCAGAATATCAAGGCAGAAAATCCCGCAATATCTGCTTTGAACTGGGTTATCTGAGTCCACACTCAGATAATGTAGGATTTTCTGCCTTGATATTCTAGGATATAGGGCTGTGTGGAAGGGCCCTAAGAGATATCGGTCCAGTCATTCATATCAGCAGGCATAATAGTCTGATTCCTGAAGTATCCCCCCTCATATTTGGATTGGATCTGTCACAGCTTTGCCTATTTTAGTTTTAACCATTATGTACAGTTAATTATTCATTCCTCTGCAAGTTATCTAGCTAGATGTCTTCTGAGATTCCATTTGATGACCATTAGCTTTAAATATCTGTTAGTGAACCTTACATAGTATATTTATATATTAGAAATATTATCTGAAAGAATTAAAAAGAGCAAGGGACTTTTGAACAGCTGAGTTTGGTGGAGTTGAAGAAGCAGAGGCCACGAGAAGGGATTTGTTAAGAATCATAGAATTGAAAGAGACCTCGTGGACCATCCAGTCCAGCCCCATGCCATGAAGCAGGAAAATCGCATTCAAAGCACCCCTGACAGATGGCCATCTAGCCCCTGTTTAAAAGTCTCCAAAGAAGGAGCCTCCACCATACTCTGGGGCAGAGAGTTCCACTACTGAACAGCTCTCGCAGTCAGGAAGTTCTTCCTCATGTTCAGGTGGAATCTCCTTTCCTGTAGTTTGAAGCCATTGTTCCATGGCCTGATCTCCGAAGCAGCAGAAAACAAGCCTGCACCCTCCTCCCTGTGACTTCCCCTCACATATTTGTACATGGCCATCATGTCTACTCTCAGCCTTCTCTTTTGAAGTCTAAACATGACCAGCTCTTTAAGCCACTCCTCATAGGGCTTAATAAGGGCAGAAAGATAGAGAGAAACAACACCCATGGGCAACTTTAAAAATAAAGATGACAATGTCAGTAATAGGGGAAGGAAAACTAGCACATCTCTATGGTGTATTGAGGCTCAAGGTTATGAAACTATAGAAATTGTAGTTTTATGAGGTAGCAGGACTCTTTGGCAAAGAAGACTAAATACCTTGTCAAACTGAATCCCAAGATTTCATATCACTGAGCCATGGCAGTTAAGGTGGTGTCAATGTGCATTCATTCTTGACACAGTTTATGAAATGTACCAATAATACACTTTGCCTTTGTTGTTTACTGAGTTCCTGTACCTCCCTTGATTTTAACTGTTTTTGAAACATTTAACTGAAATGAGAACAATATACTGATCTGGAAACATCCTAGCATAGTTCAGTAAAAGAAATAAACAGACTGTTTTTATACTTTTTTAAAAATACAGGTATTACAGAAATGTAATTTGTTTGACTGCTTGATTAATTGACCCATTTATCATTTTCATATTTTCTTTCTTCCTATTTTCTGGACTGCTTTAGTTTGGATGAAATCACAGGTGGGTTTGACAAGTTCCCCAATGCCTTCCTCCAAAAACTGCCTGGAATAATTCGCCTCAACAACAAAGTAGAGAAGATTGTCCACTCGGGACGGAAAGCCACTGTGTTTTTCCGCAAGAAGGGCAAAAGCGCCTTGTCTTGGCTGACTGCTGACTTCGTCCTTGTCACAGCTACGACCAAAGCCACCCGACTCATCGAATTCCAGCCTCCTCTTTCTAACACAAAAGCCCATGGCCTTCGTTCCTTCCATTATGCAAGTGCCACTAAAATTGGCTTGGCTTGCACAGACAGATTTTGGGAGAGAGACGGGATTCGAGGTGGAAGGTCAATGACCGATCGGCCATCCCGAGCTATTTACTATTCAAGCCACAATTTCACCAATGGTCTTGGGGTTGTCCTGGCTTCTTATACCACCCGAGAGGATTCGAATTTCTTTCTTGCCCTCAGTGAGGAAAAGTGTGTTGATGTGGTGCTGGATGACCTATCACAATTGCACAATATCTCCAAAGACTATCTCAGATCTGTTTGCAACAAACATGTGGTTCAGAGATGGAGCCTGGACGAATTCTCAATGGGGGCATTTGCTGCTCCGGCTCCCTATGAGTTCAGTCAATTTTTCAAGGCATTGGTCCAGAATGAAGGGAGGGTTTACTTTGCAGGAGAACATTTAGCTCATCCGCATGCTTGGATTGAGAGTGGTATGAAATCCGCAATAAGATCAGCAAGTGCCATTAATCTCAGGGCTGCTAAGCCTGCATTGTAAAAGCTGGAAATATGAGCCTGTGTCACACCTATTCATTAAAAAATGTCAGAATGGATAGACTTCCCCCACTTTTAAAGTACTGGGTGTTTGTGCCAGTGGTTATGAAAGAGAAACATGGACCAGATCATGACGTGGCCAAGCTTTAGTATAATACGATCTTGCATGTTTAGGTGTCTGAGTAAATAGGCATACACAACCAAAGTTCAGCACATTTTGATATCCTCCTTTTCTTGGCCACTCATTCACTCTCTCCTTGGTTGGTTACAATCTTTGACAGTGCTTAAGCCAACTCCCTAACTTTCTAAAATAACAAGACTTTCTTCCTTATACTTGATACACCATTTTATCAAAGTTGCAACAAAGTGTGCAAGCATACACCTGCAAAAGAAAACACATTTTTACCTCTATCAAAGTCATAGGAAGGCCAGTATACACTCCCAGGATTCATCATTGTTTACAAAAGGAACATTTTACCATCTCTAAAAACAGAGAAGGCAACATTTCAACATCAAACGTCTCCAACCACATATTTGTAAAAGCAACATTTCTTCTCACAATATTAATCAAGTGCCATCCCTTGTCGTATGTTTTTAAAACTGGATAGTCAAAGCTGGATTCCCTTCTGATTTTTAATATTTCATTAATGACGAGGAGCCGTGAAGTTAGAGAATATATCTAGCCTTCTCTGTAGTCTCAGGGTTTTTTCCCTGGTACTATTGGCACTAACAGATATTTCATTTTCAAGAAATAGCTACTAACTTCACAGTGGTACTTACATGTTCCTGTCAGATACTGCAATAAAAATAACTAGAAATAAACATTCATAGCAACCCGTTTTTCTATGGTGATGATTCTTTTGTTGATGCAGTGAGAAGAATGGCTAATTAAATGCATCACCCCCAAAAGAACAAGTAGTATCTGCAGGCAAAGGCCAAATTACTGCTTGCAGACTTGGTCCACTTCTTCCAGGCCCAATTATGCTACAGTAGAGTCTCACTTATCCAACCTTCGCTCATCCAACTTTCTGTATTATCCAGTGCAGTCTGTCTCCCACCCAGATCCACAGCTGTTTCAATACATTGCGATGTTTTGGTTCTAAATTCATAAATACAATAATTACTACATAACGTTACCGTGTATTGAACTGCTTTTTCTGTTTATTTGTTGTAAAACATGATGTTTTGGTGCTTAATTTGTAAAATCATAATGTAATAATAATATTTATTTATTTGATCAGTCATATGACCATTTCAAAATAAAATCATAATGTAATTTAATAGGTTTTTTTCTTAATCCCTCCTTATTATCCAACATTTTTGCTTATCCAATGTTCTGTCAGCCCGTTTATGTTAGATAAGCGAGACTCTTCTGTACTTAGAAGCCAAGATGAATAAACTGATGTTGTTGTACTTTGGGCATAGACACTAATGGAAGTTGTAGCTAAACAGAGCTTGCAAATTTTGCAATAGTGTGGGGAGGAGGGGAGGAGTGACTTTTACCAGTAGTATATTTATATGTAAGAAAGAGACTGGGCATTGGTTCATCCCTCAGTATGTTGTCAACCCATACCAACCCCCTTCCCAAAGTTCTGTGAACAATAAAGAGACTGCAAATAAGAAATATGTTTGTTTAAAAAAACATTTTAAAAAAATGTTTATTGTTTTCAAATGCTGGCTGAGATTTTTTGGCACAGCATCCAGTGTGCCAATTACCACTGGAACCACTTATACTGGCTTATGCCAGAGACTTTGCAGTTCAATTTTGAGGTCCTGATAACGACTGAGTTTTTCCTGTTGTTTTTCCTCAATGCGACTGTCACCCGGTATGGCGACATCAATAATCCATTTTTTTTTCATTTTCCACAATCGTGATGTCTGGTGTATTGTGTTCCAAAACTTTGTCAGTCTGCATTCGAAAATCCCACAGTATTTGTGTGTTCATTTTCCACTACCTTTTATGATCCCACCAGTTCTTTACTGCTGGCAGGTGGTATTTGTGACATGTTCCAATGAATCATTTGGGCCACAGAGTTGTGCCTGTTTGTAGTCCATCTATGCAATTTTCTTGCAGCAGCTAAGGATATGATCCATGGTTTCATCAGCTTCCTTGCATAGTCTGCATTTTGGGTCATCAGCTGATTTTTCGATCCTGGCCTTAATGGCCTTTGTTCTGATGGCTTGGTCCTGGCCTTCTGTCTCCTTCTTCAGGGTTCCATTCGTGAGCCATAACCAGGTCTTCTCCTCGTCAACTTTTCCTTCGGTTTTGTCAAGGAACTGCCCATGCAATGCTTTGTTGTGCCAGCTGTCAGCTCTGGATGTAGTGCAGTTTTCTTGTACTGATTCTTTGAGAAGTTTCTGATTATTGACTTAAATCAAAGCCGGTTCTTTGCTTTCCTCTACATATTCTGCCAGGGTATGTTTTTCTTCTTCAACTGCTTGTTTTACTTGTAAAAGTCTTCTGCCACCAGACCTTCTAGGCAGATATAGCTGGTCAACATCACTGCGAAAATACAGTAAATTATGAATGGTCATGAGTTTTCTTGACCATTTCTGCCTGTGTCCAGTTTATGATGTCAAGAAGCAGGAAAATTGCCAGATATTATTATTATTATTATTATTATTATTATTATTGGTCCTCCAAGGGAACACTATGATGTGGTGCTGGATGACTTATCAGAATTCCACAATATTTCCAAAGATAACCTCTAATCAGTTTGCAAGAGGCACATAATATAAAAATGGGTCCTGTACAAGTTTTCCATGGGGGCCTTTGCTTCTCCCATCCTACATCAGATTGGAAAATTTTCAAGGCCTTATCTCAGAATGAAGAGAGGGGAATGACAAGGAGAACACATAGCTCATCCTCATGCTTGGGTTGACACAACAATGAAATCTGCCATAAGGGCCACAAGTAGCATGTATCTCGGTCTGTATGAAGAAAATGACCAAATGATGTGCTGTGCTTTATTTACGATCCCTGTATTAAGATCTCTCTCGCTCTCTCTCTCTCTCTCTCTACTATTAAACTTTTGGGATGCCCTAATGTTTTCTCAGTTCCTTTTGTACTCCATAGATGTGGGACATATGAAGAGGAGAAAGAGATTTATGCTCTGCTAAACCATTGTAGGCTCTAAGTCAAGACATTTTTACACATAGAAAGCAGAAACCATTCTTCTTTCCCCATTTCAGTAAAACTACTCTGAACCAAAACTGGGAAAAGTTACTTTTTACAGTCTCCCCTTGTCCACATATTCCCCAAGCAACAGAAAGATGAAAGTGGAACTCTTCAGATGATAAGTAAAGGTTTTCCTCTGACATGAAGACCAGTCGTGTCCGACTCTGGGGGTTGGTGCTCATTTCCATTTTTAAGCCGAAGAGGCAGCATTGTCCATAGATGCCTCCAACGTCATGTGGCCGGCATGACTGCATGGAGCGCCATTACCTTTCCCGCCGGAGCGGTACCTATTCATCTACTCACATTTGCATATTTTTGGACTACTAGGTTGGCAGAAGCTGAGGCTAACAGCGGGAGATCACGCCATTCCCTGGATTCTAACCTACGAACTTTCGGTTAGCAAGTTCGGAAACTCAGGGGTTTAACCCACTGTGCTACCGGGGGCTCCTTCAGATGATATTGGACTACAATTCTGATGTTTCCTTTACGTTTAAAGAATGAGAGTGATCATGGCTAAGATCCCATAATGCTCCGGAGGAGCAGAAAGCTCCATCAAGTGTATCTGCCTACGTGTGTCCTTAGGCCACATTTCTGCACCCAGACTCATAAACAAAATGTCAATCAACTTTATTACAATCACAGGTTACTCATAAAAAGGACAAAAACAGAACATAGCAGGCAATCAAGGTTAAAAATCCCAGGTAGCAGAATGTGCATACATGTGCATATATAGCATTTCAACCACCAACTTTCAGACCAATAACAGATAACAATCATTTTAAATGAAAATTATAAGATTTTTCTTTGCACTTTTTTCAAAACTGGATCTGTAAGTTGGAAATAAATATTCTTATAACAGAGTACAACCTCCCATATCTGCAAAAATCAGTTCTCATAGTTTTACTTAACCATGTCCAAAAATATGTTCTCTCTAGGCATTCTCTAGGTTCTTCAGTGCAGGTCACAGGTTCGAATCTGGGGAGAGGCGGATGAGCTCCCTCTGTCAGCTCCAGCTCCCCAAGCGGGGACATGAGAGAAGCCTCCCACAAGGATGATAAAAACATCAAAACATCTGGGCGTCCCCTGGGCAACGTCCTTGCAGATGGCCATTTCTCTCACACCAGAAGCGACTTGCAGTTTCTCAAGTCGCTCCTGACACGAAAAAAAAAAGCAATTCTATGGTGTGCCTCATTGCAATATGGTTTGCTCCTATCCACAGTTTCACGTTTCTAATGTAAGTCCAGAAACGTATCCATTGTGGATATGGAGGGTATAGTATTTAGCCAAATGTGGTCAACCGAAAGAAAACATCATCCTCTCTTGTCCTACCATGGAGATTGGTGTCATATGAAGGGTGTACTGGATATACTCCTTCCTTCTTTCCAATATAGTAGACATGTTTAGAACTAGCTGCAGTTTCTGAGTTATCTTCAAGGGCAACCCCATTTAGAGGACACAGAAGTGGACTAACTGGGAAGTTTCCAGAGTGTGGATTACTGTGGCTAAGTCATCTGTGTCCAAGAGGACTCTTCTTATGTTCTTATCACCCTTCACCATTGGCCATGCTGGCTAGGGCTGACGGGATTGCAGCCTAACATATTCTCCATGACTATTTGGAGGGAATTAATTTAGTGATCTTACAAAAACCCTTCTTCCTATCCCAATACCAGAGTTTGAAAGGAGTGTATGGAGGTTATGTGTGTTCGGTAGGAAGGGTAGCGTTTCCTAGAGAGAATCTGCCCTTGACTTCTTTTATATTCTCTGAAATGCTCTCCCTCCAACTTCTTACATTTGAGCTCTGGATATTAAAATAATCCAGGGGTAGAGGAGGAAGTCAAACCTTTATTGACTTCTAATGTTCCCTAAAACTCCCATCCCTACCATCAGAGGGCACTCAGGAGAAGCTCCAACGTTAACTAGTTCATTGTGTAAGAGTTCTGCAGGTAGAACTTCACTGTGCTTTTCCATTCACGAGGCCAGACATGGGCAAACTGTGGTCCTCCAGGTGTTTTGGACTTCAACACTGACAATTCCTAAGTACCTCAGGCCCTTCCTTTTACCTCTCAGCCACTCAAGCAGTTGGGGGGTGGGGGGAGGGCCTGAGCTGTTGGGAATTGTGGGAGTTGAAGTCCATAACACTTGGAGGGCCAACGTTTGTCCATGCCTGCACTAGGCCCACCCCAGATTCACTTTTTTGGGGGAACAGCATTCTTCAGGGGTATTTATTATTATTTATTTATTTCCTGCATTTATAACCCGCCCTTCTCACCCCCGAAATGGGACTCAGGGCGGCCTCACAGCAAGTATGGTCAGTGCTTTCACATAAATATTCAACAAATACAATTAAAACGTTAAACAGGTAATTAAAAACAGTTAATTAAAAAGCAACTAATTAAACATGCCAATTAAAATCCAAAGCTGGGTTCGAGTCAATTCATTGTCGCCAGTTGCTTAAATCTTCTACTCGCTTGCTGCTATTCAATGGTCGAAGGCTTGGTCCCATAGTCAAGTCTTGAGTTTCCATCTGAAAAACAGGAGGAAAGTGGCCAACCTGATGTCCCTGGAGAGAGAATTCCACAGGCAAGGGGCCACTGCTGAGAAGGCCCTGTCCCTCGTCCCCACCAATCGCATTTGTGAAGGCGGTGGGATCAAGAGCAAGGCCTCTCCAGATGATCTTAGACTTCGTGATGGTTCATAACAAGAGATACGTTCAGACAGGTGAACTGGGCCAGAACAGCTTAGGGCTTAGGGTACTTCTATGACTGGTGGATAGCAGGCTCTAGATCCAGGGAAGTTGCTGGATTTGGCAATGAAGCTTCGTGTTTGGGGGGGGGGGGGAGGGAGGGTAAAAAGGAAAAGAGCTATCTATGGTTCCCTCCCATAAACTATAGAATAAAAAACTGAATCCCTTCTAACTAAAAGAGGGTTAATTAGATAAAATCTGTATTATCGAAGGCTTTCATGGCTGGAATCACTCAGTTCTTGTGGGGTTTTTTGGGCTATATGGCCATGTTCTAGAGGCATTTCTCCTGACATTTCGCCTGCATCTATGGCAAGCATCCTCAGAGGTGAGGTCTGCTGGAGCTGGGAAAAAGGGGTTTATATATCTGTGGAATGACCAGGGTGAGACAAAAGGCTTTTGTAAGTTGGGCTAGGTGTGAATCTTTCAACTGACCACCTTGATTAGCATACAATGGGCTGACTGTGCCTGGAGCAAACTCTTCTTGAACAGTGATTCGATGTCCCTAGATAAAATCTCTTTGGGGGCATGATAGGTCCCAAATGGCAGAAAGGAATTGTAGTATCTGGCCCTTGGGGTTACTTCCCACTCTATGATTCTATGATCATATACCAGCCCCAAGGCAACCCTATAACCAGAGGGTAGGGGTTGGCAATATTTTTTGTTGCCCAGGAATGAAGGTTGCCGTTGCTTTCCTCTGAGGCTGAGGGTGCATAGCTTGCCTAATGTCACCCAGTGAGTTTCCAGACTAAGCAGAGATTCAAATCTTGTTTTCTCATAATTTTAGTCCAGCACCACAACTGCTGTATCACATTAAGTTTCTAGGTCAGTGGTTCCCAACTTTTTTTTTAACCAGGGACCACTTGACTATGACCAGAGATCATTCTCTAACATTAGTACTAAAAGGGTTACAAATCAGTTTTTGTTCAACTTTAGATTTGGTTTGGTTATTTGGGTTGCAGATTCAGAAAATTGCATTGGATAGACTACATCAGCTCTAGTTTCGATATAGAACATATGTCATCCAGTAGTCACCATCTGTTCACTCACAGAAAGACATATATAATAATCTAGAGTTGATGTGGTAGTAGTAATCTTTCCCGGAATGTGGGAGGACAAGAAAAGAGATTTAAAGACGGGCTCAAAGCCCACCTTAAAAACTGTGGCATAGACACCGAGAACTGGGAAGCCCTGGCCCTTGAGTACTCTAGCTGGTGGTCAGTTGTGACCAGCAGTGATGTAGAATTTGAAGAGGCACGAATGGAGGGTGAAAGAGAGAAACGTGCCAAGAGGAAGGCCACCTTCCACCTGGAAACTGATGCCCTCACTGCGGGAGAACATGCAGGTCAAGAATAGGGCTCCACAATCACTGATGTACCCACTATCAGGACACTGAACTTGGAGGACAATCTTACTCAGACAACAAGGGATCGCCTAAGTAATTAAGTAAGTAAATCCTGAATAGTCAGTCTCTCCCCTCCTGACATCCCTGTTGCCTCAGCACTATGAGGGTTTCGTGAGACTAGTCACTCTCGCTGCCTTGTGGTTTTAAGGAAACAGTGTAATAATAGTGAGGCTGCGGACCACATTTTCGTTCTTGCGGACCACTGGTGGTCCACAGACCACAGGTTGGGAACCACTGTTCTAGGTAAACTCCACTTGCATATGTTTTTAATGGGATGCCAGACTCTGTTTTTTTTCTTCTTAGAATGGATATGTCTACCCAGGAATTCTGAGGACAGGACTTCTTGGCCAGTCAAACCAGGAATCGCTGTCTGTAGAGAATAAATAGATTTTATTTGTTATTTTCAAGATCTCAGCAATGATTAACCTTATTGGAAGAAATGTTATGCTTGCTTAAATATTTTCTACTGTAGTAAATACCAGTCTGTGTCCTGCTTCCCCTTCACGAACCTTGAGGACATTGGTATACGTGACTTTTGGGAAGTCATACAGGTAAACCCACATCATACATGCAAATCCAGACCTTCTAATATAGTTGCCTCCTAGAAGGAAGAGATGAAGGGAAGATGAGCTTTATGGACTTTTCCTAAAGTCTGAAAAGATAATCTCCTTAAAGGGGTTTTGATATTTGCTTACGTGCAAGTATGTTATATGTAAATTCACGTTTTTCTCCTGCTTTTTCTCTGGTGGAGGCTGGTGGCTTTGATATCAATAGTGTGTTGGGCATGTTTGGGTTTTAATCTGAACTTTCAGGAGCTATCCAAGGGGCTGAACTGTATCTTTGAAACAGGAAATTGCTTCTTTCAAAGTTGAGGGGTTTTTTTTAATATTAAGTCAAAAGAAAAGAGTGTAAACACACCAAACTCCAAAATAAAAAAGAAAGGAAGTGCACAAGTAACTGGTATATAATACAACGTAAACAATATATTTCCAAACTATTAGTAGAAATAGAACAGAGAATTTGTATCGATCCCTTTTGACAGTAGACTAGACACTATAGTGGTTCTCAGCCTATGGATGCCCAGATGTTTTGGCCTTCAACTCCCAGAAATCCTAACAGCTGGTAAACTGGCTAAGATTTCTTCGAGTTGTAGGCCAAAACACCTGGGGACCCACAGGTTGAGAACCACTGCACTAGACAGTCTTCTTCAGAATTTACCAGAAACAAGAAGTTAATACATATTAATCTTCATCCCATTACTTTTATAGTTTGTATGCCTACTGTGCAATAAGGGTCTGCAGACTATAATAAAATGTTGTCTTATTAATTTGCTTAGCGGTGTGTATGTATCTGTGGTGGGTTATAAAAGGAATAACAGAAATGCCATTATAAGAGTCACCCACCCCCCACCCCTCAGCAGCCACACTTACATGATGTGTTCCTGGAATAGATGAACATTGTGGTTTCTTCCATTAACACGCCATTATTGGGAGCAGTGTGGATGTGGTCAGATTATCGTTCCACCTGGGATTCCCAAGGAAATCTCTGGCAGAGTAGCCAGAGACCACTTCTTGTGATATGGCAGGTAAGACAAATTTTCTAATATGTTTCATTTTCACTTAACCATATTTTCGGATTTCTGATTTTAGTCAAGTTTCTGGTAATTAGTGATGTACAAATCAAACACAATGTGTAATATGTGACATGTGCATCAGCACTTCATGTCCTCTTACCTGCTCCATCATTTTTGGAGCACTTCTTCTGGGTTTTTTTTTTTCCTACTAGCAAATTCGGAATGGAAAGTAATATGACTGATACGCATTTTGCTTCAAGGCATGCTAGAGAAAGGCAGCTTAGATGCATTAGTATATATTTTTTAAAAATTGTTATTCTCCCATCTCTTTTATTTGCATCTCTTCTATCACTTTCAAACATGATAAAGTTTTTTCACCAGGACTAAAAGAGCAAACAGTCCGGTTTCCCACAGTGCTATCATACTGATTTGTGTCCATGAAATAGTAAATATCTCAATAATAATAATAATAATTTATTTATTTATTTATTTATTTATTTATTTATACCCCGCCTCCATCTCCCCCAAGGGGACTCAGGGTGGCTTACATAAGACCGCACCCATCAATACAGAAAAACACAATATAAACACAAATACACACAAATAAATAAATTACATAAGATGCAAAATCAATATAAGTAAATAACACAATAGCATAAAATCAAACAGTAAAACACAGATGATCACACTGAGCAGGGCCAAATTCAAGGATAAAATTTTAAAACACTGGGGGATAGGACAGATGATGATGATGATGATTATTATTAGGTTGTTGTAGGTTTTTTCGGGCTGTATGGCCATGGTCTAGAGGCATTCTCTCCTGACGTTTCGCCTGCATCTATGGCAAGCCTCCTCAGAGGTAGTGAGGTCTACCTCAGAGGTAGTGAGGATGCTTGCCATAGATGCAGGCGAAACGTCAGGAGAGAATGCCTCTAGACCATGGCCATACAGCCCAAAAAAACCTACAACAACCCAGTGATTCCGGCCATGAAAGCCTTCGACAATACATTATTATTATTATTATTATTATTATTATTATTATTATTTGAAACACAACAAGATGAATCATTATTACTATTATTATTATTTGATGCACAAGAAGATCAGTACACAGCAAACAAGATCACTATGCTGGCTTTTGTATTCAATCACACGTTGGACACTTCCCAAGGACTGTGTCATGTATCGGCGAATAATGTGTGGAGATCCAAGTAGGGTGGCCTTTTGCAGCCGACAGATGGTAACTTTGTCAGCGACAATTTTTTTAAGTGCAGGCCAGGATCTTTAGACACTGCACCCTGTGTGACCACCTTTACTATCTATATATATAAATTTGTTAGGGGCATCCATCGAGGAAACAAAACTCAAAAAAACCCCAACGAAACTTAACCAAAATTCCCATGCCCATAACACAACCCACAAGGTACAAACATATCTACTCAAAATGAAAAACAACACAACAACACACTCACAAAACGGCAAAACAACAAAACTCAAAAATCCCCCAACGAAACTTAACCAAAATCCCCGTGCCCATAACACAACCCACAAGGTACAAACATACCTACTCAAAATGAAAAACAACACAACAACACACTCACAAAACGACAAAACAACAAAACTCAAAAATCCCCCAACGAAACTTAACCAAAATCCCCGTGCCCATAACACAACCCACAAGGTACAAACATATCTACTCAAAATGAAAAACAACACAACAACACACTCACAAAACGGCAAAACAACAAAACTCAAAAATCCCCCAACGAAACTTAACTAAAACTCCCGTGCCCATAACACAACCCACAAGGTACAAACATATCTACTCAAAATGAAAAACAACACAGCAACACACTCACAAAACGGCAAAAGAACAAAACTCAAAAAAACCCCAACGAAACTTAACCAAAATTCCCATACCCATAACACAACCCACAAGGTACAAACATATCTACTCAAAATGAAAAACAACACAACAACACACTCACAAAACGGCAAAACAACTGAGCATGCGCATTGGCGCCCAGCCGCAAGTTCCCTGGGGCGCGCACATGGCCTTCCGGCCAACGTTCCCTCTGCGGAAACCATGCCCACTCCAAGCCCCGCCGCGCCGCTTCCCGCCCACACACACCCCCTGCCGCACACACACACGCAACCCCACGCTCCATCACTCCCCCCACCGCCGCACACACACGCAACCCCACTCCCCCCACCGCCGCACACACACATGCAACCCCACTCCCCCCGCCGCCGCACACACACACGCAACCCCACGCTCCATCACTCCCCCCGCTGCCGCACACACACACGCAACCCCACGTTCCATCACTCCCCTGCCCCAATCTTACCTCCTTTTACTTCATGCCACCTCCAAACCCCACTCCGCCCCTTCCCGCCCTGTCAAAATCTAGGAAAGACAGGAAGGAAGGAAAGAAGGAAGAAAGAGAAAGGGAGGTAAAGAAAAAGGGGGAAGGAAGGAAAGTTAGAGGAAGAAGAAAAGGAAAGAAAAGGAAAGATGGAAGGAAAGAAAAGAGAGACAGCAGAAGAGAAAGAAAAAGGGGGAAGGAAGGAAAGAGATAGAGAAAGAAGAGGAGAAGGGAAGATGGGAAGGAAGGAAGGAAGGAGGGAGGGAGGGAGGGAGGGAGGGAAAGAAGGAGAGAAAGAGGGAAGATTGGCCACAGCAACACCTGTCGGGTAAAGGTTGTTATTTCTATTATTATGATGATGATGCTATTGTTCCTATGAGACCCTTTTAGGGGGAATGGGAGAGGTGTCAGGTCCCAGAGGCAATGCATTGCATTATTGTTATTGTTATGATGGTGGTGAAATAAAAGGAAATAAAAAGTGAAAGAAGGAAGCAAACAGGGAGGGAAGAAAGGCAAAGGAAGAAAGGGGGAGGGAATGAAGGAAAGAGAGAAGGATGAAACCAAGTAGTGAAAGACGGAAAGAAAGAAAGAGGTAGAGAAGGAAGAAAGGAGAGAAAGGGGGAGGAAAAGGGGGAAGGAATAGGTAGGGACCTCTCTTTCATAATAGTCCAGATATCTACCTCAACTTTGATAAGTTTTACTATAGGCCACAGCAACGCGTGGCAGGGCACAGCTAGTTATTATTATAAAGGTTCTGCATGATGTCTTGATATGATTTTCAGGCAGATTCTTATAGAATAAGACACATAGATTTGGTTTCTTTTGGTTACAATGCTGCAAGGTATAGATTGTGTCTGAATTCTTAGGCCAGCGTTTCTCAACCTGTGGGTCGGGACCCCTGAAGGGAGGGTCATGAGGGGGGTGTCAGAGGAGTCACCAAAGACCATCAGAAAACACAGTACTTTCTGTTTGTTATGGGGTTTCTTTGTGGGAAGTTTGGCCCAATTCTGTCGTTGGTGGCGTTCAGAATGCTCTTTGATTGTAGGTGAATGATAAATCCCAGAAACTATAACTCTCAAATGTCAAGGTCTATTTCCTCCCAAATCCCTCACTGTTCACATTTGAGTATTCATGCCAAGTTTGGTCCAGATTCATCATTGTTTGAGTCCACAGTGCTCTCTGGATGAAAGTGAACTACAACTTCAAAACTCAAGGTCAATGCCCACCAAACCCTTCCAGTATTTTCTCTTGATCGTGGGAGTTCTGTGTGCCAAGTTTGGTTCAGTTCCATCGTTGGTGGAATTTAGAATGTTCTTTGATTGTAGGAGAACTATAAATCCCAGCAACTACAACTCTCAAATGACAAAATCACACACCTCCAAACCCCACCAGTATTCAAATTGGGGCATATCAGGTATTTGTGCCAAATTTGGAACAGTGAGTAAAAATACATCCTGCATATCAGATATTTCCTTTATGATTTATAACAATAGCAAAATTACATTTATGAAGTAGCAACGAAAATAATCTTATGATTGTGGGTCACCACAACATGAGGAACTGTATTAAGGGGTTGCGGCATTTGGAAGGCAGAGAATTAGGCTGTCTGAAATATGCTCTTAAAATGAAACATGGGCTATGAGAACAAACCCATTCATGAAGGTTTCACATAATAAAACTTCTAGACATCTCTATACCTTCATAAATAATGGACCATCTTGGGAGATGTCTTGAGGAAGGTATTGGCCTGTTAAAAAAAACTACCAAGAGAAAGTTTTAAAGGGGACAAAACCTGTTTGCTTGGATTCTGGATGCCATTACTTTGGCTCTCAGGAGTTGGTCTCTATAAAAGTTAGAGCTGATTTGCAACCTTGAACAGCCCCTCAAACATGGAATACTTCAGTAAGTGCTTTCTTTTCCTCAGACATTTAAATGCTGTGTCTTAAAACTATTGAGAGGTTTTTCTTTATTATTTAGCTTTGCTGCTAATATTTTTGTTCTACATAAATCGATTGGGATTCCAGCAACTAGTCCAAATTGGTTAACCTGGTGTATCACTATAGGAAATTCCTTCAAAGAGTCTTCCGACATTAAGATAACGTCATCCTCAAATAACTTTATTTTGCATTTTTGGCTTTTCATTTTTATTCTTCTTAGATCTTCATCTTTGCGTAATTTCCTTGCTAAAATTTCTATTGCAAGTATAAGTAATAGGGGTGAGAGAGGGGACATCCCTATCTCATGCCTCTCTGTAATGAAAGGTTTCTATCATGTCTCTGTTGATTTTGATTTTAGCTTTTTGTTCTGTGTATATTGCTTGTACTCCATTGATACATTTTCACCATATCTTAAATTCCTTAATAATTCCATAATGAAATTCAAATTCCAAGGACTGAAGACCAACAGGTCAGAGGTTCGAATCTGGGGAGAGTGGATTGAGCTCCCTCTGTCAGCTCCAGCTCCCCATGAGGGGATATGAGAGAAGCCTCCCACAAGGATGGTAAAACATCAAAACATCCGGGCGTCCCCTGGGCAATGTCCTTGCAGATGGCCAATTCTTTCACACCAGAAGTGACTTGCAGTTTCTCAAATTGCTCCTGCCATGAGAAAAAAAATCCCATTGTATAGCCATCTGAACCTGGAGATTTATCTATTTTCAAATTCTGAATAGCCTCATTGATTTACTTTTTTGTAATTGATCTGTTCAATCATTCTTGTTCTGATTCAGAGAGGGTTGGTAGTTTTTGATATTTTATGTATTCTACTGTTTCTGTTGTGATTCTGATAAAAATCTTTAAAATGCTGTTTTATCTTTCTTGATTTCTTTCTCTTCTTGTTTCAATGGGATTATATATTTATTTTGATGTTGCTGGTTTTGTTTTATTGATTTGCAAGCAATTTGCCTGGTTTGTTTGCAAATTGGAAAAATTTCTTTCTAATTTTAAATATTTTGTCAATTTGTTCCATCAAAATTTTTGATGCTTGAATTCTTAATCATTTTCTTTGATTTCCAATTGGATTTTGTGCTTTTTTTAAAAAAACCTGGCAGCTCCACTGGCTGTCAGTTCTGTTTAAAACAAAACAAAGTGCTGGTTATTGCCTATAAAGTCCTATATGATTTAGGTTCAGGCTGTTTGGCTGGTCATGTCTTCCTGTATTATTTGTATATATAGAAGTTTGCTCACATTTTAATATTTACCTTTTGCATGCTTTTAATTGTATTGCTTTTTAAGTGTTGCTTTGGTTTCAATTCTGAAAAAATGTGAGGTATGTATATAAAAAAAAATAGAACAGCAACTTTTGTTCATTGGCCACTTGGAATCTGTTATCGATATTCTGAAAAGTTTGAAAGTTTCTGCTTGTAGGAAGACAAGCAGAAAAACATGCGAAGAATAGTGAAATGGGAGTGATCCTGGACTCATCACTAAGCCTGGAACCCCAGGTTTCAGCGGTAGCCAGGGGAGCTTTTGCACAATTAAAACTTGTGCGCCAGCTGCGCCCGTACCTTGGGAAGTCTGACTTGGCAATGGTGGTCCATGCTCTGGTTACATCCCAAATAGATTACTGCAACGCACTCTACGTGGGGTTGCCTTTGAAGACTGTTCAGAAGCTTCAAATCATCCAACGAGAGGCAAACAGGTTAATAACTGGAGCGGCATACAGGGAGCACACAACCACCATGTTATGCCAGCTCCACTGGCTGCCAGTTTGCTACCGAGCATGATTCAAAGTGCTGGCTTTGGCCTATAAAACTCTAAATGGTTCCGGCACAGGCTACCTGTCCGAATGTATCATCCCCAACAAACCAGATCTTCTGTGGAGGCCCTGCTCTCGGTCTCACCAGCCTCGCAAGCGCGGCTGGTGGGAACAAGATACAGGGCCTTCTCAGTGGAGACCCCTCAGTTGTGGAACTCCCTCCTTAGCGACATCAGAGCAGCTCCCTCCCTATTAGCCTTTAGGAAAAGAGTCAAAACCTGGTTCTTTGAGCAGGCCTTTGGAAACCAGGGCAATGCAATATTTTGAATGGAAATCTTGTGCAATTTGACCTTGGAACAGACACAGACCATGAACTTTGCTTGGCGTATTCTTGAAGTTTTTAATTTTAATCTGTTTCAACTCTGTTTTAATATGTTGCAATTTTTGGAATGTTTAGGTAGTTGTTGTTGAGGCACAATGTGTGTGCCACTGTAAGCCGCCTTGAGTCACCCATCGGGGTAGAGAAGGGCAGGATACAAGTATGGCAAATAAATAAATAATCAAAATGGCTGGGAAAATCAATTTATCCGCACTTTCTTTGTATTTCTAGTATTCCTACCGCTTTTACTGCTCATGGCTGACCTAACCTCTGGAAGTGGCATTGACAACCTAGAAGGCTGTCTCCAAGATCCAGAATATGAAAAATGGCTGGATATTGCTAAACATGGGCTAGGAAAGGCTTCGAAGCCAAAGACCATCGTGGTTGTTGGGGCAGGAATAAGTGGACTTACTGCTGCCAAATTACTGAAAGATGCTGGATACCGGGTAATGTTACAGTCTCAAAGCATCAACTGGCCTTTACTCAGAAAGAAAGAAATAAGAATTCTCTCTCTGTGTGTGTGTGTTTGGATTTAGAGAAACTCCTGTGTAAGAAAAAAACATTTTAAATGTGCAATTCATTTAAAAGGCTAAAAAAATAGTTGTCACTGATTCCTGAACAATTGGAGATGCCATCAAAATCCCAATGGTTGCTTATATCAGTGCAACTAATCAGCCAGTACGCCAGCAACTTAAATCAAGAAATAGTTTTCTAAAATCTACAGAGACACTTGCTGGAACACCTCAGTAAGCAAGAGTCCAAAAGTGGCAGGCTCAAACCCAGAACCTCAATCAATGGCTGATACCAAATGAGAGACTCCCTCCTGGACACACAGAAGATTGGGCGACCTGGAAGGCCCTGAACTGACTGCGCTTTGGCACCACGAGATGCAATAGCAATCTTAAAAAATGGGGCCACAAAGTAGAATCCACTACATGCGCTTGTGAAGAAGTGCACACCACAGACCACCTATTACAATGCAACCTGAGCCCTGCCACATGCACAATCTTATAGCAACACCAGAGGCGCTCCAAGTGGCCAGCTACTGGTCAAAGGACATTTAATAGAATGCCAAGTTTGCAAACTTTGTGTTTTTGTTTTTTAAAATACAATACAACTGTTTGGTTCACTCCTGACACAATAAATAAATAAATAGTGCAACTACGGAGTACATTAGCATAAGGACTTCTTCAAGTATGCAAGAAGGCACCTAAGAGAAAATATTCAATATTGTCTAGATCTAGGGAAGTAAAGCTACCCCTCTATTCCGCCTTGGTTAGACCACACCTGGAATACTGGGTCCAATTCTGGGCACCACAATTGAAGAAAGATATTGACAAGCTGAAATGTGTCCAGAGCAGGGTGACTAAAATGATCAAGGGTCTGGAGAACAAACCCTATGAGGAGCGGCTTAAGGAGCTGAGCATGTTTAGACTGAAGTAGAGAAGGCTGAGAGGAGATATGATAGCCATGTATAAATATGTGAGAGGAAGCCACAGGGAGGAGGGAGCAAGCTTGTTTTCTACTTCCCTGGAGACTAGGACACGGAACAATGGCTTCAAACTACAAGAGAGGAGATTCCATCTGAACATTAGGAAGAACTTCCTGACTGTGAGAGCCGTTCAGCAGTGGAACTCTCTGCCCCGGAGTGTGGTGGAGGCTCCTTCTTTGGAAGCTTTTAAACAGAGGCTGGATGGCCATCTGTCAGGGGTGATTTGAATGCAATATTCCTGCTTCTTGGCAGGGGGTTGGACTGGATGGCCCATGAGGTCTCTTCCAACTCTAGGACTCTATGATTCTATGATTCTATCCTTGTGCAGCAGGCTCAACACGAAAGCCAGACAGTGATCAAGCATGCTACATCCACAGATTTCATTTCATCTACCAAGCCTGTCATTCTATTTAAAAAGAGAGAAGGTTAATCTGGCATGACTTTTATTTTGAGACACCCGTGCTTTTTAGAGAACATGGTATTCCTTTCTAAGTGCATGTGGATTGTCTCTTTAATGATCTGTTCCAGCTTGGTATTGATGTCAAGCTGATTGGGTGGTAATTATTTGGGTTCTATTTCCCCCCATTTTTGAAGATGGGGAAAACATTTGCCTTCTCCCAATCTGCTGGAAGGTCTCTTGTTCTCCTGGAATTCTCAAAGATGACTGCCAGTGGTTCTGAAATTACTTTTGGATGAATTAATCTAGATTAGTCAGATATTCCTGTTCTGCCTCCTAGCCTATTCTGTGCTGCATTTCCCTTACTGCATCCTATGCTCCATCCATCTCATGTTAACGTTTTAGGAGAAGACTGAGGCAAAGAAAGAGTTGAGTATTTCTGCCTTTTCTCTGTCCTGTTAGCATTTTATCATCACCTGTACACAGCTGCCATAGCTCTGCCCAATGAAATCCTGGAGTTTATAGTTCAATAAGCTCTTAGGCTGAGAATCCTAAAAATAAAACCTTCCTAAACTGCAAATCCCAGGATTCCATAGGATGGAAGTATGGCAATGAAAGTGGGTTTATAGCTCTATAACTGTATGATGTGACCAGAGGTGGCCCTAGGTAATTTTTGACGGTAAGCAAACAGTATTTTGGCATCCCCACCACCACCAACCAATCACTGATATATATTTTCTGTTCGTTGTGGGAGTTCCGTGTGCCATATTTGGTTCAATTCCATCATTGGTGGAGTTCAGAATGCTCTTTGATTGTAGGTGAACTATACATCCCAGTAACTACAACTCGCATATGTCAAGGTCTATTTTCCCCCAAGAGTGCCCCTGGGCAAAACCAACTATACTGCAAATGCTTACTTTGTGTAATGTGTTGAGCCGCCCCTGGGTGTGACTATCCTTAATGTAGAGCAGGGGTCCTCAAACTAAGGCCTGGGGGCCGGATATGGCCCTCCAAGGTCATTTACCCGGCCTTTGCTCAGGGTCAACCTAAGTCTGAAAT
Organism: Anolis sagrei; assembly: GCF_037176765.1. Classification (NCBI taxonomy): domain Eukaryota; kingdom Metazoa; phylum Chordata; class Lepidosauria; order Squamata; family Anolidae; genus Anolis; species Anolis sagrei. The sequence continues at coordinate 24,852,212 of NC_090022.1, forward strand.
GACTTGAAAGCACACAACAACAATCCTGTCTCATCAGCTAAAAGCAGGCCCACACTTCCCATTGAAATACTAATAAGTTTATAGTTGTTAAAATTGTTCTTCATTTTAATTATTGTATTTTAAGTGTTTTTTGCACTACAAATAAGATATGTGCGGTGTGCATAGGAATTCATTCATATTTTTCAAATTATAATCCGGCCCTCCAACAGTTTGAGGGACTGTGACCTGGCCCTCTGTTTAAAATGTTTGTAGACCCCTGATGTAGAGCATAGAACATTAGAAGCAAGGACAAAGGGAATGGACTCACAAATCGTTCGTGCATATGCTTTTTCCTAGATTGTGATTTTGGAAGCCAGTAACCGTATGGGAGGACGAATAAAGACACACCGAGAGGAAGATTGGTATGTGGAAATGGGGCCTATGCATCTGCCCAAATCCCACAGGTAGGAATGCCATAAGAGGCCTTCCACAACATTTTGACTCTTGCACAGAATTTGAGTAAAACTTGATTGCATCAAATCTCTCAAGTTTCATTATTGTTTATGTTAAACATCTCATGAGATTTTTCTATAATGATCTATCAAAGCATGGATAAAGTATGTGAAACTGCCATAGAATCATAGAATCAAAGAGCTGGAGGAGACCTCATGGGCCATCCAGTCCAACCCCCTGCCAAGAAGCAGGAATATTGCATTCAAATCACCCCTGACAAATGGCCATCCAGCCTCTGTTTAAAAGCTTCCAAAGAAGGAGCTTCCACCACATTCCGGGGCAGAGAGTTCCACTGCTGAACAGCTCTCACAGTCAGGAAGTTCTTTCTCATGTTCAGATGGAATCTCCTTTCTTGTACTTTGAAGCCATTGTTCCTTGTCCTAATCTCCAGGGAAGTAGTAAACAAACTTCTTGCTCCTCCCTGTGGCTTCCTCTCACATATTTATACATGGCTATCATATCTCCTCTCAGCCTTCTCTTCTTCAGGCTAAACATGCTCAGCTCCTTAAGCCACTCCTCATAGGGCTTGTTCTCCAGACCCTTGATCATTTTAGTCGCCCTCCTCTGGACACATTCCAGCTTGTCAATATCTCTCTTGAATTGTGGTGCCCAGAGTTGGACACAGTATTCCAGATGTGGTCTAACCAAAGCAGAATAGAGGGGTAGCATTACTTCCTTAGATCTAGACACTATGCTCCTATTGATGCAGGCCAAAATCCCGTTGGCTTTTTTTGCCGCCACATCGCATTGTTGGCTCATGTTTAACTTGTTGTCCACGAGGACTCCAAGATCTTTTTCACACGTACTGCTCTCGAGCCAGGCATTGTCTCCCATTCTGTATGTTTGCATTTCGTTTTTTCTGCCTATCAAATAACTTCAGTACAGTAAGACTCATATAGAACCTGTATCCATGGTTTCGCTTACCTGTTCCTGGAGAGGTGGGGGTGAGGGAAATAATGGTGTCTCTAGGGAATTTGCTAGGTCCTCCCAGAAATTCTATGGTATTATTTATTATTTTTTAATTTTATTTATGGCATTTCTACCCCACCTTTCTCTATCTCGGAGAGGACTCAAGGCGGCTTACAAGTAGGCAACCATATGAAGCCATAGGATATGTAAAATGACAAATATATAAAGAGTTATAAAATACATTAAAACATTTTAAAAACATATAAACTAGTACATTTGCAGTTAATTTCATGATCCTTAAATTATTTTAGTTGTGTTGGATGACTGAGAAAACTCTTAGAGAAAATACCTTTTTTGTTTCTCCAATGCAACCTGACGCTAGAATTGGAAATCAAGTAACTTAATGACGTTCGGTCAGTTATATGGTTTCACATAACCACAGTCTGGCCAGAAACGTATTCCCTGTGGATATGGAGAGAGATCCAAAGTCTGGAAGCAGCTATTGAAAGTGTCCATTCCCTTGTTTTCACCAAATGTACCTAAAAAGGTGATGGGACAAAGAGAAGGACTTCTCAAAATGTTCTTAAGGGGAAATGCTCAACCATTATGCAAAGTAAGCATTTGCAGTATAGTTGATTTTGCCCAGGGGTGCTCTTGGGGCGCTCTTGGGGGAAAATAGACCTTGACATATGCAAGTTGTAGTTACTGGGATGTATAGTTCACCTACAATCAAAGAGCATTCTGAACTCCACCAATGATGGAACTGAACCAAATATGGCACACAGAACTTCCATGACGAACAGAAAATATATATCAGTGATTGGTTGGGGGGGGGGGGGGGATACTGTTTGCTTACTGTTGAAAATTACCTAGGGCTGCCTCTGGAAATGCTTGACTTTTAAAGTTCAAGCCTGGAACCCTCAGATGTATTTGACTGTAGTGTCCATAATCCCCAATCAGCAGAGCCAAACTGGCTGTGGAGAGTGAGGGTTGTTGGGTGGTTTGGGCCCAGGACACATGTCTAAGACCTTGTGTACTCTCATGAAAACCTGCCACCTTGCTTCAATTAATGGTGGAAACTATGCTGTATCCAGCCACATAGAGAACCTCATCTTACACATTTGTAACCCATTTCGAAGTCTCTTTACCTTCATGAGTCTACAGGTCCCATCACATGACACACACCCATTTTGTCGTTAATCAGTAGGATCCCACAGGCACAGAATATGCAGCCCGTAATTTTTGAGACGGGGAGGAATCAACTCCACTTCTCTCCGGGAGCATCAGAAACATGTTCTTTTGTGTGGGAAGGGGCATCCTGTGTACCTATGCATGTCGTTGTTTTTGGGAATGACATGTTGTTTTGGGAAAACTTTATCTTTTTAATTCTGACTATATCAAGCAGCAAAGGGTCCATTCATGGGAGAAACCATGTAAATCTGAGAGGACATGCCCATAAATCAATTTAGGAAAAGAACTTCAGTCATGGTGCTGGAGCTCAGGAACTTCTCACTGTGGACATCCCTGTTCTCTCTATTTTTCAAACAGAACAGCAAATGTCATTATTTTGGCTGTTGCATTGATTGTTCGCTTTGTTTGTGCTTGACTGTTGTAAACCGCTATGAGTCGCCTTAGGGCTGAGAATGGCGGTATACAAGTGAAGTAAATAAATAAATAAATAAATAAATAAATTGAACCCGGACACGAGTGTTTTGTGATGGCGCAGTATTGCTGTTGTGTTTGAAAATCAGTTTTTCCATATTGCTTAATTTATGGACAGTTGATAGCCATTGAAAAGGGGTCCATTGCTTAGACATAAAGACAGAGTAGAAATCCTTTTTTTAAAAAAATCAGTGGCAGGAAGTAGCAAGGTATACCCTAAAGACAGACCACCACCTTGACTCTCAGGACAAAGTATGTGATCAAAGCAGATATTGGCAGGTGATCCATCTTCAGTTGAGGCTATGAGGAAATGCCTTGTGCCATTCATTCCAATGCCTCTATGGGCAGGAGGTTGGACTGGATGGCATTTGCGGTCTCTTCCAACTCTATGGGTCTGCTATACCACTACATCTGGTTCCTGTTAATTGAGTATAAAGCTGCCAGTGGCTACAACTTGTGTCGCAAGCATGCATGAATACAATATTTATCTAACTTCTAACTAGCTTCAAGTTAGAGCTTGGAAAAACTGTTGATGTTAACTTTTTTATATTTTGTTTTCCTCTCAAGACTTGAGGCCTTCCACAGAGCCCTATATCCCAGAATTTCAAGGCAGAATATCCCGCAATATCTGCTTTGAACTGGGTTATCTGAGTCCACACTCAGATAATGTGTGATACGATAGCAATGTATAAATATGTGCAAGGATGTCACAAGGAAGAGACATCGCTGCCCTGAAAACTAGGGCTCAGAGCAATGGGTTCAAATGACAGGGAATGAATTCCACCTGAACATTACGAAGAACTTCCTGACTGTAAGAGCTGTTCAGCAGTGGAGTTCTCTGCCTCTGAGCATGGTGGAAACTCCTTCCTTGGAGGCTTGTAAACAGAGGTTGGATGGCCATCTGTCAAGCGTACTTTGATTGTGCTTGGTAGGGGTTTGGACTAGATGACCTATGTGGTCTCTTCCAACCCTATTATTCTATGATTCTATGATCAATGTGTGGTCGCCATGCTACCCAAGGATGCAGGGAATTGTAGTCATATAAAGTAACCTTTCCTTAGCTCTGCTCTAAGTCTCCAAGGCATGAACACGGCGGAGAGGGCTGCCGTGTTCATGCCTTGCCCTTTGGCTTCTCGGAAGTATCTGTTCAACCACTGTGAGAAACACAGTGCTGAACTTTGGTTGGTTCCAGAAGGACTCATCTTATATTCTTCCTAATGAGAAAATTAAGAAACCATTGGCTGTTGTTTTTCCCCTTTTAGAATTGCCAGTGAATACCTGCGCAAATTCAACCTCAAACTAAACCGCTTCACTCAAATGGATGACAATGCCTGGTATTTAATCAGAAACAGCAGGCACAAAGTGGGAGATGTCCATAAAAACCCTGGAATTTTTGGGTACCAAGTTAATCCCAGTGAAGAAGGAAAATCAGTTGATGAACTGTTTCAGGAGGCACTGGATAAGGTATGTGAGGAGGCACACACATGCATGTGTGTTATAAGGAAACTGGATGAACACACTGATATAGACATAGTGGAACGGCACAGTGCCTACAGATGCTAGAAATTACAGAGTGTTCTCAAGTCACCTTCAACCTTATCCTGTGACAACAAGGGGATGCTGCTATTGGTTTGTTTTAACTAAGGGGATAGGAATTCTGACTTGACCATGCCTTAGTTACCTCTCGATCGGACTATTGCAATGCACTCTACATGGGGCTTCCCTTGAAGACGGCTTGGAAACTTCAACTGGTCCAACGCACGGCAGCCAGACTTTTATCTGGGGCGAATTACAGGGAGCGGTCAACCCCCCTGTTTAAGGAGCTCCACTGGCTGCTGTTCATCTTCTGGTCCCAATTCAAGGTGCAGGTCATCACCTATAAAGCCCTGAACAGTTTGGGACCCACCTCTGTGACCGCATCTCCTACCACAAACCTACACGATCTCTTCAATCCGCTGGAGAGGCCCTTCTTTCGCCCTTTCCCCTATCACAGGCTCAACTTCTGGCAATGAGGGAGAGAGCCTTCTCCGCGGTGGCCCCCCGCCTTTGGAACTCTCTACTTGGTGATATCAGGCAAGCCCCTACCCTAGCTGCCTTCAAGAAAGAACTAAAAACTTGGCTCTTCCGATGTGCTTTCGGAGAGTGACCATTCAACCCATTTGTCTGTTTCCAGACTGCAACTCCTAGCACTTCTTGCTAGGGTCTATGATGCCTAGGTAAGGTAGAAACTCAATTTCAAAAAGATTTGAAGGGCCAATCACATCCCACCTTACCTTTCAGTACTGCTCTAACATTACTGTGTCAGCTGCATTATGTAAGTGTGCTGTATGACTGACAGAAATATTGGAAATATATGTTATTATCTTACAAGGCATACATATTTTAAAATATACATGAAGCAATGTTGGTGAGGGTACCATGAAATTGGAACCTACATACATATGTGGTGGGATTGCAAATATGTAAAAGATTTTTGGGAATTAGTTAAGGGAAAATAGAAAATATTATGGATAGAAAAATTAGAAGGAATCCAGTAGAAATACTACTTTTAATTTTAAAAAGATGATGGGAAAGATAACAGGGGGGAAATTTCAATAGACATGCTATTAACAGCAGCTAGATTACTAATTGCAAAATATTGGAAAGGGTAAATGAAAATACAAATTAATGAATGGTACAAAGAAGTCTGGAAATTGTATTGTCGAAGGCTTTCATGGCTGGAATCACTAGGTTCTTGTGGGTTTTTTCGGGCTATAGAGCCATGTTCTAGAGGCATTTCTCCTGACGTTTCGCCTGCATCTATGGCAAGCATCCTCAGAGGTTGAGAAGGTCGGGTTCTCAACCTCTGAGGATGCTTGCCATAGATGCAGGCGAAACGTCAGGAGAAATGCCTCTAGAACATGGCTCTATAGCCCGAAAAAACCCACAAGAACCAAGTCTGGAAATTGACACTGAACGATAAGCTAACATCAAACTTAAAAGTAAATAAGGGATTATGTAAAAAAAAATATGACTGAAAGTATTTGGATAAAATTTCTAGAAAAAGTTTTGGAAAAAGATGGAAATTTACCTCCAAATGAAGAATTGAACTTTTGGTGGGACTTTAGAAGAAGAGATGGCTCTGGAGAAGGGGAACACAGGAGTGAATGTAAATAAAAGAGGTTAAATGTTTAGTATATGTCTATATAACTGTAATTTATTTCTCAAATAAAATTTCTTTTATATATGACCCCATATATTTCATTATTATAATTTATGTATGTGTCCATATCACTTATAAGGGGTAGGTTTAACCTCTGGTTTGCCAGTAAAACCGAATTATGATATGATGCATATCTGAAAACATGTCACCAACATGAAATGTTTGGAAAGCTCTGTTATAATGGAAGCTCGTGTGATGTCATGAATTTGTACATTTACCTGGCTCCACATCACAAGATTGTCATCTTCTTCTTCTGCCAATGAAGGAAGAGAAAGGAAATGCAGTATGAGACAACCGGATTTCTTTTATAGTGGGCTTTTAGTAATCATTGGGATTTGGTTCAAACATCCCTGTAGATACAACAACAACAACATATCACACAGTCCTAAACAATTGAGAAGTGTTTAACCTGTGATTTTGTGATACGAAATCCAGCATATATATCTTGTTTGCTGTGTCATACTGTGTTTTTGTGTCAGTAAAATAATAATAATAATAATAATAATAATAATAATAATAATAAATCTTTATTTTTTACCCCACCATCATCTCCCCAAAGGGACTCAGGGAGGCTCACAGAAGCACTCCAAATGCAACATGCAGACAACAATATATAAGTATAAATACAATGACATAAGTATAATCAGCAGCACATAAAAATCTCAATGATAAAATTATAAAAATATGAAAATTATAAAATTCCTAAAACACAGTGGAACCTATCTGTCATAACAATCAATCAAAGTGCAGGCCAGTACTATCAATGATTCATCACGTTGGCCATGGATTACTCAAGATCAAAGACTTCTCTGAAGAGCTATGTTTTGAGACTCACCTGGAACGCCTGAAGAGAGAGGGCTAATCTAATTTCTTTAGGAAGGATATTCCAGAGCCAGGAAACCACCACCAAGAAGGCCCTCTCTCTCATCCCCACCAAAAGTGCTTGAGATGGTGGTGGGACCAAGAGAAGGGCCTCTCCAGCTGATCTTAAAGCCCACACCAGTTCACAGAAAACCCACCAATCATCTTTCCAAACATTTCATGTTGCCAACATATTTTTAGACATGTACTATCAATCATTAGACATGTACTATCATGCATAATTTCATGACACAGCAATTCAAATTGCACTAGCAAAGCGGAGGTTAAACCAATCCCTTATAAGAGATATGGACACATACATAAACTGTAATAATGAAATGACTGGGGACATCATGTATCTCCTGAAACCTTTTCATATATATATATATATATATATATATATATATATATATATATATATTTCAGCCAGCCACATTATTTCATTTCACTTAATTCATTCTTCTTTCAGGATGCCTATTTTATTCTATCACTTACCTTCTTGAGAATGAGCAATGCGGATGGCAAATATTGTGATGTTTACTCTAATTGCATTGCTTTTCGGTAGTTTTTTTCCTGATTCAGATTGTGTGAGGATTGGTCCATCTTTAGCTATCTTTCTTGTTCCTTTTGCACAGGTTACACAAAACTGTACACTTCTGAAAGAGGAATATGACTCCTTTTCCACTAAGGTAAAGTATCTTCATTCACTCTTCAGTTTACAAAAACTGTAATTAATCCTGTATTTCAGTCCTTTAAAAAAGCAATTGTTTTTAAGCAACACCAAAAATATAAAGAAATAATATATGAATACCAACAATTAAGCAATAATAAAAGCATGTTTTCAAATCTCAATTAGTATAAATACCAGATAAAAAGAGAGGTCCTAGACTACTATGCATGGGCAAACTCGGACCTTCTGTGTGCTTTGGACTTCAACTCCCACAATTCCTAACAGCTTCAGGCCCTTTTCTTTTCCCCCTCAGACGCAGCGGCTGAGGGGGAAAAGAAAAGGGCCTGAGGCTGTTAGGAATTGTGGGAGTTGAAGTCCAAAGCACACGGAGGGTCCAAGTTTGCCCATACCTGTCCTAGACCCAAACTAGATATGATACGAAATATGACTTTACCTCTTATTTTGGATTTGGGATGCTCAGCATTTGGAAGACATATTCTCACATTAGATCAAAAAAAGTGAAGTTTTTGCTAGTGAACCAACAACATAAAAATGTGTTGTTGTAGGTTTTTTTGGGCTATATGGCCATGTTCTAGAAATATTCTCTCTTGACGTTTCGCCTGCATCTATGGCAAGCATCCTCAGAGGTTGTGGGGTCTGAGGATGCTTGCCATAGATGCAGGCAAAATGTCAGGAGAGAATGCTTCTAGAACATGGCCATATAGCCCGAAAAACCTACAACAACCCAGTCATTCCGGCCCTGAAAGCCTTCAACAACATAAAAATGTACTTCTAACTCAACACTTGGTTTTCTCTTTTCTCACACATTAGGAATACTTAATTAAGAAAGGAAATCTGAGCAAAGGGGCAGTTGACATGATTGGTGAACTCCTGAATGAAGAATCTGGCTTCCATCTGTCATTTCTTAACACTGTCATGGATTATCTTATCTACTCTAAAGACAGGTAAAGGTAGACTGGAAGACACTATGTAAAAAAGAAAGCAGCCTTTCGTTACTGAATTGAGATTTAAAATTTTGTCCACTGGTTGCCCACATTGATTGGGGCATTCATTGAGATGAAGTCTACCAAGTAACTTTTCCAACCCTGGTTCTAACAAAAAAGTGGATTCAAACAATGGTGGATCTGGACCAAATTTGGAACAAATCTATATAAATAAAAATGTAATGTTCGTTTGTGGGATCAACATAACTCAAAACCCACTGGGCAAATTGACACTAAAGTTGGACACAAGACACCTAACAACCCAATGTATGTCCTTCACTCAAAAAAATTGATTTTGTCATTTGGGAGTTGTAGCTGCTGGGATTTATAGTTCACCTACAATCAAAGAGCATTCTGAACCCCACCAACGATGGAATTGAACCAAACTTGGCACACAGTTCTCCCATGTCCAACTGAAAATACTGGAAGGATTTGGTGGGCAGTGTCCTTTGTTTTTGGAGTTGTAATTCACCTACATCTAGAGGTCACTGTGGACTCAAAAAATGATGGATCTGGACCAAACTCTACACAAATACTCAATATGCCCAAATGTGAACACTGGTGGAGTTTGGAGAAAATAGAATCTTGACATTTGGGAGTTGTAGTTGCTGAGTTTTATAGTTCACCTTCAATCACATTCTGAACCCCACCAATGATAGAATTGGGCCAAACCTCCCACACAACCCCCATGAGGGCCACAGCAATGCGTGGCAGGGGATGGCTAGTATAAATAAAAAATGTAATGTTCGTTTGTGGGATTTACAGAACTCAAAAACCACTGGGGGAATTGACCCCAAATTTGGACAACATACACCTAACAATCCAATGTATGTCCTTCACTCATAAAAGCACTGAAAAACACAGCAGAAGGGACTTAAAATGCCCCCAAAAGCTAAATGACGAAAAGCTAAATGACAATACAGAAAAAAAGGAAGAAAGAGGGAGGGAAGGGGAGAGAAAAAAGAAAGAAAGAAAAGAAAGAGGGAGGGAGGGAAAGAAAGAAAGAAGGAAAGGGAGAAGGAAGCATGGAAGCAAAGAAAGGAAAGGAAAGAGGAGAGGAAAGGAAAGGAAGGAAAGAGGTAGCAAAGGAAGAAAGGAGAGAAAGAGGAAGGGAAAGAAAAAGAGGGAAGGAAGGAAAGTTAGAGAAGGAATGAAGGAGAAAAGGAAAGAAAAAAGGGAAAGAAGGAAGGAAAAAGGGAGCGAAGGAAGGGGGAAGATGTAGAGAAAGAGGGAGGGAAGGAAAGAAGGAAAGAGAGAAGGAAGAAAAGAGAGACAGCAGAAGAGAAAGAAAAGGGGGAAAGAAGGAAAGAGATAGAGAAGGAAGAAGAGAAGGAAAGACGGGAAGGAAAGACGGGAAGGAAGGAAGGAAGGAAAGAGGGAGTGAAGGAAGGAGAGAAAGAAGGAGAGAAAGAGGGAAGGTTGGTCACAGCAACACATGGCGGGTACAGCTAGTACTCAATATGCCCAAATGTGAACATGGTGGAGTTTGGGGGAAATAGACCTTGACATTTGGGAGTTGTAGTTGCTGGGATTTATAGTTCACCTACAATCAAAAAGCATGCTGAATCCCACCAATAGAATTGGGCCAAAATTCCCACACAGAACTCCCATACCTTGAAGCTTTTCACTGGCATGAGCCTCCCTCCACCCTCACACACTCCCCGTCACCCATACTTTTACACCACGTTGCCATGCACCGAGCACACCTGCTCTCCCCTCCCTGCTTGGAGTCTCAGAAACAGCCCTCCCTTTAGTTGAGAGGCTGGCTGAGAGACCAGCCAATCACGGTGGAGGAGGGCTTTTAGTGGGAGGGTTCACCGTCTGTTTCCAAAAAGGAAGAGATGGACAGGCAGAGAGATCTTCAGCCTTTTCTGCCAAAGGGGTTCCTAAGACCATCAGAAATATACGAGGGTTGAATGAAAAGTAATGCCTCCACCTTCGTTACTTGGGTTTGGATGGGAATATTTTAATAGATCAAAACGCAGAAATAATCCTTAGAATGTGCTCTTTAACTTGCTTGAAATTTCTCTCTGAATGATACGACGATCGTCCTGAATCAATCTGTCAAACTTTTGCTTGTGAAACTGGAACTGTAGAGGAGAGTCTACTGAACAAGCCAGTACCGGCCGCATACCAGTACTGCCATCTGTTGAGTTACGAAGGTGGAGGCATTATTTTTCATTCAACCCTCGTATGTTTTCTGATGGTCTTTGTCAACCCCTCTGAACACCCACCCACCCACCCACCCCCCCCCCCCCCCCAGGTATCCCCACCCCCAGGTTGAGAAACACTGGTTTAAAGCAATTTGATGAACTCCAGAATGATAAAGAAAATAGGTGTCGAGTGCCCCCCAACAGTTGTGCTAACTTAGCATTTTATACTTGTGTCTCACTTTTGTCTCGCTTTCAGTTCTGAAGAAATTTCAGGTGGATTTGATCAGCTTCCTCAACATATCTTTGATGAAATATCTGAAATTGTTCATTTTAACTGCACGGTGCAGCAGATACAGCGTATAGGCGAAAAAGTGAGAGTGTACTACTGGTGGTCACCCAGACAGATATATACGTCCATTTTTGCTGACTATGTTCTTGTCACAGCGACTGCAAAAGCCACGCAGCTCATCCAATTTGTGCCGCCGCTTTCAGCTCCCAAGGCACAGGCTCTGCGGTCCCTGAATTATGCGAGTGCCACGAAAATTGCCTTGGTTTGCAGAGAGAAATTTTGGGAGGAAGATGGGATTCAAGGCGGGCAGTCCATCACAGATCTCCCATCCCGAAGAATCTACTACCCAAACCACAACTTCTCCAGTGGGGTGGGGGTACTGTTGGCTTCCTACACTTTGCATGGCGATGCTGATTTGTATACTCCACTCAGTCAGGAAAAATTGGTTGAGATCGTGATGGATGACCTAGCAAAAATCCACAGAATATCCAAACAATACCTCCAATCTATCTGTCGCAAAAATGTAGTACAAAAATGGGCCTTGGACCAATATTCGGTGGGAGCATTCAGTGCCTTCACCCCATACCAGTTTACCCACTATGCGAATGTTTTGTCCCAGAATGAAGACAGGATTTACTTTGCAGGAGACCACACGACTCATCCTCATGCTTGGATTGACAGCGCCATGAAATCGGCTATAAAGGCAGCTAGTGATATCCACCATCGGTGAAATGGTGCTTCAGAGCAGAGAGAGAAAAATAAATTTAGAGAAGGCTAATTTGGCTCTAAAAGAACTGCAGTGAATAGTTTGGAAACTGCACCTATATTGAAAGTGCAGGTGTGCCTCACCTCAGCAGCCTAGAAGAGAAAACTGCCAAAGAAATACATTAAAAGTGGTAGAATTAATGCAGTTTGAAACCACTTGGTACAATGCTATGGAATCCTGGGAGTTGTTTGAGGATGCACCAGCAGTGAATTTTCCTTCCTTGGGGTAGATTCTTCTCAATTCCTGTTGTCTCATCTCCATTCTTAACCAGGAGTCATACGTTGGATGTTTGTAACTTGGGGACTGCCTGTATATACATGAATTCTGGCGCCCAAGAGCTGGGTTGAATTTTTAATCTCGATTTTCTGCTATGTTCTATTTTCACTGTTTTTATGGCCAAACTGTGATCGTAATAAAGTTCACTTATTACATACCTTTCTCTGGGTGCATTTACACTATGGAATGAATGCTCTTGGGCCCCACTTTAAATACCATAGCTCCATACAATGTGGGCCTGGGAGTTATAGTTTCCCAAGGTCCATACCCTTCTGAGGGTGCATTTACACCATGGAATGAATGCCCTTGCACTCCATTTATATATATATTTGTGTGTGTGTGTGTGTGTATAAAGTTTTCCTAAGAAGTTTATGAAAATTAATATTAGTATGAAAGCAATACACAATGTATTGTATGGTTAAGTGCTGGGATATATTATTAGGCCTGTTTTTAACAGTAATTTTCAAGCAACCAGAAACTACATTTATCCAGCAGCAACCAGTCCTAATGTGTGCCAGTTACTTATAGTCTAATACATTTGTAATAATAATAACAGCAGCAGCAGGATTGAAGAGAAACAACTGTAAAAGCTGACACAATATAAGGATTTAAAAATCAAACTGCAAAGACTCTGGCACAAGCCAGTCAAGGTAGTCCCAGGTGCAGTGCCTAAAATTTTTGGCCTGTACGGAAGTTTGAGCAGTCTTTAGTATTTCCCTTTTTTGGTATGGGGATATAAGTTGATTTTTTCCAGTCTGATGGCCATTCTTGTGTTTTCCATATTTGCTGGCATATGACATGCATCACCTTGACAGCATCCTCTTTCAAGATTTGAAACAGTTCAGCTGGGATCCTGTCGTCTCCTGCTGCCTTGTAAATAAATACATATCCCGCTTTTATTTCCATTGTGACCCAAAGGACCTCTTGCAGAGCCTTCCCAGCTGTGGTTCGTGACCCATTCATGTTTCGGCTGAAGTGATGCAAGTCTAAAAAGTGTGTTTACCACTTGGAAAGCTCTGACCTATTGCAGACTGTAAAAGGCGAAAGAGTCAGTCTGTTCAGTTAGCTCTCTAAGCTCATGGGTGGTGCATGCAATTGATGAAGGGAACAATGAATGTCCACATTTAAGTAGTATCTTTTGCCCGCTAGAGGGCTCTGGGTTTTCCTACAAGAACATAAAAAAAACTGATGTATTCCCTCTTTGTCTGGACAGCAAGCGGTTTCATCCATTTTCCGGGTTAAACAGAGATGGTTGGTGGTGGTGCTGTGATGCAGTGATGCTTCCTCTCCATCAATTGAACTATGATGCAGTGATGCTTCCTCTCCGTCAATTGCAGGGAGGAAATAGTTTTTGTTGTACTGTCAGGATTTCCTCTGCCTAAAGGAAAGACTGTATCCATCAGGGACCAGCACCTAGGTATGCTGCTGTGTTAAAAAGCTCTGGAGCACAAGGCTAAAGCTGGGCCAGGGAGGGAGAAACTATCTTCTGCTTTATTCTGGAGGTAGGTGCAAATCCCTTTCCTCCCCAAATATTAGCTAATGGCAGAAAAGGGAGGAAAACTGAAAGCCAAAGATTGGACCAGCAAGGAACAAAGGATGGAGAGAAAGCGAAGTCTGCGGATCTTTGCAGCAATGATTACACTATGTAACACAATTTTTGTTCCTGGATTATACATGTCATTTCCTAATTGGTTCTAATCATGGAAAAAAGTGTATTAAACTGCAAAAATTTAGCACATTTTTCTTTGGTTTTTCAATGAATATCTCATCGAGCCTCAACCAATTCAACACGGTTTGTGGCAACCACAAAAAGCGAAGATTCTGGAGTACAACAATACTTTCAAAGTAAGTACAACGCAATGAAATGGAAATAATACTTTCAAACCAGGAACGTATTTTTTTTCAAATTTTGTTACATAGTGTAATCTTTGGGAGAAAATATGGGAAAGAGATGATTTCACAGGAATGGTTATACTTGAGAATTGTCAATAGATTTTTGCTTGCTTTTTTAACCAGAAAAGAATAGTGAGGGGAAAATATTTAACATCCCTGGCAATGATCAGTCATTATTATTTTGTTGTACCCTGTTTTTTCTCTCCACAAAGGAGATTCACGCTTTAACGGACTTTGATCTGCATCCTTTTTCTCCCTGTTGTTCCTTTTGAATTAAAAGAAACAGAAGGAGTGGGAAGAGAGGTAGAGTCAGCTCTCCTTCTGTCTTGGGATTTTAAAAAAGGCATTTTCAAGGACTAGGTTCCAATCCATAGATTCTGCCATCCACTGCTTGGAATTCTTATTTTTTTTAAATTCCAAAAAGCAAAACTTTTGACATTTTATATAAGAATCTCCATTTTAGAAGTAAAAGTTTCCCCTAACACTAAGTCTAGTCGTGTCTGACTCTGGGGGTTGGTGCTCATCTCCATTTCTAAGCTGAAGAGCCGGCGTTATTCGTAGACACCTCCAAGGTCATGTGGCCAGCCTAACTGCTTGGAGCGTCATTACCTTCCCGCCGGAGCGGTACCTATTGATCTACTCACATTTGCATGTTTTTGAACTGCTAGTTTGGGTCTAACAGCAGGAGCTCACCCCGTTCCCCGGATTCAAACCGCTCAGCAGTTTAACCCACTATGCTACCAGGGGTTCCTTAGTCTCCATTTTACTACACCCTTATAAAATAATGGGACTTGAACATCCATGGATTTTGGTATCCTTTGGAAGAGCCAGGACAAAACCCAGCAGGTACCAGAGGCCCATAGATACAGATGAACGTTTACATCACCAGATTTTTCATTATTATCATGACACACACAATTTTGTGCATAGTACCGTTTTGCTGCTTTATATTCTAAGTACACTGGAATTTAAGTTTTGTTCTTTTTATTCCACTGACTAAAATTAATACAATTTGACAACACATTAATTGCTATGACTCATTGCTTTGGGATCATGGGACTTCAATTTTATAAAGTCTTTAGCCTCTTCTGGTAAATAATTCTGGTGCCTCACCAAACTGCAACTCCCAGGATTTCATTGCACTGAGCCATGGCAGTTAAAGTGGTGTCAAACTGCATTAATTCCACAGCGTAGGTGTACCCCTTGTCTATATTATTCTTAGATTTGTTTTTTACTGCTTTGTTAGTTTTCTTCCAGCTTATGGGAAATAAAATGTATTTACGTCCTTTTCTTTTCATTTCCCTTCTTCTCCTGTAAGAGGTTGCATTTCCTTTCCTCTGAGAATGGCTCTTCCCAAGAAGCTGTTTTCAAGAGATGGTGCAAAAGAAAATGGGCATTTTAGTCCCATTGTTCAATTGGGTGTCTGGTCTAAAACGGAATGGCCTCCCTCAGCCTCAGGTGACACCCCAGAAACCTGTCTCCCTGTGAAGGAAGAACAGACAGACATCTGTACAGACATTGATATGGACTACATCACCCTGCTCAAAGACAGAGAAGAAAGCAACAGACAGAGCTTTCGTTCAGATAGCGTTCCTTTGGAAGAAACTCCCCGACAGACTCTATTCCGGTTAATGGAAGCAGCCCACCGGTGGTTACAACCTGAGAACCGGACCAAGGGGGAGATTGTGGACATGGTGGTCTTGGAGCAATTTCTACACGTGCTTCCTTTGAGAATGCAGTCCTGGGTGAGAGCCAGGAAACCAAGCAGCAGTGAGGAGGCAGCTCAGCTGGCACAGACCTACCTGGGACACCAGGTATAACACAGTCTTACATCAAAAGGATTTTTGTCTTGATGTTTAGGCCTGTTCCTGAGATTATTTGGTGTGCTGATACAGAAAACTGCATCACCTCTAGATTCTTAGATACGATGGTAATAATAATAATAATAATAATAATAATAATAATAATAATAATAATCGGTGCTGACAAAATTACCACCTGACAGCTAAAGAAGGCCACCTTACTGGGATCTGCACACATTATTCACCCATACATCACACAGTCCTAGAAACTTGGGAAGTGTCCAACGTCTGATCCAATACAACAGCCAGCTGAGTGATCTTGTCTGCTGTGGACTAATCTTGTTGTGTTTCAAATAATAATAATAATAATAATAATAATAATTTTATTGCTTATTCACCTCTCCTCATGGCTCGAGGCGGGTTACGGCATTTAAAAACACTCTGTAAAATACACATATTAAAACCTGTTTCCAAACAATACATATTAAAATACACAAACCAAAAATTTGACATGTTTCTTGGGTAGGCCTTGTATCTTAAATTCCAACAGCTGATCTAGCTGTTGGAGCGCTTCCAGCAAGTCATTCCACAGTCGTGGAGCAATTGACCAATGAAAAGGTCTTCTAGCTGGTGGTTCTGACAGGCTGGAGCAGATGTCCCCCAGAAGACCTCAGTATTTGGGGCAGATTGTATGAGAGAGGGCGATCCTGAAGGTAACCTGGACCCAAACCACGTAGGGCTGTAAAACCAATGCCTTGTACTTTGCCCAGAAACTAATTGGAAGCCAGAGGAGTGACTTTAGGATAAATGCAATATATTCACTCCTGGATGTTTCTGTAACCAATTTGGCTGCCATATTTTGAACCAACTGGAGTTCCTGAACTTGATACAAAGGCAGCCCAATGTAAAGCTCGTTGCAGAAGGCCATCAAGGGTCCTAATCTGGGGATGGAGATGTGTCAACCAGTTCTGAATGGGGTTACACTCTCCCTGAAAGACTGTCCGCATCTTGGGAATGCTCCTGGATCCATCTCTCCAGATGTCAACCCAGGTACATGCGACGGTCAGGAGTGCTTACTACCAGCTTCGGCTGATCCGCCAGCTGCGTCCCTATTTTATTTATTTATCGTGTCATCCGCAACCAGAACATTGTATTACATTTCTAACAGAACAAAACAAACAGATAGATAAAAAAAACCCCACAAATTTTGCAAACTTGGTAGCTGATTAAATGTCCTTTGACCAGTATCTGGCCACTTGGAGTGCCTCTGGTGTTGCCGCAAGAAGGTCCTCCATCGTGCATGTGGCAGGGCTAAGGTTGCATTGCAGCAGGTGGTCAGTGGTTTGCTCTTTTCCACACTCGCATGTCCCTATCACCATAGTGTTATTCAACCATATGCTTAGTAGTAATAAAAATAGTGGCCAAAGTCAGATGCATTGACATCCTTTTCCACTTTGCTTCTCACCATCTTCTAGTGGCCCGTGGCGTTTCAGGATATGGCTGTATATTTCACACGAGAGGAGTGGGAGCTTTTGGAGGAGGATCAAAGAGCTTTATATTACAGTGTGATGCAGGAGAATTCTGAGAATGTGGCCTCATTGGGTAAGGATCCTTTTTTCCCCATTAGGACAAATTTACATGCCCTGTTGAACCCTTGGCAGTGGTGGGAAGTTTTAGGCAGCCTGTGTTGAATTAAAGTATTTTGGAAACTGCACAAGATGGCTTTAAGGCCATTTCTGCCCCCTCATCCAAAGCATATACAGCCAAATTCAGTAAGCTAGAAATAATCAATAGCGGATTGGGATGGGAAAGGTCTGGAAAGTGCAGTAAAGAGCAGACATGGGCAAACTTCAGCCCTCCAGGTGTTTTGGATTTTGACTCCTACAATTCCTAACATGTGGAGGGTCAACATTGGCCCATATCTGGTATAGAAGCATCCTATGCTTCTTCAGGGTTGATCAATAGCCCTGTAGAATGAACACCACTTTAACTGTCATGGCTCAATGGTATGGGATCCCAGGATTTGTAATTTTACAATGTCTTTAGCTTTCACTGCCAAAGAATGATGATACCATACCAAACTACACCTGCCAGGATTCTGTAACAGTGAGCCATCTTGGATATTGGGAGAGGAAATCAGGAATGGGTGGCCATCTTGAAGAACATTCTTTTTCAAAATCTGTTTTTTTATCCTGTTAGAAATTGAGCCCTTGACTTGTACCAGTAATCCTGGACCAAAACAAAAACACAGGTCATACAAAGCTGGTTTCAAACTCAAGGTTGTGGAAAGAGCAGAAGAAAGCAATAACAGTATTGCATGTAAGGAATTCTGTGTTGATGAAAAACAAGTGGAGGAGCAATGGCCAATCTCGATAAAATAGTGAAGAGAGAGGCATTACACTGTCAACAAAGATCCACATAGTTAAAGCAATGGTATTCCCCGTAGTCATCTACGGATGCGAGAGCTGGACCAAAAGGAAGACTGAGTGAAGGAAGATAGACACCTTTGAACTTTGGTGCTGGAGGAAAATCCTGAGAGTGCCTTGGACTGCAAGAAGATCCAACCAGTCTATACTCCAGAAAATAAAGCCCAGCTGCTCACTGGAGGGAAGAATATTAGAGGCAAAGATGAAGTACTTTGGCCACATAATGAGAAGACAAGAAAGCTTCGAGAAGATAATGATACTGGGAAAATGGAAGGAAAATGGAAGAGGGGCCGACCAAGGACAAGATGGATGGATGGCATCCTTGAAATGATCGGCTTGACCTTGAAGAAGCTAGGGGTGGTGATGGCCGACAGGGAGCTCTGGCATGGGCTGGTCCATGAGGTCACAAAGAGTCGGAAGTGACTGAACAAATAAACAACAAGAAGTAGGGAATTCTGTGTTGATGAAAAACAAGTGAGGGAGTGGCGGAAAATGAAAGCTGTCTTGGAAAAGATTCCAAAGTCAATAAAAGCTCATATAGGGCTCTAGAGACTGAATTGCATAACTGGGTTATGGAATATTGTCAAAATGGTTACTATGTAACACGCATAGGAATTTGCTTACATGCCCTTCAGATGGCTAAAGATGACCAATTTAATGCACCAGGCATTAAAGTTTTGTTGCGTCAGCAGGATGATATACACACTTCATGAACAGGTTTGCCCTATGTTTGTGGCAAAGAACAAAAATTGCCAAGAGATCATGATGGAAAAGTGATGTCATTCCATTCATTCATCATACAACAAAGAAGGATCCATAACTATAACCTAGGAGATATTGGGAATATGGATAAAACACCTATGACCTTTGATCTTCCAAGCAACAGAACTGTGGCAAGTTTGGGAGACAAAACTATTTTCCTCAGAACCATGGGAAATGGAAAAAAAAAACATTTCACAGTCATTCTGTCATGTTTGGCTAATGGAACTAAGCTGCTGCCTGTCATTATTTTTAAAAGAAAGACCTTTCCTAAAAAGGTAAAATTCCCACCACGAATTATAGTGCTTGCACATGTTAAAAGTTGGATGGTTGAAGACGGAACAAAAAAATGGATGGAAGAGATCTGGAATGGACAATCACGAGCAGCCTTAAAGAAAAAACTACAATTGCTAGTTTGGGATATGTTTAGAGCCCACACATCAGATAATATTTAAAAAATTGGCAAAAACTTCTCAAGGTACTTTGGCCGTTATTCCAGGTGGTTTTACATCTGTATTGCAGCCCCTAGATGTGTGTTTAAATAAACTTTTCAAAGACCGTGTACGAAAGGTGTGGCATAAATGTATATCATCTGGTCAAGCCCAAGTGTCAAAAGTTGGAAATCTGATGAAACTCCATAGAACCGATAGCCGAGTGGGTTCATGATGCATGGGGGGAAATTCCAGAGAACATGGCCTTCAAGAAATGTGGCATTAGTATACGAGGGGATTGGGATTCCAGAGCCTGGAGAGCCTGGGAGAGCAGGAAAATGAGGAGATTTTAGATCAGGATTTTGTCTGTTAGACAGTGCTTGAAAGTGAAACTATTTCAGAGTCCAGCAGACATGGAGATACAGTGAATGGTGGAGATGACTTTTTGCTTAAAGTAACTCCCGATAAAGGCCTGGAAGACTGAAGTAGCTCACCTGAGTGAGCAGGTGTATTCAACAGGGGTATCAGGCTCAGGAAATTCAAAAGACTTTGTGAGAAAGAAGCGCAGAGAAAGTTTCACAACCCAGAAAGTCAAGGTCAAAGAATGCCTTCATGTTTTGCAGCCCTTAAATTAGAGAGTGTCTCTTTGAGAATTCAGATCAGGCAACGCTGTGCAATAGTATGGATATCAAGTCCTGTTTCCAGATCATGTTTTTAGTCTAAGTTCTTGGGAGTTTTGATTCATGTTTTAAAAAGCCTTGGTTTTGGATTCATGCTCATGTTTTGATTCTTGTTTTTCTGGATTCATATTTATGTTTTGATTCTCGTTTCCTTGGATTATGCTCATGTTATGATTCTTGTTTTCCTGTATCTTTTGGATTATTTGGGTTACTGCCTTTGACATGTTTTATTCCTCACCAGCTTGGTTGGGATTTTTTACTTATTGACTGTCATCCATTCAGTCTTGTTTACATGAGCTTTTTCAAAAAGCATTTGAAAGCTCCTTCTCCTTTCTGTACTTTCTTGTGACCCAGAATCACAACTTCCAGAACAAGAGAACCAGAGCGACTGGGAATATGACATTGTGATCCAGATGGGGCAAGAAGAAAATATTATGGAATCAAAGGAGGAAGAGAACCCAGAGGATTTTTCTGCAGGTAAAATTATGTTTTGGATCAGTTCTGTTGGAATGACACTGTCAGCAAAGATCCAATGGAATAGAATGCTTTCAGTGTCAGACTAAGATACTGGGAGACAGGATGATCAGAATGAAAACTGGAGAGGGCTTCTGTATCTTTAATGGCTATGAGCAAGAGCAGATTTCAGTGGATATTTCTCTTGCTATCCAATCAGGTAACAAACAATAACTGATGAATTTTTTTCTTCTGTATAACTATTAAAGCTACAGAAGTTGTCTCCAGTCTCTCTTGCTCAGTAGGAATTATGGGAGTTGAAGTCCAAAACACCTTAAGGGCCAAAATTTGCTTATGCCTGATCTAGGCACTTCCAGTTAACATTTTCTGTGTTCTTCTAGGTCATTTTTTGGAAAGTATGGAGGTGAAGAAGAAGCCTCAGAAAGAAGAAGTTACAGCTGAGCCTATACAATATTGGAATGGCTTCTTTGATCCCAACTTGAACAAAACCACTGAGATCAAATCTGTAAGACAAACAGAGCTCTTGCTACCAGAGCAGACACAAGACTGTGCAGCTCCCGGAAGCGTGAAAAGAATGGAAATCTCCATGTCAAAAAGAAATTACACCTGCTCTGAGTGTGGGAAAAGTTTTGATCGAAGTTCAAACCTCATTAAACACCGGCGGACCCACACTGGAGAGAAGCCATATCCATGTGCTGAATGTGGGAAGTGCTTTGACCAACAATCCAACTTGAATGTTCATTTGCGAGTCCACACAGGAGAGAAGCCATACGTCTGTCCAGATTGTGGCAAGAGATTTAGCATTAAATCTCACTTGCATGGACACTATAGGACCCACACTGGAGAGAAGCCCTATGAATGTGGGGACTGTGGGAAGCAATTCCGGGTGAAATCTTGCTTGAATAAACATCAAAGGATCCACGCAGAGGAGACTGAGCTGTCCAAAGTATTTGAGATCCAAGCGGTTGAACTTCAGGCAAGAATACCAGTCGTGACACAGGAATATGTAGCACCCCAAAAAAGAAACTGCATTAAAATTAACAGAGATATGTCCCAAACGGAAATCCTTAAGTCAGAAAGGAATTACATTTGTTCTGAGTGTGGCAAACGTTTTGATCGGCGTTCAAACCTAGTTAAACACTACCGGATCCACACTGGAGAGAAGCCATATTCATGTGCCGAATGTGGGAAACGCTTTGACCAGCAGTCCAACCTCAACGTCCATTTCCGAGTCCATACAGGAGAGAAGCCATATGGCTGCCCAGATTGTGGGAAAAGATTCAGCATAAAATCTCATTTACATGGACACTACAGGATCCACACAGGAGAGAAACCCTATGAATGTGGGGGCTGTAGGAAGAGATTTCGCGTGAAGTCTTGCCTGAATAAACACCAGAGGATCCACGCAGGGGAAAAATCCTATAAATGCCTTGTCTGTGAGAAAACGTTCACCTGTAGTTCCCACCTTATTAAACACCGCGTGGCTCACTCGGGAGAGAAAAACTACATGTGCTCTGATTGTGGGAAGAAGGTTTTCAACAACTCCGATCTTCACAAAGGTGACAGAATCCGTACTCGAGACCCTTTGTGTCGGCCCCTTCTCTGAGAAAAGAGTCCATCATTTTTCTCGGGGAAACTAACATAAAGGAAGCCATATGGAAAAAGTCCTTATGGATGCATTGATAGCAGAAAAAGTTTTAGAGAGGACTCTGAGCAGAACATATACCACAAAATCCACACGATGTGGCATTCCAGTGATGTATTTTGTCATTGTAAGGATGCAGATATCCACAGTCAAAGCAGCTTTGGTTCCTGTGGAAAGGAAAGATAGAAAATAAATAAATCAAAATGCCCCATTCATACTGCCTCTCTTGCTATTACTATTTTGTATCAAGGCCTCTGCAAAATGACCCCCAACTTATTTAAGGGTTTTTGCAAATATCATAATTTTGGCCCCAAAACCTGCCCTCAACCTATACATGAGGTTAACTTATACATGAGTTAATACAGTATGTATCCTTAACATTTTAGGGTTGCCTATAAGTGCTTCCAATAAAAGACTTGCATAAGAAAAGTCTTGCATAAGAAAAATGCTACAGAAAATCCAGAAAAAATGGCGACTACTATCAAGAAATCAGATGAAAACTAGGACTTGGAAAGGCACCTATGAAGGAACTAAATGAGATCATGAAATCTAAAGATATTTATTTATTTATTTATTTATTTATTAGTACACTTGTATACCGCTAATATCTCAGCCTAAATCGGCGACTCATTGCGGTTTACAACATTTAAAAACGACAATATTCAGATTAAAAATATAAAACACAAGTACATATACAATACACAGTATTGGGCCACCAATACAGACCAAAGCATCTCTTAATTAAAATCATAATCCAATTTCGTTGTCTGTGATTGCCAGTCCATGATCAGAAACATCGTCGCACCGGATTAGCCGAATGCCTGTTCAAACATCCATGTCTTCAGTTTTTTCCGAAATACTATCAGCGAGGAGGCTGATCTTATCTCTACAGGGAGGGCATTCCAAAGCCGCGTGGCCACCACAGAAAAGGCCCTGTCTCTCGTTCCCGCCAGCCGCACCTGTGAAGCAGGTGGGATGGAGAGTAGGGCCTCTCCCGAAGATCTTAGGGTCCTGGTGGGCTGATAGGCCGAGATACGTTCGGATAGATATGTTGGGTCAGAACCGTTTAGGGCTTTAAAGGCCAATGCCAGCACTTTGAATTGGGCCCGGTAGCTAATCGGCAGCCAGTGGAGCTGGTACAGCAGGGGAGTTGTATGCTCCCTGCGCCCTGCTCCTGTTAGTACCATGGCTGCCGCCCGTTGGACTAGTTGGAGCTTCCGAGCCGTCTTCAAAGGCAACCCCACGTAGAGAGCGTTGCAGTAGTCAAGGCGGGATGTAACCAGAGTGTGGACTACCATGGCCAAGTCAGACTTCCCAAGGTACGGTCGCAGTTGGCGCACGAGTCATAACTGTGCGAATGCTCCCCTGGTCACCGCCGAAACCTGGGGGTCCAGGCTCAGCGATGAGTCCAGGATCACACCCAAACTGCGAACCTGTGTCTTCAGGGGGAGTGCGACCCCGTCCAACACAGGCTGTAACCCTATACCCTGTTCGGCCCTGCGACTGACCAGGAGTACCTCTGTCTTGTCTGGATTCAATTTCAATTTGTTCGCCCCCATCCAGACCGTCACTGCGGCCAAGCACCGGTTCAGGACCTCGACAGCCTCCATAGTAGCAGGTGGGAAGGAGTGACAGAGTTGGACATCATCTGCGTACAGATGACATCGCACTCCGAAACTCCGGATGATCTCGCCCAGCGGCTTCATGTAGATGTTAAACAACATGGGAGACAGTATTGAACCCTGAGGAACCCCACAAAACAAAGGTTGTGGGGTAGAACAGGAGTCCCCCAGTAACACCTTCTGAGACCGACCCTCGAGGAATGACCGGAGCCACTGCAGAGCAGTACCTCCAAGACCCATCCCGCGAGGCGTCCCAGAAGGATACCGTGGTCGACGGTATCGAAGGCCGCTGAGAGGTCGAGCAGCACCAACAGGGACACACTCCCCCTGTCGAGCTCCCGACGGAGATCATCCACTAAGGCGACCAAGGCTGTATATCATTGATTACTAAAATTAAGATTGTCCAGGCCATAATATTTCCAATTTCTGTGCATATCTGTGAATACTGGACAGTATCAGATAAGAAGATAATCAACTGAGCTGAAATGTGCTAGAGAAAAGTTCTACAAATATGGTGAATACCTAAGATAACTAAACCTCACAACCTCCAAGGATGCTTGCCACAAATGCAGGCAAAATGTCAGGAGAGAATGCTTTTAGAACATGGCCAGACAGCTTAAAAAACCTACAACAACCCGGTGATTCCAGCCATGAAAGCCTTCTACAATACATTAAACTGAGACTGTTGTACTTTGGCCGTATCTGGGTTTTTTGTTTGTTTGTTTGTTTTTTGTGTGTCAGGAGCAACTTGAGAAACTGCAAGTCGCTTCTGATGTGAGAGAATTGGCAGTCTGCAAGGATGTTGCCTAGGGAAACGCCCAGATGTTTTACCATCCTGTGGGAGACTTCTCTCATGTCCCCGTATGAGAAGCTAGAGTTGTCAAAAGATAGCTCACCCCACTCCCCAATTCGAACCGCCGACCTTTCGGTCAGCAGTCCTGCCAGCACAAAGGTTTAACCCATTGCGCCACTGGGGGCCATATCGTGAGCAGGCATAACTCACTAGAAGAGACAATAAGGTAAGGTAGAATGCAGTAGGAAAAGAGGAAGACCACCTTCCTGATGGGGAAAGATAATCAAGGAAACCACAGTCCCGAGTTTGCAAGACAGAGGTTGAGAAAACTTCCCATAGGTAGATAAACAATTTCAATTCCATTTGAGTTCCCAGTTTTGATAACAGCCTGATTAGAATTAAAATAAGAGTGATTTTTCACTTGACACTGATATTTGGATTTCTTCTCTACCACTCAAAACTTTTGTGGGAATGGAAGCAAGAAAAAATATTGGAGGAGCAGTATTATTATAACAATCATTATATAAATAATATAATATAATATAATATTTTTTTAAAAAAATCAGGCCCTCTGGCTTTTTTCTTTTTCTCCATGTACCAATGAGGAGATGGGATGTCTAAGGTGAATCTACAATGTAGAAGCAGCATACTTTGACTCCACTTTAATTGCTATGGCTCAATGCTATGAAATCATGGGAATCCTAGTTTGGTGAGGCACCAGCACTAATTGGTAGAAAGGCGAAAAATCTTGTAAAATTACAATTCTTATGATTTCATAACATCGAGCCATGGCAAATAAAACTGTCCACATATACGAGGGTTGAATGAAAAGTAATGCCTCCAACTTCGTAACTCCTCAACAGATGGCAGTATTGGTATGTGGCAGGTACTGGTTTGTTCAGTAGACTCTCCTCTACAGTTCAATTTTGGTGGGAAGCCTTAGCATCGAATGGTTGTGTTATTAAAGTGCGAAGTATGGAACGCTGTGCAGATGGTTGGTCAATGCGACTTAAGCAATGTTAGTCATTGAATTCTTGACAACAGAAGGTGTTACCCCAAATGAGATTCATCAGAGAATGCAAGCTGTTTATAGTTATTGTGTTGATGTGAGTACTGTGTGTCATTGGAGGAGTAAGTTTAAATATGTTGAGGTGGGAACATGTGACTTGCCTGACAAACAAAGAGTTGGACGTCCTGTTGCAACAGCCACTGAGTTTCACAAGCAAAAGTTTGACAGATTGATTCAGGATGATCGTCGTTTCACTCAGAGAGAAATTTCAAGCATAATCGGCATTTCACAAGAACGTATGGGTCACATTATTGCTTTGCTGGGCTATTGGAAGATCTGTGCACGATGAGTTGCGGAAACAGAGTGTCAACATTTCCGTGACGGCTTCAGAAAACTTGTTCATTGTTGGCAGAAATGTATTCAATTGTCTGGTGATTATGTGGAAAAGTGAATAGTGGTAATTAAAAAGCACATTATAAGGATTGTTTCTGCATTTGATTTATTAAAATATTCCCATCTAAACCCAAGTAACGAAGGTGGAGGCATTACTTTTCATTCAACCCTCGAAGGTAGGAGGAACAGCTCCCAAGAGTAGGTTATGAAGTTTGACTGCTGACTTTCCAGGTCCTATTGTGACATCTCAAGTCTGGTGTAACTTGACTGGATAGCTATTGTTCCCTCCAACCAATCAAAAGGCAAAGAGCTGGTTCCTCATTTGAATATGAACCAGTATATAATAGCAAACCCAATGAGACCATGGAGGCATTCATCACAAAGACATTCAGAGGAATATAGGCACAGCAGACAGAAACAATGGATGTCACCCAAAATGGGAATATTATGCTGGCTCCGAAGAGAATGACAAAAAGCCAGAAGAAGAGGCAGCGGAGAAGGCGGAAACAGAGGAGCATGGCAATCCGTCAAGCGCAGAATGCAAACTTCCCACCCAAGACATTTGCACCTGAGGTGGTGCCACCTCCTTTCCTGTGCCAAGAAAAGGCATCCCTGCCAATCAAGGAGAATGAAAATGCCACCTCTGCACAAGGCGGTGTCCCCACAACCCAAGATGGGGAGCAACAGCATTTCCTCAGCAATTCCATGTCTTCACAAGCCACCGTGGACATCCAGATGTCCCCAGATATTGTGTGGCTTTGCAGGCCACCCATAGCAAGATGTCCACACCAGCAAAGTACATTCACCAACTATTTGTGGCCACAACTGTGTGTCCCCAGCAACACAGTGATCTCACCAACCATTTGTATCAGGATGGGAAGCAATCTCTGCACTCTCATTACCAATGACCTTCGGTACGAAGTAAATGAGATGATGCCCAGGCAACTGATCCCGTGCTTGATTAATAATGACCAGAATGCCTTTCCCTTTTAGAAGAGCCACGCTCCCTTTCTTCCCAACCGGGTCTCTAGAGGGAAGAAAAAAAAAGAGAAGCCTGAGAAAAATCCCATCTTTGACATGACGGAAGATCTTTCGTTGCCATCTGAAGGTCCAAGAAGCCCAACACTTTTAAAAGAAATGAACTCCAGATAACAATGATCAAGGGGCGAAGTAGATATTTATTAGGAAGCATCTTGAAAAGAACATCTGCCCAAAGAAGCATCTGGTTTTCACAAAGAACAAAAGTTTGCTTGTCTTATCAAATGTTGGATTTCCAATTTATCTCAGACTGCACACGAGAGATTTTCTTTCAAAGCATCTAATTATTATCTAACCAATAAAGTGGGATTTTATGCTCAATTTGTTCATGTTTGTACATTATTGGTGCTTTCATGCATAGTGGCTTTTGTAATGATGGTTTATGGTTCTCCTAGATCTGTGGTTCCCAATCGTCGTTCCTCCACCATTTTTGGACTTCAGCTCCTAGAATTCCTGACTTCTGGGAGTTGAAGTCAGAAACACCTGTCCTCAGACATAGCTGGGTAACTTAGACTCTCCAGATTATTTCAGCTGGAGAATAATAATAATAATAATAATAATAATAATAATAATCGTTATTTAATACCCCGCCACCATCTCCCCAATGAGGACTCAGGGCAGCTTACAAGAGGCCAAGCCCAACAGCATATTACAATAAAGTAAAACCAAAACACAATAACAACACAGTAAAATACATCTATATAAATAAAAATGTAATGTTCGTTTGTGGGATTAACAGAATTCAAAAACCACTGGGTGAATTGACACCAAATTTGGACACAAGACACCTAACAACCCAATGTATGTCCTTCACTCCAAAAAAATTATTTCGTCATTTGGGAGTTGTAGTTACTGGGATTAATAGTTCACCTACAATCAAAGAGCATTCTGAACTCCACCAACGATAGAATTGAACCAAACTTGGCACACAGTTCTCCCATGACCAACAGAAAATACTGGAAGGGTTTGGTGGGCAGTGTCTTTTGGTTTTGGAGTTGTAGTTCACCTACATCCAGATCACTATGGACTCAAACAATGATGGGTCTGGACCAAACTCTACACGAAGACTCAATATGCCCAAATGTGAAGACTGGTGGAGTTTGGGGAACATAGAATCTTGATATTTGGGAGTTGTAGTTGCTGGGATTTATAGTTCACCAACAATCACAGAGCATTCTGAACCCCACCAATGATAAAATTGGGCCAAACCACCCACACAGAACCACAGTAAAATAACATAACAATGAACGGGCTGCATGTGCAAGATAAAAACTAAGTCACTAAAATACTAAAATCAGGATGAGATAGGGATGGAGCAGATTGTTTGTGGGGGAGAAACACATAAAGGAACGGGGCCATAAATATAGACCGTCATAGAGGTGGGGAAATATACTCTGGGGACAAAAACTGTTGAGGGGGAGCAGCTGTGTATGATAATATGGCTACTCTCCAAAAGTGCATCAGAAAAACCAGGTTTTGAGATCCCTCTTGAAAATTTCTAAGTTGGGGGCCTTCCTAATCTCACTGGACAATGAGTTCCAGAATCAGGAAGCCACAGAGGAGAAGGCTCTCTCCCTTGTACTTACAAGACGAGCCTGTGATAATGGCAAGGGCGAAAGGAGAGCCTCCCCCGAGGATCTAAGAGCTCGGGCTGGTTCATGGAGAGAACCAAATTCAATGTCTAAAGCACTCTAAGGGCCAAAACCCAATTGATAAATGGAATCAAAAAATGCCAGCATATTTTGTTTGTGATCTGGTATGCTTTAGGAGTGGCAGCTTAATTTTTTTGGAATACTAAAAAGTAAAGAACAACTAAAAGAGGCCGTCATGTGGAAGGAGCCTTGGCGACATGAATTACCTCAATGAACTGAACTCCAAGACAACTAGATTCAACCTATGGCCTGAGCTCTTTGTTCCTGCTCCAGATTATGGTGGATTGCAACTCCTAGTATTTCTCCCCATGTTGGCCAAGACTGATGGAGGTTACAATTCAACAACATCTGGAAGCCCACACATTCCCCATCATTTTCTATTGCCTTCTGCTATATCAGTGTTTCTCAACCTTCTTAATGCCTGACCCTTAACACAGTTCCTCATGTTGTGGTGATCCCCAACCATTAAACTATTTCTGTTACTACTTCATAACTGCAATTTTGCTACTGTTATGAATCGCAATGTAAATATCCGATATGCAGGATGTGTTTTCATTCACTGGACCAAGTTTGGCACAAATATACAATACACCCAAATTTTAATACTGGTGGGATTGGGGGGGGGGTTGATTTTACCATTTGGGAGTTGTAGTTATTTATTATTTATTTATTTACAGTATTTGTATACCGCTTTTCTCACCCCGAGGGCGACTCAAAGCGGTTTACACATAAGTAATGGCAAAATTCAAGGCCAGTACAAAACTCAATCCCAGAAGTTGCTGGGATTTATAGTTCACCTACAATCAAAGAGCATTATGAACTCCACCAACGATGGAATTCAACCAGTCTTGGCACACAGAATTCCCATGACCAAGAGAAAATAATAGAAGGGTTTGGTGGGTATTGGCCTTGAGTTTTGGAGTTGTAGTTCACCTACATCCAGAGAGCACTGTGGAATCAAACAATGATAGAGCTGGACCAAACTTGGCACGAATAATAATGTGCCCAAATGTGAACACTGGTGGAGTTTGGGGAGAATAGATTTGTCATTTGGGAGTTGTAGTTGCTGGGATTTATAGTTCACTTACAATTAAAGAGCATTCTGAACCCCACTAATGGTAGAACTGAGCCAAACTTCCCGCACAGAACCCCATAACCAACAGAAAATAGTGATAGTCTTTGGCGACCCCTCTGACACCCCCTCGCAACCCCCTCAGGGGTCCCGACCCCCAGGGTGATAAACACTGTTCTATATCCTTATTTTGTGTCAAAGCATTCCAGGTGGCAAATGCATACATGAGGAGTATGCTGTGAACACAAGACTGCAAAGTGCAGCACCAGACCACAGATCCATTTGTTCCTCCAGGGCAGGTCTGCACAACCTGTATTTGGGGCTCCAACTCCCAGAAGCCCTAGTCAGCTTGTCCAATGGACAGGAATTCGGGAAACTGAAGTCCCAAACACTTGGAGGGCCACAGATTGTACATACCTGCTCTAGGATCCCCTCAGACTTTGCTCTTCAAGATCACAGGAAAAGGTCCTCCCCAACAATGCCACCTGAAAGCTTCTATGCCAAATTCCTTAGGAGGCATGCAAAGGAGTAACAACAATGAGCTTTGACTGTGGTGACTGGTTCAAATTGAGATACAGCGGTATATAAGCAAAGTAAATAAATAAATAAATAAATAAATCACAACTAAGAAAAGGAAGAAGAGGGTAATGGTTTATTTTGGGCATTTTTGTGGTGTTTAAGTGTCAACCACAATGGTTGTTTCAGGAGAACATGTAACTGTTTCAGAGTCCTGCAAAAGAGAGGGTCGTAATATTCTAAATGTATGCTGGTTTTATGGGAATTTCTAAATTGAGAAATTGCTACATCATAGTTTTTTTAGAACTTGCTTTAATGTTTTTATTTTGTAATATACAGTTAAGATTTCTTTGTCTTCTAGTGGGGTTCAAGTCTTTTAATGACTTTCAAAACACTTTACTCTATCCAAAAACACTAAAAGAAATCACACTGGAATATCAATGTCTGCAATTAATCAAAACTGAGTAACAAACTAGTTGATAAAAAATATTATTTATTATTGAGTTGTAGGTTTTTTCGGGCCTTCGACAAGACATTTTTATTATTATTTAGAACATTTGTATCCTGTCCTATTCTCGACCTCTGAAGAGGGACTGAGGGCAGCTTCCAACAATATAAAAACACCAATAAAATACATAATTACATAAAATGATAATAAATATACATTTAAAAACAGTTCACCAGCTTTAAAACATTCTCTAAATCAGTCCAAAATATTATATTTAATATTGAATTTGAGAGAGAAATGTGTGTGGCATAACATTTTTATTGTGTTTTCTGAATTCAGCATCATTAAATATATTTAAAATAGCTACAATATTAGGAAAAGCTTTTTAATCACAAGTCTATGAATTAATTTATCATAGTATCTGGCCAAAATTAATTTATCATAGGCCAATTTCCACATCCCTATGTTCATAGTAGTCTGGTTTAAATTTAAATTAACTGACTCTTATTGGACACAGAAGTTGTGATTCCCAAACTACAGGTTAATCTTAGTATTGAATGTCTGCCATTGTGTTTATTTTTCTGGAAACCGCCCTGAATCCGGGTTGTAAATAACGTATTAATGTTATATTATTATTAAAAGTGGAAGGACAAAAATTATCTACAAAGTAAATTTATTTATTTAATGTATTGTCGAAGGCTTTCATGGCCGGAATCACTGGGTTGTTGTAGGTTTTTCCGGGCTATATGACCATGTTCTGGAGGCAATTTTTCTCCTGACGTTTCGCCTGCATCTATGGCAAGCATCCTCAGAGGTAGTGAGGTCTGTTGGAAGTAGGAAAAATGGGTTTATATATCTGTGGACTGACCAGGGTGAGACAAAGGACTTTTGTCTGCTGGGGCTAGCTGTGAATTATTTATTTATTTTATTTACAGTATTTCTATACTGCTTTTCTCACCCCTAGGGTAAAATGTGTGGCCACTTTGGATTCTGCATAGGGCAAGAACAACATTTTTTATTGATTAGCCAGTTGGCCTAATCAGAAACAGACAGTAAAAACACAACAAACACTTTGGATTCTGCATAGGAGAAGTGATAGGATATAAATCAAACACATTTTTAAAATAAATAATATTGCAGCAAATACCACTCAAATAAATATTAGATTACAAAATACTTTTAAAAAACCTTTTTTTTGCTTTTTCCTCTCATTTTACTCTTCCTACCAATGGGCCAGTGAGTAGCTCTGATGTCACAATCAGGAATACAAACACATTATGAGGTCCTGGTTGGCTGTCCAGGGGCTACTATTGCATCCCAAGTGAGTGGCAATCTGATTGGCTGGCCATTGTACTCTCCAGCCAATCAAAAGGCAAAGAGCTGGGCTCTCATTTGAATACTGGCCACTATATAAGAGCAGAGTTAGTGAGTCCAGTGAGATTCATTGCAAAGAAGTTCAGGGGATCACAGGCGCAGAAGAGAGAAAAAATGGCTGGTGCTCACAGAGGCAAGAAGAGGCAGTCTCAGAAAAAAATCAAGCAGAAGCAGAAGCCACAAAAAAAGCAGCCACGGAGGAAGGGATCTGCCAACCAATCTCCTTCCAAGAACTATGTGCCTAAAATGCTTCAAAACCTATGCCATGGGAAAGGACCCAGGCCAAGGGCCAAGGGCAATGAAAAAGCCTTCTTTACACAACGCTGTTTCGTCGCAACCCAAGACGGGCAGCAGCAATGTTTCCTCAGTAACTACATGTCTTCAGAAGCTATGACAGGCTCTGCCAGCGGCAGCATGACTCCGGCCATCATGTGGCCTTGCAAGCAAGCCACGACTAAATGGCCAGTGACCATGTACCCCCAGCAGTCCGCCCCCATGACCAGCGGCGGTCAGTGGCAAGACGGACAGCAGCGTTGCATCATCAGAAACGCGATGCCCTCACCCGGCGTCTCTGGAAGGATGGGCGGCACCCTCGGCACCATCACCACCAAGGATGGCCACTACGAAGTGAACGAGATCGTGTCCAGGCAAATCATGCCATGCGTGTACACCAGGGACCCAAGAACATCTCCTTATTAGAAGAGCCACACTCCCTTTCTCCCAAAACTGGCTGAGGAAACATCTCAAGAGGGGAGAAAGAAGAGGAGGAGGAGAAGCCAGCCTGAAAAGAAAAAATCCCATCTTCTCCTGATGGAAGATCTTTCATTGGCACTTGAGGATCCAAGAAACACAACACTCTTTAAGAAAATGAACTCACCGGCTCACGGCAGTCGGTTTTGGGTCCACGGAAAAGAAGTCTCTAGTTTTCATCCTGTATCACCAAATGTATTTCCAACCATCACAAGCTGCACATGAGATATTTTCCTGCAGGAGAAGACAAAACCACTTAGTAGATATCAAACCAATAAAGTGGGATTTTACGATCAATATGTTTGTTTTTGTGCTGTTGCTTTTTTGTTTACTTATTTATTGTGTTGTCAAAAGCTTTCATGGTGGGAATCACTGGGTTGGTTTGAGTCTGTTGAACTCTATGCCTTACTTATTTACTTTATTTTTATCCTACCTTTTATATAGGGACTCAAGGTGGCCAGAAATATACCTATAAAACAATGCAAATAAATTAAAACAGGGCTTTCCAAGCGTTTCCCGCCTTGAGGAGAGGTGGGTAAGAAATAAAATTAGTATTGTTATTGATACTTTTTAGACATGCATTTCATAACCCAATAATAATAATAATAATAATAATAATAATAATAAGAAGAAGAAGAAGAAGAAGGCGGCGGCTCTGGCATAAACCAGTACAGGTGGTCCCAGTGGTCATCAGCATACTGGGTGCCGTGCCAAAAGAAAGATCTCAGCCGGGATTTGGAAATAATAAACATTGACTAAATCACGATCTGCCAACTGCAAAAGGCCACCTTATTTGGATCTGCGCACATCATTCAAAAATACATCACACAGTCCTAGATGCTTGGGAAGTGTTCAACTTGTGATTTTGTGATACGAAATCCAGCATATAGATCTCGTTTGCTGTGACATACTATTTTTTGTATCAGTAAAATAATAATAATTTTATTTCTTACCCTCCTCTCCTTGTGGCTCAAGGCAGGTTACAAAATATTTAAATCACATAAACATCATAAATATTCCACAAATGAACATATTAAAAATATTTCTATAAAATACATATTAAAATACACACAACAAGGATTAAACACAGGACACAAGGTTAAAATTCATGCTTAAAACTGGCTGGGTAATTCTGTTTTATTAGCAAGTCAAAGGTTAAAGCAGCCCCTTTTGAGTGATATGAATATAGACATAAATTGTAATAACGAAATGTATGAGGGCACAACAGATAATAATATAATAATAATAATAATAATAATAATAATATAATAAAACTTTATTTATACCCTGCTACCATCTCCCCAAGGGACTCGGTGCAGCTTACATGAGGCCGAGCCCAAAGTACATCAACAGTAAAAGCAATAGGAAAACAATACAACAGTTAAAGTAAATCTCAGAAACAAAAGTAAACAGTAAACAGTAACAATAACAACAAGCATTTAAAACCTATGGCTGGGCCAAATGTAATAATTTTAAATTTAAAAAATAATGCTGGGCATGGACAAGGTAGGATATAACTGGGATAGAGTTTTCACGTAGAGATGGGGCGCGCAGACAATCCTAAATCTGTGATAAAGTGCATTTAGGGACATATTGCTGAGGGTATTTCCTTACTCTGGGAAGGCGCACTGGAACAACCACGTTTTCAGGCTCCTCCTAAAGACTACCAGAGTTGGGGCATGTCTGATGTCCTTGGGGAGCGAGTTCCAGAGTCGAGGGGCCACCACCGAGAAGGCCCTCTCCCTCGTCCCCACCAATCATACCTGCGATACAGGTGGGAGCGCAAGCAGGGCCTCTCCAGATGATCGAAGATATCGTGTGGGTTCGTTTACAGAAATGCGGTCATGCATTTAGGTGGCAGATCTCATGAAAACTATGATTTATATTTTTAAAAATATATCATAGACTCAGGGACGTTCATCTGACACACTGCAGATAACACACCAATGTATTGCAACACAATTTGGAAAGCCCTGTGTGTGTGTGTATAATTAAAGCATATTAAAACCATTAAATATTAAAAATATCCCCATTAAAAATCCCAATCTCCTTGCCTTTGAAATCCCAACCCTCATCAGTTTATAAATGCTTGATGGCGGATAAATGTTTTTATCTGGGGACAAAAGGCCAAACAGAGAGGCCCATCCTGCTTTAATAATACACTTAATTTAATGCACTAAGTATTTATATTCTACTCTGTCTCCCTAAGGAGACTCAGAGAGGATTACAGTATACACATATATAGCCAAACATTCAATGCCTTTTATACACAAAGGCAAAGGTTTCCCTTTCCATCTCCAGCGTCTGGAGGCGATGCTCAACTCTGGCCATGGAGAAGTGCTCTTGTTCCATTTTTCCATACTGAGGAGCCTGTTGTCCATAGATCATAGAATCAAAGAGTTGGAAGAGACCTCATCCAGTCCAACCCCCTGCCAAGAAGCAGGAAAATCCCATTCAAAGCACCCCCGACAGACGGCCATCCAGCCTCTATTTAAAAGCCTCCAAAGAAGGAGCCTCCACCACACCCTGGGGCAGAGAGTTCCACTGCTGAACAGTTCTCACAGTCAGGAAGTTCTTCCTAATGTTCAGGTGGAATCTCCTTTCTTGTAGTTTGATGCCATTGTTCCATGTCCTAGTCTCCAGGGCAGCAGAAAACAAGCTTTCTCCCTCCTCCCTATGACTTCCTCTCACATATTTATACATGGTTATCATGTCTCTTCTCAGCCTTCTCTTCTTCAGGCTAAACATGCCCAACTCTTTAAGCGGTTCCTCATAGGGCTTGTTCTCTAGATCCTTGATCATTTTAGTTGCCCCCTGGTTGTGTTGCCAGAATGGCTTCACGGGTGCCTTTTACCTTCCCGCCAAAGCAGTACCTGTTTATCTACTCACATTACATGTTTCCGAACTGCTAGGTTGGCAGAAGTTAGGGTTAACAGCGAGAGCTCATCCTGACATGTGACTTCGAACTGCCAATGTCTCTTCTGTAAAATCCAAAATCATACCCGTAAATAAAGAACAACTTTCAAAAACAGGGGAACTGTTTTTGCTACCCCTCTATTCTGCTTTGGTTCGACCACACCTGGAATATTGTGTCCAATTCTGGGTACCACAATTCAAGAGAGATATTGACAAGCTGGAATGTGTCCAGAGGAGGGTGACTAAAATGAGCAAGGGTCTGGAGAACAAGCCCTATGAGGAGCGGCTTAAGGACCTGGGCATGTTTAGCCTGAAGAAGAGAAGGCTGAGAGGAGATATGATAGCCATGTATAAATATGTGAGAGGAAGCCACAGGGAGGAGGGAGCAAGCTTGTTTTCTGCTTCCCTGGAGACTAGGACGCAGAACAATGGCTTCAAACTACAAGAGAGGAGATTCCATCTGAACATAAGGAAGAACTTCCTGACTGTGAGAGCCGTTCAACAGTGGAACTCTCTGCCCTAGAGTGTGATGGAGGCTCCTTCTTTGGAAGCTTTTAAACAGAGGCTGGATGGCCATCTGTCAGGGGTGATTTGAATGCAATATTCCTGCTTCTTGGCAGGGGGTTGGACTGGATGGCCCATGAGGTCTCTTCCAACTCTTTGATTCTATGAACTCCAGACAAGAAACAATCAGGGACAGCTAATCACCTCTCAACAAAGGATTACCCCAGGCAATAAGAAGCCAGGCTTTGAAGCTGCAAGGCCATTCAATGCTAATCAAGATGGCCAATTGGCAACATTCATACTTGCCTCAAACAGACAAGAGTTCTTTCTCTCACCCTGGACAATCCACAGATATATAAACCCCACTTGCCTAGTTTCCAACAGACCTCACAATCTCTAGGGATACCTGCCATAGATGTGGGCAAAACGTCAGGAGAGAATGCTTCTGGAACATGGCCATACAAACCGAAAAAACTTACAGCAACCCAGTGATTCCGGCCAGGAAAGCCTTCAAGTCTCTCCTAGCTTGTGTCTCTTTCCCAATGAAAGGGTGCAGCTACACTGTAGAATTAATGCAGTTTGACACCGCTTTATGGAATTGATATGGAATGCTGGGAGTTGTATTTAGTAAAGAAAGATTCAAAGAATTGAGTGTCAAACTACATTAGATGAATTCTTACAGCTAGTCTCTCAAAACTGCTTTCATCTGGAACACGTGGGCAGGGCAAAGAAACATTGTGCGCATGCGTATTACTGCCTCCAAGGCCCACCAGAAGGAGCAGCCGAGGCCAATAGAAGAACAAGAAGAATCCTGAAGGGAGGGGCGAGAGGGTGATAAGTGGGCGGGGCTTCCCGCTTTGCCGAACGCTGATAGGCCAGGAGTCTGTTCCAGGCAAAGAGTAAATCGAAAGAGAAACATCTCGGGGTTCGAAAGACAAACGGGCGAGCACGCCTGCGCGTATATTAGCATATTCGTAATGAGAAGAGGGCCAGGAAGAGGCTCAGCGGCAGTGTCAGGATGGCCGAGTGGTCTAAGGCGCCAGACTCAAGGCTTCTTCCCTTCCCAGCTCTGGGTGTTCTGGTCTCCGAATGGAGGCGTGGGTTCAAATCCCACTTCTGACACATCCCTTTTTTTGAAAAAAAAACTTTTAAAATTATGTTTACTTCTCTCTCTTTTGTAGTTATCATGGAAAGCAAACTTTCTCCTTTCCACACAGCAGAATGAAATCACACATTGAAGTGGAATATATAGCAGTGTGGACTCAAATGACTCAGTTCAAAGCAAATATTATGGGATTTTCTGCATTTATATTCTGGGTTACAAGACTTCTAAATCTTTTGGCTGTGTGGTGGAATCGCAAGACATGTTTCAGCACAAATCAAGCATGCATCTATGAGGGTTGAATGAAAAGTAATGCCTCCACCTTCATTACTTGGGTTTGGATGGGAAGCTTCCCACCGGAGTGGAAATCATCTATTGGACAGATGGCAAGATGTTTAACCTCAGCAGACTGGAAGCCAAAACCAAGGTTACAACAACATCTGTTATAGAGGACATCTAATCACCTCTCAACAAAAGATTGCTCCAGGCACTGCCAGGCAATCAAATGCTAATCATAGAATCAAAGAGTTGGAAGAGACCCCATGGGCCATCCAGTCCAACCCCCTGCCAAGAAGCAGGAATATTGCATTCAAATCACCCCTGACAGATGGCCATCCAGCCTCTGTTTAAAAGCTCCCAAAGAAGGAGCCTCCACCACACTCCGGGGCAGAGAGTTCCACTGCTGAACGGCTCTCACAGTCAGGAAGTTCTTCCTCGCGTTCAGATGGAATCTCCTCTCTTGTAGTTTGAAGCCATTGTTCCGCGTCCTAGTCTCCAGGGAAGCAGAAAACAAGCTTGCTCCCTCCTCCCTGTGGCTTCCTCTCACGTATTTATACATGGCTATCATATCTCCTCTCAGCCTTTTCTTCTTCAGGCTAAACATGCTCAGCTCCTTAAGCCGCTCCTCACAGGCCTTGTTCTCCAGACCCTTGATCATTTTTGTCGCCCTCCTCTGGACACATTCCAGCTTGTCAATATCTCTCTTTAATTGTGGTGCCCAGAATTGGACACAATATTCCAGATGTGGTCTAACCAAAGCAGAATAGAGGGGTAGCATTACTTCCCTAGATCTAGACACTATGCTCCTATTGATGCAGGCCAAAATCCCATTGGAATTTTTTGCCGCCACATCACATTGTTGGCTCATGTTTGACTTGTTGTCCACAAGGACTCCAATATCCTTTTCACACATACTTCTCTCGAGCCAGGCATCATCGTCCCCCATTCTGTATCTTTGCATTTCGTTTTTTCTGCCAAAGTGGAGTATCTTGCATTTGTCACTGTTGAACTTCATTTTGTTAGTTTTGGCCCATTTCTCTAATCTGTCAAGATCGTTTTGAATTCTGCTCCTGTCCTCTGGAGTATTGGCTCTCCCTCCCAATTTGGTGTCGTCTGCAAACTTGATGATCCTGCCTTCTAGCCCTTCATCTAAGTCGTTAATAAAGATGTTGAACAGGACCGGGCCCAGGACGGAGCCCTGCGGCACTCCGCTCGTCACTTCTTTCCAGGATGAAGAGGAAGCATTGGTGAGCACCCTCTGGGTTCGTCCATTTAACCAATTAAGGTGGTCAGTTGAAACATTCACACCTAGCTCGAGCAGACAAGAGTCCTTTGCCCCACCCTGGTCATTCCACAGATATATAAACCCTTTTTCCCAGTTCCAACAGACATCACTACCTCTGAGGATGCTTGCCATAGATGCAGGCGAAACGTCAGGAGAGAATGCCTCTGGACCATGGTCAAGATCTTCTGGAGGGGCCCTGCTCTCGGTCCCACCATCTTCGCAAGCGCGTCTGGTGGGGACGAGGGACAGGGCCTTCTCGGTGGTGGCCCCTCGGCTCTTTCCCACTGGAGATAAGAACTGCCCCTTCTCTCCTGACTTTTAGAAAACAGGTGAAAACCTGGCTCTGGAAACTGGCATTTGACGAGTGAGTCAATAACTCGCAACAACATGGACGGATGGTGATGAACTACGATTTTACTTTGACGACTTGGCCAATGTAATTATATGACTGTATTTTAGTACTTTAATGTTTTAGTGTATTATGGGATGTGATGTTTATAAATGATTGTTTGTGTTATTGTTGTTGTGAACCTGCCCGAGTCCCTCTGCGGAGATGAGAAGTTCTAAATAAATAAATATAGCCCAAAAAACCCTACAACAACCCATCTGTTATAGAACTCCAATATGCTGATGACAACATTGTCTGTGCACACTCAGAAGAAGACCTACAAGCCACTCTAAACACCTTCAAAGAAGCATACGAGAAGCTCAGCCTGTCATTGAACATCTTTATTTACTGCCCTAATTTTAGAGGGTTTTTTTTAATACTGGTAGCCAGATTTCTTTCATTTTCATAGTTTCCTTCTTTCTGTTGCAATTGTCCACATCTTGTGGATTTCAGTGGCTTCTCACTGAAAGTGCCCTTCATGCTTCTCACTAAAAGTGATGCTTAGTGCCATCCCCATCCATAGTGCCACCAATTTTATCTTAACATGAGACTGTAAACTTGCTAATTACTGTGTCTTTTCTTTTGCTTACTTCCTGCTTGAACACACTGAAATGTCACCGAAATTAATACAAGAAAAATATTAAGGTAAGGCATTGCTTTCGTTCTGCTTTGAAAATAAAGTTTATCTATCTCCTTATAAGCACCATATAAGCAGGCCTGGGAGTGGGGAAAGAAATCTTCATAGAATCATAGAATTGGAAGAGACCCCCAAGGGCCATCCAGCCCAGCCCCATTCTGGCATGCAGGGAGACACAATCAAAGCACTCCTGACAGATGGCCATCCAGCCTCTGCTTTAAAATCTCCAGAAATGAGACCTCACTCATATCCAATTTCAAATAGCTCTTCCTAATGTTTAGGTGGAATATCTTTTTCCTTCAGCTTGAATCAATTGCTCCATTGTATTAAAAGGTCTTCCGCCTTCTCTGATGGTTCCTCACCTAAGTACAGCTCCCAGTATTCCATAGCATTGAGCCAGGACAGTTAAAGTGGTGTGAAATTGCATTAATTCTACACTGTAGATCAGGCATGGGCAAACTTGGGCCCTCCAGGTGTTTTGGACTCAAACTCCCACAATTCCTAACAGCCTACCGGCTGTTAGGAATTGTGGAAGTTGGAGTCCAAAACACCTGGAGGGCCCAAGTTTGCCCATGCCTGCTGTAGACGCACCCTTAGCATTTTGATGTCTTGACTGCAAAGACCTTTCCATCTTGACATTTCCATGGGGGAAAGTAAGGGCCTTTTCCGTGGTGGCCCCTCAGCTCTGGAACTGGCTCCCCAGAGAAATTGGGCAAGCCCCCACCTTGGCAGTCTTTAGGAAGAGTCTGGAAACTTGGCTATTCCAGTGTGCCTTCAATGAATTAACAATAATCCCTGATCTTGACGAAATCTGGCATAAAATATCCTCGGACACACTTTACCTTATCTTCTAGTGCAATGAAACCTCACTTTTGTCCCTCTGATCCTCTGTCTAGATACACTACATGGCCTGCTTACCCAGTGTTTTAAACTTTTAATCCTTGCAACTCACCCTGCATAATTATGTGACCTTGTAGTTGGTGTGTTTATTTATACTGTTTTTGTATTTTATTAATTTTATTATTTTATTTTGATTATATTTTATTGTTTGTATTTTATGATGTATATTTACTTTGTTGTACTATTGGGCTTGGCCTCATGTAAGCCGCCCCGAGTCCCCTTGGGGAGATGGTGGCAGGGTATAAAGAAAGTATTATTATTATTATTATTATTATTATTAGGAAACACATCAGGGTTACGAAGGGATCCTGGTGCATAACTTGATCCCTGTGCTGTGAACAAGGCAAGGCAATTGCACAATGAAAACCTTTCCAAATATTTGTCATGTTTCTCAGTGACAGGGCTCATCTGTCACCACCCACAGCGGCGTTTCTTTCTCAGATCGATAAAGAAAAAAAGAATTTCACCTGCACAGCATCCGCGCCCATTTCCACACCTCTATTTTTCTATCAGATCCATATTTCGACAGACACGCTTCGAAAGGAAAGACAATAGAGCGTCCTTCTGTTCAAGGATCGCAGAAGTTTGCATTTTTACTGATGATAGCAATCTTGCCTTGGGTGTCATAGTGTCCCTCCCCTGCATTTCACATCACTAGGTGACAGTTGTTTAGAAGACCTCACAACCTCTGAGGATGCCTGCCATAGATGTGGGAAACTTCAGAAGAGAATGCTTCTGGAACATGGCCATACAGCCAGAAAAACTTCCAGCGACCCAGTGATTCCAGCCATGAAAGCCTTTAACAATACAGTTGTTCCCTTATGTAGTTGGTTTCTATTCTGCTTTTCTCCCAAATGGGACTGCATGTTCCAGGAGCATTCTCTCATGACATTTCTCCCACAACTGTGGAGCCCCCTGTGGCACAGTGGGTTAAACCACTGAGCTGCTGAACTTGTTTACCAAAAGGTCGCAGGTTCAAATCCGGGGAGCAGGGAGAGCTCCTGCTGTTAGTCCCAGCTTCTGCGAACCTAGCAGTTCGAAAACATGCAAACGTGAGTGGATCAATAGGTATTGCTCCGGCAGGAAGGTAACTGTGCTCCATGCAGTCAAGCCAGCCACATGACCTTGGAGGTGTCTATGGACAACGCTGGCTCTTTGGCTTAGAAATGGAGATGAGCACCACTCCCCAGAGTCGGACACGACTGAACTTAATGTCAGAGGGAAACCTTTACCTTTACTTATGTGTTTTAGCAATGTTGTAACCTGCACCATGAAGAGAGGCAGGTAAGAAATATTATTATTATTATTATTATTATTATTATTATTATTATTATTAGAAACATAACAAAATGAGTCCACAGCAGACAAGATCACTCTGCTGGCTGTTGTATTGGATCACTTCCCAAGTGTCTAGGAGTGTGTGATGTATCGGCGAATAATGCGTGCAGATCCCAGTAAGGTGGCCTTTGTCAGCACCGATTGTGTTTAAGTGCAGGCCAAGGTCTTTAGGCACTGCACCCAGTATGCCAATCACCACTGGGACCATATTATATTATTATTATTATTATTACATCATTTATTATTCTATTTTTGCATTTTTAAAAGCTCTTTCATAGTTATATTTTCCTCATTAGGAAATTAGGAAACTTCATGCATTTTGTGTTAACATCGGAGTGGAGAAATGTGTCTTTCAAGTAGTATTTGGAACGTAATGCATATCATCCGATAGTTGTGTATGTTAAGCAGGGCTGATGGGAGTTATTGGCCAAAAAATAAGACTTGAAATAGAGCCAAATCTAGGGGCGGATCTCATTTCCTTGATTGTGACTTTATGTATAATTTGCATGGAAGATGAAAGAGGAGGAGAAAGAGGTGATTATGGAATTATAGGATTCTCCATTGTCATTCATAATCTGTGTATATAGGAGTTTGTCTTTTTTAAAAATTGGATTCCAATACGTGACGGAAGAAAAGCTTCTTCCAAGTGAGGCTTCTAAAGGAAACAACATGGATATCCTCTGTAAGTAATACTCTGCTTGGGAAAGCATCATTGGGACTGAATTTACATTGCCATATAATGCAGCCTGGAACTGGCTTATATGGTCTGTGTAGACCGAGCATGGGCAAACTTTGGCCCTCCGGGTGTTTTGGACTTCAACTCCCACAATTCCTGGTCTCAGGCTCTTTTCTTTTCCCCCTCAGCTTAAGCGGCTGAGGGGGAAAAGAAAAGAGCCTGAGACCAGGAATTGTGGGAGTTGAAGTCCAAAACACCCGAAGGGCCAAAGTTTGCCCATGCCTGGTGTAGACCCATATAGTGTGGTTGATTGAACTGTATTATGTGGGTCTCTACATGATCATATAACAAATTTCAAACTGCATTATATGGCAGTGTAGGTCCAGTCTGAGATTACAGCTTGCTTTTTCATATATATTTTTCATCATACTGTCACTGCTGAGAGTGCATCTACACTGTAGATTTAATGCAGTTCAACACCATTTTTAACTTCCATGGTTCAATACCATGGATTCCTGATCATTAGTAGCATTTGGTCAGAGATGACTAAAATGTAAAAACTACAACTCCCTTAATTCTATAGCGATGATCCATGGCAGTTGAAGTGGTGTGAAAATCTACAGTGCATCCTCCGTCTTCAAAAGCAGTCAAGAATGTGTGTGTGTGTGTGTGTGTGTGTGTCCCCCAAATGTATCACTGTTGCTGGAAGTCTGTTGCTATACAAATAATAGAATCCTGGTGTTCCTCCAGGTAAAAAATGCAAGATTTCCAGGTGTGGGAATATCACCGTTTTGAGCCAAAAATGCAGATCTTTGCATGTCTGTATGTCCCTGCAATCAGAATATCTGGGTTTGTTCCTAGGTTTTAGAAATAGTTATAGAGCATTAAATCTACAGTGACTGTCAATACATCCTCAGTCTTCAAAAGTCAAGAATATATGTATATGTATATGTGCGCGCACACACTAGCCATCCCCTGCCATGCATTGCTGTGACCCAGTCTTTGTATTTGTGTTTTGTGCATGTATATGTGTATATATGTGTGTTTGTATATATATATGTGGTTTTGTGCATGCGTTATAATGTATTTTTTATTTTTGTCTTTTTAAGTCTCTTCTGCTGTATTTTCCAGTGCTTTTATGAGTGATGGTCACGCATTGGCCTGATATGTACATTGTGTCCAAATTTGGTGTCAGTTTATCCAGTGGGTTTTGAGTTATGTTAATCCCTCAAACGAACATTACATTTTTATTTATGTAGATAAATAGAGATATAGATGTTTTGTGTGTGTGTGGGTGTATCTCCCCCAAATGTATCAGTATTAGTCTGTTGCTATATACATAATAGAATCCTGGCGTTCCTGCAGAACCATCATCCCAACTAGATTTGATATATTTGAGTCAATGGAGGATCTATAGCGATTTCCTATTAATTCAATTGGCCAAGTCTAGTTGGGATGAACAGTGGTGGGATGCAGGACATAATTTTTGGAGTGCTCCAGGACTTCGCTATTTTTGCTATTTGTTTTATTCCAGATAGAATTAGCACTCAGGTTTTACACCTGTAAAACTCTTATAGCATTGTATTTTCATGAACTGCAACCCATAACATTTGACGAAGTGGGTCATGTTATCATTAATCTCCTTTTTTTTTTTTGAGCAACATATGGAGGTCTCCCATTCCTAGGGTTGCCA
Source organism: Anolis sagrei (assembly GCF_037176765.1). Lineage (NCBI taxonomy): Eukaryota > Metazoa > Chordata > Lepidosauria > Squamata > Anolidae > Anolis > Anolis sagrei. Next base: position 24,896,991 of record NC_090022.1, read on the forward strand.
TTAGTCAAACCAACAAAAATATTATTTAAAATATTATTATTTAAAATTTGTTCATTTGTCATAAGTTATTGTCGTAATAAAAGTCTAGTTTTGAACATTTAGTTCCTTTTGGCAATGGATGGTCCCATTCCTGTATAAAAGAAACCAAGAGAAACCAGTGTTCTGCATTGGGGGAAATGGTTTGGCGAAACGGTTAAAGTCTTGTTTTGCTTTTTAGTTGAGTAAAGGCAGTCTTGTGTCAGCAAATTCCATAGATTTATGTCCCAAAAGTTCAGTACAGGAAAGATGCAGAATAATCTGTGAGTTGAGGCCCCAGTGGCACAATGGACTGCTGACCGAAAGGTCAGTGGTTCAAATCTGGAGAGCAGGGTGAGCTCCCATCTGTCAGCTCCAACTTCTCATGCGGGGACAGATGACCACTTCTCTCACACTGAAAGCAAATTACAGTTTCTTAAGTTGCTCATGACACACACACACAAATTTGTGTGTAGGTGGGTGGGTACAGATGCTGTCAAATCAGGAGGTTTGGGGACCTAGAGATGACAGAACAGATTGTATTATATGAAACACAGCTCATAAGGAAAATCACATAGAATGACAGAATAATGACTGTGTTGATTGTACAAAGAGCATCATTACCTTCACAAAGACTTTTCCTCAAGGTTTTAGTGTCTTTCGTCTTAATTGCAACTTTTATCAAAGTTTGAATAAACACTTCATTTGGAAGGCTTTAGGAAATGCAAACTCAGCCTCGACTTTTACCTGCAAGCCAGAATATAATTCAGGACCATGTGCCCTTTGTATTTAATGTGCAGGTTTTATTGAAGGCAAATAGGGTCAGCTGAGCAACCAATAATTAGCAGGAGGGCTGGGGAAATGTAACCCATTCCTCTTTTGCTATGAGGACATGTCCTCTTCCACACCTCAAATTTGTGGGTGGAGGAAATCTCTCTCTAACTGATCTACAATTCCCAGGAATGATCAACATGTGATGAAAGTGACTTTGCTCCAATTTGCCTTGGAATTTCCCATGGAACCCAAATTGGGGCAATACCCACCTGTATTTATTTTGTGCCAGAGTAGTATTATAATAATATCGTAGCAACTGAGTACTAAAAAAAAACATGTTTTGAATGTGTGTTAGTTGAATATAGTTAGGAATTCAGTGCCTAAGAGGGGAAATACATCTGTTCCAGTTTCTCATAAGCAGGCAGATAACTTTTCAAGCTGTTTTCTTCCCAAATATGAAAACATTTGCAAATTTGAGTAGATGTTTTTATAAGAATTCATTTAGGCTAAATTTTTCACTCTTGTTCATTTTACTGTAATTTTTATATGTTTGTAACATGGCACGGACCCCCCGGCAGCACAGTGGGTTAAACTGCTGAGCTGCTGAGCTTGTTGACCAAAAGGTCACAGGTTTGAACCTGAGGAGCAGTGTGAGCATCCACTGTCAGCCCCAGCTTCTGCCAACCTAGCAGTTCAAATGTGAGTAGATCAATAGGTACTGCTCCGGCAGGAATGTAACAGCACTCCATGCAGTCATGCTGGCCACATGACCTTGGAGGTGTCTACAGACAATGCCAGCTCTTTGGCTTAGAAATGGAGAAGAGTGCCAATCCCAGAGTCGAACACGACTGGACCTAATGTCATGGGAATACCTTTACCTTCAATAGTTTTTGAGCAAGAATACAATTTGCCCAATATACAAGGTTTATCTGGAAAGTAAGGTTACAAGGCATATAGCTCTTGCGGGTAATTTTTGCGGGAAAAGTTGGTATCACTGTCATGTAGCGGGAAGTCAGCGGAAGTGAACGAGCAGTGCCAGTCGTCAGTAGCTCATCAACTGGCGTTGTGGTGAAGGTTAGTGATGAGCATCCTCAATCTATTTCCCTCCAATTGCGAGGTTTGCCTTGTAATATGGTACCTAAATGCTAAGGGCATGAACGCCACTGTGATTTATCATGAAATATTTTCAGTTTATGGAGAGGACGTAATGTCAAGATAGCATGTGTCAAAATGGGTATGGAATATATTGTGAGACAATGAAGAAAATCCGCAGATCCATCCAAAACAAACATTGTGAAATGTTGAGTCTGTCTCCTTCATGACTGCACGTCTGCACACTGCTCATGCAACACATGAGTAGTTGACTTCATTTTGTTGGGATGTTTTAAGCCACCCCTCTCACAGTCCCAATCTTGCACCCAGTGATTATCATCTGTTTACTAAATTGAAGAAACACCTGGGTGGAAAACACTTTTCCAACAACAATGAGGTGAAAATTGAAGTGGCAAACTGGCTGAAAAAGGCGAAGGGAAACTTCTATGACACAGGCATCAAAAACTCGTCCTGCGGATGACAAAATGTGTTGAACTGAATGGTGATGATGTGGGAAAATAATGTAATACCTATCCTACAATCCAGTTTTATCAAAATATATTCATTCTTTGTATTTAAAAGAAATCTTGTAACCTTACTTTCCAAATAACCCTCGTATAAATGATTTAATATCACAGAAATGCACCAAAAGAAAACTGGGGTAAGCATGGATGAGCGAAATCCACAGCAAATGAGCACACAGGGAAATGCAGCACTAATGTATATTTTCCCTTATGTTTTGTTCAGTACTGTCCTTGCTGCTGTTCTTTGTTACGCTGCACAATTGTGCTGGTGAGTCTAATCCACTGGAAGACTGTTTCAAGGAGGACGACTATGACGAATTCCTAGAGATAATAAGGAATGGTCTGGAGAAGACGTCACACCCAAGGCATGTGGTGATTGTGGGCGCAGGCATGGCAGGGCTCAGTGCAGCCTACACTCTCCTGGAAGCTGGCCACAAAGTAAGTCACTCTTCCAGCTGTGGGTTGTTGTAAGTTTTTTGGGTTGTATGGCCATGTTCCAGAAGCATTCCCTCCTGACATTTCACCTGCATCTATGGCAGGCATCCTCAGAGGTTGTGAGGTCTGTTGGAAACTAGGAAAATTTGGTTTATATATCTGTGGAATGTCCAGGCTGGGGGAAAGAACTCTTGTCTGTTGGAGGTCAGTGTGGATATTTCAATTAGCTACCTTGATTAGCATTTAATGGCCTAGCAGTGTGGCTTCTTACTGCCTGGGGGAATGTTGATTCCAGCCATGAAAGCCTTCGACAATACATCTTCCAGCTCTCTTTAGCCACTTTCTTGCAGAAAATCGTAACCATAAGAGAGCTCATGGTTACAGTGTTAGATGGATAAGAACCGTGAACTATTATTTATTTATTTATTTATTTCTTGCATTTGTTAACCACCGCTCTCAGCCCTAGGGCGACTCGCCAAGATGCTGAATCCACCCCATGCTTTGTAAGTGTCATACGTTTGATAAGCCCTCTGACGTATAGGCTGAAACCTAGGCTGCATCTACACTGTTAAATTAATTAATTAATTAATTAATTTCTGTTGCTTATACCCCGCCCTTCTCACCCCCAAGGGGGGACTCAGGGTGGCTTACAAAAGAAGGCACAATTCGATGCCTTATCCAAATACATACAATTATAAAAAACAATTACAATAGTTAAACAATTAACGAATTAAAAACATCAGTATATAACACAGTAACACAACAATAAACAGTCTCATGGTCAGTGTCTCGAGTTCCATAGGTCCAATGTGATTTGCCATCATTTTAACTGCTGTGACTCAATGTTATGGATCATGGAAGTCTTTAGTCTTATCTACCAAAGAGTGCTGATGTTCCAACAAACTATACACCCCAGGATTCCATAGGGTTCACCCATGGCAAGTAATGTGGTTTTAAAATGCATTAATTCCACAGTGTAGATGTACTTGAGGTGCCAGTGAATCCAATGAGTCAATTCCCTCACAAAGCATAGATTCTGCTGGTTGACAACCATGGCAATTATAGTGATGTCACACTGCATGAATTTGAAAGTGTAGATGCATTCCCAGGGTGGATTCACCACTCCACTGACAACAGAAGTGCCCACTGAGCTTCCCAAACAATGCGTTGTAACATTAGTGTCAGCTGCAGCGTATAGGCGTGTCATGTGAACGTAACAAGAAACCTCATTGAGTCTATGTCAAATAAGCAATAAATCATATATATTTATAAATAAAATATATCTATATTATACACACCACACACACACGAAAGATATGTTGTGTCCTCATACATTTCAGAATTACAATGTATGTAATGTGTCTGTATCTCTTGGGTTGGTTTAACTTCCAGTTTGCTAGCAAAACTGAATTTCTGTGTCAGCCTAAAAAGTGTGTCAGCCACAGGAAATGTTTGGAAAGCTCTAGCATAAATGTGTCCTCAGCCAAAGAATGCTACCAAGAAGAGGCCAAATAAAAACAATTAATGCTTCCAAAAAAACCACACATATCCTCTTTCTAGTCATCAAGTCAAGATGTTCAGCAAAGATACTGTGCAGCAAATTTTGGCAGTGAGTTAACTTTCAGAGTGAAGCAACCAAATTATCCTACTATTTCCCCTTAAGGTGACAGTTCTGGAAGCCAGCAACCGAGTGGGAGGACGGGTGGATACCTATCGAGATGAGAAAGAAGGCTGGTATGCAGAACTTGGGGCCATGCGTGTGCCTGAGTCACACAGGTAAGATGGGTAGCAAGGGAATTCTTATCTGATCTATCTGTAGGCGCACAACATCGTCAAGCTCCTTAGCACTGCTGTTTGTCAGTGGTGCCAATGACAAGAGTTTGTGCTCTTGCTCATACCTTGAATTACACACACCAGCAGGAAAATAAAAGCCAAGGAGATTGTACACTTGAATTCTTGCCATGCATCCCAACTGTCCCAATTTAGCAGAGACAGTCCTGATTAATCCTTTGCCCTCCCACTTTTTAAGCTACCTTTAAAATGTCCCGGTTTCTCTTTCCTCCTTCCACTATTCCCACTTTGTCATCAGTTTACTTCACTTGTTGCAAGCTAAAGTGTAAAACTAGTTTGTGCTCAAGCTGACTAAGTGCCCTATTATTATTATTATTATTATTATTATTATTATTATTATTATTTGAAACACAACAAGGTGAGTCCACAGCATACACTCTGCTGGCTGTTGAATTGGATCACACACTGGACACTTCCCAAGTGTCTAGGACTGTGTGATGTATCAGCGAATAATGCGTGCAGATCCCAGTAAAGTGGCCTTATTATTATTATTATTATTATTATTATTATTATTATTATTAGTTATATTCCTCTCCTCATGGCTTAAGGTGGGGTACAACATAGTTAAAACATACAGGTAAAGCATATATTAAAGTGCATAGAACAAGGATTAAAACACGATATATGGTAAACTCTCAGTTAACCAGAACTCAAACACATATAACTCTCAAGCAACTGGCAAATAATCAAAGAAATATACTTTAAAAAGCTGTTTTTATAATACAGTAAAAATAAAACTGGGTTACGTTAACGTAAGTTTGTCTTTGTCTCACTTTAATTTAGTTATTGTGTTTCAATATTAATAGCAAATCAATACAGAGTTTACAGTATGGTATAGTATAGGGTATATAGTATTAGTTTGGCCTATGGCAACCAGAAATTACATTTTTATTCTGCATCTATCAATCCCCATGAGTGCTGGTTACCTGACAGTCTACTGTACCATATATATGATGTATACGTTAACCACATATGTAAGTCAAGAACAGGTTTTGGATTGCCTTTGGATATATATCAAAGGAAATTGTTAGAACAAGTGTAACAAGGAAATATTTTCCTCTGCTTTTAAAAATACTTAGAGGGTGCATATTTAGGAAGAGATATAGAAAAGGAAGGGATCTGTTTGTCTGAGTGATTAATAATAATAATAATAATAATAATAATAATAATAATAACAACTTTATTTATACCCCGACGCCATCTCCCAGAGGGACTCAAGGTAGCTCACAAAACACTCAAAGGGGCAAACATGCAAAATACAAAAATTGCAGAAACAATAACAGAACAATAACAGCCAACATAAATATCTCACTTCACAAAACCTCCTGGTAAAATCAATAAAATACAGCAATATCTGCAGGTATAAACAACAGATCCAGGGAAGTCATGCTGCTGGATCCGAAGCATATACAATTGGGGGGGGGGGTGTAAATTTCCTTGCTGACCTTAAAATACCTATTAATGTTATCACACATGTCTCCTAAAACAGCTTCTTCGGTGGCAAACTCGTCATCTTGCTTGAGGTGGAAACATGCCTGTTTGCTCTTTTTATTACCCCACAAAGCATTTTGACTTCACCCCAATTGCAGCGTCATGGCTCCTCCCAATCTGTACTTTCTCTGTCTTCATGTATTCTCCTTTTTTTGTTTTTTCTTTATGTAAGAACTGCATAACTTTGAGCACTGAGAGGTCTGAGGCTGTGCACGCCTGAACTTTCACAGTACCAAACACCAGTCATATGCAACTTAAAAAATAAAAACAATACACTTTGTGATTTAAATACTTTTTGTTTTATACTTACTAAGCAAGTGGTAACTGTACTGCGTACACTTAGAATAATAAGTTGGACAAGACCGCATGGGCAATCTAGTCCAATCCCCTGCTATGCAGGAAAAGCACATTCAAAGCACCCTGACAAATGGCCATTAATAGGGGATTCATATTAGGAACTTGGTGCACGACGTAAGGGCCATTGCAGTTCCTTCATTTTAGGAATAAACCTGTAAAATATTACTCTCATGATTTCCCTTTCTCTTCTCCCAGCATTGTCCATGACTATTCTGAAAAGTTTGGCCTGAGAATGACAGAAATTCAACAGGATGGCGATAGCGGCTGGTATTTGCTCAATAACATCCGGAGAAGAATCCGGGAAGTCGATGAGGATCCCAGCCTGTTGGGCTATGATGTGTATCCCTCGGAAAAAGGCAAAACAGCTAAACAGCTGTATACTGAGTCCCTCGAAAAGGTTGGTATGCCTTCTACAGATAGTTTGTTAGGAATTCTTCTGTGCTCTATTCCAAATATAGAAGTGTATTAACGGAAAGAAGCAAATGCCGATTGAGTCAAAGCACCCACAAAAGGCAAGACTCACTAGTGCTCTGCAGACTCGCCTCTAAAATTTATTTATTTATCGTGTCATCAGCAACCATTGTATTACAATTCTAACAGAGCAAAACAAACACAGAGATTAAAAAGAAAAAGAAAAAAAAGAAGGAGAAAAAAAGAAGAAGAAGAAACCACACAGATTTTGTAAATTTGGTATTTGGTTAAATGTCCTTTGACCAGTATCTGGCCACTTGGAGTGCCTCTGGGGTTGCCGCAAGAAGGTCCTCCATCGTGCATGTGGCAGGGCTCAGGGTGCATTGCAGCAGGTGGTCAGTGGTTTGTTCTTCTCCACACTCGCATGCCGAGGATTCCACCCTGTAGCCCCATTTCTTAAGATTGGCTCTGCATCTCGTGGTGCCAGAGCGCAATTTGTTCAGCGCCTTCCAAGTCGCCCAGTCTTCTGAGTGCCCAGGGGGGAGTCTCTCATCTGGTATCACCCATGAATTGAGGTGCTGGGTTTGAGCCTGCCACTTTTGGACTCTCGCTTGCTGGGGTGTTCCAGCGAGTGTCTCTGTAGATCTAAGAAAACTATGTCTTGATTTAAGTCGTTGACGTGCTGGCTGATACCCAAACAGGGGATGAGCTGGAGATGTCTCTGCCTTGGTCCTTTCACTATTGGCTGCTACTTCCCGGCGGATGTCAGGTGGTGCAATACCGGCTAAGCAGTGTAATTTCTCCAGTGGTGTGGGGCGCAGACACCCCGTGATAATGCGGCATGTCTCATTAAGAGCCACATCCACTGTTTTAGTGTGATGAGATGTGTTCCACACTGGGCATGCATACTCAGCAGCAGAGTAGCATAGCGCAAGGGCAGATGTCTTCACTGTGTCTGGTTGTGATCCCCAGGTTGTGCCAGTCAGCTTTCGTATGATGTTGTTTCTAGCGCCCACTTTTTGTTTGATGTTCAGGCAGTGCTTCTTGTAGGTCAGAGCACGGTCCAAAGTGACGGACCATTAGAGTCCCAAGTCTGAGCTTGGCCCTTCTTCTGGGAGAAGGAATCTAAAGTGTTGCTTTGAAAAAATGTGTGCCTATTTATATATTTTATTTTGTTACTTTTTGATTTTTTTTAAAAAAAATATTTCAATAACATAAGACTTTATCACACAAAACTGCAATTCCATGGCAACTGCCCGGTCATGAATAGTGTGTATCCAACTTTGATATTGCACCTCTCTTAATTTATGACAATACACCAGTCTGTGGTCCCACATTCATACTTCCGCATATCCTCGTAACTCCACCTTATCACACTTTCACTAATCCATTTTTTTAGAGTGTAATTTTGCAGTTTCAGGAATGAAAATTTATTTATTTATTTATTTATTTGCGACATTTATATGCCACGCTTCTCACCCCGAAGGGGACTCAGGGTGACTTACAAGGTATATACATACAATATATTATATTATTAGCATAGTACAATATCAGTATTAAATGCCGCTATATTGTACTGTACCATTCTATTGTAATATTGTTAGTAATATTACATGCAACATAAATATGTAATTATAATGTCATATTATTGTTATTAGTATTATATTGCATTAATATAAAAACCAAATATTTCTCAATAATATATACAGGGTACGTCAAAAGTCACCATAAGTTAAAGGTAAAGGTTTCCCCTGACATTAAGTTTGGCGAGTCTGACTTTGAGGGTTGGTGATCATCTCCATTTCTAAGCCAAAGAGCCAGTTTTGTCCATAGGCGCCTCCTAGGTCATGTGGCCAGCATGACTGCATGGAGCGCCGTTACTTTCCCATAGAAAGTGTTGTTGTTCATTCGTTCAGTCGTTTTTTACTCTTCGTGACTTTGTGGACCAGTCCACGCCAGAGCTCCCTATCAGCCGTCACCACCCCCAGCTCTTTCAAGGTCAGTCCAGTCACTTCAAGGATGCCATCCATCCATCTTGCCCTTGGTCAGCCCCTCTTCCTTTTTCCTTCCATTTTCCCCAGCATCATTGTCTTCTCTAAGCTTTCCTTTCTTCTCATGATGTGGCCGCAGAAAGTATCTACTCACATTTGCATGTTTTCGAACCACTAGGTTGGCAGAAGCTGGGTTATAATATTTAATAACTTGTTTATATTTTGCTTTCCATTTACAACATCACAACACCATAGACAGTATATTATAGGAAACTACATTAGATTACTTTATTTATTTTAAGCATTTATATGTCGTGCTTCTCACCCCCAGGGTGGACGCTCAGGGTGGCATACAACAGGCAACCATTAGATGACGGACATTGAATTAACAAATGTAATTAAAACAATTATGAAAACAATTTAAACATTCAGAGATTTAAAATTCTAAAATATCACCAGTTTAAAAATATGATCCATGATCAGTCCATTTGCCAGTCACAATGGTCAATTGCATTCAAATCACTGTATCTATTGCTCAAAGGCTTGACCCCAGAGCCAGGTCTTGAGTTTTTTTAGGAATACCAGGAGGGAGGAGACAGTTTTGATATCATTTGGGAGGGAGTTCCACAGCCGAGGATCCACGACTGAGCAGGCCCTGTCTCTTGTCCCCACCAGTCGCGCTTGCGAGGGTGGCGGGACCGAGAGCAGGGCCTCTCCCAATGATCTTAGAGTCCTTGAAGGCTCATAGAGGGAGATCTGTTTGGACAGGTAAACAGATATGTTCAGACAGTTGATGTAAAATCATGTCAAAAAACATTTTCTAAAAATTATTAAAACACCAGATGTCTTTGTGATTTTTGGTCCATCGTATTTATCTTCCATATATCAAGAAAATATATGATACATCATATATCATATATTTTCTTGTAAATGATTAAATGAACTGATGTGCATTATGTTGTATGATAGGGACCATAATTAAAAATAACAGTTCAACTTCAATGCCAGTTTGTCTGCCTAGTGTGATAAAGTCTCTACTCTGAGTAGCTATGGCTGAGATTTAGTAGGCCACATTTTCGCCTGCAGTCATGATATCCTCTGGGACCACCTTAGTTGGCCCTGAAATTGCAGGGTTTGGAATGACATTAACCTAGAATCCTTAGGTTCCCAGATATGATTACGTAATCACTGTTGCCACCTCATGTAAATATCCTTAAAAAACAAAATAATATACTGAGAAATTTGGTTATGCAGCTGTAATTTTGATTTCTTAGGATGCCTCAGAGTGAGGGTTGGGTCATGGAATCCTGACATGTTGTCATAGACTGTATTAGTGGCTGAAATTAGATGTGCTTGCAGTTAATGATGTTAGATTTTGTTTGATCCATGTAAATCCCACAGGAAACACCTATCTTGATGAGAGAGTTTGCATCAGTAAAATTAAGAAGGAAGTCTGTCCTTGTGTGTTTCCTGTCTTTGGCCTAGATCGCTACTTTTAAAACTGTGGGTCCTGACTCCAAATGGGGCCACTCAAACGCAATAGTCAGATCTTGAAAAATTTGGCAACAGTAAAAGTTTTCTGAATGCCACCTAGTGACTGTTTTAGATATTTACACAAACAATTGTGCAGTGTTTGCAGTGGATTTTGCGGAACCCACCGGTGATGCAATGGGTTAAATCCTTGTGTCGGCAGGACTGCTGACCGAAAGGTCGGCGGTTTGACTCCGAGGAGTGGAGTGTGCTCCCATCTGTCAGCTCCAGCTTCTCATGCAGGGACATGAGAGAAGCCTCCCATGGGATGATAAAACATCCGGGCATCCCCTGGGCAATGTCCTTGCTAATGGCCAATTCTCTCACATCAGAAGTGACTTGCAGTTTCTCAAGTTGCTCCTTACATGGGACAAAAAGTGGATTCTGTGAAAGATGCTTAAAAAGGACAATAAGCCTATTTCACAAGCCTTGCAAATGCTAGTTTGTTATAAGCAATTGTTTGATTGCTATACCTATTTCATTTACTTGTATATCTGGGGTTGTGTAAAGATTTCGTGGGCCAAAATAGGTCCTGAGTGGAAAAGGCCAAGAAGCCCTGGCCTAGATTGTAAACATAACACAAGACAATCCAGTGTCAGTAATGAAATACGGAAATGAAAGAATGCATGTTTGCAAGATCCATTCCCAGACCTGAACAAATACAGGTCTAAATTTGCTGGGCATGTATTGTTTATGGTAGAGAGCAATGCTGGATGGTTATTGTGGTCTATTCCAAATCTACAATTTATTGATTCTGTTATTTTCCTGACCCAGTAGGCTTTGGAGAGCTATCCATACTGAATCAATAAACTCCTTAACTACATTAAGGATTTTATCGCATGAGGCAGGCAAACAGGTATTGCACTGGACCATCAGGTCATTATCACTAGATTCATATCAGAAGCAAACTGAAGGTACAGTTGTAATGTACAAAGTTTAAAAACTTGGCATTGTACTAAATGCCCTTTGACCAGTAGCTGGCCACTTGGAGAGCTTCTTGTGTTGCTGTGAGAAGGTTCTCCATTATTGTTACTACAAGATAATGTGATGCTATGTGCACTCCACTGCCAGTCTGCCCTTCCCTCTCCTCCATAATTCTCCCCTCATGAGCTACAAATGTTCACGTTGCCTGCCTTGGTTTGATAAATCCCTTCCACTTCTGTGCCAGCATTAAAGTGACATCAAGGTGGGATTCTCTTCTTCTTCCTCCTCCTCCTCCTCACTGTTCCCAAGCTGGTTGTTTTCACTTTGATCTATACTTATATTTGCCTTTTTAAATTATGGAATTGTGTAATTGTGCTAATAATAATAACAAAAATATTACAGCAGTAGTATGGGAAGGTGGGATTACAAGGATGTGCAGAAGTACAATGGTGGGATTATGGATTGGCAAATCAGTACTATTCTGTTACTGAAGAAAAGTGCAACATCAATGGTGCTCAATACAGCATGTATCCACTATCAATGATTACAGCGACTAATGAACACCACCCAGACATAGAAGGTCTCCAGGCAGCAGGCAATCAAGGGCCAGTGAACACCACCCAAACAAAGGATGTTGTTAGGCAACAAGCAATTCAAAGGAAACAAAGGTCAGGCTATGTCCATGCAAACGCCCTACTCACATGCTAATGGGTGGATCCCACTCAACACATAAAAATCTAGCTTCATAATTGCAACCTTTATACTTGTTTAACAGACAGTGGTTCTTTCCTCCCACCCTCGACATTCCACCAGGTATATATACTCCACTTGCATGACTACCATCACACATATGCAGGTGAAATGTCAGGAGAAAATGCTGCTAGAACACGGTCATACAGCCCAGATTCCACACAACACCTCAAGTGATCCATGAGATTGATTTTATTGATTGTAATGTATAATTGGTTGTTTTAATTGTTTATAATTGTTTTAATTGCTGTTTATATATGTTTTATTTTTATTGTTTGTGTAGGCATCGAATTGTGCCTTTTGTAGGCTGCCCTGAGTCCCCCCTCGGGGGTTGAGAAGGGCGGGGTAGAAATACGCGAAATAAATAAATAAATAATAAAATTGTTACAGATATGACCCTCTAATAAGGTCCAAATCCACAATGCTCACATCCTCAACTGTTTGAGGATGTGAAAGTGAAAGCTTATAGCATTACACTATTTTCTCATAAAACATAGGAAAACTGCCATATATTGAATAGATTAAGATCTACCTAAGACACTATTGTCAAGATCTGATTTGCTGAAATCCTTCAGAGATCCTGGCAGAATTATTTCCAAGCTTTCTTTGATGAATTCCCATCCAAATCCAACATAAATCCTCCTATTTAAGTTGCAAAACTAGATCAAATCAGGTGTGCTCAGGATGGTATGTTGGTAGAAGTTGGGTACAAGTTTCCTCAAGTAGGATTCTGCCGAAAAGAAGGCTTAATCAGCAGAACAAAAGCTGGAAAGTCATCTTTTTGGAGACTTCAAACATGATTCATCTTTTTAGAGACTTCAAACATGACTGCTGGGATTAGGGGCACTTTAATCCATAGTAGGAAACTTTTCCATGCTCCACTCAGCTTATAATACAGCTTCCTGATTGCTTATTATAATAAACTTGAAAAGTATCCGGGTATTTCCCAGATAGGCAAGCCCATAGCCAAGGGGACAGTTTAGGGGTTCAAACCAACCCCAATTTTTTTCAGGTAAAAAAAAACAAAAACAAAACACTACTACGGGAATGTTTCTAGAGAAGGGCAACCAAATTCTAAAAGGTGTGGAAGTGAAGTCATGTGAGGAACAGCTTAGGAATTAAAATTATGTTTAACCTGGAGAAAAGGAAATTGAGGACATGATGACCATGTTTAAACATTTGTAAGGATGTCATACTGAGGGGAGAGTAAGAGCATTTTCTGCTGTTTCAGAGATTAGGATGCAGAGCAACACATTCAAATTACAAGGAAAGATCTTCTGCCTAAACATTAGGAAGAACCTCCTGACCCTAAGAGCTGCTCAACAATGAAATATGGAGCCCCGAAGCTAGTGAAGTCTCCTTCTTTGGAAGTTTTTAAACAGACTGGATGGCCAACTGTTGGGACTGCTTGGATTGTGTCTTTCTGCATAGCAGAAGTCTCATTGGACTCATGGAACCTTAGATTCTTTCTAGCTCTATGATTTTATGCTTCTGGGATGAATGCTAAATGGGATCAGTGCACATTGAGACAGTCTGCATAAGTCCTGTTTTTCATACCATTATGCACCAGGACACCATCTAGGAAGTGTTGATGTACATTGGGATACATTTGCCAGCATCCCGTTATGCATCTTAGTGTCTTTGCTATGTAGCTAAATATTCACAAAAACTAAATATTCAAATATAAATATGTAGCTAAATATTCAAATATACACTATGATAGAGAATTCTAGATGGTAGTAGTGATGATGATGATGATGATGATGATGATGATGATGATGATGGTGATGTAAATGGTGATGGTGGTGATTATGATGGTGATGATACCAATGCAGTGTTTGTGAGGTATCAATAGTAGCTGACCAATTAGCTGGGACTCTCAACACAGTTGTTTTCTCCATTTTGGTTCCACTAATTAACACAGCATATTTGTAGACTCTAAAGTTAAGCTGTTGGAGTTGTAAATTCTAAAGCAGTGGTTCCCAATCTGTGGTCTGTGGACCACCAGTGGTCTGCAAAAATGAAAATATGGTCTGTACCATCACCATTACTATACCGTTGCCTCGAAACAACATGGCAACAAGAACGACTGGTTTCACGAAACCCTCTTATAACACTGAGGGGATGTTGGGAGGGGAGAGACTGACTACACACAAAAGATTACTACTACCACATCAGCTCTAGGTTATTAAATATGGTTAATATAGGTGAACAGTTGGAAATTACTGGATGGCATAAGTTCTGTAGCAGAAACTAGAGGTGATGTGATTTATCCAAAGCAATTTTCTGAAGCAGCACCCCAAATAACCAAACCCAATCTAAAGTGGATAGGAACTGATTTGTAACCCTTTTGGTACTAATGTTGGAGAGTGGTCCCTGGTCAAAGTAGTCCCTGGTAAAGTTGCCCCTGGTCAACTGGTCCCTGATCAAATGGTCCCTGGTCAAAGTGGTCCTTGGTCAAAGAAAGGTTGGGAACCACTTCTCTAAAGTTTCTGTTAAGATCTATAGAATGTAGTAATCAATATTGATTCTGTTGTTGAGACCCTGGGTCCCCAAAAAATCCCAAACCTGCAGCCAAGGAAGGTGTCATGAAGGATCCTGAAGGTTAACATCTGAGGACAACCTTTCCTCCAGAAGCATGATCTAGCTAACATCCAAAGTGACGTTTGTCCCATTCAACAACAATGAACTGATCCTTGGACAGCCAGGAAAGTGATGGAGTCACCCAATGCCTTGCACTTGTCTTTCTCTAAGAACCCATCCAAGTTTGCCAACACAAGTTGTTTCCCCAGTCTGGATCCATTCTCAAACCCGAGCCAGCAGGATTAAAACCACTATCACCCATCAGTCCCAACATTCCTTTATCCACACACCCACTGAAGGTGGATGCAGGAAATAGCCACCAACTTGAAATTAAACGACAACAATTTATTAAAATTCCCGCCAGACCAAGGAACCAATCAGCTGCAGCGGCCAATGGTGCGCCTCCACTAATCAGCATACAGATCGTAGCCTATACTAACTTGCACCAATCAGCACTCAGAGCAGCGAAAGTCCATTGTTTGAATTGCTGTCAAACCTCTATAAATGACTCTGTATATGTCCATTGCTTTTACGTCTGATTTGAGTGCACAGACTTTCCATCCGTCATCGACTTTTTGACGAAGTGAATAAAACCTCTGGTCCTTACCTTCACCAAGCCGTGGCTTATTTTGGAACTCAGGCACCCCAGGAACTCGATCCCATGTTATTGCACAGCTGAAATCACATAACAGTTCTGTTATTATCTTTTATTTGCATTTTTGCATTGTTTATCATGATGTGTTTTATCTAAATACTTATTTTTTCCTTTCTTCCCCGCCAGCCCAGTTGACATTTTGTTACTGTTATTTTCCTGACCTCTTCTCCGTTTGTCATTCTAGGTTGCTGAAGAGGTGAGACAGACAAACTGTAGCTACATACTGCAAAAATATGACACTTTTTCAACCAAGGTAATGGAAACTTTCCAAATGCTTCCAGTCTGTGAAGTTTTTTAGAATTTATAGTTGGTATTGACCTATTGTTCTTATCAGTAGCTAATATGGAACAAGTGGTTTGAGAGTTTTACTAGGGGTGCATCTACACTGCAGAATGAATGGAGTTTGACACCACTTCAACTATCATGGCTAATTGCTATGGAATCGTTGGAGGTATACTCTGTTGAGAAGCAAGCTCTCTTTGTTTTTACAGTGTAGATGCACCCTTTTTGTCTTTGATTAGAACATTCATAACCCTTCTATTTCTGAAGAGAATCTTTCCTGAGCAGAAAGACTTCTAGATTTCTTAGGGTACAATACATTTATGACTTTGACTGCCATGGCTCAATACTATGGAAGCATTGGAGTTGTAGTTTTACCAAGTCTTAAAGTTTTTCTGCCAAACTACAACTCCCAGGATTCCATACCATGAGCCATGGTCATTAAATCGTGTCAAACTGCATTAATTCTGCAGTGTAGATAAATCCAGAGTCTCCTCCTTGGACTGGGAGCATTTATCTCTGGAAAATAACCAAATGGGACTCCATATATTTCATACAAAAGACTTGGCTGCCTGTTGTGCCCTTTGAAGGGACAGGACTAGTACCGATAACCCCTTGTGCATGGATTTAAATTCTTCTTGGTGTGTATGGGGTGGTGCTTTTAGACTATTTAAACAGAGGTACTCCTGCTCAGTCGTAAGGCGGATCAGGGTATGGGATTACAGCATGTGTTGGATAGGGTCACATACCCCTGAAGACACAGGTCCGCAGTATGGGGGTGATCCTGGATTCATCATTGACCCTGGAACTCCAGGTGTTGGTGGTGGCAGGAGTGCATTCACATAGCCCAGCTGCACCCATACCTTGACACACCTGACTTAGCCATGGTAGTCCATGCATTAGTCACATCCTGTTTGGACTACTGCAATGCTCTCTACATGGGGCTGCCTTTGAAGATAGTTCGGCAACTGCAAATGGTGCAAAGATCAGTGGTCAGATTGCTAACTGGAGCATCATAGCCTGAGAGGATGATTCCCATGCTGCGGCAGTTCCACTGGTTGTCGGTTTGCTTCCAGGCTTAATACAAAGTGCTGGTTGTTACCTATAAGGCCCTAAATTGTTTGGGTCCAGGCTATTTGTCCAATCGAATCTCCCTATGCAGTCCATCTCATGCACTGCTGTCAATGGAGGAGGCCCTCCTCTTGGTCCGACCCGGCCCCAAGCATGGTTGGTGGGAACAAGGGGTGGGGGTGCTTCTCCATGATCACTCCTCGTCTCTTGAACTCCCTTCCTAAAGAAATAAAAATACCCCCAACCTTCTCTCCTTCAAAAGAAACTCCTTTAGTGTATGGAGAGGTGGAGGACTAGGACACTTTAATTCCATCAGAATGTTGGCCAATTTATTTATATTCTACTGCTGCTATGCTACATGAGAAAGAACAATCATGACAGCAATTTGTATGAATTTTAATGGCTCTCTCAGGGTTTATGTCTTATGTATTGTCGAAGGCTTTCATGGCCGGAATCACTGGGTTGTTGTAGGTTTTTTCAGGCTATATGGCCATGGTCTAGAGGCATTCTCTCCTGATGTTTCGCCTGCATCTATGGCAACTAATTCCAACAGACCTCACTACCTCTGAGGATGCTTGCCATAGATGCAGGCGAAACATCAGGAGAGAATGCCTCTAGACCATGGCCATATAGCCCAAAAAAACCTACAACAACCCGGTTTATATCTTAATTGTCAACTATGTTATTAATATAATTATGTTTATTTTATTATTCGTATTCTGGGTTTTATTTTGATGTTAATTTTACTTTTGTTATATGTTCATTGCTATTGTATTATTTTGTACTAATTTTTTAGATCTGCGTATTTGCGTAGGGCACTGAATGTTTGCCTTTTCTATGTGTAAACCGCCCTGAGTCCCCTTGGGGAGAATGGGCGGCTTATAAATAAGATATTATTATTATTATTATTATTATTATTATTATTATTATTATTGCTCTAATTCTGATATAATTCGTTCAGATTTTGTGCTGCAATTTGCTCATGGACCCAGGAATTCTTTTCCCTCCCACAGCAATACTTAATACAGGTGGCAAATCTGAGTCGCGGAGCTGTCCAGATGATTGGGGACATATTAAATGAAGATTCAGGCTACTATCTGTCTTTCATTGAAAGCCTGAGAAACTCTAATAACTTTGTTTTTTCAGACAGGTAAGGAAACATTGCATAAACGAGGAAAAATGCTCCTTGTTGGTATCACAGCTTCTCTTCTGAGGGCTAGATGGTATTTGGGGCAGCTTCAAATTTAGGATTTTTAAAGCACCAGGTCCCATTTGATCTTCAAAGCTAAGCTGGGTCTGCTCTGGTTTTTTTTAATCGGAGGCTGGATGGCCATCTGTTGGGAGTGCTTGGATTGTGTATTTCTGCATAGCAGGGATTTGGTTGGGCACAATTGCCCTTAAGGTCTTTTCAGTTGTATGATTTTATGATTCTAGGACCAATGCTCAATGGAACCAATGCGCATTGAGACCAGTGTGCATCAGTCCTGGTGTGCCGTGGTCCCCATTGTGCATCAGGATACCAGCTAAGATGTGCTGATGTGTATTAGACACATCAGTTTGAGAGGAAAAGATGGGATGCTAATACAGGTTGAATATCTTTCTCTGGATGCCCAAAATACTACAAAACCCAAAATAGTTCACATGAGTAACTGAGATACCTTTGCTTTCTGATGTACACAGTCTTGGTTTCATGCACAAAAGTATTGGGTTTCTGTGAATTTTCTGGGCTGTATGGCCATGTTCCAGAAACATTTTCTCCTGATGTTTCACCCACATCTGTGGCAGGCATCCTCAGAGGTTGTGAGGTTTTTTGGAAGGCAAGTGGGGTTTATATATCTGTGTTGCATATAAAATTATTTTCAAGCAATGTGTATAAAGAGTGTATTAAACACCAGTTAACTAAAAATCACAATTAAATTGCAAAAGGGGTGAAGTTATTCCGATCTGGATTAGATCAGTTGTACCTAAAGAATTGATCACTATTGCCTTATATACTTGTGTACAAGTCAGCCTCATGTATAAAACGAGGGCAGATTTTGGGGCCAAAATTATGGATTTTGATATGACCTGTGGATAATTTGAGGGTCATTCCATGGAAAGGGAAACACATCAATCATGCCTCGAGAGCCAGCCACTACCACCATTTTCCCCACCCTTTTCCTTTGAAAAGGTCAGAGGTTGCACCATGTTGGAGAGAGGAGGAGCCCATGGATTTGTATAGGTTCTCCCAGGACTCATGAAGTTATCATTCACCATTTTAATCCCATAGAAGAGTTAGACTCCAATATTTACAGTGACCTATAGATGTCAATTCATGAAAATGGCTATATTCATGAAAATGGCTATATACAATAACCCAGTCATGGGCAAACTTCGGTCCTCCAGGGGTTTTGGACTTCAACTCCCACAATTCCTAATGGCCAGTAGGCTGTTAGGAATTGTGGGAGTTGGTGTCCAAAACATCTGGAGGACTTAAGTTTGCCCAGGCCTGCAATAACCTGTTAATTGGTTACTTTTGAACTCCTTCAAAAATTTAAAAACAAGATGTGGAGAGTGTTGGAGGGTCTGGAGAACAAGCCCTATGAAGAGTGGCTTAGGGAGCTGAGCATGTTTAGCCTGAAGAAGAGAAGGCTGAGAGGAGATATGATAGCCATGTATAAATATGTGAGAGGAAGCCATAGGGAGGAGGAAGCAAGCTTGTTTTCTGCTTCCCTGGAGACTAAGATGCAAAACAATGGCTTCAAACTACAAGAGAGGAGATTCCATCTGAACATGAGGAAGAACTTCCTGACTGTGAGAGCCGTTCAGCAGTGGAACTCTCTGCCCCGGAGTGTGGCGGAGGCTCCTTCTTTGGAAGCTTTTAAACAGAGGCTGGATGGCCATCTGTCAGGGGTGATTTGAATGCAATATTTCTGCTTCTTGGCAGGGGGTTGGACTGGATGGCCCATGAGTTCTCTTCCAACTCTTTGATTCTATGATTCTATGATATAAAAATCAGTTGGTGAGTGTGTTAACAGAAAAATGCAAAGCCCAAAGTTGATTGGTTGAGCTATGTTGAGCCTGGGAGTTTTGGCAACAGTTACATGTTTAAGTTTTTTGTTCAGGAGCTTGCCAAGACTCTTTTGTAGTTTTGCTTCTTGGCATCTGGAAGAAGATCCTTCATATGGACACCCATATGGACCATTTGAATCTCTGTCAAAGGACGTCGTGTGAGTCAATGCAATTGTTCCCATGACTGTATATACGTTGTTTTGCACTGCAAAGAGTAAACACCTTATTCTTTACTGATCATCTGTGTAGCATATCTTTTATCTAGCAAGACAGTGTGTGGATTGGTAAAAACGTGAACTACATGTGATTTTCATTTTGCAGCAGAGAGGATCTGTATTCATCCCATATTTCCACCATTCATTTGAGCTTCTTTGTTGTCTTGCAGATTCAATAAAATCGAAGGAGGCTTCGATCAGCTGCCTATAGCCATTTACAGAGCCTTTCCGGAATCAGTTCACTTCAATGCCAGAGTGGTCAGGATAGAACAGAAGGGCCAGACTGTCACTGTGGTTTATCAAACGCCGGCTAAAACGTTGTCGAGCGTGACAGCCGATTATGCCATTGTCACCTCCACGGCCAGGGCCACCCGCTGCATCTCCTTTGACCCACCCCTCTCCCTTAACAAAACAGACGCTTTGCGGTCTATCCACCATAGGAGTTTGACCAAGGTCTACCTTACTTGTTCAAAGCGGTTTTGGGAAGATGACGGCATTCGTGGTGGGATGTCCATCACTGACCGCCCATCTCGATTCATCTACTACCTTGCCCAAAACTTCTCTGGTGGTTCTGGGGTTGTTTTGGCTTCCTACGTCCAAAGCGACGACTCTATGTTTTTCCTGTCCCTCAGCAATGAGGACATTCTTGACATCATCCTGGATGACCTGTCAGCCATCCACCAACGACCCAAAAAAGAGCTCCGGACTCTCTGTCACTCTTGGGTGATAAAACGATGGAGCCTGGATACGTATTCGATGTGTGCGATCACTTCCTTCGTCCCTTACCAGTTCATAGATTATAGTGAGCCTGTCAAGATGCCAGAAGGTAGAATCCATTTTGCAGGAGAGCATACCTCCCATTTGCATGGCTGGCTGGACACCGTAATAAAGTCCGGGCTGAGGGCAGCAAAGGAGATAAACATTGCATCTGGGAAAGACCATGCAAGAATGAAAGCACACGTGAAAGGGGAACTTTAAAGATCTCTATAGAGGAAGAACAGTACCTCAAGGGGCCAAGATCCAACCATATGCTTCCACAGAAACCTGTTGCTGATGTTAGAATGACCGCTTCCTTCCCTCAACTACCAACTACGGGCTATTGGGCAAAAATTGGAAGCCTGGACAACTAAAATATCTAACGCCACTGTGATATTATTATATCAGAGCTTGAAAAAGTTGATTTTTTTGGACCACAGTTCAGAGAACCCGCCAACTTTTGGAAATTTTGGAAGTAGTAGTCTGAAAAGTAAAATTTTCAGGTTCAGATTTTGTAGCCTTATGGTAAAATGATGTGTACTTAGACCACAGGGAAACTTGAGGTGCTTTTGGACTATGGGGGCTTCGTTGGTTTTTGCCTTTCACACATTATCTCACATATTACATTTTCCTTTATGTTTCTGTAGCCCTTAAGGAATAATGATAACTTCTTAACTGAATGTACTGAAGCTGTGCATCAATAAAAACTTCCAGCTGTCATCCCAAATGTCATGGCCCAGTTGTCCTTGTTTCAGCTTTGCTCACTATGATGTAAATGCAAATTCAGGTTAACTTTATCACACGAACCTGATAATCCACTACAATTGCATTATCATTTGATAGTGGTTACATACTGCACTGAGTACCCTCAATACCACATCTTTCTTCATTACTGCAATTAGGAGCCCCCGGTGGCGCAATGGGTCAAACCCTTGTGCTGGCAAGACTGAAGACCGACAGGTCGTAGGTTTGAATCTGGGGAGAGTGTGGATGAGCTCCCTCTGTTAGCTCCAGCTCCCCATGCAGGGACATGAGAGAAGGATGGTAAAACATCAAAACATCTGGGTGTCCCCTGGGCAGATGGCCTTGCAGATGGCCATCCTTGCAGATGGCCAATTCTCTCACACCAGAAACCACTGGCAGTTTCTCAAGTTGCTCCTGACACAAAAAAATTAGTGCAATTATGCCAATTCTCCTATCGATGATCCTGCAATCATACTTCTGCATACCCTGCCTTCCCACAATATGGCTATTCCTTATTATTATTATTCATTATTACTGTTGTTGTTATTGCTGACAACCTAGCAGTTCGAAAACATGCAAATGTGAGTAGATCAATAGGTACCACTCTGGCGGGAAGGTAATGGTACTCCATACTGTCATGCTGGCCATATGAAAAGACTGTTGCATCTGTCAAGTAGGAAATTTATATACCATGTTATGCAGGGAGGCTAATTTAACTAATTTACAATGACATAAAATCTTCCAGCAGCATGCAGAAGAATGAGGAAGTATTCCATCAAAGGACTCTGTGTCACAAATGGACAGTGACGTGGCAACCGGAATTGAGCATACCCTCATGAAGTCTGAAAAGCTGGAATGTTAAATTGCCTCTGTGTCAGTCTATATATGTTGTATGTCTAATTGGCACTGAATGTTTGCCATCTATATGTGCATTGTAATCCGCCCTGAGTCCCCTACGGGGTGAGAAGGGCGGAATATAAAAACTGTAAATAAATAAATGAATGGCATTATGTGATATGGACTACTCAACCACAATGCTAGTTTGCAACCTTGGTGTGATAAAGTCCTAAAAGTTTCCAGTTTCTTACTTGACAGAACACTCTGAATACAAAGAACTGAAATTCGCATGCTTTTTTATGGACCATAACTGGACTTCTAGCCACCTTTGCTTTTGCTTGGTTTTTACTTGTTAGCATTTTGTCCATGCCCTCCAGTTGGCTCCGTTTGGCAGGCACATCCCCAGTTAATCCCTTGGCATTCTGCATTTCCAGCTGTTTTTAAAATGCATCCGTTTATCTTTTCATCTCTTATTCCCCTCCCATGTACGCAGTGTTCTTCCATTGCTGCAAACTTCAAATAAATAAAAAAGTAATTTACAGTCAGCAGTGTCCTTCAGTTGCTGCAAACTTCAAATAAAAAAAGTAATTTGCAGTCAGCCTAGTAGGAGAAGACGAATAAATAACATGGCTGCAAAGTCTCCTAGCTTGTCTGTTCTTCCTCATTGCAGGGTGAGTATCCCTTATCCAAAATGCTTGGAATCAGAAGTGTCCCACATTTGGGATTTTTTCAGAGTTTGAAATACCTGCATGAGATATCTTGGAGGGGGACACAAATCCAAGCACAAAATTCATTGATGCTTCATATAAAAATTATGCACATAGTCTGAACGTAATTATTTTAAGAATGTTGTGCATGAAACAAAGCGTGTGTACATTCAACCATCAGAGAGCAATGGTTTTACTATCTCAGTCACCCATGCAAACAATTCTTTGCTTTTGTCTTCTAAGCTGTGTGTGTCCTGATTTGGCCTTTAGGATTAGCTAGGCACTCCAGGTTCCCCAAACCTGCGATTTTAGCAGAGCTGAAATCACTTAACAAATGTCTTCTGGTGATGATAAGGTCATGATATGCAACAGGCTTGCTGTAGTATGCTAATCCACCATCCTCTTTTTTACAATGATATCCTTAGCATGTCCCCAAGCAAGACAGAGAGAGGCTTGACTTTTCTCTTTGGAAACATCTCAAAAAACTATTTATTTACGGTATTTGTTGCCCGCCTTTCTCAGCCTTACGGCGACTCAAGTCAGCTTACAGAAATTGGCAAAATTCAATGCCATACATTCATAAAGTACAGTTAAAAACATTCAACCCAATATTACAAGAACCATATAAACCAGTAAAACATATCAGCAGTGCCGTCTGTAAAGATCCCTTACCTTACCAGCCTGGGTGGCAGGGCCTAGGAGAAGCAGGCCAGTTAGTTGCAGCTTTAGAAGGCCAGGCAGAGGGCAGCAGGAGCCATTTCAGTTTAGGGAAAGCACCATTTCAGAGAGGGGGAGTGGCCTAGGCCCGAGTCAACCTTAGAACAGCCAGGATTGGTTTATTAAAGGGGGCGGAGTTTAGACTGTTTGGAGGGAAAGAAGAGGGCTTTTTCAGTCAGTCTGTTGATGTTAGAGTTTAGAGCAGGATTAGAGAAGTTTTTAGGAGTTCGTGTTAAGAGTAGGCAGTTTGCCTTAAGTTTGCCAGCGGAGTAAGCTGTAGCAAACTGGGTACAGCTATTTAGGGAAGAAATAGCTGGATTTTGTAGTTAGCTAGGCCACAGTTGAGGGTAGCTAAGCTACAGTTGTATCTTGACAGAGATTCAGCTCCTGTCAAGTATACTTGGTTTTAAAGAGAAGAAAATCTCTGAATCTTGTAACAAAGAAAGAACCATTCACATGTAACCGTTACGCTTTGAACACAAACCAGCATTTTCTATGTAACAGCCAAGCTTTAAACAGCACTTTCTTTCTGTATTCCATCAATAAACTTTTCCTTGATTATTTTTAAAACTAAAAAGCCTGAGTCAAGTGTACCCTTTGTGGCTATAGTTATTTTCAATCAACCCCACCTGTTTTCCTTTAAACAAATAAGAAGACACAGTGCTTGGTGATATTAAAAAGCATTTTTACTATTTTAAACAGCTAGGGTGTTCCTGTACATTTGTTTATGGTGGCAGCGGAAGTTAATCATAGAGACATCCCCTCAATCGTTATATAGGTGCCCGTGAATTCTTTATATTGGAGGGACAGTTGGTGGGATCTGCTTTACCCCCTGTCCAGCTATTATTTGTTTGCCATATACCGTGTCTTTATATCGTCCTGTTAAAAACAATATCGAACAACATCGTCTAGTCATTCCGTGTTCGTTCTTCATATTTCATAATTATTTATTCTGCTGCATTTCCAAACGCTTGTTCAAAGAGCCCAGTTTTTACTCTCTTTCTGAAGGTCAGGAGGGAGGGGGCCCATCTAATATCCCTGGGGAGGGAGTTCCACAGCCAAGGGGTCACCACTGAGAAGGCCCTGTCTCTCGTCCCCGCCAGACACGCTTACGAGGAAGGCGGGATCAAGAGCAGGTCCTCCCCAAACGATCTTAGATTCCTAGATGGTTCATAAGGAGAAATGTGTACTATGTCTACATAAAGATTAGAAGCAGGACAAAATTCACATGAAATAATATTTCACATAAATCACAAATATATGGAGAAACAACAGGAGAAGAGAATGCAATGCAAGGTTGGAATTAAGATCACTGAGATGGGAAGGTTCAATGGAAGAAGTAGGTATAGTCGAAGGCTTTCCTGGCCGGAATCACTGGATTGTAGTAGGTTTTTTTCGGGCTATATGGCAATGTTCTAGAGGCATTCTCTCCTGACGTTTCGCCTGCATCTATGGCAAGCATCCTCAGATCATACCTCTGAGGATGCTTGCCACAGATGCAGCAGGTGTGTGAGAAAGTCAAATTGTACTTACAGTCCTCCATGGATGTACCTCATAAATCTTAATCCATGTGTGTGTGGCGGATATGTTCCTGGACTCTGTGTGGGTATGCCAAACCACACATTGGACTAACCCTATTGAACTAACAACTTCCAGCAGAACCATAACATTTTTTGCCCCGGATGACCTTTGAGATCATAACCTTTTGGAAAACCAGAATCCCCAAAACCTTTTGGAAGTATGACCTTTTGGAGATTAATTGGCATTCACTACCATTTTGAAAATCACAACACTTTTGTAAATTATAATCCTCCTGAGAAGCCTTAAAAACTCGTTTGAGTGAATCTTCTCTTTAGTGGTAAATATCCACTATTATTCATGCAAGGCAAATTAGGTTTCTCAGCTGTTAGACTGATATACCTGGTTATCCCTTTGAACTGTTAAGAACAAATATTATGCCAATACACAAAATAGCCGAAGTACTATTTCAGTTGCCCAAAAACATCTACTCCCCCATAAGAAATGATGCTCTCAAGAGACAAAATAAGTACCCTTTGTTAAAAGTAACATAGTTCGTTTACGTATAAACCTCATGTTTTCAGCATACAGGTACACTGCTTATCAGTTGAAACGGTTTAAACAGTAAGGGAGGGCCCAAGTTTGGAGGGCCCAAGTTTGCCCATGCCTGCTCTAAGCTGAAAGTCACATTTTAAGAAGACTCCATTGTCATCCTATGCAGTCATTTTATGGTCTTTGTTATAAAGGTAAAGGTAGTCCCCTGACATTAAGTCCACTCATGTCCGACTCTGGGTGTTGGTGCTCATCTCCATTTCTAAGCCGAAGAGCCAGCGTTGTCCGTAGACACCTCCAAGGTCATGTGGCTGGCATGACTGCATGGAGCGCCGTTACCTTCCCGCCGGAGCGGTACCTATTAATCTACTCACATTTGCATGTTTTCAAACTGCTAGGTTGGCAGAAGCTAGGGCTGACAGCGGAAGCTCACACCACTCCCCGGAATCGAACCTGAGACCTTTCGATCAACAAGCTCAGCAGCTCAGTGCTTTGGGATGAAAAACCAACACTGAAATTATTTCAAATTATTAAATTATACAGAAATTCTGGACATATATGTTCCTATATTTTGATTTTGATTCTTGAAACCATTTTAAGTGTAATTTTATCTTCTGAAAAGGAAAGGCAGTTTTAAAATGTACTTCTCTGAAGGGGGGGGGATAACAATAATAAGAAATAACTTCTGATGCAAAGTAAAAAATATTTTGGAGGATAAATGCAATTATTTTGAAGACTGTCCCAAAAGCTTTGTTCCCTGACCGGGAATCGAACCCGGGCCGCGGCGGTGAGAGCGCCGAATCCTAACCACTAGACCACCAGGGAAGTTGCCCAACCAGGCTTCGACAGTTTTACACTACGGGTTCAAAGGGATTTGGCTGTAATTTGTTTTATGTTGAGTTTAGTGCAGTCATGGGAAAACTTTCTGACTTGGAGACCACATGCTAGCTAGCACACCCTGCTAGGAGGACTGGCTGCCTGGTGATGGAAGGAAAGGAGGAAGGAAAGAGAGAAGGAAGGAAGGAAGGAAGGAAGGAAGGAAGGAAGGAAGGAAGGAAGGAAGGGAGGGAGGAAGGGAAGGATGGAAAGACAAAAGGGCAGGAAGGAGGGAAGGGAGGGAGGGAGGGAGGGAGGGAAGGAAGGGAAAAAGGGAAAAGAGAAGGAAGAGAGGAAGAAAAGGAAGGGAGGAAGTGAAGGATGAAGGAAAGAGAGAAGGAAAGAAAGAAAAGGGAAGGAAGGAGAAAGAGGGAGGAAAGAGGGAAGGAAGGACGAAAGGGTGGAAGGGAAGGATGGAAGGAGAAAGGGATGGGAGGGAGGGAAGGATGAAGGAAAGAGAGAAGGAGTGAAAGAGAAGGGAAGGAGGGAGAAAGAGAGAGGAAAGAGGGAAGGATGAAAGGCTGGAAGGGAGGGAAGTAAGGAGGAAGGAAAGAGAGAAGAGAGGGAAGGGAGGGAGGGAGGGAGGGAAGGATGAAGGAAAGAGAGAAGGAAGGAACGAAAAGGGAAGGAAGGAGAAAGGGTGGAAGGGAGGGAGATAAGGGAGAAGGAAAAAGAGAAGAGAGGGAAGGGAGGGACTTTATCTCCCTGGAGGGACTCAGATTGGATTACAGTTTTACATATATAATGTAAACACTCAATGCCTTTTTACACAGTCAACAATGACATACAATATACAGCCTTTTCCCTTTCCATCTCCGGCATCTGGAGGCGATTCTTCATTCTAACCAGAGGAGCCTGTTGTCCATAGACTTCTCCAATCGTGTTGCCAACATGTCTGCATGGGGCACCCTTTTACCACCCCACCGAGGCGGTACCAATTTATCTACTTGCATTAAATGCTTTCAAACTGCTAGGTAGGCAGAAGCTAGGGCTGACAGCCAAGAGCTCATCCCAACACGCAGCTTCGAACTGCTAACCCTCCGGTCAGCAGAATTCCTGCAGCTAGCAGTTTAACCCACTCATCCGTCGTGGCCCTCTCTGCCAAAGGGTGCCTTACCAAATGACAACTCCCAGGATTCCATAGCATTGGGTCAGGCCAGTTACAGTGGTATCAAACCATATTGAATCTACAGTGAAGATGTGCCCTTTCAATATTTAACGGCCTGATTCCAACACAAAATTAGGCTTGATTAACACCACTAAAACCTCAGGCTACCATGATAGATATTTCATACACCAAACCTATGATTCAGCTACTGTTATGAAGCCTACATAGTAGAATTATATTTTGTATTATAAATCTCATTTTGTATTTTGTATTATAAATCTCATTTTTAAAAACCCGTATGTGGCCGGTGCAATGCTTCATACATCATAGAATCATAGGGTTGGAAGACACCTCATGGGTCATCTAGTCCAACCCCCTGCCAAGAAGCAGAAAAATTGCTTTCAAAGCATCCCCGACAGATGGCCATTCAGCCTCTGCTTAAAAGCCTCCAAAGAAGAAGCCTCCACCACACTCTGGGGTGGAGAGTTCCACTTCTGAACAGCTCTCACAGTCAGGAAGTTCTTTCTAATGTTCAGGTGGAATCTCCTTTCCTGTACTTTGAAGCCATTGCTCCATGTTCTAGTCTCCAGGGCAGCAGAAAACAAGCTTGCTCTCTCCTCCCTGTGATTTCACCTCACATATTTATACATGCCCCTCATCATGTCTGCTCTCAGCCTTCTCTTCTTCAGGCTAAACATGCCCAGCTCTTGATGCCGCTCCTCATAGGGCTTGTTCTCCAGACCCTTGATCATTTTAGTCACTCTCCTCTGAACACCTTCCAGCTTTTCAACATCTCTCTTTGATTGTGGTGGCCAAAATTGGATACAGTGTGATTCCAAGTGTAGTGTAACCAAGGCAGAATAGAGGGGTAACATGACTTCCCTGGATATAGGCACTAAACTCCTATTGATGCAGGCCAAAATCCCATTGGCTTTGTTGCCACATCACATTGTTGGCTCATGTTTAACTTGTTGTCCACAAGGACGCCAAGATTTTTTTCACATATATTGCTCTCGAGCCACGCGTCCCCCATTCTGTATCTTTGCACCTCATTTTTTCTGACTAAGTGGAGTATCTTACATTTGTCTCTGTTGAACTTCATTTTGTTAGTTTTGGCCCATCTCTCTAATCTGTGACGGTCGTTTTGAATTCTGTTCCTGTCTTCTGGAGTATTGGCTCTCCCTCCCAATTTGGTGTTGTCTGCAAACTTGATGATCATGCCTTCTAAACCTTCATCTAAGTCATTAATAAAGATCCTGAACAGGACCAGGCCCAGGACAGAACTCTGCTGATGGCACTCCACTCGTCACTTCTTTCCAGGATGAAGGGGAAGCATTGGTGAGAATCACCCTCTGGGTTCATTCACTTAACCAATTACAGATCCACCTAACCATAGTTTTGTTTTCCAGAAGGCTATGGGGTACCTTGTCGAAGGCCTTCCTGAAATCCAGGTACACTACATCAAGGCAT
Organism: Anolis sagrei; assembly: GCF_037176765.1. Lineage (NCBI taxonomy): Eukaryota > Metazoa > Chordata > Lepidosauria > Squamata > Anolidae > Anolis > Anolis sagrei. Next base: position 24,926,275 of record NC_090022.1, read on the forward strand.
TCCCTGCATCTACCCAGCTTATTCTGTTCTCCAAGAGCTCTCAAGTCTGTGGCACGAAGATATTTATGGTCCCCCATCACAAATTTCCTGGAATATTTTTTTAAACCCACAAGCATTTGAATAAAGTCGTTAAAATCTAGACTTTTTGGAAAAAGTGAATGAAGTTTCAAAAATTCTGTTTTACAAGGAGAAGAGTACATCTCTTCTTTCAGTAGCCATCTGAAAGCAGTTGGTGTGGACCTTCAGATTTTTGTTATCTGGGATTATCCGGGATGTTTTCTCCGTGCACTTTGACTGCATGACAGTATTTCACAAAGGCTCAATCTACAGCAGGCATGGGAAAACCTCGGCCCTCCAGGTGTTTTGTACTTCAACTCCCACAATTCCTAACAGCCGGGAGCCTGTTAGGAATTGTGGTAATTGAAGTCCAAAACACCTGGAGAACCAAAGTTTGCCTGCACCTGATCTACGCTGTTAAATAATTAAGCTTGAACTGCATTATATGGGTATATACTGACCATATAAAGCAGTTTGGACTGCATTATTTGGTAGTGTCGCTCCAGAATAATATATAATCAAAGAGAAAGGTCTTTCAGTGCATCCTATATGGAGGAAAGATATTATTTTGTCAACAAAGGTAAACAAAGGTAGTTAGAAAAAGGGATTGATCACAGGATTTGGTGGTCTTTGAACATTCCCAATTACAGGGTGAGGATTAAGTCAAGTAAAAATCCAACAAGAAATCCCCCAAACAAAGAACAATAAAACACACAGGCAACAAAGTATTGAGTGAATAAAGCTGCCAACAACCTGGTTTATTGGGAAAGCAATAGATACTTGGTGTTTCTGTTCCTTGCAAACATAAACATCATAAACAATTTTTCTCTTGGCTCTGGTTTACAATGATGGCAAACGTCCATGGAATCATTCCCTCTCCATCTCTTTGAGAAGGAGGGATGTTGGAAGTGATAGCGTGATGTCTCGATTACAGGATGTAATAGTTGTAGGAAGGCAGCAAAATATGCTAAAGTCTCTTGTGTATTTTGGGGGTCTTCCACAGGGTCTATGCTTGGCTCTCTCCCTCTTCCTGTCCCTGCCACAGGAGGGGTCCCCCTTTCTCTAGGCACATTCGATGGGGGCTGCGGGGAGCTCTTCAGGCACATACTTAGCCATCTCCTTGGTCATGGCCTCTTTCAAGGCAGCCTGGACATCGGTGGCGCTGATGTCCAAGGCCTCGTCCTTCTGGCTCAGGGTGGCCTCTACATGGGTGGCCACGTGGTTGTACATGTCCGTCAATATGGTCTTCACCAGCATCCGGGCCTTGCCCTCCATTCGCACCTTGGGTACCTGCCGCAGGATCCTGCCAGCAAAGCGATGGGGAAAGCATATCTTGTCCTCTTGCCTTTTTGGCCTTGGCTTGACCTTCTTGATTTGGCGCTTCAGCCGAGACTGGCGCTTCTTCAGTTTCTGAGGCAGTGACCTCTTCTGCTTCCGGTTGATCTTTCGGAGCTTCTTTTGGGACTTCTTTCTCCTCATATCCCGTGTTTTCTTTTTGCCTCGCTGTTTAGCAGCCATGGCTCTTCCTTTCTCCAGAAACCCTTGGCTCAAATGTCACTGGACTCAAGCTGGGGACAGTCCCTTATAGATAAGCACATGCAAATGAAAGATCTGTATGGAGCATGCTGATTGGGTGTCACCTTCATCGTAGTCATAGGAGGCATTGTTGCATGGGATAGCATTATGACTTAATGCTGACCATAACCTAGACATCTTATCAGGCCATGACAACTCTATGTAACTTCTTGGTGTTCGACTTTGCATTACTTTTGCAATTAAAATCAAGATCCCAATAATCTGAAGCTGCAAATCCACACTGTAGAACTGTCATCATCACCACCACCATCATTTTATCTGCATTTCTTTAAGACTTGATGCAGGGTACAGCACAGTTAAAATACACAGATAAAATATAAAATCATTAAAAGACATACATTAAAAGATAAAAAGGTAAAGTTTTCCCCTTGACATTACGTCTAGTTGTGTCCAACTTTGTGGGGTGGTGCTCATCTCGATTTATAAGCCAAAGAAACAGCGTTGTCCATAGATGCCTCCAAGGTCATGTGGCCGGCATGACTGCATGGAGTGCCGTTACTTCCCGCAGAGGCGGTACCTATTGATCTACTCATATTTGCATGTTTTTGAACTACTGGGGCTAACAGCAGGAGCTCACTCCACTCCCCAGATTCAAACCACCGACCTTTTGGTCAGCAAGTTCCACAGCCCCTTATTAAAAGACACAGACACATTTAAAACATTTGTCTCAATAGAACGTAGGCTGAAATTCATAGGTTGGATTTGGGTAACACCACCTTAACTGCCAGGGATCAATTGAATTCATGATATATTATTTACCCATCTCTGTCAAAGAGCTGGAGTGCCACAACAAACCATACATTCCAGGATGGAACAATGGCAGTTAGTGATGTCAAAATGTTATAATTTGGCAGTGTGGATAAGAGTGTGTTATATCTAATAATTTTGAAAAAATAAACACAACCTATCCTTAAACTGGCTATCATCATTATCCAAACTTGATTGTCTACGTCAGGGGTCCGCAATTTTTTAAACGGATGGCTAGGTCACAATCCTTCAAACTGCTGGAGGGCCAGATTATAATTTGAAAAAAATGAATGAATTCCTATGAACACTGCACATATCTTATTTGTAGTGCAAAAAACACCTTAAAACAATACAATAATTGAAATTAAGAACAATTTTAACGAATATAAACTTACTAGCTGTCCCCTGCCACACACTGCTGTGGCCCAGTCTGTTGATCTGGAAAATAAAGTAATGAGAAAGTGTTGGTTTCCAATATATGTAATTTCTTTATGCTTGTGGATAAACAGTATTTCTTGCTATCTCTTTGTCAGTGTTGATGTGAAGAGTATCTGGTTTGCCCACCCTGGAAAATGCAATATATCATTGTTCTTCTTTAAGGGTCCCTTTCAAATCTATGATACTATATCTCTGTGTGTGAGAATCATATGTATCTATCTGTCTGTCTATCTGTCTGTCTGTCTGTCTGTCTATCTATATCGATGGCTGGATGGCTCTTTGTCAGGAGGACTTTGATTACGTTTTCTTGCCCTGATGAAGGGAGTTGGATTGGATGGCCTCAAGTATTTTCTGTTGGTCATGGGGGTTCTGTGTGGGAAATTTGCCCTGATTCTGTCATCTATGGAGTTCAGAATGCTCTTTGATTGTATGTGAACTGTGAATCCCAGTGACTACAACTCCCAAATGTCAAGGTCTATTTCCCCCAAATGCCATCTGTGTTCATATTTGAGCGTATTGAGTGCTTGTGCCAAGTTTGGTTTGACCTCACTACCTCTGAGGATGCTTGCCATAGATGCAGGCGAAACGTCAGGAGATAATGCCTCTAGAACATGGACATATAGCCCGAAAAAGCTTACAACAACCCAGTTTCCCTTTGACATTAAGTCTAGTCGTGTCCAACTCTGAGGGGTGGTGCTCATCTCCATTTCTAAGCCGAAGAGCCGGCATTGTCCATAGACACCTCAAAGGTCATTTGGCTGGCACGACTGCATGGAGCGCTGTTACCTTCCTGCCAAGGCGATACCTATTGATCTACCCACATTTGCATGTTCTCGAACTGCTAGGTTGGCAGAAGCTGAGGCAACAGCGGAAGGTGTCTGTAAATATATTTTAGCCATTTGTTGGTCACTTCATTAGCAAACATCGGACCCCAAGATGAGGAACCCCAGAGTCTGCTGCTCCATAAGGATGAATAGGGAGCCTGCACTGACCTTTTTACTAGTTTCAAGCCACCTTTCATTGAACTCCTCTAGGATGTTGCACAAGCATGACACACCCAGAACTCAGGGAATAACCACACAGTAGTTAGCATAATTCCTTCACAATAATATCAGAAGACACATAGTACATATGTGGGCTTGAGTGCCACCAGTACGCTGATGACTGGCTCCCTTCCTATCTAGGAACGACCTGGTTACGGTGATCCAGGTGACTGTCATCTCGAGACTTGACTACTGTAACGCCCTCTACATTGGCCTTCCTTTGTCAGTGATCCGGAAACTGAAGCTGGTGCAAAATGCAGCGGCTCGCCTTCTCGCCGGGGTGCCGGCGAGGTGTTGTATCACCCCAATTCTACAACGGCTGCACTGGCTTCCAATTGAGTACCAGATCACTTTCAAGGTGCTGGTAGTAACCTTTAAGGCCTTATATGGTCTGGGGCCGGCGTACCTGAGGGCCCGCTCATCCCCCTACCAACCCCAGATATTACTTCGGTCCAAAGACCAAAATTTGCTTGAAGTCCCCAACATCCGGACTTATCATCTGTCCTCTACTAGGCAGAGAGCCTTCTCGATTGTGGCCCCTTATTTATGGAATGCCTTGCCAGTTGAAACCCGAACCCTCCGAGAGCTACTTGCTTTTCGGAAAGCCTGTAAAACCTTTCTTTTCCGACAAGCTTTCGATGGGTGAATAACTCAGGACTATGTCTGTTCTCGTTTTTATTGTATTTTAAAGTTGGTTGTATTGTTTTAATCTACTGCTGTAAACCGCTCCGAGCCAAATTGGGAGTGGCGGTATACAAGTCAAATTAAATAAATAAATAAAATAATGGTCTTTAGAAAGAGCCATAGGGTTTTTCCTGATAGAATGCCAGCCGCAGATGCAGGCGAAATGTCAGGAGAAAATGCTGCTAGAACAGGCATGAGCAAACTTGGGCCCTCCAGGTGTTTTGCACTTCAACTCCCACAATTCCTGGCCTCAGGCTCCTTCATTTTTCCCCTCAGCCATTTGCCCATGCCTGTCAGAGGCACTGAGATCTGACTACTAAAACAAAAATCCATAATCAGCTGAGTTTCAACCAGAAGCTTCTTACATTCTTGTTCACTATTTAAAGTTTCATCTTCATTCAGATGTTTCTTTCTTAAAGTTCCTTCTAAGGCTGAAAACGCACATTTGCACGTGTAAAGGATATTTTGGCCAAATAACATATTTTCCCTAAAAAGATGCTATTATTGTTTTCAAAAGTACTTTGTTCCCTGACCGGGAATCGAACCCGGGCCGCGGCGGTGAGAGCGCCGAATCCTAACCACTAGACCACCAGGGAAGCTGTAGGAAGTTTATCAAGCCTAGTATATACAATCTATAATTATTACAGTTCTCTGGTTCTAAATTGCTTTTTTTTTCAAAAATAAAAAAATTCCAATACAGGAAAAACTATATGTATTGTATCCTACTCGTAAAATGTATCTTTTGCCTATCAGGGCAGATATTTTCCAAAGATATTTCCCTTTTATACTTATTTTTCTCTTAAAAGCCTTAAAACTGATACTTTGTAATTCTTTCTTTTAAAAAAACTGATCTCCTTTTCGTACCTCTGCTTTATTCTCATTGTTGCAAACGCAGCAAAGGAAATTTGAAATAAATAGGGGGGAAAAAAGGGATGTGTCAGAAGTGGGATTTGAACCCACGCCTCCATTCGGAGACCAGAACACCCAGAGCTGGGAAGGGAAGAAGCCTTGAGTCTGGCGCCTTAGACCACTCGGCCATCCTGACACTCACGCTCTAGTCCTTGAACAAAAGCTTCTAATACTTGCAAGGCCTTCTTCTACCCATGAGATTGCTTTGCAAATTATTCTTTGGTGAGTTAGAGAATTCTCCAAAGAATCTTCCCTCTACCAAAAAAAATGAGGCCCAGATAATAATATAATATAATATAATATAATATAATATAATATAATATAATATAATATAATATAATATAATATAATATAATATAATATAATATTAATTATATTAATTATATGATATTATATATTTTTAATTTTTATTTTTATGTTTTAAGCTTACACCTGTATTTAATATATATTGCATTTAATA